>NC_092636.1:61941705-62676307 GCF_039555335.1 Amphiura filiformis | reverse complement strand
ATTTGCATTGATAGTAACATGACAACGAAGTTAAGTACCTTGTGGTATACGCTGACATTTAATTTCACATCGTAGTCTCCAAAAATAACATTAAAGCTAGTAAATGCTCTGAATACATGCAGATAATCTTAATGGGTAAAAGTTAGATACAGATGGAGCATTAAAATTCCTCTTTATACAAATGTCTAATTGATTCAAGCATAAAATACAATGCGATGAACTGCACATCAACACATTATTACGGTAAAGTGAGCATAAAATGAACAGTTATCTTGGTTGTAACAGAACTTCTAGATGCTGCAAGATTGACCATTAGTGTTTTCCGCTTTGGGGCATATCTGGGGCGAATGGCTTTAGGGACAATGCATAATGTTTCATGACAGAATTCACCTTGTGTCAGTCTTGCCTGCCTGCCTGCCCAGTATTTTGATGTGTCCGAACGAATGGCACGCGACCACTTAGCAAAGGCAACACCACGGGTGTCACTTCAGTTCACGACACTGCCACACTCCTTGCCGGTCATCAGTGTAATTGGACTGACCATTTCATTTTGATTGCAAGCCATTTAATATTTTTCTTGTGATTTGTTCCATGAATAATTCTTTCTTCTTAAAATCAAATTTCCACAAACAATCCTATTCCAAAGAATATGAGAAACCTTCCCAACCATTAATACGAAATATTTTATATACATGTACAGATCATAACTGAGTACTGACCAGAGTGACCTGCTAAATCGTGCATTAGTTAAAAGCATTTCTTGTCAATTTCATAAAAGAGGCGAAATGTTTCACGATGATCTCAACTCAAGCGTAGTGGACCCTTCATTCGTCAAGTTGGAAAATCTGGAAGTAGTTGACACTACAATAACATTTATTTTCGGCCCAGACGAAGAAGCTGCAAAACGAAGTACGTTTACCCGAAGTTACCCTAGAGATCATCCCCCACAGGCCAGTATCATATAAAAAGTTTGATATTTTGTTTCCTGCATGACCGCATGCATACATACATTATTATTTTAATGATATGCAATCATGTTAATATAAATGTTGTATTGTGTTAACATTGAATAACAGCGAGCATTGCGATATACCAATGTGAGTAAAGATATTTTAAAATATGTAATTGATATTTTCTTATCCTTTCTTTGCTTCATTCATTTATTTATTCAACCATTCATTCATTGATGTGCTAAAAACGCTTCATATATAAACGACACCAGGGTCATTTCGTGCAAAACATTTTTAGTTGTTATGACTAAAGATGTAAAGGTAAAATCTAATAAATACACTTGAATTTACCTCAAATGAAATATCATGGTAAAAGGGCCTGGTTAACACTAAAGGGTTTATAATTAAGTTCTGGATACGCTGCAACAGTATAGTACAGAGTCTTAATTAACTTTTTGTTTCATCATGTTCATAAGTTCATATTCACATGTCTCAAGCAAATAACTTCGTAGATCTTTGTCAAAGTAAAGAATCGAAAGACTTAAACTTCTTGAAGAAAACGAAGGAGACTTGCAAAGCGTAGACATGGTAGCAAAGAACATTTAATTAAGACTTCAAGCGAAATGTGACAGCGCAGTCTCGCGGGAAATCTTGGGCAGAAAATGACTCTCCCGTTAGCGACGGCAAATGAAATGGACCAGAGCGGAAGAGATTCTCACCTCAATTCTGGAATGACATTTAATGATAATTTGTCATTTTTATCTCTGTTTTCATGCATCCACATTGTATTTGTGGTTCTGCAACTGGTGAAAATACATCCGATGTCGATCGAAGTGCGTATATTCTAACAAATAAGTTTTCAATAAAATATTACTATACGTAAACATATATGCATATGAATATTTGATATTTTGTAATAGGTAAAAATCATATCATGAACGGTGATGGTAAATTAATAACAATATAAGAACAAAAATCATCATTATAACAGCAACAACAAAAATAAAAATAGCACCAAGTTAAAATTACCGTGATTGCAATAAATTACAAAACGATATAAAAAGAAACAATGAAATGATACGGAATTAAAAAAGACCATTTTCATCTACTTCTCTTGCACCGTTACATCACTGTCATATGAATATGACAGTGGCTCTCGAGTCAATAACTGATTACTATACGATATCAGTATCACCTAGCATTAGCACACGGCTTTTTGGTTTAATTCCCCACATTATCCTCTAATGTTGCAGTATTATCTCCATAATGAGACACATTTGATATAATTATCAGCGCTGGGACACGCAGGAGATGTGTGCTCTTCGTGCTTCTTTGCCCCTTGTACGCCTATAGACAGTGCTCAACAGATTGTTAGGAGATGGTTTATACTCTTTGTCATCAGTGGCTAACAAAGACTAGCGATTCAAGTAAGTTTTCAAATAATTTTTCGATGGCAACCAGATCGATTTGGCATCTTGTGCTCATAATATAATAAAATAAATAATTTAAATATATACATAAATTAGTGAATATTAATTATAATAAATATAATAATTATAATATAATTATTATCAATATTTTTGATAAAATAATGAGAAAAGGAAAAGGCAGAAGAAATAAAAATCCCATTGAAAGAGTCTTTAATGTGACGTGTGTAATTTAATATTGCCGAATCATAAAATGTATTAATTCTCAAGTTTCAAGAAAATCAATTACAAAGAAGTACTTGTGTTGGTCGGCGCAAAAAAAGAAACGAGCTAAATAAAACGCTATAAAGGGATGATATTTTACGCTTACTGAAGACAAAACCAACAAACTGATCCTGAACTCACAAGGGTATCACTAATCCATTTTAAGAAGAGCCACTATCACAAATGAAGATGAATATTTAATGCAATTGGGGGAGTAATTTGGAGATGTTAATATTGTCTAAGTCCCGTGTTGCATGACAACTGCTGTGTGAGCATTGGTAATTTTCTGCTCCGCTTTACAAATTTGAGGTATGATCATAGAATGACGACCAAAGCATATGAACATTTGTTTGCATAAGGGTATCCTCAACGGCTTATACACGTGAGCAAACATTATTGGGTAAATTCACTTTCATTTACGATAATTATATTGCTATACTCTTTAAAAAAATACAATTATTTAACTGATTAAGAGGAAGAAGGTATAGAGTAGTGTGGTAGAGAAAAGGGGACTAGAAGAGTCGAAGCAAGGAGCCCAACATTGCCTTTTATATCAGCATGATCAAGCTTTGCCATAATACAATATGGATGCCTATACATGTCGAGTCCAAAACTGTTGAAAATTCTTTTAAACTCAGTGCACTTAACATTTCTGTGTTCAAAGTACTCGATTTGTAACATCAAAGCAAGCTTGGATTCATGTGACTCTAACAAACCAACATCACAGTCTGAAGCTTCAGGGTCGGAAGACCGCGAACTGCTAGATCACATTCACAAGTGAACATTGCATGCGTTGCAAATAGACCCAAAGATCAACAGCTCAAGACACAATTCCCTTCGCACATATTCCCAAGCAAGTTTCTGTCGAAGACTATGAATTACATGAGTTATAAATATGAGTTATCATGGTTATACGAGCAGGTATCCATACAACCTGCACCGTCGTGGATTTAGCATTTGAATATAGCGCCATACCAATCAATACACTACACGTATATCATGTATATATGGTAGGTGAAAACCAATCATTATATGGTGCCGGTTTTATTCAAATGATTGTAACTAGGGTTTGGTGTAAGCAAACACAACAATTCATTTACAGCGGATTCCTTCTATAGATTTCGTTCAAATAAACATGAGTTTACTTCTTTTTGAATCAGCCTGTATCTCGTAATTGAAAACTAGGAAATAGGTATCGGCCCTGACTGGCTGCCTGATCACCCAAGTTTCTCTTTAGAATAATATGTATTTACTGTGAAATGCCGCGGTTTATTTTGCAATATTGAATGGATATTTTTTTTGGAGTCCATAATAAAACATCGGAGGTGTTGTTCCTACCTGGGTCATAATAAATGATTATTGTATGTGTGTGTGGTTACATCACTACCATCAGTTTTCGGTTAGCTAAGAAAGAAGAAACATTCGAGTTGAAAGAAAGGGACAATTTAACGCTTGATAAACGAGACATGAGATTGTTTTGTCAGTGCGTTTTCCCTCCCTAACGCTATCTAGCATCTAGTATTCCTAGCAAAACAACTTCTCGTCAGGGCAATTTCTTCACGCTTTGCTACCAGCTTAAACCCGCCTATCCAACAACATCTATGTAAACCTTTGAAAAAACCTATTCTGGCTACGATAATCATGATCAAACCTAGGGGACAAACTTAGCCATGCAACCATCATTTTGGTTTCAAATCCATCGCATCTTTCGTCATGCATAGTACAACGTACGTGTTAATTATGCTAAACCGAGCCCTATTTTTGATCAGGACCAAAAGCCCATGCCCGCGTACCCACCGGCGATCTCCCTCCCCTTATAATATCACTTTTATTCGCCGATTTATTTGCCTTCTTCGTTACTATTTATGTGAGAAGGTAAATGGAACTTGACTCGGAGTAAGGATTAACGCACTGGCGCCAACCCCTTTCATGACAATCTCCTCTCGTTCAATTTTCAAAGATGTCGAAGCGGTACCTATAAGAGAGTTGGTGTTTTTCTTTCCCATTCATGGGCTTTTGCAATTAATTTGAGTTTCCCGAATAGGTCTGAAACAACCACTCGATTTTCAGAATCAGGTTTTCGTTTAACTGATTTAATGATTAATACATGCTCCAAAAATGGAAGAGTTGCATCACATTTATCAGTGTTTATCAATTTATCCTGAAGAAGGAAGAAGGAAGATGGAAGAAGGCGGGTAAGGATAACAAGAAAATGGATTAGGAGAGAAGGGAGAAGAGAAGCGGAGCTTCATGACATGGGTACCATGATGTACTTGAAATTCGTCATTATGAAAATAATAAATAATTTTACAGTTATAGCTATTTTATAGTTATTGCCATGTAATAACTATTTCATGGTACATTTAGCTATACTAATCACGGCAATCTTCAAAATAACTTTTGTTTGTCATCTTTATATGTTTTGTCAAAATTGAGTGGGAACCGAGTGGACATATTCACTTGGTATACTCATGCCATATGCTATGGAAAATGTCAAAAGACCTGACAAAGTCGGTATCTGCTACATACAGCAAGTAAACATGCCTAAATAAACCAATGATAGAACAAATAGGTTAACAATGTTTCACTTTTTGATTGGCCACGTGTCGACCCTGTTTCAAGTCTAAATATCTGGCAGGTACAGAGATAATGAGGGTACCAATGTTGCTTCAATTAGGGCAATGCAAAGATAATTAGGTTAATCCGCATCGTCAGCAAATATCTATGTTCTTATGATTTCGTTTAAATTTTCTTGTGCATCATGTTGATGAGATGATGAAATAGTTATTAGCCGCCATTTTTTTCTTTTCATGTTTCAGTGTATACAGTAACCTATGTTGTAGTTTTTCCTCGTGGCTGGACATGCTAAAAATAAGAGTCGTTTCAACCATTGTCATAATATTAATTCGGACAGTCCTTTGTTAATATCTCTCAGTTGTACGAGTCCTCAATAAAAACGGAATTTATCATGATCTATATTTAATTCTACCAATTCTTTTGCACTCCATGAACCTTTTCCACACACGGAAAGAGCTATTTGCCGTCTCAAGGGGCTGGGTTGTTTGTCTAGTAATTGTACCCATGCCAAGTTCAACTGCACGAATGAAAGAAGCATAGCAAACATGTAAACTACATGTGCCGATACAGCAATACAAAAATAGTCAAAGTCGAGTTTCAATCTACAACACCCCCAGGCAATCAATGAACTGGTTTGCTAAGGTCATATGGAAGGAACACCAAAACAAACCATTGCTCTTTTACATGGGGAATTCGAGTATCCACGATTGGAAAGATCACAATATATTGACTTGTCATATATTGTCTTTATGTCATTCCCTAAAAATGTCATGTTACTACATCATGATTACGCTTCGGTTCTACACCATGTTCTACACTGTTCGTTTGTCACGAGTTCGGGTTGTCCACTGCTGAGATGACATCAGTTTGTTATAAGCTTTGAGACTTTGCATAATACAAAATATAACCTCTGTTTGGAGTACTTTCACTGACAACTTCGTCGACCTTTACGACATTATGTTGCTGGTCAGTATTGGTTACCATTTTTGTACCCATGCACATAACTTGTGCTTTGGGCACAGCTTACATTATAACGCGGATCAAACATGGGATTTGGAATCCGATTTTTTAAATACCGAATAAGAGCCGGTGCATTTGCAGGATTTTGACCAAACCTGCCTTAAACTATTTAACAAAATCATTGATCTTCTTTTGAATGAAATATACCGGGAAAACACATCCATATCGATTTCACAAGAAATCAAGCTTTTTCATTCAACCATTTACTTGTTCATGAACATCTAGCGCATACACGGCACAATGCGCTGCACACCCGGGCACATGTATGAGTATGGTTTATGTTCAAGAGGGTCTACCTGTATGCAGGCTGGGGAATAACCCGCGTAAGGGTGACATTATACAACCCGTAAACACGATACTCGCAGGTATAAGAGATAATGGGATAGACGTGTACAAAATCGATCTTATTCCTTCTAAAGTTCCTATTATCTAGACATTCAGCTCTTGATCTTTTGGTGTTCCATCCCACAATGCCAACAGAGTAACACTTTTGCTCAATAGAAACATTAAAACAATACGTTTCCTCACTTCCCTATTGTTCTTGAATCTTTAATGTCACACACTGTTGTAACAATATTTTCAGGTGCTTATTAATCTCGATTGTGTATTGCTGAATACATTTTAATTTGCTACACTATCGTCCTACATACATGATATATCCACATTTTAGGTTTTTGAGTGCCGCTGCAATAACTTATTATGCTAGGCAGCCATTCTTTGCTACCTCTTTGTTCTGTATCCCATTTCATGTCCAACAAAATGCTGCTCTAAAGGGGAAAAGGGAACTTTTGCTACCATGCCTGCGTCGGTGTCTTGCAGCTATTGGCTATCAATTGTTGGTTGTTATTTTCTGATAACGAAAACGCACAGCAATAAGCGTATGTACGCGTGCCCTTCGCCTTGAATTTTGCTCAAATCGTCTATTTTACTAGGATTTCCCATTCAGATTGTGCCTCGATACCTGTGACTCTACGAGGTGAAGTCATTCGATCTGACAACTCGTAGACATCAAGTCGTCTCATGTTTCACTTTTCTCATATACCGCTCTGATCCGCCATTCACGTTCCTCTTTTCTCTTTTTTATAACTCACAAATCTTTTTATAATCGCACAGATTACAGTTTTGTTCGCGTTTTAAGCGCCCGAAGCGCAGCGATTCCGATCGAGACGATGATATTGTCCTAGATGCGTTTCCAGCAAATCGACATAGCAGTCACAGCCACGAGGTTTTAGCGTTCCGTTCCGCCTTTGGTTTGCGCAGTCGACCCGATTCCCTTGTTCCTCTATATTTCCCAAAAGATAACCAGGCATACCCCGGTGAGGTCTTACGCAGTGAATGAAACATGGATTCATCTCATTCTCGATATTAAACATGGTCAAATTATCAACTACTTCGTAAAATACCTAACTTTACTTTACTTTAACAGCATTATGTAATGTTAAAACATAGGATTCGGTATCTTTCTCTCTCTATATATATATATACATATATATTATAATATAGGTCCCCTATATATATACAAATACAAACACAACAACCATGTACAATGTCACATTGTCAGTTTACCATTATAAAGCAATTTGTTTACGAATTATTTTATTTGACATAAATATTTGAGAGCAGGCTTATTCTATGTTTCTGCAACTTCGCTCTTCAGAAGAATTCCTACCATTAGTACCATATACAATTATACATATCGAATTCGAAATAACATGTATGTATAAATGTAACGTGTACATGTACAAATATTATGTTCTTGTCATCACACTGTTATCTTTTCATACGCATGACCTTTGCCACGAACAGGTTATTCCAGACTGTATAAAAAGAAATCTTGAAACACACTTCTAGGAGTTTCGGTTGCATTTACATCACGCAGATGGTTTTAGCGGGGCAGGTGTTGAAGAGGAAGCAAGTAAAGGCGTCTTCACAAGGAGCAACATGTGGAACTAACCTCCAATGACAGAATATTGCTTTCCATACGACGACGCCGTGTCAAACTTCCTCTTTCTTATTCTCCAAGCATTGGTTTCCCCTCAACAATAAGGTTAGAATTTGAGTATATTATGGAATATTAAATAGGTAATCCATATTAGCACTCGTGGACGTAATGCAATCTTTTCAAGCCTGTTTACAAGATTGATTGGTTTTCTTACAACATGGTGCAACAAAGACTCTCGGTGACTACAAAGAGAACACGATTCCTTGTCCGTTTCTAACAATGTTAAGTTCCCTCCCCAAAAATGGACGTGTTAACGACTAGTATGTTTTAAAATTGGCCTTATAAGTTGTCGTATAAATATGCAGTGTAAAAACATGACAATGGTTATAACTACAGTTAGAACAACGAAAACTAAAACAACAAAACAAATCACTCTGCGGAGAAAATGGAAATACGAGATCGTAGACGTGGTAGATTAAAAATAATATTATTAAATGTTGCTTCACAAAATATTATATCTCTTATATTGCCATGGATATTAACAACAGCAATAACGATAATGATATTATTATTAATTTGATCAGTATTTTAATATTTTACCATTCATTCTATTTCTTGTAGTACATTTACACTTTAAATATGATACTGGTTCTCGAGTCTGTAAGTGACTACTGTGATATCAGTATCACCTAGCATTAGCACACAACTTTATAATTTAATATCCCACATTATCCTCTAATGTTGCAGTATTATCTCCATAATGAGACACATTTGATATAATTATCAGCGCTGAGACACGCAGGAGATGTGTACTCTCCGTGCTTCTCTTCCCCTTGTACAACAATAACGACGCTACCAACAATATGATAACGGCAACAACAAATAATATTAAATAATAATAATAATAATAATAATAATAATAATAATAATAATAATAATAATAATAATAATAAATGATAATAATAAATAAATGATAATGAGAATCATGACGATGAAGATCCATCGATTCAGCTCATACAAAATTATTCATGCTGTATCTGCATATTCATGATTTATATGTTGAATCAAATCAGAGTTATGCATATTCATGATCTGCTGAAACTTGTTCTTGTCATGTTTACTACATACATGTAACTTATTTACAACCACAACATATAAAAATAAACAGTCGGGAGGCAAAGACAAATTCTTTTTTCAACCTCGTGATATTTTCACCTCCAACCTTAGTCTCTCTCTCAGCACCTCTGGTGAGATCACATAGCTGATAATTGATATGGCGACGTCGCAGTCCTACCAAAAGACCCCGATGGACCCTTGCTCGTTCAGCTGCTCACGGGCAAAAACATCAGTCGATCACTGAAAACCCTAGAAGACTAATCATTCTGAAAGCCAAACCAATCGACTCGGATTTCCTTCCTCTGTTAATTTGCTCGGTAAACATTTCTAACTATCTGAAGAACAATTTCAATATCTCATTCCCCATTCCACAAAAGATACAATTTGACTAAGTACCTCCGTCCACAGAATATCAATCGCAAGGTTTAAAGTCACCTAATCAAGGGGAATGGGCGAGCAATCTTGTTTTTTCAAACAAATAGCTGTGCTTGCTTTACGCTTTTTTTTAAAGATCATTTAAGTATCAATTATATTTATAATTTCCTTCTTGTTTTGATATCAAGAAAAATAAATATATGTCTATGGTATTGACGACTTAGCGGTTTATGATTGACTCTGATACACAATCATAAACTACTCGTTTCGACGTTTCTTCGCATCGAATTGCTTTCATAAATATTTATATGACAACAATGTGCAAATAAGCATGTAATTACTTGTATTTAATTATGGCAAAACAAAACCACGACTAAAATATATGTGATGTGAAAGTTACAATGTAACACTTTCAAATCATCATTGTTTTTAAACCTTGAATAATGGTTTGATAAAATACCATTATAAACAATATTTCAATTTTGGTTAGTTTAGCGTATAAAACGTTATAATAAAACACTTCACAAATGTCACGTAGCAATCATTGGGGTGTGATGACCAGGCTGACATCCCTCACTTCGAAGATGGCGGGCTCGATAAAGCATGGCTAATGCAGACTTACCGGGTGCTGCATTACCCAAACTAGTAGTACTAGTCAATTCACTTCTTCTTTTAGTCACCTTGCATCGCACATGGTAAACATGGTGATTTGACCTAGTCGGTTTATTTTGTATATGAACGACAATAGTAAACTTGTTTGTTTCTTGCATAGAAAATCAAATTATTCAAATTTGTACATTTCAGTTTTACGCCAATTCATTATAACTACATGAACATACCAAAACGAAGAAATTATTACGATATAAATTTTGAATTTTGATGAAGCTACATGTAAGTGCACGCCTTATATGCAACCTTGGACAACTCTTAACTTATTTCCCAAACTATGTTTGCCATTGTTTTTGTTTATAATGCATAATATTGGGTTTACAAGCTGCATTGAAACACACTCACAGAAAATTTACTCGAGCGAAATCGCCACAAAGAAAAGAATCACTTTTTGATGAAACAGCCACTGTCGATTACCTGTAGATACTTCTGACAAATTTCACCAACGTAAATAGTTATTAAAAATTTGCTTTTCAAAACCTAATTGCGCATAAATGCAATGTGAACAATTATTGAAGACGGAATGCAGTGGCGTCTGTCCACTTGGCTATTTCTCATCTCAGTTAATATGGTTATTGCAACGTCGACTTCGCACAGCCAGATGAACGGAAACGTATCAATATCCACAGTTCCTTGCACTGACACCTGCTAAAAGCTCCTGATTTGAGATGCTCTACCGATTTCAACTTGGAAGCGCGCGCTTTGTATTTTTTCTAACCATGCTTTCACAGGATTAGTGAGTGGAAACATTGAAGTGACTTGTAGATTAAGTAGTCAAAGCCAGAGTAGATAGATGCTTGGGCCATGTAGGGCTAAAAAGGTGTCATAAACTTTAGTTTTCCATAACACTTCTGCTGCTACTTGCTAATTTAGTTCCCTAAAATTATTTCATTTACCATTCACGTTATTATATTCTACATTTTCGCCTCCATCTAGTCATTTCACATTGCTATGGAGTATATACAATGTCAAAATCTGAGGTGTTCTTCTAAACATTAATTTTAACACATCGTAGCGTATCCAAATAACCCGCAATACGAGTATTCCTTTTACTAATCATAACTTACGATGTGTTCCTGCAGTTACCATGATTACGATGAGTACCAATCTTTAATCTCCTTACGCCATCGTAACTTACGATCGGTTTAGAGACTTACGACGTGCCGTAGTAGTCCGTAAGTGTTAGTGAAATTACACCCCATGATCACTTATTGTTCGGGAAGTGTTTCTCGACATTGCAGCACTAAAACACTCAATTGAATTCAAAAACCACGTAATTTGCATCTCCGTTCATTGAAAGATCATTGATTTCAGATGACTTGTCATTCAGATGCCCCCACTCCTCACTGTTCACGGTGCATGTCAAGTCATGAAAATTGTGGCGGTGTGGAAATTTGTTCAAAGCTAGTTAAAACAAAGTGTCGCACTAAGAATCACTACTTCAGAACAAAGACTAACAATTTATTACGATCACTTGACTAATCTTTCACCTCATTTATTTCTCTAATGCAAACGGTAACACAATTAACAGGTATGGCTATTTTTTATATAAATTATTGTGTGAGCTTTGATTGAAAGACAAGCTTTTCTGGAAAGACACCGTTGATTGTTTAACCCTATTGTTAAAAGCAGCTAGTGGGTAAATATAACGTAACTATTATTAAATGCATTATTTTTTATATCACTGGATAGATATTAATGGCTAATACAGAGGCGAAACAGCAACCGACATAAAAGGGACCAGGTAATTTATTTTATACACTTAAACCAAATAAATATTGTGACATATTCAAAGGAACATGACAGATAAGATGTGTGGAGTTACTCCATTATACGGTTACCATGGTTCCAAATAGTGTTTGGAACGCATTCACAAAGAGTAAAGTTTTCACGGTCCCCGGGAACCAGCCAACTGAAACTGTTAATAAACCGCGATAAGCATCACGTGTCATTTTCCCTAATGATAGAACAATGATTCTGGTATGTAAAGAATGCATATTGTACACTTATGTACCATAACTTTTGGTCGGCAGGTGTTCATTGTTAAATAGGTTATAGTTTTCGATTGCAGATTGGACGACAACCGGCATGACTGGCCGGACGATTATTATCAAACCATAACTGCAACCGAAGTATTTACTTCAAATGACAACTTTCTGGATCCATGATCCAGACCGACCACTGATTCTATATCACCATGATCTACACATATACATCAACATGCTAAGAGTCATGAGCATAGCAGAGTTTTGTTTCATATTCAACTATGAAACATGTCAAAGGAGGCGAAAAAGATGATCTTTCAGAAAATCACATATCACGAAGATCATGATTGCAGATGTACACACTTCTTTGTATCTAGGACGGGAAGACATCATTTCAGTATTGCAGCGGTGTCAAAACACGCATGAAAAGAAGTTAGTAATTCCCCAAGAGATCAATCTGTAATTTCTAAATTGACATTGAAAGTTTAAAACCTAAACAGCTTGGCAAATAGAGTGGATTGCAGTGTTATGATAGTTGATACAGGTATTGTCTGATCACTTTGAAGCATCTTCTGGGATAACGTTTAAACGTGTAATGCCGTTAAGATATCTAGTACAAGGTTTTGGACATTTTGAATGAATAAGATAGACGCCGAACCTTTATGTTTAGTGTAAGGAAATCTGGAAACATACTTAAAGCATTAAGTCTTTTTAAATCAGTATGTGACAAAAGTGCAAAGAACTCCCGAACACGTATAATCTCTACTCTAGACACATCTGAGGCACATATGGCTATCACGTCACACGATGAGATTGAAATGGGGAAACACAGGCTACACAGCATTTCTTTTCCTCAAATTGGGAGTAAAATCGCATTTGAGCGAGCCTCGGCGTTTAATATATTATGAAAGGCTAATTGATCAATTGTCTTTATGGAATTGGCAAATTTTTGTCTAGGGACCACTTCGGCGGTGGTTTACGTCCTCTCAATGAACACTTTTGTAATGTGGACGTGGTTGATGCAAAGGGTCTCCCACTCCGAGCATCCGTCGCCAATGACAAAATGTTGCAACTGAGAATGATGCTCTTGTACTGACTGCGTCTTACGAAGAGTAACATTATGTCAAGATCTATTGGTGACAGATACCATGCTGGTCATATTAAGATGACCAGGAAAGTGGAGATCTCAGATATGGACACAAGTCTAGAACTAGCCCCGTTCACAAGCCGCAACGCCTCTCGAATAGCGAGCGAAGCGAGCACCGAGCTCGAGGGTAGCGAGTTGGAAAATCTTTAGATCATCATCATGCAGGTATCAGAGTCCAGCCCAGAGCCTGTGCTAACAAGTCCAGTCAAAATATGAATTTTCATTTACATGTTTGCAGTATTTTTATAGTTACCATACATTACTTCACCATGTTCATGCAATTGCTAAAATCACACGTCCCACCAAAACCTCCTCTATATGGGACCGTTTGACGTCGCCGAAGCGTCGTCCATTCCTCCTTTTTTCCCCTTTTGCACTGAAGCCCTTAGGCCACACAGAGCAGTGCTCGTTGGACTCTACTTGGCTATGAAACTGATACAAAGTCAAAGTTAATTACGTTACGGTGGAATTTATAGAAAAGTCAGAGCAGAAATGAGGCCCGAATGGTGAAGCATGGCGACTGACAACGTTAATGGGGCAGAAAGTAACTTTGTATTGCTTCTATGCCTTCCAACCGAACCCACGGGTATACATGCATGCAAGTCATGCATCATGGTATACTAAACATTGCATATGCAAATTCAACGAACCTAAGTTTGAAAACTTGTTGACCAAATTTATTTACTTCTATGAAGGAGAAATTTGGAGACGCAACGAAATTCTAACCTCACAAGACTTGAATTCATAATGTGGAATCCTAACTTTCAAAAAACTGCTTTGAAGACCACAAATCCAAATTCAAATTTTCCGTGTACCACGATGTCTAGCAAAATGTACTAGAGAGTTTGCGATTTCCAAACGCCGTGATCGTACATGTACGCCCGCGGATCTATTCAAAATCACTCTACAGTATCGAAGCGAGGTCCCGTATTAGTTATGAAGACCTTGCACGTACAAAATTAACGTGTGTCCATTTAACAATATAAAGAGAGTCTAGCATAATGAACATACGAAGGAAAGTCTATCAATATGACCCTTTTGTTTGTGAGAAATCACTCTAAAAAGAAACATTGATTTGTGAAAATTTGATTTCATTCATCATGTTCATACGCGCGATTTATACGTAGAAATTAGATTGGCCGTATAAAAATTAGATTGCGATTTGCCTTTTGATACATACGCATGGTACATGTATATATTTATGGTCCACGTTAAAATCGACATTTTTACTGCGTCACGACGGTTCATGTAACACGCCTTATTTTCACCAAAAAAGTCTCATTTTGTAAGTAAAGTTATGACATATGGATTATTTGTTTTTTTGCAACCATATTTGGGAAGTACTGAAATACAATTAAATTTAAGCACTATCTTAACCTTGGTTTTTAGTCCAAAATCAAAAGCATGCTGTATTGATGTAGACGTAAAACCCTTTAACCACTAACTTTCAAGCGCTTCAACCTTTTGTGACCAGATCAGATGTTAATCTTTGTTCCAGCCTCCTTGTTCTCATTCGTGACGAAGGAGCACAATCCAGCTTGGACCGAGACTGGCAATTTGAACGTACGTTTTGAACGCCGTATAAACGCACGGTCCACGCACCACGTATGGAATATCGCAATCTCTCTGTCTTTTTTGCTACTCCCGCTGATTTGCATAGAGTACCCAGCAAACACAAAAATGTTTTTTAAACGTACATTCAAAATGTTGGGTTATATGAAGGTCATGAAAACGTTTTTACAACGTTATTGTAAAATATTTTGGGTAAATATTTTTCAAAATATTTTGCCATCACTTAAATAACATTCTGTTTAGAACGTTTTGCATCAAGTTTTCAAAAATGTTTTATGAACGTTATTAAAACGTTTTCATACATACTCTGTAAAACGTTTTATGTTTGCTGGGTAAGCGTGTCAAAACAGATGAAATGACTAATGGGTAAATTGCCCAACTAATGTTTAATGGCCCGACGGTCAAATCCTAAATGGACACAATAAAACCATGTCAATCGATGATGTTCATTTCACGGCGTAAATATGGTAAAATGCCTTGATACAAAACACGATCTATGGTTGTCAATTTATGTGATTTCTGCCTGTCCATCAACTTGGCTCAAATCGCAGGGAGTTCTACGACGGAAGGAATTGTCCACCTTGTGGGAAGGAATTTCGGTCAAACTGACTTCCGGTACAGAAACACAGCATCCACGTATTGATAATTAGCCAGCGAAGTGGTTACGTAACTCCCTAGTAACTGGATCACGCACCTTTTGGAATTTATAGTACATGTCATAGACTGTGTTGCGATCATTTCCATCGTGGTGCAGAACTCAAGAACAAGTTGGCATAGTGATAATCGAATTACACGTAATAACATGACGTGTCATGTCAAAAGGAGACACTTTTGGGCAGGATCGTAAATGGAGAAATAGCCAAAAATCTACCCGGGGTGAATTTTTCACAATTTGAGTTTGTTGCGAATTTGTGATGTTATTAATGTTTAAAAAATTGTCTGATAGTTTCAGACTGGAATATAACTGGTATCTTGTATTTTTTGAGACATTTTGCCAGGTAATTCCTACTCTCAATATTGTCAATAATATTTTTAAAGGCCAATATCTCAATTTCCAATTTTATAATACCATAACTTACGAACTCAATATCTTCGCTTAGGAATGTTCGATTTCATTGGGGAAAATGGCGTTGTGGAGCATAATATCTCTATATTTAAGATATGTAAAAACCTCAAAATTGATAACCTGCCCAAAAGTGTCTCCTTTTGACATGACACGTCACATTTGTCTACTAGTACTCGAAATATCCTGCATATCAGGGTGCGACTGAACAAGCAACATCGCGTATTAAACCCGGTTCCGAAGTACGTGGGAACAATCAAGGTATTCGCGTCGGTAAAGTGTGAATGGATTACGACAAGACCTGTTCGCGGATATACCTCATCCCAGCTACTAGAATACGAAGAATTCAGTCCCCATCAATTTGATGGATGACGTTCTCTTCCGGCAAATCCCCAATGATGAATGTATTGCAGCCAGCAATCCTTTTAAGTTTCTAATTTTGACGCCTATCCATCCAATAACTTCATACGATTTTAATAATTAATCAATACAGCGCATAAAAAGTTGAGGTCTGCCGGTTTAGGTGTGTCGTAGGAAGGTTAGTCTTGTATCTTTTACCTGAATTAGATATGTGATACTTCTAGTTTACTGCCATAAATTAGGAAGCGCTTTTTTTCGACGCGATTTAGCATCCAAAAGAACGGTAGAACACTCAAATATATTTTTAAAGAATTCTCGAATTCGAAATACTATAGAAATGGTATAGTAGAATACGTTTAGATATTCTGACTGAGGCAGAACGCCACTTTAACCCGCACCAAACATATCATCACAATACCGGAAATCCCTTATACCCTATTGCTATTAACACACATATCATCATTGGGGGCTAGTATTAGTACCATATTACAATATCAATTTTCTGGATAATATTTAGCCGTCAAAGTCACGGTGTTGAGGGGCAGATGAGATCGGCGTCAATAATACAGCGGTCACTAACATGACGAGTACAGTAGACACATCGAATTAAATGGTATTAGGGGGATACATAATTTGAGGGTTTGGTGAGCGAAATAATGCAGATATAGTTCTGAACCTTTCATCCATGGTAATCGGATTGTTGGAATTCTCCGGAAAAACCTTTACACATATCATTTTTACCCCGGTCATCTTTAAATTAGCCATTTCAAATATCGAATTTAATAGTTTAGAGCACGTGTTTTTGTTGTGAAATTTGATCTGGTTTTTACACGTCACTATTATGTGATTTATGTAGATGTCCTATTTTCTAAGTAAGCAAAACAAAATGACCCCACAAAGGGCAACACTTAAAGGGAGAGTCACTAAATTGACAGTGGCATAAAACCCTTAGGGATATTACCAGCGGTCACGCATCATTTTCAAATCGTCCAAGATTATGAAACTTACTGAAAACTTATTGCAACCGACTTTGATTGTTTTACACGTGATGACGTCACGGACTTGTCATCAGGTAAAATTAAGGCAAATTGTTGGTGACATAAGACTTCAGTGGGACTCCAAGTGGCCACTCAGTCTGATGAGCTGATAAGTTCAACCACTATGGTTCAACCGATGCTGGTACACAGAAACGGCATTTCGGTCATGGTACTTTTCTTGACTCGAGCAGAACGTAACTGCTGCAAAATACCAGGTTCAGGTAAAACATGAAAGAGACCCCCAAACCCGTCCACGGTCCAACCCAATTACAAATTTGTATTAATGTATAAAATGAACCATTCTGTTTCGATAAATATCAATCCGAGAAACACACAAAGTACACCCCATGTACATGATGTACATTCATGATATAAACGGTGCATCTTGGGTAAAAGGGAATTAAAGCACATTAGCAATAATGGCGATGACCGTGGTGTAAACATGGTAAAGGTGTAACACCACCATGACTACCGCATAAACGGCGCACGTGAAAATAAAAGTTCTTTGTAAGTATTAGTCATTATTTCAGTCGTTTTCAACCTTGTCATAGTCATATCTATAGGCATACATGTTACTATTGTTAGTATCAAAAAGACGACCATGATGACCTCATTTTGCAATTAACCAAGTTTACCTATGATCATGGAAGCTCATCGAGCAATACAAGTATTGATTTGGAGCTAATTATTCATAAAATTGCATGAACTTCTTAAACATCTATCATTCTATGTGGTCCTTCAAGTCAATGACGTGATTGGGACAGCGAATTTCCACGCCAACCTCAGCAAACAGCAATCCAGTTATAAAACATTCACCCATGAACTTTCAACTGCACTTGAAAATAAACATTCTTTTCGCTTCAGCACGTCTACCTATCTTACTCAATCAAACCGGCTACCTTCCAAATCCTGAAATCATAGGTGAAGTTTGGCACCTGGGGAACCGTCTTTACTATGATGCGGCTTTGATGACACAACGTAAAAAGTTCATTTCCAATTGTCTCAACGAATCCGATAATTGAAAGTTAACCATAAATTTCAGATGAGGAAAAACTAGTCTAGGCTATCATGAAATTAATATAAAGCCAAATTTTTTTGAGGAATACATTAAATATGTCAAACGGTAATTAAACGTATATTTTCAGGAAGCCTAAAACACTTAATTGTAGCACATCACATGTACCCCGACCCGATATTTTGAAACTAAGAAATGATATCGTCACGGTCTCTCCCATCAGCATGTAAATAGCGTCTCCAAGTTCAAGACAACCTCTCCTCCTAGTAACACCTGGTCAAATAACATCTTTCATCAGGATCGATACCAAACGGAAACCACCCTTCAACTTTGTCATTCTCTTGACTCTTGCGTTCGTATAAATCTAATTTCTACATCAAACTATGCCCAAGTGACGTGGCCGACCCCAGTCAACAAAAAAGGAACTTTTTGTTTCAACAGCAGAAGTGTTTCTACTTTAAATTAACTGGACTAACCAGGAACAACTTTTGCACTAATCTACACGGTGTATCAAAACACACATACACACACAAAAACACACCCCCACCACCAAGCAGCATCAGTTTGAAAAAGACACAGAGTCGTCGTGTCGAAAGCTCACGTACCTAAGTGAACAATTTTAGTTGTGTGTATCGGTTTAAACTCTACCAATACAGCAAAAGTTGTTCCTGGTTTTCCAACATAGTGAGCAGCACAAGGTACAGGAGTTGACAAAAGTACAAACTTCCATCATGCTTCCAGTCTGTCAAGATTTACATCTCCAGGTTATCGTCTGAGAAGACACGTAAATGGATTGATCTCAATCCCAACGGTAAATACAAGCATCACCGATGGCAAATAATACAACAGGAGTGTTACCAGACACCACAAGGGGGACGATGATGGCATCTCCCAGATTATTAGAATTACCTGATGTCAGTCTTCTAAATCCAACCTCATTGCGTTTGGTTACAACCCGACGTTCGTCTTTAGAACAACTTAATAGTCATAATTACCTAGAGACATCATCAGTCCTGATCGCACTACATGTCTATGTTGCCACTCGAATAAACCTTTTTCACGCCGATATGAAGTGCAGACATCAGATCATGATCATTTATACAGTGAGACAACAAATATCTAAGTACATTGTACAATTCCAATGGTGAAGTGGATCTTTGAGTCTTCTCACTTCGGCTGCATCTCTCCAAAAATCTTACAAAAATACATAGATCTGTACCCTAAAATTATACGGGTCTATTGAAACTAAATATTGTATCATTTTAAGCGTTAGCAGTAATACTCATTATTTCTCTTCAGCAAGAGTGTCTTTACGAACAATTAAAACATCCAATATATTGATCTCTGAAGCACCGTCCTTCGTCTGGCTACTCTTCTTGCAAGTCATCAGAACAGAGCGTGGATTGATACTAAGTTAGTACATGAACCCAATAGTACCCCTGACACGAACGTCCCTGTTTTTGTACATTTGATAATTGATATCTCAACTGAAGGAAACCCCTTCCTGCTATCGATTCCCCCATTCTCCGTGATGTCACCACTTGTACGTCGCCTCCCCGCCCAATGGGAGACTAATCATTAAGAGAGTTATGGGGAAGACGGGAAAGCCTTATCAACGTTTTATGGCAAGAATGACTTATGGTGACAGACAAGTTGAAAACTCAAACAACCCAATTTGACACATAACCTAGCTCCCTGCTTGTGAAATAAATGTCCTATTTTCACTGAATCTATTCGGAAGTAGGGCATGCAATATTCATGATTTATGACATCATCATCCCTTGTTTAGAATCATACAGGGTATTCTCTATCGAATAAACGATATTGTGAACATGGGATGATGTACACTAACTCCATAGGACAGAATAACCAGTGTTTCATGTTTATTATTATGTAATACTGCGGTACTGCATATTAAATCTTGGAATTATAAATTATAGGCAATTAGGCGAATTTGTAAGGCTCAAAATTTTACGGTCTACATTATTTCGGGAAAATGTGTTTTGCGATGTGGAGAATAGGGTTGTCCGCACCCGAATAAAACGTCGAATTTTGTTTTTGTTTACGTTAAGGGGGCCAAATTAAGTTAATCAGTTTCAAAAGCACTGAAATCACCATGCGGACTAATTTACCTCCAATAAGGTTGCCATATTTCTAACTCGCATGTCATTTTTTTGTCCGATATCCGGTCACTCATATCATTACGCAGGTGTAGCTCACAGGTAATCAATAGTTTGTTTATTCAATTTTATGGTGATTGGGGTATAAAAGTAGTCCGACTGGGCAAATTTGTTTTACTGTGTACACCTAACAGTGGGGGAGGAGGTCGTTAGTCCTACAGTAGAATATTGTTAGTCCTACGGAGAGGAGATTTTACAGTTGTCCTATTTTGTTGTCACTGTGCATTTCAGTACGGGGACTTTATTCTTAACGGTGAGGGGTCTTACTCCCCTCACGCCTTCTGCAATTTCATCTTCCATTGGCCACAACGTGCAAAGACTTCAAGCAAAACTTAGTAAAAATGAAGTGCAAACTATGCATTTACGACTGACCGTAAAAGACGGGTGATCTGCTAGTTATTATTAAATTTATCGATTTCAATTTTGTATCACAGAAAGCGACCCGGAAGTAAAATATAAGTAAACATGTAAAACGCATGACACTCAGGAAACAAGTTCCGTGTCAGTTTTGCCATTTGGAGGCAAATTATTGGCTATCAAAGAATACTGGCAGAAAATTGGCAGCTTTGGAGGAAAATTTTGCATATATTGCCGGAAAATATGACCACATTTTCCACATTATGCTCTAATCAATCTAATATCCGAAAAACTTCATTTTTTCGAAGAGGACTGCAATACATATAATGCTAAATTCATTTACTAGTATCTTTATTTATTCAATTTCTCAACATGCTGCTCCAATTCGGCAGTGGCGTAAGAATACTAGTAATCGACTATTTTAGCACTTACTCCGTGTACTTAGAACGCAGATATAATTATATATGTGTAAATGTACCAAGAATACCCACAAAATATCGCCATCCAAAGCACCCCTCAACTTTTCTTTTTAACATGCATGCCAACCTTCTGATCACTGACCTAAAACCGAAGATGTAAATATTTGTCGACTTGGATATACTTTTGTTTTCATGTAATAATTTAGCTTGTTTAGAGGAATACACTGCGCGAATTGCACCTCAACTGTTTACATAACCACTAGGCTAACAAAGAGTATTACGATACAATTAACCCATATTCTATAAGCATTAATACTTGTGGTAGGATAATATAATTTAAATTTCGTGCTTCAATTATAGTAAATAAAAAACTCCAATTTACTCAGTGAAAGCAATTTTAATTGAAAACCCCCGATTTATCGTGATTAACTCATGTTGGGTGCAAATTGAAATTGCATATATGACCGTAGGCAAGTAGATATTATCCGTTCTTCGTATTTCTTTACATTACTGTGGTGTATAATATACACAGAAAAGTTAAAGCAATAATAGGTATTAGTGCGTGACTCTGGGTCGTAACAATGCAAGCCGAAAATCCGCATTGTGTGGACACAGAAACTAATTATAAATTGCCTGAAATCTTTGAAGTTATCACAATCAAGCTATTAACAGGTCTACTGATGGTCGCATTATGGGGTATTGTTGAGGAATAGCGTAACCGAATGAAAAACAACCAGGTATGGGCTATTGTTGCACCATAAATGTTGATTCCTTTACGGTTGGTTAATGACTGCCGTTAGTGATCGTGAACTTGTGAAATTAATGGAAAATCGGTCTACTGAAAAATGACGGGTAGTGAAAGCACACAATGGTAGCTTGATCGTTTGTGACGAGATTGGAGCAATAACATTGTTCGTGTTAAATGTTTTCTTTTGATACCAAGATCGTACTTTTTGTCGCCTGTTATACCTCGTTAATTAAACTTTTCATTATACTTTTATGACGAGGGAGATATACACGCCCAAATTACTGATAAACTTTAAAAGACATTCCCGCGTACAGTTATAACATTCGTGTATTACCGCATAATTTCAAAAGTGATTAATAACTTTTCGACCAAAAAGTTATTTAATCACTCTGAAATGAACGTGATAATTTTTCAAAACTAAGATGGGACGTTGTAAACGATTTTGTCACATCCTAAAGAAAAAAAGTTCTCTGATCTTTTGCAACAATTGCTGTCAACGTTGTTTGAAGATAAGAATCTTAAATGTAACGTGCGAAAATTATCTGCGCGATAAAATTCCCGACAATCGGCTGAATTATTCGACTCATTGGTAACGGCACCCGGTGCCATTGTTTGACGGTCCTTGAACCAGCACATAACGTGGGCGGCCATTATCAGATCAGATAGTCGATCAACTGTTACATTAAAACATTCGCCAAAACGGTCGCATTTTTAATGACAAATGTAGTTAAATAACCTCCATTCAACAAAAATAAATTTGACCTCAACGTTGTGGAATCGGTACAAGTGCTCCTGAGTATTCTCTGCATACCCGCTGCAACATGAATATACTATCTACTGAAGATAGCAGTTTACTGAGCACTCCTTACTGGTAGCCACTGATGGTACATGTATTATATTTACATCAGGTGTGACATGATATTTTGTCAGGTATCTTTAACTGTATCACATTACATGTGTCAATTACTACACCACCTGTCCTGCACTAACAACCTAAATGTTGGTAACTCTCATAATGATATTAAAGCGCATCATAGTTTGCGATGTGCATAAAATTTAAAAAATCACAAGATAAATGAGCATGGCTGTATTATCTAATGCGTCAATATTTAAATGGTCATGCTCCATATTGTGCTTATTCAACAAACTTTCTTATTGTAAAAGTAATACACAACGTACAATCGATGTCCTCTATTAACAAAATCCATTTCATTATTTTGGTCAACATTCAACAACCGTCTATATACTTCCTATGATATACATGATATATGAAAATTATGATCTACGCATCTCATACACTCCTTTGAGCCAGTATCTCTTCACAAATCGATTATAACCTCTAAGGATGTATGGTAAACTCATAAAAAGTCAAACCGAAGTGTTTTGTATTACTTGATATAGGGAACTGATGATAGATAGACATGGAGCAAACTTGAGAGCGGATCATTTGGAATCAGATCTCATGATGGCATATTTAGACACTGCAACCTTAGTGTAAAATGGTACACTACCAACATTATATTGATGTAAATATACACAGTATTTCCCATCTCACTTGCTACTTTTTGAACAATATTGACTGCAACCTGATTTTAACTTTTTGACTTTCTTTTCAAAAGGTGTGGTGGTTTTATAGTTTGGTTTAACAATTATGGTCAAGTTTACAGGTAACACCCGAATCAGTAAATCCTCCCATTCATTGGGCAGGTTCATCAAACGGTACCGCCATCACACCGTGACTAAGCTCTTGATCCGAATCATTTCTCAAATACGAATTAAGATTGTCACTTTGCTATCCATTAACCCAATGAAGTCGGAACTGTAAGGTGCTTTATAATTGAACAATTCGTCAGACGCATGTTGGCAGTTTTCCTTTAATTTAAATATAGTAAGGAATTTATACACTAGTAACTTTTTATTCATTGAGCTAAAAGAATAGCAACTGTATCCGCTCTAGCACGCAAGCTGCAAGAGAAAAGAAAAAGCTTGAACAAAATCGAACCGCACCAAACACGACCCTCCACAATGGATTGTTTCACTAAGGCAATGACTTTCAAAGAATAGTTACTATAGAATTGGGCATTTTATTGGCTTTGCGTTGGGCAATTTTACATGTATAAGGTCAAGCCGAGGTCTATTCGATTTTGTATTTGTGATCTTGCATAAAAAGAACACAAAAGTTACCGTCTAAACAATAGGGTTAGTTTCGATACAATAGTATAAAGACGTGGTATTACGAAAATCAGACTTCACAAGCGTACCGATTTATCGTTTCCAATCAATCAACTTGGCATGTCAATGCACATTATACGGTCCCTGGATATGCTGGCACCTGACATGGATTGCAAAGGTCAAAGTTTATTGCTGGTCACCAAGAAGCGAAATCAGGTCAAAGGTCACTACCAAAAGGACGTTTTTCTTTTGGTCATGAACTGCGAAAAATACCTTCATTACTAATTTCATAGCTTTTGTTGGCATCAGCTCTGACTTTGCGACTTAAGTTATACACATGTACATTTCATGTAGACAATGGTACAAATAGTCAAATATCGAAATATCAGCATTCAGCAAATATATGGAGTCGTTTATCGAACTTGTCCAAGACACAGTTTCTCAAGTCCGTCTTATTTCCCTCTCCACGAGGCTCTAGTCTAATGCATATTTTAGACGATTAGATTTTCTTAAAATACCATTGATTATACCGAACAGTGTATCAAGAATGCCCGCGGATAGAATAAAATCCATAACTGCACTTCATATGACCCACGATATGACAACAACATAAAGAGATCTCTCCTTAGGCAGGTAACGGAAGTATGAAACGAACGCTAGCCGGAGCCTGCTTTATTGCTACACAACGTTGACGTTACTCGCTCTTCATTAGATGGTAAGGAAAAAAACCTAGTATAATAATCACTCAAATATTTGGATTTTTCCTTTTCGTCAGTAAAACACGTGAACGTGAAAGCAATGATTACATCTCCCTCGTCATAAAAGTATGAAAAGTTCCATTTAACAAGGTATCAGTTGACAAAAAAGTACGACCTATTGATTTGTTCATAAATTGTCACCAAACCACTATTTTGGTTACGTCAGCACTTTCACCAATTTATAACAAAAAATTAACTGCAATACATCTATCATCAAAAATATGAAGCAGACGTTATTATGACCACAGATATCATAACTGTCGATTTGAGGGTCAATACAAGATCTTCCCTACGATGTTCATTTAAGTAAAATGGGGATAATTTTCCTTAGCTCTGTGTCAATCTGTGCTTTTTACAACCACGCCTCAGGTAACCAAAGCGCGAGACGATCAGGATGTCCAGTTGCCTTGCCCTGAAACAAAGGCACAGTATCAAATGTGGGTCTGTCTTTAAGTGACCATCATCGGTTATTGTTGACCAGAATCGTTTTAGGGATAAAGGATATTGTGCTTGAGGATTTACACATTTGAAACTTGAGCAAGACAGTCCTTTGACATGGATAAAACAGCTTGTCCAGCAAATTAAAACACAAAGTATACTTGAAATCAACTTCATCGTCATGTTCAATGTATTACAAGTCATATCAAGATATGAATTTAGCCAATAATTTCATTTATCTGTCAAAAAGAGGATACAAAATATCTCAATCCCAATTTTTCGAATATCCCATGACTGGAGGCATGTCTACAAACAGGCAGCAAACAAACAAATTAAACCACGCGAGGTTATGAACAGCACAAAGTGCGACAGATTGCTATCCTGGTAATCTTTGATTTAAACAAATAATAACGTTAAGAAACAATTAGTTGGATGAAATAAATGCATTATAGGGAATACTGATCAATTTAGCTCTTAAAATCTATTTTGATATTTTTGGATTTGTTTTGATTGTATATTGCCAATCCATTGTTTTGGCAAGATTGCGGTTTTGATCTTGATCATGTAAAATTGTTATTGGTCATTGTCGGACTGGAATACTGTGCCGTGTAGGAGTATAATGTTTCCCTGTTAAAATATATATTTATATTATTTAATAGTAGTACATTTGTACAAACCAACTTTTCACCAGTCCAAAAATAATTCGAGATTTCCCACCCACACTGACAGTGCCAGGTGCAATAATGATGTTTTATGATACATTGTACACATCATAAATCACACAATGATAAATTCTATGACAAAAATAGTACCGCGATATATGTTTAAATGATCGCTTGGGACGTATAATGTCCGACAAATGGGGTTGACGACCGAGACAATGTGACCCGTGTCATCAAAAGGTCACAGGTCATCATTTGCTGCCTGTAAATACATTATGCAAACAACTGTGATTTATAAATAAGATAAATTTCGACAAAAGTCATATAAATCTTTCTTCTTTTGGCTGGACAGGATAAAGCACCAAACAGGGAGGTGTTTAGAAGTAGACTACTAGTACTAGTACGTGTAACCTATATCATAAAAAAATCAATATAGGGGGCGGGCTACTGGTAGTAGGATAGTACTTTAAAAAAAGAGAAATTAGGTCATGTTGGCATACAAGATGATTATATTACACCATGGAAGTACTTCCATGATTACACAGAGAAGGCAAATTCGCTAACATGTCTATTCCACTTCCATAACTTCGGCCAGGAAAGTTAGCTAGTTCCTGTTCGAAATTTTATACCAAATGTGGGCCTTTCAACTTCGTGATTGACTCCTCCTTGTGGGTGAATTTCTTAAAACCAATTTGGTCATCCAGGACATTATTAGCTCCCGGTATTAGCTGCAGGATTCTTTCTGATTTTGGTTTCATATAGATTGGATAAAGAGAATGGACATTCGCTATTTTCAAGTTAAAACAGGTATAAAAGACGCACGTGGTCCACGCGGCCTGCTGCCTTAGGCACAACTAGATTGGAAAAAGTTCCCTTATGTTCAGACAATCGGCAACTGGAGAAGACTTAGACTGACGAAACTCATCTTTGCCAATTTCAGATTTCTACTAACGCACCCCCGGGACGTTCTTTACATGCCCTAGTTAAATCAGGGGTTGTACCAAAGACTTTTCCAATTGCTCATCTCATTCATATTACTGTCAGGGGGTGACCCCGGGGTACTGCAAGCAAAGAGTACCACATCCATCTCTGTTTCTTTTGTTGCTATTAAACTAAACGTCCCAGTTTTCAGTAATTTCTGGAATCGAAAATTGGCCCTACCCATCTTTTTTCCCTTTGACCTGTGAAAAGCTACTTAGTAATGAATGCCTTACGTAAGTTACACAGAGGGTTATACTCGATACGTTTGGTAGCGAGTGTTACCCGGAAAGTGTTATGCTGATTTCAAATTCTGATAAATGATACTATTTTAATTTCAAATTTTTATTTCAATGAAAATATATACACAAATTTTCGTCGATCTGACATCACCAATAAATGTTATTTAATATTCTTTATTCGCGCATTGAAAACATTTGAGTTTTGTTCTATAAACCACGCTTAGAGAGCGCCAAAACGTAAAATGCATCTCAGTGCGTATAGGAAACAATCAAGCAAATAATTAATATGACAAAATAATATTTAATCATGCATTAAACAGTAAAATTGGTAAATTATTGGTAAGCATCTTTGAACGTAAATCAGTTTTATTTTATACATGCCCATTTCATCATTAGAAATATCATCACAAATGCTGCAACCATTTGTTTTTACCCACAGCTGGCAAACAGACGTTGGGGTGTACTCATGACCACTGATCAACACATCTCATGATGAACTACGGGAAACTCCGAAGTTCACTGCCAATGATTTCTCCATTCAATTCCAGTGAATTACCTCAGTACATCACATTACCTATTCAAACATATAACAGACGAAATTTCACGCTCTGCTTGAGAAATACATTCAATTATCCAAAGAGCGCTTTTGGAAATAGAAATACGAACACTTCACTTATTAAATTAACCTCCTATTAACTGGATTATTGCGTCTATATAGGGATGCATGCGTTTCCATTTTACCAGATCAGTCGTCGAAAATCACGGGAAAATTGGCAAATAATTGGCCCGGAGAGAGCGTTTCATGATCTTGCCTATTGCATTAAAATAGGGTTTAGCAGATTTAATAAGTTCAAAGTGAAGCGAACAACGAACGTCGCGCCATTATAAAGCCCATACTGTTGAATTAATCAGTAAAATGTAAAGTGTACTTCGAATGACCGATGGCGAGTTGGAAACCCAGCATTAGTCGAGCTGTGGAAAATGTTCATCTCGTTAAAAGAAGTGGGCAGAATGGGGTTGGCAAAGGGGGGTTGGGAAAAAGAGCATTTCAGGTTAAAAAAATCCAATGCGCACCACATTTTATATTTTTATACATAAAGAATCCTAACAGATCAAAAGCTACACGTAGAACATTAAGTGGAAAAGGAAGCCTGTATGTATGCCGATCTCCTCATCTCTGACTAAGCGTGGCCGCAGGAAACATTCGTATGTATAGCTGCTGGATTATAGGAAAAGTAACAACTTAATGCGATCGTATTACACCGCTCCATTTCAAATTATTAAAAGACGATTACAAATAAAACCAGGTCTTTGCTTACCATATGTTTATCCTGTAGCAAGAGACGTACATGACGTATGTGACTCTGCGACAGACATATTTGTTTGCAACATTCCGTGTAATATTTACATAATATATAGGAAATGTATAGGAAAACACGAAGAAAAAAAAAGCGGGAAAAAATATTATTCTAATACAAATAAGCAAAAACAAATACGCTTTAAGTTATGAAAAAACAATGGATACAAAAATGGTAATGATTTTGATGATATAAAAATAATAACAATATAAGATCCGAATTTCTGATCAGATGATATACAAATTACGTATCTTTCACAGATTAATAAAGTATTTTCTCACAAGCATGACAGGAGGAGCGACAATAGCTCCTAACACCTGTCAGCACTCCGTTATAAAGAAGAAAACTTCCGTCATGCAAACATCATCAGTGATGTGCTTGACTACCACACACGTATAACGGACTCTCTGTACTCCTGCTTCTTGAAAGACAAGGAAATACAAGATAAATGGTGGTAACCCCTTTTCGCAGATGTACGTAAGAGAGGATATTCAAACAGCTGCTACAGTATATAGAGCCAGCAATTAGCACAACTTACAACACGTAAGACAATACACTGACTCACGTGAAAAAGATATTGATAGTACACGTGCTCATAAAAATGGGAAAAAATACGAGATCTCAACTTGTAATGTATCGATACCACTCCATCCAGGGCGTGTGTTTAACCCTTTGGTGTTTATCTTCTGTAACTTACACCCAAGTATTAAATATACATCTCGGAAGTTAAATCAGTACATGTGCGATTTGTATAGTTGTGTAAAGTGAGATCGAAGCGTACGCAATGATGCCCTCTACTGAACATGTGCGAGTTATATTATTGCTATCTACTGAAGATAGCAAACTAGTATTGGCATCTGATACACTCAAGAACAGGTTTTTGTTGTACATTAATTGCATTATTGCTACTATCAACATCCTCCTCCTCAGTTCTTTATTATCACCTATAAAAAAGGTTGTTCCGGAACGTATTTCGGACATATTCTGGTGAAAGAGGAAATGGCCAATAGCACAGAATCTGTGCCAATAGGTAATATTCTGTACACGATATAGCCTAGGTATCAGACATCAGTTCAATTACATGCTCGGCTTATTTCTTTTATGAATTTGACAAATTTGATCAAAAAAACCAATATTATAGGAATAAAATCTGATTACAAAACTGGCACCAAGTTTTATTCCGCGTGTCTGTGGTTAACAATGTTATCTTTCGTACCCTTACGGGCACACCAAACGGTTATGAAGTATAAGTAAGAAGCAAAGCAGAGTCACAGACAAGTGATGATGCCAGTGCAGATTGAACTAGTTATCAAAACCTGGTAGACTGTTATCTCTGTAATATGCTGTTGGCACTATATTATGAAGAGTCATTGGGCACTATTACCAACCGATTTCAAGATATTTTCCTATATAATATCCAAAATATTATGAACCGTAAAGCTAACATTACCGCCGCTAGTAAATCTAACTTCAATATTTACTACATTGTCTTTGCCTTTATAGGAAGGACTAGGATACTGACACTTTATGACCCATACCTTATGCATTTTTCGAAATTTATTATTACGTGTGTATTGTTAAGCAATATCAAGTATATCCTGTACGCTGGATTTAAAACTCGTTCCGCTCGCGTACACACGAGTAACGAGAGAATTATTAACACGATGATATACAGGGGAGCTTAGTACTGATATTGTATGTGTATTTCATAATTAATAATTTGTCACTATTCGGAGATTCTGAAATTTCCTTTATACGAATGACTGCTTTATGAAGACATCATTCTCTGGGGGTTCAACTCCTCACCACTGTCATGTGATTGGGGTGTATGTATGTTGGTATGGAAAGGGCGTGCGTTGTGTTTCATCGTGAAAAGTGAAGTGAAATACCTGAATACTAGATTTCGATTATGTTTGATTTAGGGATGAAACATCTCAAACGATCCCAACAACATGTCTTGTACTTGGTTGTTCTTTGGTGTGATGTTTCAAGCAATGACAAAAAACTGCGGCCATAAAAGTGCGTATGCAAAATGCCCAGAGCAAAATGTTAATGGCGGACAAACGATACGAAAAGCACGAGCCATGTATAAAGATCGCTTTCATTAAACACGTGGCTCGCATTTCCGTTGTTTAGTGTGAACGAAAATGGTGGAAGTTGAATTTTAAGCAAATATGCAACAACAAAAAAACCCAAAAAACCATTGATTGTATATTCTTTGATTTAAAAATAGTAATATATCTTACTTCTTCTTCACTCCTAACCAATAAAGAACATACATTTTATTTGAATCAGAGAATTCAATGTAATGTGAGATAATCAAATTATTTAATATGGTTTATAAAATTAATATATACGGGACATACATATATTATATTATGTCTATACTTAATATTATCATTGACTAAATATTAACAAAACCAATATAATAAACAATTACAATAAAAAACAAATAACATGTCAATGAACACTCATTTGCGACTATAACAAGTTTCCAGCAGGTACTATGATAAAAAAAATCCTATTGCGAACGGAACCAGGCTGTTTATTTTTAACAAAAATGTTAATCTCCGTATTTCAACAGCACTGTATCACTCTTAACCGCTTATATATTTTGTTTTACCTTCCCGTTTTTCTAACAAAACCATATTCTTGTAATATTAATACGGCAATTCCACGTTATTAGGCCGGCGCCTTCGATTTGTAGCGCTAATGTAAAACGCGTGTGCTTCATACACCAAATGTGGTTTTGTCATTTGGCCGATCAGGAAGACAAAAAAAGTACATGTACCATCAGTGAGCTGAGTATGACCTGTTCTCAAGTCTATTTGTGTGCACTATAAGTTGTATTTACAAAGGGATATATCTACATCGTATCTATTAATTTTGACAAGCCATATTATAGGGACCCTTTCAAGAAACTCTAAAATGATAATTAATATTGATGATGTACACGTTCGATGTAATTCATTTCACGGTCAACGCAATACTTACAAATGAGAGTTGCGTATTCTATACATGTAGTATTTTTAGAAACAAAGACAAAATGTAATATTAATAAATCAAATAAATGGCGTTATCACTAGTATATAATTACAATTCTTTGTTTTCACTATTTAGATCAAATGAACGACGTTAGGTCCCCTATTATTAGTATTACCTTTTTGATTCATACGCTGTAAATGTTAAATAACCTGAACTACACCTTATTTTCCTAATATATACTAGTACATGCCAGATATAAAAACCAATATGGAATGAAATACAATAATGATATCAAAAAAGAGCCATCAATTCCTCTGCAGCAAGAGTGAATAAATGGTGCAAAAAGCAAAGGGGAAAAAAGAAAACAAACAGTACTGAACGCTTCTTTCAATATAAAAACTATCAACATTTGACGTTTTCATTTAACAAAATGCAACAGCTGTAGAGATCATAATGCACTCTACAATTACAAGCAACTAATTACGATTATGATTGTGCAATAATTTCCATGAATACATATCAAAATTAATGGTTCCCTTTTCCCCAGGGGTTGAAAGAATAATATCAACTATTTCCTATACCTAAAGTGAAATGAACGCTACCAAAAAGTCTTGGGGTTATGCAGGGTCAGGGTGATTTTCCTGATTGCACGACAAATAATACACTCGATGATGCGCAATTAGGATGAAAGACGCGCGCTGTGTTGAGATGGAAAATATTTCTAATATTACTTACTTTGGTTAGGGGCAAACTGAATTTCTGACATACTGCTATTATCTTTACAATATTAGAAACATAAGTCGACAGTTCGGTTACCGCGGTTGAACGTGGATATTGGACCAAATCCGCACTTGACTTGACTGAGAATGATAAGTCTAGTTTGTTTTTTGAGACAATTAACATGATTAACGAGAGTGATCGTTTTGAAAAATAGCATTATATAACTTCACAACGTAAGCATGCATTTATGTTATATAGATGTGATGTCGATATATCCCTTTGTAAATGACAATTCAATTACACATAAATAAAATAAACTTGAGAATTGGACACACCCAATCTACCCAAATCTACCACTGCAAAACGATACTTGTTTAATATGCTCTATGCTACTGGTACACCCATTACGCCATACATAAATTCACCTAGCCCCATTTCCCTAAAATGAAATTTTCTAAAAAGGAAACTAGTTTGACTGATGAGCGATTCGAACCCACTCTGCACCTTGCCGCGATCGAACTAATGTCAGAATAGTACCAAATGCGCTAGACCAGTCGTCCACCCGATTTGTACAAGCCATATTGAAATTAGCTATATACACAACTCCAAATAAATTTTATTATAAAAACACTTTTAGAAACATTTCATTATGACATTTTCAAGTGCCACAAGTTTACCCCCCCCCCCCATGATCGATGTGAAAAGGTGTTGAAACTTAATTTCTGTATGTCCGAGTACCATACTTGTCAAGATGCAGAGAGCAAGTTTTCTAGCATGACGGAATTGATGAATGACTTTATAACCGCTGAATTAATTATTCTGCAAGTCGCTACCTTACATCTGCAATTGAATCTTTTGGCCAATTACGTTCACTCTAATTAACGCGTCTTAGGTTTTCTGGATTTGTATGCGTGTATACTTTTTCATGTCAGCTATACGAAAATTAGAATTTGATATATCTTTAGCTTTGGCTGTCACAAAAAAGGTTATCAGTGTGGGATCAGGGCGGGTTTTTTTTTTGGGGGGGGCACATGCGACTTCATTGTTCATTCTGACGGGTAGTACCCCCTCAGAGTATAAAAAAACCCAACTTTGTAGGTTGATTGGAAATGTAATGTATAAAACGGAGTTGTCCGGGTGGGTCGAAAATAAGGAGCATCCCTGATCTGATGAAGAGGCTCCGGAAGAGGCAACTTGAGTCGTCTCCGTCGCGTCGCCGGTAACAAGCAACAGCACCAACTTTTCTTTAATCTTTTATCACCACTTCCACTGCCATCAGCCACATTTATTATTGCATATAGCCCCCACCCTACCTTTTAGGCCGATGTTCCCTTCAATCAAGAAATGAGAGATCAGAATCCCGATTTATTGATATACAAATAATACAATCATGTCGGAACTGCATTTGGTTCGTCGGCAGAAGGAATTTTGTAGGCACCCATTTGATTTACGTTGTTTTTATAAGTTACATGACATTTGAAACAAACATCGGAACCACACGTATTTAATTTTGTAGCGCAGAAGGCCCAATAATTCTACACTGCAGGACAATGCCCTGGCACGGACAGGTGAGACAAATCTCACGTGCATATAAATCAAAAAACAACTTGGCCTGCATTTAGTTTATCAAACTTTGCAGAAAAAAAACTCATTTCCTTCATCATGTTCATTGCAAATAAATTAATATAATAACATTTCGGATGTGGATGAAGTATTCGGACGAGGCTTCATCACCCACAAGAAAAAAATCGATTCGATAGAAATTCTAGATCCAAAATTTCCCCAGATCTTTATTGAGATGCTACCACAGATGTTGCATCTTTTAATAATACTGACAGAAAAGAAGATGCACGTGTGACTGGAATACCACCAATGAATGACCACAGATCACTTATTCGACTGGAAGAAGAGCATGAAGAGGAAAACTAACAAACCATTTGGCAAAGTCAATAGCGGAAGGATTATTTTACAGGGCATGCGTCCGGTGTGTCGCCATCAATTTCCACTAGTTGCATGATAACCACGACAGGTACAGCTCCTTAAACCTATATCATGTAGATTGGGCAAGTTATGGTATCTTTCACAGCAACGTTGCAACCAGTGGCAACAGGAATAAAACCATGGACTGTAGATAAAACTAGGGATATCCCTGATAAAACCAACAACTGAATAGAAATCCACATGAGACACTGCAATTGGAATTCTGATATTAATTAGACCCCAGTATACTCCCTAGATTTTGTTCTTCTACCTCTTGACAGTTCACAACACATTTTCAGTTATGGCAGAACTAATTTCAATTGACATTGCTAATTAAAAAGGAAAAACAAAGGAAAATCGTCGTTTTCCTCCAATACTTGTCCTATCTTGCCCTTGCACTGTTTTTGAAGATGTTTGCGTGTATAAAGCAACAGTCAATGCGTGTCCTGACTTCGTCTTTGCACCTCAATGCACACTTAAAACGCTTTAGCTCAACCTGACAAGATCGACTGGAAGAACAACTGTCCTTTTCTGTCTCGCAATATTATACCAGCACAAGAAACTACCCGAACACTACAAGGCAACATCCCCTTATCGTAAAATCATCTAATTCATTCTTAATAATTAGTGTTTAATTTTGAATCATCATCACAGCTCCGTAGCATAGCGACAGACGGGGCTGCAAGAATTGAAATGACTAAATGATTGGGTGTGTTTTCCTGCGGGGATGAATCCATGTAAGCTTTGAAAAACTGCCGACACTTCCATGTCCTTCACTGTTAAAACTAGATTGATATAAAAACGGCAATATTATCGCCGATGCGCGCTGGAAGCTTTTTAGCCGAGTTACAATGTAACAATAATTTTACTTTTTCTCTATCAGGTCCTGAGAATCAAAGCCAGAGTTTAGACAACAATGCCAAGAGATATGCTCTCTTGGCATTCATAAGGTTCGAACGCAACCTACGATCAGAAGTCAGTGTTGGCTATATCAATATGATCAATGCTCACTCTTTCCATCAACTAACAGTGTCCTTATTACACATCATTATCATCTTGAATTCATCTTATTATTATTATTCTGATAGTTTAGTCGGTATTGCATTTATCATTTCTTTAATGTTATTTTAATGAATCTCTTCAACTATGAGTGTCATTATGTCCGCCAACCAAAAAGTATTCATACCGATAGCAACAAAATCAAGGCGATATCATGCCCAGATTTCAATCACATTCGCGGAAACCTTTGACGGTACTTGAGCATTGCAAGTATTTTCTTCTTACACAATATAATTATGTTGCATGATGGGTTGATCCTGGTCTTCAAAATTAACTTAAAATTTTGATCTCTAACATGTTGTAGTGTATAGTGATACCATCACCATCTCATCTCCTAATGTGGGTTAATTACATTGTGGCAAGCGAGGGTTCCCTATAACCGTATTCATAACGAAATTAGAGACTGGATTATACTTCATCAATGCTTTACGCCAGCGATATTACTTCAAAATAATTTGATCAATTTAAAAGCTTATGCCGCACAACACACAGTCAAACAAACACATAAAACGCAGCCACGCTAGAGGTGATCTATACTAATTCAGTTGTCGTTGCTTCTGTTTTACCCTAATGACGAAGAGCAAAAGATAATAATAAACGTTGGCTATTTTCCTTCTGCTTTGAATCAGTGTGAATCTACAGTATTGTATTCTCTGACATATCAATTTGGTAACATAAATCCCGTGCATCACACATGCTACATGAAGGAATGATAGCTGTCTTGGTATCTATCTACAAAAAAGGTTCCCAAGGGAAATCATAAAAATAAAGGGTATATAGGGTAATCCCCCAATCTCTTTTCTCCGCCAATGAAGTCACTTTAATCACGCTTAATCGTTGCAACAAAAGCTGAACATTTTAAATCGACAAGTAATGAGATTACATCAGTAAACGAAGACTACCCTTTGGCTTCTTCAAGATGACCACTAATTCTCCAATGGTACTACATGGTACTGGAAAAAAATTCACTTCGTCTTATCAAACTTGTTCATTGTTGAACCCCCATCAAGTAATTGAATACTAGTAAAAACAATAATTACAATAATGGTCTGAAGTTGAAGTCATTTGCTAGTTTACACACAAGATTGACTTGGGGCAACATTATGATAAACTACGAATTATCTTGGAGTACACCATCTGGTGCAAATTCTTGTAAAAACACTTCACAACTTATTTCAGTTCGTCCTTTGTCATATTGTTACCCCCTTCATCAGGTTGTGTTAAAATACATACAGGCACCTTGTTCAAAACCTTGATTAAAAGTACAATAGGCATATACCTGTGTGGTCGAGGGCGATGTTGCTTATATGCTGTCGCTGCTATCTTAGGTAGATAGCATCATTGACAAACAACGTGGGGGAAGCGACCTGTGTGTAATACAGAAAAATTAATCCACGGTGGGCCAGGATGTCGTCCTGGGTAATACTGTTATATAACGCAGGTAGGAGCGAATTTGCGAAAGGGTGCCAATATAAACTTCATTTGTATGCTCCAATCCTATTTCTGCTACGGTCTATATTCTCACTCACAGACAGTGGACAATAGATAGGTATTGCGTATAATTACGAAAATGAATCCGCAATTGCTTGCATTTATTAATAAAATATCAATCAAGTTTTTTTTAAAATTATTTTATGTTTCTGTGACGGCTTCGATTAATTAATGATAACAGAATAATACGGCAATTGTAGTTCCCAGCAAACACAAAACGCTGCACAGAAAACGTTGAAATGTCGAGTGGTGTAAAACGTTGAAACATTCAGAAAATATTTTTGAAAACCGGATGTAAAACTAACGGCATTTTATGTTTCCGGGTTTTTTTATCAAACAATTGTTTTCATGACCTTTATATAACCCGACATTTAAATGTTATGTAATCATTTTGACCAAAACCAGAACACGTTTATAACATCTTTATATAACATTTTAAAAACATGTTTGATTTGATGGGTTGAAGCGCGCAATTATTCATAGAGTATCATGTAACAGGATCTACGATCGGAGCATACAAATAATATTTACCATGTTGACCCCCTCTCTCAGTCCGTTTTAACGAAGTCGCCCCTGCCTTATCATCGTAAACCAGTACAACACTAATACAGGACATCCTGGCCCATCGTGGATCATGTTTTCTTTGTTACACAAAGGTCACTGCTCCACACGTAGTTCATCAACGATGCTATCTACCTAAGATAGCAGATACAATATATCAGCAACATTGCCCTCGACCTGTTTTGAAAACAAAATTGGTTGAAGGTGCATGCATGATCAATGTCAAACTTTAAATAATCCTTTTCCAAATACACACAAGAAATAAAGATACATGATGAGTCATATTTTAGCCTACTGATATCGCCTGCTGTTGTTAGAAAACAAAAGTTTGCTCCATTTTTTTGGACGTCGTCAAGTTAGCATGGCCTAAGCAAAACCTTAGAACTACCATGTTCACTCAACAGTCAATCAGATCACGTATATACTTAAAGTGGAATATGTATTAGACCGATCTATAACATGTAACTCGGTTATTACACTGATTTACTAAAATATGAAAAGTTGCCCCACTTCGCGTTGTGGAAGAAAAGAAAGGAGAAAACAATTTAATCTTTCGATCTAAGTAAGTGTCATGGAAACGACGGGACGCAAATATCATGATCATAATATTGGCTTGCTTCGTGTGATTCCAGTTAATTTTTGGTTACTACATGTATTATTCATGCGTTCATTCACCTATCTTATCACACTGCAATAAATGCTGTTCCATTCTACCTATAGATTATAATCAAATGCCTATTTTTACTCAATGCCGACAAAACTCAACCACTGTATCAACTATGACGTTTCTGGGTTGATGAATATGGCGTAGTTTTGATTCCAATAATTATTCGTTCTAATAAAATGCCGGGTCGGGCCGCAAATACACACGCACAATGCTAAATAAAGCGATAGATTGATTGCGTGTAGCATGGTACCTTCGACTGAACAGGTACAAAAATGTACCTATGCCTCCATTTGGTTAACAATTGTATATAATTGATATAAAACTGGCGGTTGGTACACTAAAACTTGATGCCAAGCGTGAGTGATAAAGTTGAAAAGCGTCACCAACAAATTAATAGTAGTTCGAGTCGAATTATTTGGCATACCTCCAATCGAGTCGAGTCACAAATTCGAGTCACTGGATAATACTAAAATCATTCATTTGAGTTACGAGTCATGACTTGTTACAACTATTATTGTGATTATGAGTGACCAAATACATCACGTTACGGGATTTGCATTTCACTTTTCTTGAGAAACTTTTGACAGATCAGTGATGCTGTGTTACTGAAACTATCACTAAAGCATGATTAAAAACACCCCTACTGTTGTTTTTTTCATTCAGCTTGCTTTGATTCATCTTGAATTCACACACAGATTGGATAAGCTTCACTTTCCACACCTTGATCATAATAATCGGCATGATAAGCAACACAAGCGATACTTCATCAGGCAAATTATTACAAAATGATGATGGATAAAAATATCATAAACTCTCGAAAATGTCTTCACCAGAACCAAGGAAAAATATCGTCTCCTTGTCTTACTTATCATAGTCATAATCAAACCCGCGTGTAATCCCAGTGGATTGGGGGTACTACCAAATGACTCTCTCAAAATATGTACATGTAGAAAATGAAGAGTTGCAAATAACTGCCGTAATTTCAGAGGCGACGAGTGAAGAACGAATGATCTGGAAACATGGTCGCCGTAAACATTGTTTCAAGACGACGCAGTTCTGAGCAATCAGCGACATTGCATCTATCTTCTCACCGCCATCGCATTGTTCAAAATGATGGATACTACTACTTTGATCATATTGACTGTATGCGTTTAAAATATGAAACATTAATTTTTGTAATATAACTATTTAGTAATTAACACCTGGAGGGAAAATGCTAGTCTTTTTTTATTTACGTAAGACCATGTGGTAAGACAAATATTCAAACGCATTCATATGTAGACGGGGCAATTGGTCAGCTATTGGCGGGCGTGCATGATTTTTAAAAAAACCCACCAACACGTTATCTATTTACATACAAAATAAGCAGAAATAGCAATTTTCTCATCAACTGAATGTTAGATGATAAGACCGTGTCCTATTACTTGTAATAAAAGTGATATTATAAGGATAATGATAACGCTGCACTACGATACAGAGCTTATCGCTCATGTGCTATCTTCGGTAGATAGCTGCATCATGGCATGTACAGTCAGCATTCTGTGTCTACCATATGGTATAGATTTAAAGTGTTTTCCCCTCGTGCCTTGTGCTTGTTTAATAAAAACACGAATGATTTCATACAAAATAAAGACATTTCTGACTTCCAATATACCCAAATTAAAAAAAGGAAAACTTCAGAATTTCAGCCTCATTTATTTAAGAATACTAGGGAGACAGAGACTAGTAATATATAACCGTTATCGCAAATCAAAATGGTGCATTACTCATTCATTTTATGTATAAAAGCTCATACCAAAATGAAACTATGAGACCACTTCATTTCAAAAAGGTCTTTCCCTTCAGGGCAATACGCCAGTCCCGGAAATTGACGATATTTTCATCGGCACAGAACGGTGAATTAAAAAAGGGGGTAGAGCGGTTATTAAATAGATACGGGAAACGAAGTGCAAGCAATTCTGGATGCAACGTGCCCATACGAAGGAGAATTTATGCCGTCTCTTGCTTGCTAATGTTATTATAAGATACGCGACTCTATCATAATAGATTACATTACCTATACACGCATCACATAAATGTTCTGCTATTTATCAATTCAAATGGCCGCCATTTCATTTTCCAATATGACCATGACTGTTGTGCACGCATTTCTTCTGATTTTAGTTGTTTAATAGCATGAAAATAGCATATAATAAGCAGGTGATTTCATTTAAATCCGTTCGTGTCATTGATTGTGTCTTCTTTTAACCTCTCAGTTGCACTTTATCAGCTCCATATTTCGATACGGAAGCAATTAGCGCACTATGAACACCAGCAGTCCCATAGCAGCCGACTAATGATTCCAGGCCAATGTAAAACATTAATAATCATAATTACCAGGTCATAAATACCATCTCTGTGTCTCAAGTTCAGCTTTTTCAATATCCAGAATTGATGATGATGACGGTTGACGATCAGTGACAATAACAATGTTTTCAAGCAGCAAAATTTTTATATTGTTGATCAAATATCAACTAATTTTTTGGGACAATACTCGAACCAAAACGCGGCATTTCAAATAGAATAATGACTGATATTGAAGATGATGATGGTATTGTTTAGTGATGGAAATAAAACTGCCATATGCATTATATTTGATTTCACATAACAATGATTGGTCAATCGGCCTATGGTTGAACATTTTCCCCTAAAATATTCAACATTCGAATGTCTTTTTGAACAAAGATTAAACTTCTATAATCTGTGTTTTGAAAAAGTGATTAAAATCCCCTTCCCCATCAAAAGAAATTCCCATGCCAGTGTATCCATATCGGCTCATGCATGTCAACCCAGGCGTTCTATCACCACGATATCGGTGAACCATCGTCTAACTACACGGTGATGCCCGGAGCGAGGCGACGCCGCACAGAGCACGGGCGCCGAGCTGCTTCCTTGCCAGTGAACCACCCGACCCGGGAAGCTACCAAATCCTCACGCTCTACAAATTGAAAAAAGTCTTCAAGATGTGAACTCCAAAAGACATTGTCTTGATACTAGAAGCCGGGACTCGATGAACATTTGGAACAGGTTATAAGGGTTCACCCGGAGCTAGACGTGTACATTGTCAAGTTCTTTTCTACGATGTATGTCAAGGACATCAAACAGCGGACCGTTCTGACATCGAATCGTTTCAGAGATGGTGTCCCGTTTCAAAGGCACGGTGTCCCGGGACATGAGTGAAACTGCCAACAGCTATGACATTGGTATCAAAGGGGGTGTGAGGAACAAAACAGAATATAAAAGATAAATCTGACCATCTCCTTTAAATTGTAAAATCATTTTGATCATTCTCAAGTTACTAAAGTTTCAGATAAACCACCCATATAAAATACGAAATCATTATGCTACAACCAAATTGACAATGAACACACACATCCTATAATATTTTCCACAATGAAAAGCAATTTTGTTTTGGTATTGAAATTGGACTTGTAAAGTAACACCTCTTCTCAGCAAGTTCCCAAAGTTATTGGTCAACACACAGCATGTTGTCATGTTCAAAACGTGATATTTACATGGACTGGTTTAATGGCGTTCTCCATGCATGCATTGTGTACAGATGTTGAATATTATTTCTGTTCCTTTTAACAAACTATATTCAAGATTTCAATAACATCATGATTGTGAACCTAATCAACTGAGTGATATATTTTCATAGCGTTGTATATCTGTAGAGAATTCCATAGGTCATGATTGGGTCAAACTCACAAACACGCATGAGGCAAAATAATATTTTTGCAAAAATCTACCTTCCGATTTCTGTCCTTTTGGACTACTATATCCAAGCTAAGTACCTATGTGATTTATAGTTCATCTAATTGGTTTTACCCGCATTACAGCAACGTCCGGGACCAGCAAGGTCAAAAGCATTAGACTTGAACTAGCTATCAATTGGGCAGTCCATGCCCTTGTACAGCCCCATCCCAAGATTTACATGTACAATTGTATGCATGGAGATTCTGGAGATACATGTACCTTACCTTCAACTTTGCTTAGTAATGATACCCACCCTCCCTCCTTCGGTCCGGAACACGGATCAACGGGCATTATGATCTATGGGTCTAAATGGGTGCTTCTCAACACTCAGCTTCAACTACGCACTTCAACTACGCAACACTGGGTGACTGGGGTAATATTCCGAAGTTGATGATACCCTTTTTACTTGGAAAATCTGGTCCTGACCCCCCTTCCGAATTACCTGCCTGCTCTGTGACTAGAGAAATGTTAACTTTTTAAATCAATGTTAAAGCCATAATGTACGATCTTATAATATGAAATTGGTTAATTTTTTGTTGCATATTTGTAATGTTTACACATGTCCCAACTTGCACCTAAATGGAATCGGCCAAATTTGTTGTCTTTGTAGGTCAACAGAGCAAAGTTCGACATATTTAATATCATAATCGTTATATGTCCTCCCATAGAACTGCATGTTAAATTGCCAAAATAACCAGTGGGGTTTCTTTCACATTACCTTGTTATTTCAACTTAAAATTGACATCAACCCTCCTGTCAGTTATTACTAATATTATTTCAACATTTTGAATAAAGAATAACAAAATCAAAATCGCACATTAAGGCTTTAAGTAGCCCAATATGTGAGTTCCCCCTCCCCATCAGGTTTCACGTTGCTGCTACGGATCAAAAATGTGTTAATTCCAATATTCGGGCACTTATTCAACTACGGGATTAAGTTTATACTTTGATTTCATTTGAACTCACTGCCGACCCATGACTTCCCTTCTCCATTTTTTCAAAATTTTCCATTCGTTGAAGTATAATACGCTCTATCCCATCCCAGCTCATTCTGAGTTGAAAGTGAAGCTAGCTAAGATACACCAACAGAGGGCAGTCTTGCTATTTGTCAACTATTACCCCGAACGTTTTATCAAGCGCATTATGTAAATACCAACTGTGTGATATCTGTGATATCACAACGTTACCGCGAAAGTAGCATTTTGATGTTTCATGTTAATTATTAGTAGTTTTCAACTACTTACAATACTACTAATAACTAACATGCAACATCAAAATGCTACTTTCACATTTTGATGTTGCATGTTTAATAGCAGTTTTAAACTACATGTACTAACATGCAACACCAAAATGCTACATTCAAGGAAGGGTTCAACAGTTATTGGACATTTACGCTCCTGGGTATTCGCTCGGCAGGAGTATAAAACAGCAAAATTTACATGATCCAGCAGAAACCACGAAGATGTTCAACGACATTGTTCAAGTATATGGTTCAACCGACACAGTTTATCCTTATGCTCATTAAACCTATATTTAGTTCCTAAATAAATACCACACATTGTCTGACCTCAACTTTTATGCCTCTAATTGCATATCTGGGACATTTTGATTTTGTACTAGGCCTTCACTATTGAAGTTATACACTTAATACCCAATTTAAACTACCAATCATGACATTAAAATGATTCCACGCATGTGGAGTACACATAATCAAGGCAAAAAGACACGCAAAATAATAGTATACCTTTCATCACCACTCTTTCGCTCAATCGTCCAGACAATGTGCAAAATAAACAAAACTATGCAAAGTACACTTTGGTGTCCCATCATGCCGCCTCGCCATCTAACAGAAATTGTGCGTGGCCGCATTTTTCATGCAAGTTCCATTGGAGGGTTTAGGAGGCTATAACTACTTCAAAACATGGGCATAAATCAATCGGCAATAGCGTTAAACACCCTTAACATCACCGTCAAACACAAAAGACAGGAATTAGTTCGGAAATGTTTAATGCCATACAACAATCCAATGGATATGGTGGCTCTGACTCATAAATGAATTGCCCTTCAAGTTCAACGGGGTGGGGGAGAAGGTGGGGCTGATAGGGGTGTGTGTGGGAGAGGGAAGGGACCAGGGGAAGGGATTCAGCTGATGACAGAGAGGCAGATTGCCCTCCCATCAAATTCTTTGAAGTTGGGATGAAAAGAATGGTTTTTTTAAATGTTGATTCAGCTATTTTTATGAATTTCCTTTCCAACGGGACATTTATGTTCCAAATCTGAATCCCGGATCTGAATGCAAAGAACACACTAAACATGTTAATCAGTTAATGAGCCAATAAAGGAAACAAATCAGAAACAAAACACTGTTTTTAGTTAGCTTTACAACAAATATTATTTTCTTAGATCATGTAGATAATGTTGGTTCATCTAGCACTGGTGCAAACCTCAATATTACCTTCGCATAAATGATTTAGAAATTTAATTGTTATACCCAGCTAAAGCAAAAATGATTTTAAAACGTTATAAACGCGCTTAGGTTTGGTCAAAACGTTTTAATAACATTCAAATGTCTGATATTATAGAGGTCATGAAACGTTTTATGAAAAACACTACAACAATTGACAAATGTTCAATGTAATATTTTTAGGCAAACATTTTGTCAACACTTTTAAGTATTATGCTGCAAAACATTCTAACAATGTTATTTAAAAATAACATTGTTAGAAAGAATGTTTTACAGCATGTTTTCAAAAATGTTTTTCAATGCTATTAAAATGTTTTATACATGTACCCTTTATACGTCATATAACGTTTTGCGTTTGCTGGGTAATTGAAAAAGTGTGAAATGAAATAAGCTGTAGAAGCTTGGTGTGAGTTGTCAATTTTGTCAGTAAAACCAAGATGCACTCTTATCGATATAGATATACCTTCAAATAAGTTACACATTTAGGAATATTTTCATCGAACTCAGAAACATTTCATGTTTTTAACCATGTTATAACATTAACAATTATATTTTGGACAAATCACTGGCGTCGAGACATATCTATCCAATAAATATGATTTGGGATTACAATTAGGATGAATAGAATAGTTTTCGGACAAACTTTGCCTTAGAGTACATACAAAATAAAAGTTGCATTAATATGCAACACCGATATTGCCCAATGCTGAGGGCTCTATTCGCAATAAAGTGCCCAATGAACACAATGAATTTGATAACCAGGCCAAACGAATGTGGAATTTCCTTTTACAGATTTGCCAGAATTTGTACAATGTTTTGCACGTTTTTAATCTTGTTGGTTACACCCACATTTTAAAGTTAAATCTGTTCACACTTTTAATACAAAATGGAGCGATTGCGTAAGAGTGAGCTTGAGCCATTAAGCGAATAAAAACACAACAAAAACATATCCAACATGGCTGCCATGCTAAAGGTCACACTTCCAGACTTCCTGTGTAGAAGTCGTATTAATGTAAGCGCCCATCTGGTCACTTTGTGTATTCGTTTTCATAACCCAAGCTCGCTGTTTTGGTACAAGTTCGGCCTTAATATAGGCTAATGGAAATACGGTGCAAGATTTTGCATTTTATTTTGAATATGTTATTCCAATATATATATACACGGACACGGTTTATATTGGTATTAACTGGTTTCTGGGAAATTCTGCCCAAAACAATAAGAATCCTAAGATGAATTAACTCATTCGCAAAGTAACGTTAAAACATCGGAACAATCGCTATTATTTTGTTTTTGCCTCCTTTCGGAGTTTTATCACAGATGATCCGATGATTATGTTATCAAATGGAATATATCGTTTTAACGGCCCATATTTAATAGTAGTGAGTTTCAAGACAACATTAATCATATATCGAAGTAAATTCAGTACACCAAGACATGACCACTTGTCCACTTATAAATGAGCTTGATGAGCAGTACAATTAATGGGTTGAAACATTTCTGATAATAATTCAGACTTATTGAGTTGATGGTTGTATTTTAGAGGCAAGCAATATTCATAATATTTAGCCATGAACATTGTAAGGGACGCACCATTTGATACTCAGGGGGGGGGGTAGGAAGTTAGGGTCGGGGAAGAAATTTTTTTTTCGCCGCCGAAAGGCGCTGAAGTTTTTTTTTCGCCGAAGCGCTTTTTTTTTTTAATTTCATGCATTATACACAGTTAGGTGGGGAAGATTTTTTTTTTTTTTTTTTTTTAGTGTTGGTGGGGAAAGTTTTTTTTTTTGCTCATGTAGTGGGTGAAGTTTTTTTTGAAAACTTCCTACCCCCACCCTGAGAATCTAATGGTGCGTCCCTAAACGTAATGTCAAAAAGCACACTACAAATACCACAAGACATAAACATCAATGTTTACATAATATTACCATGATTACTATTTGAAAATAGCCTAAACCAATTTAACATCGTCAATGACCAGGACAAGTACGTTTTTAATGTCATGAATATGTTATTTTCCAGTTCATGAATATTCAATGTGTCCAATTCTACTTCACGAGTTCAAGTTAAACTTGCAAATTGTTCACAAAATGGTCCGTAAATCCAGAAACTGCGGCTAGTTTATTAACATGGTCATAGTTTTTCCAAACTTCGTGGATTGGTCAGGATTTCGCGAGCAATTCTCCAAGTTTGCTTGGCAGCTTGATCCAGAGCAGCATTAGGCTTGCTACTGAATAAGTCTAGTCCATGTAAGAAATAGTGTGGACATCTACGATTCTGTAAGCACGATATCAGCTGCAGCAAGATCCCATTGATACGATCACCAAGACATGTTTCATCCCATTCTACTTCGCGAGGATGTTTCTCGCACTCGTATAACAAAAGAGTTTTAAGATGATAGTTTTTCACAGGTTGACTTGGAAGGTCGAGGTGCTTGTCGCGCAGTGCTTTCAAGATACTCAAGCACTTTCTTCGGGCACCACCTAAGAGGAGTTTGTTTTCAGCGTCTTTGAAGGACAAAACCCATGCATCACCTTCTGCTGAAGCCTGCTTACCTAACGCTGAAACAGTTTCCTTTGATAACAGGTTGAATCCCTCGGTTTTCACTTCTGCTACCATTCCAGGAGCAGGCCAAGGTATGTGTGGCATGGGCCAGTGTGCAGCGCTGCGTGGCCAAATTCCGCCGCACTTGAAAGCCGGTGTGATGAGCACAACATAACGCTCACGGATACGTAATCTTACCTCGGTGGTATCTGGAATCATCTTCACGATATCACGGTATTTACATTTGTCCACGGCTGTGGCTACCAAAGTTTGAAACCGGGAGCGGATTTTACGAGCAGACAAATAACCAGACGCAGTTATGAATTCTACCCAAAGGGACATGGAACGCTTACGCCCGTCGCTAAGTTTCAGGACCGCACACCCGGGAACAGTACCATCGTCCACAAAGTTAAATACTCCCATTTGGTTAAGGAATAACACCACTTCAAATTCGGTGGGTGAAACAACTTCGAGACCTTCATATCGACCCATTTCGGTCTCCACCAAAGAGCTGATGAAACGTGGTTCCTGAACCTCAACTTCTTTGAGAACATCTGTGACAATTTTACATACTTCGCTTATGGTCTTGGAAATGTTAGCTTTACGAGAGCTGACTCTTTCGCTGGTGTAGCGATTGAGTTGGTACAACAACTTGCTCTGTGCCGTCAACATGGCGAACATATGTCCCGCTGCAGCATCAGATGCAGACGAAGGACTTGGGTCCAAAGCACTGTGCCAGTGCTCCCAGCTAGCTGTGACGGTAGACACCGTGGCGGTTGGATTCTAACTTTGAAGAAAAATACTGTGGCTTTTGTAAGCCGGTAGCAGCAAGATGAGGCGTTCACAAGTTGCAAAGTTCGACACCACTAGCACTTCAGTCGGCCTACTATTGACGAATGGCTAACTTTCGGCAGAACATAATCAGTAAGATATAAGATGCAATTTCTATTTAATGTTCATGCACCAATACATTAAATGTACCCGTGGTTGTTTGCATGTAAAAGAGAATCCCAAACGTAATGGTAGAATGGAGCACATAAATATGCACAGCGACTGCTTTGCGATGTTGGTGTAGAGTGTCACAGTCAGTCTCGTGTACATGTGTGCTCTCTGATTCCTCGGTGTGTTTATATTTTGAAAACTCTTGCGCTAGCGACTTGCTCTTCTCATTATAGTTCAAGCAAACCGTGACCGTCTGTAACAACTAATGTGATTCGTGCTCATCTGCACCATGCGCGTATGATTAACTGCACCGCTGAACCAATCAGTGACACTGAGAGTAAACCGAGCTGTCGTGCTCGATTATAATAACCAGTCAGCAGGGCCGGTATTGGAAAGCGCCACCCACTAAGTCCTCCTAGTGACCGCACTCATAGAACTGAAACCATGTCAGTGGACAATCCGATCACTGAGCTATTCAGATGTGTATATTTAGCGGTACGTTGCTTTATCAAGTAAAAATATTCACTTTGGGTCAAATGCGATGATCACCTTCTAAGTTTAGAATAAAAATATTGACATTTAATATATTAGAACAGTGCATGATTCAACTCGTACCACAGGTAAAATGAAATTTACCAAAAATTGTTGTTACCGGTAATTAATAAAATGACGGCAAAATAACAATTAACTACGTATAAAACCACTAACTATAGAGGAAAGCCATTATTCAGTACGACAATATTATCTGGGATGTTATAAGATCAATGTATTTCAAGTGTTCAATGAAGACATCACACATGGGGGGGGGGGGCTTAACACAAATGACTATACGGGTATGTTCGACTGGAAAGACCCCCCCCCCTTCCTGGATTATGCAGCCACGAAAGACACCCTAAATTTGACCAAAATAGAGCTCAGTCTGGAAGACCTTTGATTTTGATAATTTCAGCTCTATAAGACTTCTAATATTCCTCACATTTCTGTGTTTTTTCAGACATTTGATTTTGACTGTTCGCAGCTCCAAAAGACCCCCTTAACTTGTTTTCTGAGCTCCAAAAGACCCACCTCAAAATTTCGGGACAGCATACCTATCAGAATATACATGTACCCCCCCCCTTTTTTTCTCACACAACTCAGACAAATTACGTCACATGATTCCTGCAAATTCGTCATATTCATTCCACAGTTTCGGAGCAGTTAATTAATAATGCTCTTGAGCAGTAAGTTTTGTGTGGTGGATTCTGGAGATCTTTGGGTGATGAGCAAAGTGTAACCTCAATAGAACACGAGAGAATAGTTCATTGCAATGCCATTGAGAATTTGGTTAGAACTTGAGACAAGTCAATTTACGTTTGAGCTAGACAAAATTGGAACATCGATGTTTTTTGTTGCATCTCTAAGACATTCCCAACAACATATCAATAAAGGACAAAAGGAATAGGGAAAAATGCTCATTTACATAAAACAAAAAAGGCCGCTTATGCAGGGCTCAAATTACAAAATTGGTCAATGTATTCCTCAGGGCAAATCAAATCTTATCAAAATTTCGTCTTGTCCATTAAATATCTACATAACGATAGACCACTAAACTTTCAATGTATGTGTTTAATTTTTGGAAACAATATTTACTTACAATCACAAATAAACCTTGCACTGCACCAACCAGAACCCATTTAAATTAACAGAAAATATGAAATATCAAGTTAATTTCCAATCATAGGCTGTTAATGCCAGGGGTGGGTATGCATATTATATTCGTTTACTGTATGATCAATGATGGATGTGAATTTTCTGACAAACCATCCCGGGTGGCTACAGATTCGGAATATTACTTGTTGCAATGAATTGGCCAAAGGCAGTTTGTTAAATATTGGATTTTGCAAGCGGTACATCTGCCGTAGCCCCTTCCTTTACCATCTAGCCTATATACATCTAGCTCTCACTGCAAGTCGGCGGCAGTATTCAGCGTGAGACACTAGTCTTTATAATTCCCGATGACATACACTCTAAATTAGAAAGACTTAAAATTTAAATCTTAGTTGAGACTTAAAATGTTTTAAGTCTTTAAGATTTATTTTACGCGGGTTTTGATTTAAATTTTCTTTGGGATAGGGAAAAAGAAAATCTATTTTTAAATCTTTCGAAAGACTTAAAAATTAAACCAATCACAACGCGATGGTGCGTGCACGTGATCAAATCGAAACGTTTTCTTGGACTTCTCAGCCGCCATCTTTCTTTTGCGATTTTGTGTGGTGGCGAGCGAATGAATGAAGTGATATGGACGAAGACGAACACGAGCAGAATGGCATCCCAGATGCTGTAATTGCCAATGTCAGTGACTATAACTTCCATGAATAAGCTTACATTGTTGTGCACGAAGGGCCAATGTGAGCATTATCTTCAATCGCCGAGGTAGTAGTCTGTGCGTCTGCTGTATAAGCTTACATATACACATAATATAATTTATAAATTTGTAAGCTTATTTCCATGAAGGATCACACTCGGACACAGTGACACTGGAACATCACTGGCACTGCAGACTATTGATTGAACTTTATGAAAGAAGTAGTCCTGACTTGGTATTACTCCCGTGAATAGACGTATTGCTTGATAAGAAGTCACACGGACTTGTATTTAATATCGATATTTAAATCCCCATAAAGATTTATATTATTTTGAAATAAATCCCAGATATGCTTAAAAGTAAATCTTAAAGGACTTGAATATTAAATCCAATGGACTTGCATTTTTAAATCCCTGTGGGACTGAAATTTATAAAACTTTGTAAAGACTTATTTTAATCCTATATTGATTGGTCCCTAACTACAGTCTCTGAAAGTTTTAAAAGTAAGTCTTTTGGATTTGAATTTAAATCCCTGTAATTTAGAGTGTAGCTCAGAAACCTGGATGAGCATGTTTGAGATCCTAGGCCTAGTGATTCTTATCACTGTATGGGCTAGAAGTATAGCAGCGTCCTGGGAATGTGGAAGATACCAAAGTCAGTCTCTTACCCTTGAAACATTTTAATTTTATTTCTAGCAGTTTCTGACCATTTTTAGAGTTACCCCTCCCTCGCAAATTCCTCAAACCTCTAACCCTAAATCTTACTCAAAATTATGAATCACGGTGAGCCTTTCGGTGACTAAATTATACCTACGCCTAGCTTTTCTGAAATTGTATTGTCAACGTCCCTGTTATAAATGAAATACGAACAATACACTATTAAAGTTACTAATACTTGCCTAAGCAGTAAGCAATTCACTTTGATAATGGAGTACAAAGTTATCCGTTGCAGTCAAAATTAAATTGATATGCACGTAGTTACAATAGATGAAAGTAAATCTCATCATTGGTGTACTCCTCACGAGTCCGTCTCCTAATAAAATCTCAAAACATGTTAAAAACTGGGGTCAATCATGGGCCATCCTTGAAGGATTATACACAAAACATTTAAACGTCTCCTAACTGAAATTGCCTCGCATGAAAAATGCTGCAATAATAATCTTAACAAGGCGAAACATTCATGACCATTGGAAATTAAGTAATGAAACAAATCTTGCTCAATGAGCGTTGCTCCTTACAATTTTGAAAATCATTATTTTCGGAAGCCTGATCCTATCTATAGAAAGGTTGAGAAGTAGTCAGCAGCGGCGGCAAACAAAACCACCGGCAAACCTCCAACCCCAACCGTTACCCTAAACACCAATCCTATTCAAAATCGTGCAAAATTCTGAATCACGGTTCTTCCACTAAAATTATACCTCGGCTTACTCATCGTCTGGATTTTTTTTTTGTTGGGGGGGCTGAAGGTATTCAAGCCCCAGTACAAAAACTGCTGAGGGGGATGAGCCCCCTGTTCCTTATCCTATGAAACTGGGGTAAATCATGGACCATGCTTGACGGATGATGCACGAAACATTGAACTTCTCTTAATTAACTAAAATTACCTTTCACGAAAAACGCTGCCAATAATAATCCTAAGCAAAAGAATCATGATCATTGAAAATTATTTAAAGCCATATTGCATATTGTAAGATTTGCTGAGGATGCCCTCAAATGTTTTTCAAAATAGTTTTTTACATGATTGTAATGTTAAATGTACTTTAGTAAACAAAATATCATACCTACAAAAACAAGGCTTTAGGTACTTAGTTGTAATAAAATCTGAGATTTTGAATAAAATGACTGAAAAGTTGTTTCATTATTACGATATTATTCGTAAATTATGTTACAATATGGCTCTAATAGAGCAAGGCAATGAAACAAATCTGGCTCAAATAAGAGTGTTCCCTGTATATATACAGGGGGAGTCAAAAAAAGTGCAATAGAGCAAAGAATCGATATTTATGTAAGAACCAAGTTGAAATTTCCCATTATTGAAAATTTCTATAAATGCCACACTCAATAGCCACCTTCTGTGAAAAAATGAAGTGACTCGCTTTTACCGTTTAATTTTCGCCAGCCCATTCGGGGCTGGTACCTGTTTCAGGTTTGGGGTCAGTTTACTCAAGAGATTATATTTTAGTGGTATTGGAATGATTTTTTTTTTTACTTTATGTGGTTAAATTTTTTTAAAAATATTTTAATTCGATTTGTTAGGAAAAGTAAGTATGTTTTGCCGTTTCAACGAACGAAAACGAGTGAGTATTACCAAAGTTATGTTTGAACTAATTAATTATGACTTTAAAAGTTTAAAGGCCTAAATGTAACAATAATAGTTAATATATATAGCATCATATGGTCAGCAGAAGAAAATCTGACATCACCTATGATGTCATATCAGTGTCCTCCTGACCGGGGGTCCTTACTCCTTGACCACTGAACAGCGTGATATCATGTTGATAACAGATCTATAGAATCAAAATCTTCATCATATCCCCGGATCATATCACAGATTCTCAACAATCTGTGATCATATGGACCATATTGATGTGAAAGTAGTTATCTATCATATCCTGTGTCGTTTTATGGATAAAATGACTCAAAATGTTATTGATGAAATGGTTGCTATCATAAACATCAGTTTTGTCTTTTCAACGGAAAAATCCGATGCAAAATAAAGTTTTTAGGGCCTAGCTATAATATGGGCATAATTTATGCATATAGTATTGAACAATGTACCCCATTTGACATGCACTTATAGATAAATAAATTGTCTTACTTTATTAATTTAATAACTTCTTTATTATAAATAAAATGACACATAACTATTTGATTCATAAAATTACATTCAACAAAATGATTGAAGAGAAAACACACAAGGCACTAGGCAGACTGTTATAGAATGGAGTATGTAAGATGCCATGTCCATAGCTTCGCAGGAGTTTCCGACTAGCAATCAACATGATCAGCACATTCAGAAAAACACAGTTTAAGAGTGAAGATTGTAGTGAGTAACCAGTCCTTTATAAATGTGCTGGCCACTATCTATTATAATATAGTAGGCTTAAACTATACATTGTGAATTAATTAAGTTATTTTAAAATAAAATGTACATGTAAGTTAACTCAAACCGGCAGTGTATATATCGAAAGCAGTGAAATCGGACATTCCTAAGCGAAGATATTGAGTTCGTAAGTTCTGGTATTACAAAATTGGAAATTGAGATATCGTGGGTAAAAAGCTGAAAAGACAAAAAAAACCAACGACAACAACAACAACAACAACAAAACAAACAGACCAGAACAATTTGGATGACAATGAATTAAAAGAGTTGACATGAGATTAGGAATTAATGTTTTCTGCTGTTTCAGTGTGCATGTTCTCATCGTTGATGGTTTGGTGGACTGTCATGTAGATGTAAGCGTGATCCTAAAAATGCCTTTCACATTGACCAAAACTAATTACAAGACCTCTTCTACATTGAGGCTGGCTTTCCCTTTTAAAGGGAATTTTTATTATGAGTCATTTTGCTGCGATACCAAATTTCATTATTTGTCCACGAAATACCGTGTATTTTGAATGGGAGCACACAATGCACGATAAATGCACCAGCTCTGAATCTGACTTTAACTTAAATAAGGTTGATTTTTGCATTATTTTTATTTCATTTTTACTGTTCAAAGAAACTTTCTAAATTACTTGAAGTCCTTCATGTCCCACTCGACTCCAACTCCAGTTTTTTAAATCCCAATATGTCCAACTTACTGGATATTTTGAACTTCACTCCACTTCATTTCATTTTGACATTTGAAAAAACCGCCTACAAATTTATATGGTTTTGATAGAGAATACACATCTTTAAAATAAAGGGAAAATGAAAATAACAACAAATAATGTTTCTTCTCCTCAAACAAGACCAAGGGCAATAACACTTTGGGTGCTCCATTTCATTTTAATGCCAATGAGGTTAAGAAAATGGCAGTTGTTCCAAATCTACCTTACACAGAGTGGACTGACATTCAAATTTTAGGTGTCTCTTGGACAAACATTAAAATTGGGTATGGCTATAAAATGTGTCATAAAAACAAAACGGTAAATGCTAATTCCTTGATTTTTTCACACAAGATCACAAATGGATATGTTAACTATCAAATGTTTTAAAACCTAAACGGTTCAACTCGGTTCGTTAATAAAAATGGATTCTTTTCTCTATTGCACTTTTTTTGACTCACCCTGTAGTTTTGAAAATCGTTATTTTCAGAAGTGTTTTACTGTTGTGGTTAACTTTGACATATAACATTTCTATCATATCTATAGCACCTTTGCATTGATTACTGTCGGTCCTATTTGACCACACGTTGGAGAGTGGCAAGATTAGTGTCATTCTATGGGAAGGTTGAGAAGCAGTCACCACTCACCAACTGTTTTCCTATTAAGTTCCATCTCTTGGACCATCTTTCTGATCTCCTTGTGGTGAAAGTGAGACACATCGTTGGAGATACACTTCTTCTTTTTCCTATATACTGCACAGGTGTGTTGACCTCTTTCTTGGATCTGGGATTGGTATACATCAGAATACTCCCTGAAGAAGTTAAAACTGGAGATGTGATTGATGGGTCTAGTTTTGGAGTTGAGGTCTGCCATCACAACATTCAGCTAAGCTAATGTAGAGTTGACTTGAAGGCTGGATTTGTCTGGTGAGTAATGATGCAGGGAGGCAAGTCCTTCCACTCTGTGGATGTTCTGAGTTGGGAAGAACGAATTGTTAAAAGTGCCAGTCCTGGTCAGATTGGTTCTTGTGTTCTCTTCTTGTCTCCGCTTAGTCTTTGAGTTGATGTACTTTGTTCGGGGGATGTCCATGGTGCCGTTAAAGATCTTGTGAAAGCAAGAGATTCTGTTCCATCTTCCGCATTCTTAGAAAGCCAGCCTACAGATTCTTTCAATGCAGAACACTGATGTATAATTGGTGATGAGTATAGCAGCAGAATTTTTGAATTCCTTGACGTTTTTGACAGTGTAAAGATTCCATGTTTGGTCTGGTTAGAATGATCTTTGCTGGCTCAAGTCTGTACACTTTGCTTAATATCCTGGGTGATGCGTAGTAGTTGGTAAAATAGAGCCTTGGCCGGGTGGATAGGTAGTTGGGTCTTTAACTTTAGTGCTCTCTAGAAACACTGTCTTCTCAGTTTCCAGTCGGCTATCTATGCTATTGATCAACACTTTGATGTGTTGCTTCCAGAATATGCCACCATTGATCCATGATATATTTAGAAAGTCCTTCAAACCTTTGACGACAATTCTAGTCTGGATGATCGTCAATGCAAAGAAGAGCAGATATAACTTATTTTCCTGGACATATTTTCAGGTCCAACAGACCATGTATCTGGATATTTTCTGTGGATTACGTTTGACGTCTTCTCTTCCGATGAGTTCATCTTGAGTCTTAAATACACTGGCCCAGCAAAATATTCAGGACAATTAAAAGGCAGCATTGAAGTCAGTGTATCAACCATTACACCAACATGAAGTAGGCTATACATTATATAATATGCAATAGCTTTTAAAATGGCCATGATTTTATTTTGTATGATTTGGATTTGAAATGCCAATCTTGGCTCACTCTTGGATACATAATAGACTTACCTGAAGCCTGGATCACTTGTACTTGACTTTCCCTTCTGTAGCACACAAATCCATGATTACTTGCTCATATACTTACCTTTCTTTTGTAACCTGTAAAGTAATTCATACCCGCCCGCAAACAAACATGCTCACTCACACACGATCAAACTTTGTAACACATTTTCACAGTCTATGTTCAAGTCAAATGAAACCTTATTTGTGGGTAGTTCGCCAATAGTCTACCAATTATATCATTTATGTGATATCATAAAAAATAATTCCTAAAGCATTTTGTCTATTCTGTGAGGTTTCTAATACTAGTATGAAATTGCCAACAAATTGGTTGTAAAGATCTGGGACATACTGCATAAAGCTTGAAGCTATGAAATAAACCTTGCCACCAAACTTACTTTGCTTTTATTTGTTCCCTCAAAATCATACTACAATGCTACAAAGTTGACTTCACTTTCTAATAAGCTGGAAAATTAACATTTCTGGTGTCACCTCTGAACCTGGCAAATATGAGGAGTAACATTTTCAGCATTACAGCATACATTTCCGTCTATCTTTTATAACATTTTTGTCCATATTTTGTTCAACTATGTTTCATTGGGTAGAGCAGAATATATATTTTTTAATCTATAAAAAATAGTGCTACAATTTCTGGAATCAGGAGTACATATTGTGAGCAGCTTAAATATACATTTAACATAACAATTTATTGTTTAACCTACAATATTCTGGAATTAAAAGCTTGGCACTTTGAAATGTGTTAAATGTTTGAACTTTCCAAATGCAGGATTTATCACCTTCTTCAGCGTTCAAACATGCCAGAAACATATTTACCACTAATTAAAGTGACTTGTCTAACCTCTAGGATGTTATTTGTGCACATATCACTTGTCTGGGAGTAAGACACCGTCTTCTATGGGGAATATATGTTACATTTATGACAGTATGACACCATTCAAGGGTCATACCCTGTAACTCTTGTGACAAATTCTGTCATATATTTTATCACTTGCTTGTAATCTTGTGTCAGATATTGGCACCTTTCAAACAGCTTTGACTTACACGGTACACCACAGGCAAGTCTGTCTTTTTGTTTTGCTCTTTTCTGCTTGTATGTATGTAGGTTTGTGAACAACAAGGTTCAAAATCCTGGGTTAAAATGTGTGAAAAAGGCACTTGGGGATTTTTCGACTATGGTTATTAACTTATTATGTACGTGTGTGCATGCATTATGCATATGCATGCATTTGTAAAGCATCCACAAACAGCATAAAAAACCTATGACTCCAGGCAACCGAGGATGTCCATGGTTCACTAGTCCCTACCAGCCTATTGCAAACAATGTAAAAATGCATATAAGACCATGTCTCATTTGCTGGTGTAAAGTATGGTCTCTCTTGGAGTGTTGGGATAGTAAAAGGTCAAGTGGGTCCACGGTTTGGAGCCTAGCCTCTAGCTGAGACTAATAATATACCTGGCAAGGTCCTCGGTTAGAACAAAATTGTGTAAGCTGTTACAAGGTTCCTTTTATGCGTTAACCAGGAAGATGTGGAAAATAATATGCACTGGAAGGTTAGCAGTACGCTTAATTTGTAAAAGAAATTCTGCAAAAATTATAGGTCCTCCTTTGCAGGTGGATGCGAGTGTTCAAAACAGTATTACAGACAAGTGGGTGTGAAATGTAACATGTTGCGAATGTTGATTTTTAATAGATGTTTTTCTTCTTCTTCTTCTTAGAAAACACCTTCTCTCATCCTGCTCCTAGACTAAACAAGTGCCTCCTGTGAGAATCTCCAGAGACCAACGCAGGCACTTCTTCCTTCTTTTGGCTACACTCAATCACTCATATGGCTTCTGAGAAAGTGAGAATGGGAATGGGAAATTCAACACTTACAAAGATCAATCAATCAATGGTAGAAGCTACTGAACAAGGAAGTGTTTCTGGATGCTGCATGGCAACATAATAATATGTCCTATAAAAAAAGGTCTGTGCCAGCGGTGGTCTGTGCTGGCAGGTATGGTGAAAGGGTAGCTAGAATAGAATACTTAGGGTATGGGACATCATTGTCATTAGTAAAGCTAAAATATCAAAGAAATTGTATGCTTGTGATTGTATCTAGGGATGTGCACGAATCTTGTGTCACATACATGATATTGCTATGATGATAATAAAATAGTACTGTAATTGGAAATTTGTATTTACAATGAGTGACTATACAATAAGCATCTTTTCAGAACTGTGCACCAGAGTGTGAAATTGCCTATCTTTGACGTTGTCGGCATATACCTGTAAACCCGATTAATATTTGATTATTCACACAATGAACTGTAGTTCAAGAAAAAAAAATCCATGTACCATAATATGAACAAGTAGGTTTGTTCAAAACGAATGTTGATTGATCAGAGACATTTTGACTGACAATTATGTTACTATATTTTCAGGTAATTTGATTCCAGGTAGTGCCATCCCCACATAGGTAAATTGATGTCAAGTTGACAATGGTGTGTTCCCTTATTATATCACACTGTTTTATGATAATTGGGTTTAGTGCTCTTAAAACTCTCGCATACATTTTCATACATATAATACATACTTTAACACACACACACCTTATCCACACAGTCTCACTGTTCTACATGTATCATAATAATTATAATATAAATGTTTTGAACCACTAAACATAAAACATCCAAATTTCACTGACATGCAAGCATATATGATTTTTACATATAAACAAAATCCAACCTTTGAAAATTTGTTTCAAAGTTGGATGAACACATCATGAAGAAGAACGAATATGTGTACATGCAGTAAAAGTAGTGACATAAAAGCACATTTGGAAAAACATTGATCAACAACAATGATAATAACATGGTGGACACTGCTGGTTGGAATATATACTTAATGCAATATTAATTGTTAAGTTTTCTTGATGTTGATGTTGTTACACATGTTCAAGACACATTTAGACCAGTTTACTCCCAAAATGTCTGAAATAATACTGATAAGTGCTGAGGGGCATTGCAAGAGCCTCAGGGGCCCATGTACAAGGAACAGGAAGGGGCCCTCTTAACATCTCCTTTATTTATGCTTTTGCTTGGGGTCCCTAAACCTTTGGGGCTCCAGGACTTTGTCCACCCCTGGAAACACTGCAAAAACAGGTCTATAGATTAAACAATGTTCTTGTAATTAATTAATTCATAAACATAATTAAAACCTATTATCGTTGATAGGTATCATCCGAAACCATCAATAGTGATTAAAGTTTTGGTTTTGTTCAAAAGCAATCTTTTATAATATCTATCAACAAACCTGATGAATATGTTTAGTGACTTAAAACTTAACATGTTTAGAAAACATGTAAAAGAGTTTTGGTGGTTTGTGTCTAGGATTTCAACATGTGATGTCTGGTAATGTGACAATTTTGTTTAGTTTTCAACATTTTAAACATGTATGTTTATACATAAATTACAAGGAAAGTGTTTAATCTCTATACACTGTTTTTGCAGTGTAATCAAAGTAACAATTATTATTACTCAAATTTAATTATAAAAATTCATAATTGCACATCGTGGAGACTTGTATTATCCTGGATTTTGTGTGTGGATGTATTTGGTGAATGGTGTATACTTAGCAAGTTTAATAGCTGGTTTTGGTGCCTATAATTTGAGTGTTCAGTATGGGAAATTATCCTTTTGAGTGCACTTCTTTTGAAGTGACAATTTCATAGCTGTATTCCCAATGGGTATAATTACTGTGTTTCTGAAACTACACATTTATAAACGGTGTGTATTGACATGATGGATAACGCCCCCATGTATACGCAAGATCGGTCATCCGCTTAGCGTGCAACCTGCTACACTAGTGTTGGTATATTAATTATTCATAAACAGTAGCTGATACTTGGGTGTAATAAGATGGACCAATATATGTGTAAGGTGAATGAATTCATAGTATGTGTGAAAGAGAACATTCCCCAATTTGATACATTTTGTTACAAAGAGGGATACTGAAAAATACAGGATAAAAATAAATCAAATTTATCTAAAGTCAATAATATTTCAACATAAAAAGAAAGATGGATTATTTACGCGCATTTTGATACCAAATTTGTCAAATGTCGTTTAACATTAACAACACAGTAGTGCTTTTGAAGAAAAATATCCTAATTTAAAAGTTGCAGTTTACAACGATCAATGGTTATTATGCCAGCTCTGTAGCACGTAAAGCCCGCCATTATCTTCACGCTTATTTTCAAATCAATACAAATAGCTGCAACTTTTAATTCGGGTATTTTTCTTTCAAAACACTGCTGTGTTGTTAATATTGAACGACATTTGACAAATTGGGTATCAAAATGCGCGTAAATAAATCATCCTTCTTTTATGTTAAAATATTGAGAAAACTATTATTAGTTCTAGCTATAAGCGTGTTTATAACAGCTAAGTTTCTTTTTGTGCAGACTTTATGTATGGACTTTATCATCTACAATGTACCACTCAAGTAGTGGCTTTTAAATGTTACATGAACAGTGTTGTTGCAGGCAGTGTAATTTATAGTATGTGTGAAAGAAAAAGAACATTCCCCTGTTTGATAAATTTTGTTAAGAAAAGGGATACTGAAAAATACAGGATAAAAATTAAATTTATCTATGTATGGACTTTATCATCTATAATGTACCACTCAAGTAGTGGCTTTTATATGTTACATGAACTGTGCAGGCAGTGTGTTTTCTGTATATATTATACCAATCTGTTACTACCCCTACCTTTGATTCCAGTTTCTTAAATTCACCATCATCCTCATCCACTTCAAAATACATCTCTGATGATGTAATAGACAGCGTACCCTTGCATATGAGACAAGGTGCTATAAGATCGCAAGGAGTACTGTATACAACAGGCCCTGCAGAGCAAAAAAAGATACAAAGATTAATGTTTAGGTGAAAACAACAAGTATTCCTTCATTTTTAGTGTGAGTAAGCCTGTTTGGTGTGAAATTGGTGCAAGTATAATGCATGTATGACATTTTTTGTTTTATGCATCGTACAAAGACTTTTCTCAACCTCCATTCGTTCTTTCCACTCTCTCCCCTCCAGCATACCTTCCAACTCATCCATTTCCCTCTCCTTCATCCCACCTTTGACCACACCTCCCTTATTTGTTCATCTTCTCTCAAACACATCTTCTCTTCTTGTTTCCCTTCTCCTTTTCCTTCCAACTTCTATTCATTTTTCTTTTGAATTATCAGATTTGTTTGTAGGTGTGTGTATAGTTGCTGCCCTTGTTAACAATGTTCAGTGTAGATATTTCCCTTCCATTTTCAACCTATTGCATGAATTACTATACTATACCTGTCAAATAATACAGATCAAATTTGCTCTTGACAAGGAAATTCAGTAGGCTCTACTTGCTCTTGAGTTCTTTCAGACACATTTGACTACAGTTGATAGGCCCTCAATCGGAGAATGTAAGTCTTAACCTTTTATTAAGCTTAATGACAAGGATCTACTTGGATGTTATATAAAACAAATGAATGTTTTTCATTTGTTTTTCATTTGTGCAATAAGAATATATTCATTCAGGGAAAGATGAAATGTTCCATCGTTGTGGAACATGCCATTTTCACCTCATGAAAATATTCTTACCATTGCACACACATACACATTCATTATTTGTATACTATTTTGAATGCTATTTTCATCAATTGTTATGATTTCAACTTTATTTGCTTTAACATTCAACTCTGAAATAAAAGAACCCAACCTTTTGTTAATGACATAAAAAGAAATATGCAGCTGATCAAACCACAGAAATAATAATACCAGATATATATCAGAATCGTAACAATTGTACTTCTATGTGAAAGACAAAAGGATCTGATTTCCGTTTTGTAACCACATGGTTACCATGGTAACATGATACAAAACAAGCACCTGCATGTATTCTAGTTTATGCATACAACAATCAATAATACATATCAATAAAATAATGTTCATTTTAATTCATCTGATCTTTTTTTCATACAAAAATAATCACATATTAAGTTAGAGCAAACAAAGAAACTGGTATGATAACACATGGCCGTAGCAAGTGGGGAGGCCATGGCTGCCCTACTTCTTTAGAAATTTGTTTTGTTTTCCTTTATAGATTTTATTCAAAATTTGGTGCACCTTGGCCACCCCACATCTTGATGAGTGCCCCACATTTTTCAACCTTGCTATGGCCCTGTGATAAAAGGAGAATACTACAAACCAACAAAAAAGTGTATTGCTTTTAAGTACTGCAGGTTGTATCACAAACAGTTGATACTAATCAGGTTTGGTGCTTATTGAAACAGGTACCTCTTCCAAATACTATATTGGATCCTCTTGAAATGACCAGAATTTATGGTTGTATGAAATTTCAACAATAACTACAAATTAAGTGCATCTTATCTGTCAGTTTTGTCCTTTATCACTGGAAACTGATGGGTTTAATACAGCATGATACTTGTATTAAATCGAATGAATCTTATTTCTTATCCTGTTATTAAACAGTGGTATAGCAGACATTTTATAATTATTTTGTTAATTCTTTACATATATACTGCGCCAAGAAAGTATCCTTACACTTGGAAAAATAATCACAATTTCGAACTGAACAACATTGGGGTAAATTTGTTTTTTAATAGATGCACTAGCTAATCCTGCACATTATGACACCACATTGAATCCAATGTGACTTCAAGAAGCAAAGTTACAAGCATTTGATTAGACGAAGGTCCAGTTTTAAAAGTGACAAACTGGCCTATACAAGGCGCAAAAAGATTCCAACAAGCGAAATAAAGAGACAACCCAGTTTCTTCAATGAAGCGTTATTGCAGGTGTGTGTTGGTATACAGATGGATGGTTACGTCAGGCAAACAGGTGGCACACCATCCATCATACCTCCCTGCCTGCCTCTGCCAGGCGTCTTCTCCTTCTTATAGATGTCTTAATTAAAGGAAATATTGAAATTACGGATGTTACTGCAGTATCAAAGCAGGAATACTAGCAAGATGGTAGATACACTTAAATGTATAATAAATATGATAATTGGATACAAAATATACCGTAATTTCACACTACATCTTACGTCATGGGTCACATTTATATTTTGAATGTGTTACTTATTAATGTTGTTGCCATTTTCTTTCTTTTTTTCAGCATTACTTAAGTCCTTATTGCCAATTATTTTTACATTTTTGGTGAAAATAACAATAATAATAAAAAACATTCACATAAATCTTAACCCAAGACACAAAACCAAACCTTTTAACTAACAGTCAATCATTATTCTTAAACTTTAAAAGCAAATAAAATGATTCAAATAAGAACATACTTGAGCAACACAGCTCTTTTGATTGGTTGCTCATGGAGCCCACAATGGAATGGTAATTGGCATCTTTAATTCTGAGAATTACTGAGGTTTGTGCACACGGTTTTGGCACAACTTGTTACATGCAGAAGGCATAAAACAACACTCTTTGAATTGAAATTTACCCGGCGCATAACAGAATAATCTGGATGTACATCCACCATGAGCGACATGCAAATGTGGCGGACTCAGTACTCTTTACTTCTATTGCATTGGTTTAGTCAGAAACTCATGCAAAGCAACCCTGTTGCTATTGACATGATCCTATTGTTTGCCACCACCAGCACCAAATTCTAAGAATTTTTCAGAATCACAATTATGGTTACAACACAAAACATTGCTAAAAATTGAATTTATACAATGAGCTTTTTTTTCATTCACAGAATGTACATATGAAATAATTGCCACCATTGATGGTTTTTATGCCTTAATCTTTAAATACTATCAATAACGGTGTATATCATATCAAGAACATTATACAGCCTTTAACATAGAGTCTAGCTCATTCTATAACTATACATCATGACCATTGTAACAGATTAATATTTTGTTGCACATTATCATCATCATTATAAAAGGTCAATATATTTGTCACATCTTGTTACAAAATTGCTTAAATTGGTTTTTGTTTCTAATACTAAGGAAAATATGCTAGTTATCCAAACAAGAAGTCAATATTAGAAGTGCTATGAGATGATATACAAATGGCATCCACACATGATCCCATGCTCAAGATTTTCAAAGCCTCAAAATGTTCTTTGGTACATTAGATCATAATCATGCGTTCATGGGCCAAACACAGAATGTGGATATAGCATTGGTTAGTCAGTAACCCCCTGGGCTGCTAACATTCATGTTTCAAGCTCTTAATTCAAGGGTATAACAATCTGGGGAACTGAACAAGTTCTAAGCACCTTCAGCAGTGGCGTACCGTGGCCGCCCCAACCCCGGGGGGCTGAAGAAGAAACAATTTTGCCGCCCCTTCCTTAACAGCCCGAAAAGGTTGACCCAATTTTTTTCACGGTCGTTTGAAAAAGTGAAGAGCAAAAAAAAAAAAAAAAAAAAAAAACAAAACAAAAAAAAAGGGTTTTAGGTGCTAGCGCCCTAAAAGCAACCTTTTTTAAATTTTATTTATGCTTTTTCAATTTTTTGCGCCCTTTTTTCTCTGCTAATTCGTTTTTCCGCCCTCTTCGTTTTTGCCGCCCCTTCTTCTTCTGCCGCCCCTTCGTTTTTGCCGCCACCTACTTTGACCCCGGGGGGCTGGCGCCCCCAAAGCCCCCCCAAAAAATACGCGCATGTTCAGAAGATGCATTTTGTGTGATCTCTCCCAGTGACAATTATATCAATAATAAGAAAATTACGGATCTAACAAAGCTATGCAAGCCGCCATTGCCCTGTCATCGCGCATTCAATCACTTTTGCTGATCGTGAAATACGCTATGCTGGATGTGTTTGGGGAAGCTGTAGTGCATGGCCATTTTGTTTCAGGCTCTGTATAGCGTGCAAACAGTCAAGAGATCTGGTAATATAGACATGTATTAACAAGTCATTGTACACTTATGCAGCTTAATAATAATGCAGTAGACCTGGATATGGTGTAACCCTGGTGGTTATCATCCGTGTTAATCTAGCTTTACGACTTCTACACCTAGATGTAGTTGGGACAAATACATCAAGACCAAGTGCAAGTGTGAACATAGCTAGTATGATACCCTCTAGGGGAATCTGAGACAATGAGCTTGTAGATGACAGCTAATTTTCAGTATGCAACAATCCATCCAGGCTTGACTAACACCCCCTGACACCTTCCTAATGTGACAAAGTTGACGCGGACAGCCAATCCATGGTGCATAAGATGCCGACACTGACGGATTGGGCCATTGTTGCGATTGATGAACAATTCATCAGAAGGGGCCTCCGATCGCCCGACCAAGCGGTACATATCTTACAAATGTGAATTGCTTGGGTTGCAATAGTAGTGATGCACATAAAAAATGTATGATTTTGTGATGATATACATTGACGCACATGAAGTTCCTCCTTTCATGATCTGGTTTAGCACTCATGAAAACGTAACATATAATGATAATGTACATCCAACTCAGTTAACATTTTTTTAAATTTCCTTTTAGGGCATTGTTTTACTATTTGTCTTCAAAAAAGCAAAATAGAATAACAATTAACATTAAATATAAAGAAAATAGACTTTGAGCAGTTATAATTTTTTTTTCCTTGGAAAACTTCAAAACCGGAAGACAAATCTGAAGCAGCAAGTCATGATTTTGAAGATAAATACACAGTCTTGAGCAATATGACATTACAATTAATTAAATATACAAACAAATTGAAATTTTATTTTGATTATCTAATCAATCAAAATTGAAAATTATCAAAAAAATATGGAGGTGATGGGCAAAGGTCAAATATGGTAAGCATTGAGTATCCCCTTTAATGAAATTAAATTTTTTTGTAACAAACAAAATGATATTTTTGTAACAAACAAAAAGATCCATATAACCTAAATTTTGAAAACATAGCAACACCCACAGATAAAGGATGTTACAAAACAGACTGAACAATTGTTTCATTAAGCTAGTTTTATTGGCAAGTTTCGTAACAATAAATTCAGTCTTTTCTGTAGTCGGAAATAGATGATACATCATTTAAATGGCTGATAATGGACTTACAAAAAGACACTATTTATCCAAGCAAGCAGCCACTCATCAAGTATTGATGATAATGGTGTATTCAATATCTCCAAATGAATGACCACTGAGGTAGGACACAACATCAATCAACACCTCCCTAAAGGCGATTGGTACTTTAGGTCAACACCCTTTTATGACAGCATTTTTGTTGAAGTGTTTTAAGTGGGGACATTTATTTTAGGTCTTTAATTACGATAAAATCACCCGCATTACACTATGACTTTTTATATTACGATCGCGAATTTTACAAAAAGATCCTAACTTCCTAAGGCTACCAAAATCTGATGCTCCCACTTAGCATCTCCTTAATATGTATTTATTGAACTTTCCTTATACAGTGTTACAATATTCAGAGATAGGAATTAACATCAGAATCTCACTTCTTTGTTTCCAATCTTTGCTTTTTGGAGTACTGTATAAAAAAGTGTATATATACTATATATATTCTTTTTGCGAATGGATGCACAAATGCGAGGATAACAACATAGAGTTACATTAAACTTCATGTAGATTCCAAGAAATAAACAACTTGCTACATTTCTCAACACATAATCACAAAACATATCAGAGATGCCAACCCTCCCGATTAGTCTCAAAATCCTCCTGATTTTCTGCTGATTTAATTATCCCAAACCTTAAATCTGTGTTTCTGCCATGTAATGAAGATAATACATTGTACGTCCCTCTACGTTGTTGCATAAATGTATGAATGAGAAATGTTGACATTTTGTGTAAATAATGGCGCATACAGTATTAGAGTCAAGTTGGGTATTTTCGTTGCAACAAAATGTTACAATTCAGGACACTAAGTTTGACCAGAAATGCGAATGGGAGATTCAGAGCCAACATTATTTGCCTGTGATCTGTGTTTGATTCCTGACTAATTTTAAGGCTTGTTCTGAGGGCATGAACAAGGAGTTCTAAGTTGGAGAGCCTACAAAAGGATGCTAATTAGGTCAAACATAGGACTTATAATATGGCACTTTACTAAGTTGATTGAGCAAATATAGCCATTTTTTTTTGTCATCTCACAACATTTCTAACATATCAAGTTTCAGAAAAAAATTGTGAAGAAGTTGTCATTTCCACAAAATGCCTGTATAATAATTAAAATGCATATTGATTAAAAGGCCTACAAATTGAAGTAGTGCCATTATGATTTGATTCACTAGCAGCTATATCCCTGTACCAAATCAGCCTACATGTCCTGGCACATTACTGTCAACAGAGGGCTTACCTGTGTCTTGCAAGCGGCAGGTTTTTCTAATTCTATCTTGCACATTCTACAAATATGATGGATCTATTTTAGGAAAAATTCTTCCTGATCTTGACTTTACCTTCTGGGTACGCAAAGGGTGGTTGAGGGAAGGCTATTGCACTGGTGGTTCTGGGAAGGGCAATCTATCTACTCAGGATCTGAACATAAATGGGAAAGAATATTAAGAAAACAAGTGAAGCTACAGAAATAGCAGAAATGTCAGAACGGTTAACAACACAATCTTTGGAACATTTCACTTGCAACCATCCCATAACCAAACCCCACCCCACCCCACCCCTTCGATCGGAACCTTTGCTACCCACTTGCCCTCCCCAAATGAGTTGATCATTTGTACTTGCTTCAATGGGGGATATGTGCCCCCATTGGCCCCCACTGGCAGCACATTTTCCCTCAGCTCCACCCTCAATTGCAAAAGTCAAGTTATGCCACTGATTCTTTATTGATGCATCAGCAGATATCAACTCATTTATCCCCTGACTGAATCGGACTTACTTGCCCTGGCATATTAATGTCAACAGAGGGCTTACCTGAGTCTTGCAAGTGGCAGGTTTTCCTAATTCTATCTTGCACATTCTACAAATATTTTGGGAAAATAATCTTCCTGATCTTGACTTTACCTTCTGGATATGCAAAGGTGGTTGAGGGAAGGCTATTGCACTGGTGGTTCTGGGAAGGGCAATCTATCTACTCAGGATCTGAACATAAATGGGAATGAAGATTAAGAAAACAAGTGAAGCTATAGAAATAGCATTGACATCAATGATCATGTAAAAAATGTCATGGCTAAACTGTTTACTCATGTGAAAATATCAGAACGATTAACAACTATCTTTGGAACATTTCACTTGCAACCTTCCCATAACCCCACCTCTTCGATCGGAACTTTTGCTCCCCACTTGCCCTCCTCAAATGAGTTGATCATTTGTACTTGCTTCAATGGGTGATCCATGTTTGACACTCCCCCATTGCCCCCCTGGCACATTTTCCTCCCAGCTCCACCCTTAATTACAAAAGTCTAGTTATGACACTGATTCTTTCTTGATGCATCAACGGCTATCAACTTACTTATCCCCTGACTGAATCAGACTAACATGTCCTGGCACATTAATGTCAACAGAGGGCTTACCTGAGTCTTGCAAGTGGCAGGTTTTTCTAATTCTATCTTGCACATTCTACAAATATGATGGAGCTATTTTAGGAAAAAATTCTTCCTGATCTTGACTTTACCTTCTGGGTACGCAAAGGGTGGTTGAGGGAAGGCTATTGCACTGGTGGTCCTGGGAAGGGCAATCTATCTACTCAGGATCTGAACATAAATGGGAATGAAGATTAAGAAACAAGTGAAGCTACAGAAATAGCATTGACATCAATGATCATGTAAAAAATGTCATGGCTGAACTGTTTACCCCATGTGAAAGCGATTAACAACATAATCTTTGGAACATTTCACTTGCAACCATCCCATAACCCCCACCCCTTCGATTGGAACCTTTGCTCCCCACTTGCCCTCCTCAAATGAGTTGATCATTTGTACTTGCTTCAATGGAGGATCCATGTTTTGATCCCTCCCACTAGCCTCCACTGGTGGCACATCCCCCCACCTCCACCCTCAATTGCAAAAGTCAAGTTATGCCACTGATTCTTTCTTGATGCATCAACAGATATCAACTCATTTATCCCCTGACTGAATTGGACTAACATGTCCTGGCACATTACTGTCAACAGAGTGCTTACCTGAGTCTTGCAAATGGCAGGTTTTCCTAATTCTATATTGCACATTTGTACAAATATGGTGGATCTATTTAGGGAAAATAATCTTCCTGATCTTGACATTACCTTCTGGATACACAAAGGGTGGTTGAGGGAAGGCTATTGCACTGGTGGTTCTGGGAAGGGCAATCTATCTACTCAGGATCTGAACACAAATGGGAATGAAGATTAGAAAACAGGTGAAGCTATGGACCATTCTTCTAATTGGTACAATTCAGCCTTGGATGGGATAAATGTTTTTGACATCGATGAACATGTAAATAAAACCATACGTTTTTAGTTTTTGTGATTATTGCTGTCCGGCTTGTACGGCTAAATTGTGCCAATTAGAAGAATGGTCTATTGCATTCTGAAAACAATAGTGGCACACTGAACTCATTCCTGATGAGCATTGTTACGTTTTGTGAAAGTCTCAGAACAACTAACAAAACATTCTTTAAAACATTTCACTTGCAATGATAAGATGTTCATTATGAAGTTGAAATCTATGTATCTTTAGAGCAAGAGAAATGAGACAATGTACATGTACTGTGATGTTGATGCATTTTACACAAGATGTCTTTTCGAAAAGCAACAACTTCAACAAAAACACGCTGACTTGTTCTTGAACAGCATTTCTTTGCAACAATTTTGTTACCAAAATCATTGGAAAACATGTCCAATATAAATGAATTCTCACACCCACAAAGAAACTGAATCAATCTTTGTGGTGTTTTATACTTGATCACTTTTGCAGAAAAGAAAAATGCACACATGCTCAGAATGCAAAAGCGGTAATACTCAATCAAGTTTGCAGAATAGTGAATCGCACACACACTCAGTGTGCAAAAGTGAAGGCACTTTTGCATAATGAGTGTGTGCAATTTGTTTTTTCTGCAGAGGTGATCAAGTATAAATTCAGCTTAACACTTGAAAACAGAGTATTATTTTTCTAACCTCTTTTCTAATTGGCTGCTTGATATGCGGCTGCTTAAAATGAACAGTGTTTTTATGACAAATTTGGTTACACTACTTGAGATACACAATTGCAAATCATATTTTATTGATTTGGATATATAGAAACATAATGGAAACAGTTACAATGTAAACCAACTCTGAAATAACTGTGCCATGATCGTGATGTAGATTTCTTGCTTTTCTGTTTCCAGATATTTGTTTCTATAAATTTTGGCTTGACAACTCTTAAAGATGAATGAAAATGAAAATTAGGGTCCGCCACAGGCATAAACAAAGATCATAACATCAATTCTATTAATAAACCCCCTTTATACATTCCCCAACATTCGGTGATTGTATTTCATAAAATAATAACAAACAATATGATGTAACATTCTTAAAAATATGATTTCCCTATGTGTTTCTATACTGTGAGCATCACATTTAAGCAGTCGGGCATTAACAGGGCCTCAGATTCGACAAGAATCACTGAATCGATTCTCGTAACATTTGTTGCGAGAATCAATTTCTTTCATTTAATCATACAGTAAGTGAAGCGACTCGGATGGTTTTTGATTCTCGCGAACTGGCATGAAATCTAGGCCCTGATTAACATTGTTTATGCTTGGTTCTCGACCAATCACACGCCCGCCCTTAGCTAATGTTTATGTATGAATAAAAGCTTAACCCCAGACTAGTCAAAATATGCTTCATATCTGTTGATAATTATATTCACTCAATCTATAGTTAATTTCTGACAAGAAATCTTCTGACTATTACTCCTACAGCATGATTTCCCAAGAGGTAACACATTTTTACTTCCAAATCTAATTCTTATCAACCCGTTTCTTTGTCGTCACTTTTTTCAATGCTTTCCATTCAGGGAAAGTTATTGGTGTGTAACAGTGCTAATCAAGATGCCTTGCTGTAGTTATTGTGACTATGTGGTTACTGCGATAATGTGTCATATAACATACAAACTATAGCACACCTGTCACATGACTGTCTATTCAAGCCTATACAATGTGACATATTCAAAAGTTCCCATGTCCTGCACTTTGTATGTTTACTGTAACTAACTCCGTTGCTATGGAAACTGTCATGTGACAAACCCAGTAAATGAGGTTTGCAACTTAATCAATTATACTCAGCAAATTCTGTCCTCATAAACAATCTTGAATATGGAAGTCACATCATTTAGGAATCCTAAATTTCAAACTTGGTTTCCCACAAATTGTTTCTGTCTGTTTTTGTGTGCATTTGTCAAACGTGCTCATTGTGAAGTCTTGCATGTACAAAATTGGTTGTGGTGTGTGTGCGCACGAATGTATGTGTTGGGTTGATGGGTGTGTTATCTGGGGGTGTGTATGTCTGTATACATTTACTTTCCTTATTGTATTTGCAAAATGTGACATGGTGAAGGAGAATGAGTTTAATGTCGTTAATATTTGAGTAAATGGCATAAAAGGTGATTAAATTCTTTTCTTTCTTATTGTTTTTAGCAACTGATAAACTACAATTTGGTAACCATAAGTTCAATTTTCATGTGGTTTGCATCAAAATGTAGCATTTTCGAAGGGGTAGATACTGATGTAAAAAACTTGAAATGGAATATTTTCGACATTAAGACTCATTTCCTTGATTGTGTAACATTCTTCCTGGCATGTAACACAGATATGACAAATAAATTTTGAACAGATCTGATGCCATCTTTCTTTCTGTTCATGTCTGCTCTACAGAATATTTTGTTATACATAGTCTACCACATACAGTACAAAAAGCTTCCTCCACACTTCACAACACTGCCAGAAACATTTCTCTTTTTTTGGCCAATTAAATGTGGAGGTGTGAATACTAAAATGCTCCTGATTGGCTAATTTGAATCTCAGTATCTCATTGGCTGAAAATCAAAAGGTGAATCATTTGACCTTTACCAATTATCAATATCCATGGCATATGCTCCATTAAGTGCAAAAGTTCTGCGACAGACATTGTAAAAAGTCGCAATTTGTTCCTAAACGAGTCAATATCATCATACATTCGAGAATGTTGAGATTTATATGTTTTGGTATTAGATATCAAAGAAAATTTTAAAACTATTCAACAACACTTTTTACCAGAATAATTCATCAATTCACAGGGTATGTCAACAGTCAAAACCAATTCATCAAGGACCCTGAAAACGAGGGTCAATTACCTTTTTTGAACACTTTGGTAAAATGAGAAGCCAACAGTACAGTAAAAGTCATTGTGTATAGAAAACCAACCAACACTGACCAATATTTAGCTTTCTACTCACTAGAACATAAGCTTTGTGTCATTAGGACCCTCTTTCACGAGTCAGTGACCAACAACTCAATAATGTCAAATGGGCTCTTAAATGTTGTGACTATGGAGCTTTATTATTGGAGCTTTACACATACTCAAGAAATTTAAGAGTGATCATTCTCATAGTGTCGCAGACTCCTCTTCAAAAAAGAAAAACTTTGTGGTAGTCGCATACGTTAAAGATCTGTCAGAAAAAATCAAAAGAGTGTTCAGCAACTATGTCTCCACTGTCTTCAAACCAGAGCAAAACTTTTATCAACAGACAAACCTTGGAATGATAAAAAATCTGGAGTGGCGTATTACGTTCCCTGTGGAGATTGCGACAAATTATACGTTGGAAAAAATTATGCAAGTTTTAGGAGAACAACTTAAAAAACATACTGCTGACACTGCCTCAAACACATCAGCAATAGCAGAGGACCACAAACGCACAGGACATGATGCTGACACTATCGACGACGAAGTGCTCTGCAGAAAAGAAAAACTGTTGCCAAGAAAAGTGAGAGAGGCAATTTTCATCCAGAAAGAGACCAGAACCAACCTTAATAGGGACAGGGGCCGAGAACTTTCCAAAATCTATAACACTTTACTTCTAGAAACCCCTTCCAAAAGGACAAAAAAGGGCATTGTCAAGAAGTCAAGGGGGTCATACATCAGTCATTCACCACTATCATACCGCTGATGATGAAGTATGGTTATTCTGAAATTATTTGGACAAAGACGCGAGTGTTGTTAAATAGTTTTGAACTTTTCTTTGATCATCAATCACATAGTCATATGGCTGACATTAATTTGCACATGTAACATTGTACATCAGTCAAACTTTTCCCTATCACGTATGTTTGCATCCTTCATGGGCAGGTAAATCCAAATGCAGTTGACATCAATCAAAGTCATGACCACTTACCTTCCAGCTCTGTCTCAAGCTCAGCATCCTTCTCATCCTGGAGACTCTGACTGTCCTCTTCAATCTCTGGTCCTTGAAGATCAGCTCTCCTTCCTGCTGCTAGTTGCGCATGCAAGGCCTGCTTTGCTTTCTCTACAACATCTTCTGGTTCACCTACAAGATTTCAATATCAATAACAGATTAGTTACCACTGCAGGTTTAATACAGTTGGTTTTATTTATATGACTCAATTCTGCCATGCCTGGTTATCAATTTTCCAAAGATGTCCAAAACCGACTGATGACCAATTGTGCAATTCAGGCAAAGAGGGGTATGTGCATAATTTGTTAAGAACAATCAGCTCTTATGAATGTGTGAGCTAGACAGAAACTAGACAGAAACCAATGTGAGAGCTAGACAGAAACCATTTAAGCACTATGAGAAATCAAATCCACAGGCATGGTTATGTCTGCTTGACTGTAGAGTAAAGCAATTAGCAGTTGCAAGAAGATGCAGATGAATAAGAGAGCACATTATAAGCAGAGTTATCCCTTAATTAACATTATAACATAACAAGGACCACCTGTCCCATAAAGTGACCAATAATCACACTGTTGATCACACTGTTGATCACACAATTGCAGGGGCAAGTAATTTGTTATGCATGTGGAATGGAACATTCAGTCCCATGAATATGTGAGAAAACAGCTAGATAGAACCCAATGGCATAATTTGTATATTTGTAATGAATCTTGAGCCAGCAATTCAGAAATACTCTGCGTAGGAAAATGAAATATGATGTACGCCACACAATTGAAAGTTCCAAAAATATGCAAAATATTAACTTTACAATGAAATTTCACTTCAATTATTTAACTACAATTTCTTCTTATGCCTGTTGCTTCTCTCTCAGATGATTAAGAACATAAAGGGCATTACATGTCTGTGGAGCTTGAATTATGTTCGCTTTTCAAAGCCTATAGCCCCACTGCTTATATCTGATGAGGAACATGTGAATTCAGCTTTACATTGGTGGAGGGGTTCCGATTTATTTGATCAGGGATATATAGCACTCTACTTTGATTTGACATACCATGCTCTATAGCAGCCTTAAGAGTAGCTTCTGAGTGATTGGACCCATAAGGATTACGTATAAGTCTTCTATGTCTTCTTGTGTTGTCTTCCCACATATCCACCTTGTAAAACTCTCTTGGTCTGTCAAGTAAACAAGAAAGTTATCAGTGTTAAACAACTGCATTACAGCTTACAAACTTATCATTACAAGACCCTTTCATCAACACTATATATTGGCATTATATCAAAACATTTACCTTACATTACATGCACCATTGTATCAAATCCTTCTGAGGACAACAAACATAAAATGTGCATCCTCAGAAAGGCGATATGGTATTAAGGAAGTCCTAATACACACTGTCCCTGCAAGAATAGAACATGTGTAGGGGTGGTGTGTGTGTGGGGTGGGTGTGTGTGTAAAATACTTAAGACATAACCCCCTTAACCAAAGTTACACTACAGGTTACTTCCAAATAACATCAGGTCCTCAAATAGCTACCAGCTAATGCCACCGACTCTTATAATGCGAACATGATTCATGGATGTATAACACCACATTTTAAATAATTGCAAATAATAAAATAAAATAAGAACTTAGCAAAACCTCAACAATTTTGCTATAAGAGACATTAATACAAAATATACACCTGTGATGAAAGAGTCATTTGTTATTTACAGATATATCTAATAGAACCATTCAATTTCTTTTGTGTTTTCATTGTTTCTCGCATTATGAAAATGTTCATCTCTCAGGAACTGTACGTCCAATTATGATGAGATTGCAACTTAATCATTATTATAGCTTGCTAAATTGGCAAAAATGCGACTAATTCATATTCATAAACTACATTCTATCTGAAATTGAATCTGTTGACAGAAATCCAGTAATCTTAAAATAACTCTGAACTTGAAGCTCCTGCAAGTGTCATAATTCCCAATGGTTGATGGATTCTACAAAGTGCTGAGAGAATATGACAGGAAACCGTATAGTCCCTTATCACATTAAAACAACTATGAACACTGACATTACAATACAAACACTCATTATAGCCTGTGTGATGACTTAATTCAGACATTATGTCCAGGACAGGATGCTTTGTAAAAGTAGGCTACTGTTACTCTTAAACGGTTCAGGCGGTAATCAAATGCTTACATTCATCTTCAGATTTTTTTTATCAGACCACATCAAAATTTAGACAGCATTTTCCTCTGTCCTCCCTTTCTTTCTATTTTTTTCATTCTTTCTTCTCCCTTCCTTCCTTCATTTCTTTCTTTCTTGCTCCCTCTCTCCCTTTCTTTCTGCCTTTCCTTCTACCTTTCTGTCTGTCTATGTCTTTCTTTCTTCCTTTTTTCCATCAATTTTCTACCAATTTCTTTTAATCTTTGTGCTTTTCTGTCTTTTGATGTTTGCAAAATATGTCTTCATATTAATACATCAACACAACAGGATATCTTAAAATAAAGCGATGTTGTCCGACGTTATATATTAATGGCTTAAAATATCCGCACCCAATCCATTATAAATGTACTATCTCTTCACAATGGGACAAAAAAATAGCTGAGCATCATTTCTCTGGTCACATAACCTTGATCACATAACTCTGGTAGCCACTTTAACATTGTATGGCCTCATTTATTTCCTGGTTTATGGCATGATAAGTTAAATACTGCAGGGAAAATGTCTTATCTAGTAGCCAGATTCTAGGTTGTATAGCATTGAAGGTGCATGAATAAACCTGTGGCATCAGAGTGAAGCAGAAATGAGGTATGACAAGATAATTCATAGGCAACATTACATGGCATCCTTATAATTCATATCCACCTGCCCCTACTAGTCCACTCAAATCAAGCCTGGCAACTAAAGCTTGGTACTATCCAACTACTCATATGCTAGACACAGTGATGCCGATGCCACAGTTTAGTTGCACATTTGGGCTATTTGCCATTGCTCAGATATCTGTCCTGTGCCTTACCTTAAATTGGGCTACCTTAGCTATGTAGTGGTTGTAAACTCATGAAACAATTTCCCTTGATTTACAATCTTTTTATCGCAACATACATGTTTTAATATGCAATTAAGCAATGGAAGTATATTCAAACACATGTTCTTATACTTGTTTGAGTGATTATCTTGGTGGACGCAATATAATAATTATGCAGGTTTTTGGGTGCTTTCTCGGACTTTCCTGGCTTGAAAAATTGGGTAACTTTAGATACATTTTGCATGGTCTTTTGGGCTGAGCTGAGAAGTAATGGCAATACTGCATTGCAGACACCAACTGTCCTGTCAGGTAGTGTACCAAGTCTAGGGTGGATCTGGGTGGGTAAGGTCCCTGGTAATTATTCTTGAACCCTTAATGCTAGAAGTCATCTTTTTTTGAAAGGTTTCTGTTTTTAGATCAAAGAAGCCCATGACAAACACATTGCATCTTGGTCACATTCCCATCACTATGACCCATAAAATGATCTCATTCCAATGGCAAAGTCCATTAACCTCTATTCAACAATCATATCTCAACATTTGACCTCAAGTTGTGGAGTAGGAGTTTTTGTACCCAACATATTCAAAAGTCATCCATTGAATGTACCAGCTTATTGGAGTTGAAGAACTGTGTAATGACAGATGAGCATGTTTTCGATCCCTATGCATGCCCATATAAGAGATGCGCTGAATCTAATCTAAAGATTATCAACTTGTTGGGGACCAAAGATGATAAATAGAACCAATTTCGTACAATTTCCAAGACTTTTACAGAAAAAGCAAGCACTATAAGCACTGTGATCAGACACAAAGCCAGTCAATAGTAAGCTGACATTTCATTTGCATGTCACTGGTCATTACCGTTGTCAATGTGTTATATTAATGCATGTCACTGATTTTTACCCCCCTTTTCCCTTTGCTTCTTTCACTCAAGATTCTGGATCCTGTCAGCGGTTGAGTGTAACAAGTGCAAGTGATTAGCATGGACAACCAGCAACATAACCATTCTTAAGACAAGTCATGTTCCCCCTTATATCCAGGATAAGCAAAGGAAGTTCAGAACACATAAATATGTCTGTCCATAAGCTCTATTTTCATTTCAGTGATTTCTGTACTGAATGACATATTGTACTGTACATGTAAACATAATGCAGTTCACTTTATGTAGAATTTGATTCATATATTGGAAACTTGTCATGGTACCAGGTAGTTCCTAGCACTCGAACATGGAAGATTTTCAAAATTCCTTCTGACTTGCCAGTAGCATATACAAAAGTTCTCGGAAATAAGAAAGCAGCTACAAAAACTAAGCATTGTTATTTAATTTCCCCCTGCACTCTAAATGAGTTTGCAAGGTCCTCTTTTAGATAGGAAAAAAAGTTTAGGGTCCTTGTTTGTAAATCTGTGAGGGTGTGTGAGGGTGTAATGCATGTGCAAAGAAAAGTGCATCCAAAGGTTAGATACTCAAAACATGACATTTTAACATGATATGCCTTCCAAGCGAACTTGTAAGCCCTTCTACTGTGATTGGCCAAAAGTTTTAGCTTGATCAGTTTGTTGACATCAAAATACAAGTTTGTTGGCTATTTACTCCCAGACTTCAATATTGCATCTATCAAACCCTACATCTTTTGATAAATAACCCATTTGTTATCACCAGTCTTTCTGATTGAAATATTCACGCAAGTGTACAGGGAATTCACAGTAGCAAAACCGCCAAATAAAAAACCCCACACAAATATCTTATCCAATTACTGCTTCAATTTTTATTACACTGATGATATTCCTTGATATGGAATCTCACGGCTAGCCACTACCAAAAAACGTCAACTCCTAAGTCTATGTTGTCAAATCTAATAAGTTGTCAACTAATGAGTTGTTATTAATTTGCAGACAGTTGCAGGAAAGCCCTCGTCATTGTTACCATGTTGCGATTTGGCGTGAATCAAAGCCGTTGCTCTCATTCTAGCGTCATCGCTGTCTGATCCGGGTGAATCTTCATTTGGCTGGATTTCCTGCTCATGATGCTGTGAATGCCATGCCGATGATCACCATAGTTTCTAAGGATTCTTGTTTTTACCATTTGCATGCTGGGTAACATATTGGCATCAGTTTGGCAAGGCTAAACTAGAAATGTTGCAGTTCTCAATGCAAAGCATCAGTCACATCTTCTCCTCCTTGACACACATCAATTTACTGGGGGCAAAGTCACTTATAGAAAAAGAGAAATAGCTATACACGCAAGTTTGAGAGCCAAACCTTTTTTATGGAGTAAAGCAAAAGCGCAATCACTGAAGATTGATATCTATCTTGACCAAAATGAACTAAGATGATCAAGATTTCTCTTTATTGTTACCAACAGTTATTGCAGCATATGTATGGGCAGCAGCTTAATAAAACATCACTGAGTCATCTCCCTGCAATGAATGTATCAAAGGCTGTATCTAGCATTAAGATTAACCTTTATTGAGAAATAAATAATGATAACCTATCAAAAGCTTCTCACAAAAATACTAAAACACAATGTCAAATATACATGTAAGATAATTGTTCCATTCTAATTTCTTTTCTTTCCAAGCCTTTCTCCTTTTCCTTTCTTTGGCCTCCTCCTTGACTCATTCTTTCTTCCTCCCTTCTTTTATCATTTCTTTTAGTTTTTTCCTTTCTTACTTTCTTTTCCTTTCCTTTTTTTGATTTCACCATTCATCCACTTCGTAATTTGTTGTAACTCACAGAATTTCTTTCTCCCCTAATAAGTTTGTGATATCTGAATTTAAGTCTGATTCTATAAAATCTGAAATCTGAGCCAGGTTTTAACAAGCTCAACGGTGAACATTCTCACTGCGCGGTGGAAATTTTGGTCCGTGATGGAGTTGGATTTTGTTCAACTTTATAGCATCGCACTGCGATATCGCCGCCATGCAAGCTTGTGATTGGCTGCTGGAAAATCAAGATCGGCACAATGACCATAAAAAGAGATGTATACCCCACATACTTTTAAAACATCACAGCATCACACGCTGAAATTAAAATGTACAAAATAATTTCATTGCGCGATGCTGCGATGTTTTAAAAGCATTGCATCGCACTGCAATGTGGTGTAAGAATCGGACTTTACTTGTAGCTATTCACCAACAGGTCACACAACCTACATGATAACTCTTTATTTGAATCAAAGTTATGTAGCTTTCTGTTATTATGTTTCTATACCAGTTTTAATAGTCTTACTGAATTTGTTTTTAAAAATACAGACTATTCAACTTGTAGAGCAGAGTCATCATGAAAAGCAAATACATCTGAATTGGTGAATGAAATACTTCAAATAAAACCCCTATATTTTAACTCAGCGATACATCCTCTCACACTACAACAACTGTATGCTGAAAGTTAATAATAATATCTAATATCTCACACTTCTTTTTAAAAGTGCAATAAAATTAGAGTAAAACATCCCGCTGATTATGCCTGCTTAAGGCCTAAATCCTTTGCATTTTAGCATAAATCCTTGGTACCATGAGGGATAGGACTAAACAACACAAAAACTATGACTCGGTTAATGTGAAGAAAAGTTGGTAAGCCTGATCCAATTAATGGGTGGGGCTAGTACGGGTTGCCTGGGATGGACAAGATAGTATGCTTGGCTTCATAGAGGTGGTAAATGAAGGACTGTATGTGATAAGTCAAAAAGATGATCATCAATTTGGCTTTATTCTTCAATAATCACGGCTTTGGTTAAAGATAATTGACATACTTGACATTAAAGATATAGCAAAAATGTCCAATTATATTCTGGTCCCTAAAAAATTCATACTGGTGGCAGTTCCAGTAAGAGTATGAGTTAGGTGTTGCACTTGATCTTCCATGCAGGTATCATCTTTAAGATTATCTCATTTAGTCAAGCACTGTGGTGATTGGACAATTTGTACACCTTTGAGGAATGCTCAAAATTAGCACAGATATCAAGTTTTATGTGCTCAATAATTATGGATATGGGGTTAAGTGAAATTTTTCAGTATGGAGTTTGATTTTGGGTTGAAAATGCTATTTTTGTGATTTTCATATGGATTTCGATATAACTGCAAAAGTATTGAGTATAAACATCCAATTTGCTTTGGCTGGACTATTTGGACAGTAACACTGATCTATAGGCATTTACTGTTTGAATCCATATTGAAGGTGTTTTTTTTTTTTAATTTCAGTTGATTGCAAATGATCAATAAGCAGTAGTCTAGATACCAAAACTCATTTGAAGCCACTTTGAGTGAACCGATTCAGTTCTGAAAAAACTCATAGAATTAATTGTCCATAATACAGGATAGCTAAATTGACACAAATTCAGAATTCCTAGGTTTCTTGTTTCACATGTTCCTTATAAATTTCAATTTGCAGGTCATAACAGGTGAACATAGGAACATATTTTTTTTTTTTTTTCACCTTTTTTCTGTAGCTTATATGTGGATTCTTACAGCACTTAAATGTCTGTTATAAATTTCAATTTACAGACCATAGCAGGTGAAATTATCTTCTCAAGTTGAGTGCCCTTTTCATGAATCTTCCGTCGCTCCCATAAATTTATGTGTCACATAGTGTATCTCCATTTCCACAGGAGTTGGTTTGATTGACAGTTGCTTAGTCCTGCTCCACATACTAATATTACATCCACTCCTCTCTAATTATGATCAACCTATATACTAAATTGGGACATCATTGCTATTTACAAACATCTATCTATCTGTCAGGTTTGGCAATCTAGGGAGGAAGGGGCATCATTCACCAACCATAGGATAAGTAACAACAGTATTTGTCAGCATGTTGGGACTAGGAGTGGATATTCCGCCTGTTGGCGTGCACACATCATCATCATCTCTTTATTGAATGGTAGTGCATCAACTGATGGATTTCCCTGGGATTTGGAATTAATTTAGGATTAATTTGAAGGAAAGGCTAATATCTAGTTCTAGTTTTGCAAAATCATAGGCAGTGTCTCAATATAGAGGTTACAGAATAGGTTTTAAATAGCCATGAAATAATGAAAATGTCCTGTTATCATTTTAAGTCCAAAAACTTTTTTTTCTGACATAGAAAACTTCATGGTACCAATTTATGCACCTTACTTCTTTGTGATCAACCAATCAAGAATTTATCAAGCAAACAAACAAGTAAGCGATTCAACTCACCAATATTAAAATAAAATATTAAGTGGCAATATATTCCACAAATAAAGTACAACAATGTTCTGAAATAATGTAATGAACTGCACAAAACAAATATATCATAAATCACCACATTTGGTTTTTTTAAAGAATTCACTGCAAGGCCGAAGCATGAAGGAGTAAATAAGGGGCAGGAAATAAGGAAGTTCAATTTGAACCACATACCACGAACAATTTCATAAACCAATTGACAACCACTTAAACTAATGCTACAGAGGTTTTAAATTGAGGGAAGCAATCAACTAACAAAAATGTTAACTGCATTTTGTATGACATACCGTAGAATTCTGTCTACAAGCATATAAGACTGTAAGTGATTTGTGTTTTTTTGACAAAAGAGATGAAATGCAGACACCCTCCACAAAAACATTTGGAGTTGAGCAACTATATTACTGATACAGGTGGCTATACAGACATGTATTATTGTAAGACCAATTTGTGGAGGGTGTCTGCCTTTTGTCTCTTTTGTAATTCAGTTTTCAATTTCATTACATGAGCCATTCTCAGAGCTTTATTTTGTTGAAAACCCTATCATAATAATTAGACCTTCAGTTCCATAGATATGGCAATTTTAGTGTACGTTGCTCAGAACAAACAAAATGAAAAGGAAGTTGAATGCTATTATTGGCTATACATTTTGTGTATCTCAAAATCAATATTCCGTACATCCGACACATTTTGATTGATCACATCACATACCTTGTTTCCTTGAATAGTCGCCCCTTTATATTAAACGCCCCAGCATTTTTTTTCAAGCAAGATGTTTCAAAAATGCTGATATTTCCATGCTATCTTGGCAAAAATCTGATCGGAATCCCGGAAATGAACGGGAAGTAATAGTTCACAGTTCGTCATTTCAGCGCGAGTTTTAAGCTTATCTAATGATTTTAACGGGAATTATAGTTCTAAAAATGACCTCTAATAAACGCCCCCTTTTGGAAAATGCAACGCCCCATCAGGGTGACTATTCGAGGAAATACAATATGCATATGTATTCTAAGGTATGCTTAAGTAGTAAAACTTCAGGTGCATTTTCATATTTGGACACATTATATAGGCAAAAGAAATGCAAAAATAGCCAAGCTGACACATGCTGTTTTTTACTAAATCAACATGCACATACCCACACACAAAAATTTGGCCTCTTTTTGGTCGTTTCACAACAAAATTTGTTGATTTTCTCACTGACAAATGAAAAAAATCCCCTCAGAACATATTAACACTGTCTTCTGAGACAAACCTTTTTTCCCATATTCAAGAGCTATAGACAATCTGCAAGTTTAATATTCAAATTTCTTGGAAATTACAAAAGAAGTTGCATAAGTAATTATTTTGCTAAATAAAAAATAGTGAATATTGCATGATTTTTTTTTTCAAAAACTTGTTGACCTTCTGAGCATCAACTTGATTTGATGTACTACATGGCTATCTAGCTAGCATGTGATGACAATCATGATTGTCAGTATATTTGACTTTGCTGAGGATTTTCACATATGTTTCACTCTACTTATCATCAGTATCTCTCGTTACTATGTTTGCCATCATGGATTTCCTTTTTCAATTGCTACGTTAACATACGGTGAGAGGTTTTGACTGTGCACGCACTTCAAGAACTAGCAACAAGGAACGGGTGCCTGCTGCACTTTTATGTTTACAGAGTGCCTGGGCTCTAGTAGCTATATACATCATATAAATATGAAATAGTTGGATATTCAAGTGGGTGTGGTACTGATTGTGTCCATGCTTGCTATTGTGATTGTGAGTTGGTAATACCCATCAAACATGCACATTTTCCCATTAAATTAAATACATTCCAATAAAATGTGGGCACACAACCAACCGTGGACATCCACGGTCTGCCACCTTAGCCACCCACCTACCTCAAAAGAGGGCAAAAACCTAAAATGTGTTTAAAGCAAGTCCACTAGATAGTAGATACAGGGCCAGTTAATGGTTCGCTGGGTCTATCAAAATTTATAGGTTCACAATTTGACAGTGAAGTCCAAGTTAGTGGGTGTTCCTGGTTGATGGTCTTCCCAGTGACAGAGAGAAATAGAGAGTGTGGGACAGACAAACAGAGGGTATGGAAGAGCAATAGTGACAAGTTAAAAAGAGGCAGAAAGACAGATAGAGACAGCCAGACAGTGAAAGATGGCAGGAAAAAGACTAAAGAGGCAGATAGATAAAATGGTAACTGGCATACAGACACAGATAGGGCACACAGGGTCTGAATAATGAACTTAAGACTGTCAAAAAGGTCATGTTCATATTCAGCAATTTTAAGATAGTTGAAAGCCCTCTTCAGTTCCTCTGGTGCCTTCTTTAACCATTTAATCATCTTTAATAATGAATACTACATTTTGTAGGCAGGTGCAGATTAAGCATTTGCAGAGTATAGTTAAAGGGTGGAGACTACAGGATACATCTCAAGGATATCTCAACTATTTTCTCCTCTTTTTCCAAAGATAGACAATTTTATATAAACTATTACTTTAGAGTAAGATGACCAGTGCCTTACTGACCAATGACCTAGCAAAGTGACCAATAGCTGAAAATTGATAGATACGGTGTCACATTTCATTATATTAACAGAATATCAAGAAGATAAGGAAAATGAAAATTGATCCTAATGCCTGTAATAGGGGGTGATTGAGATGTTAGGTGTCTGTCGCTGACCAGCAATGGACACTAGTTTCCGGCCACTGGACACTACTTTGTGGCCTGTATTACTTCCTTGCACCATTCTGTGCACTTTATGGAACTTCTGCTCTGCAAAGGCTCCTACAGTGTGTGTTTCAAGAAAACTAACTAAATTTTAGTAAGAAAAAGCAAAACAAAACAAACAAACATATAAAAAATTGTAAAAACAATGAAACAGGGTCATAAGATACTTTGATTACTATTCTCCCAATTTAGTCCAAATAGGAAACCAAAATTGGAGAAGACCCATTAGTTTTGGTGACCCCTCCCTCCACCTGCAGTTAAAATGAGGTTCATGATTTTCAGAGTATATCAGAACAGAATTCTGAATCCTCTCCCTTCCTTATAAAATCATTTTCATTCTCACTTTTATTGATCTTTGGATTTGCTTGAAAGTTAAAATACTGTTTGTTTTGTTTTTGTCTAAATTGTATTAAATTTTAATCACCAATAAGGCTCATAAATGCATAATTGCATTTCAGATATTCACAACTTATTGGAAGTAGCATAGTAGTATATTCATTGGGTCAACCAGCTTGTAAATGCTTTTCAATGCCCCCCTGAAAAAAAAAAATTCCTGCTGCCGCCACTGAAGTCTGCACTATTTGACAAGAAGATCACATTTTGAATCTCACTCAAGTGCATGATTCCCTTGCCAAATAGAAACAGCACGCACACCAGCATTAATGACCACAGTTGATTGAAAGTAGCAACATTTGCAAATTAAAAACATTGTTCAATTCAATTAATAGCTGTATCACCTTCAGGTCTGAGGGGGATTTCCTAAGCGTTTACAGAAGATCGTATCAGGATATATCACTAATTCAATTGCTTCCAATCATTGCCATTTAATGGATAAATCTCCCCCTATTTTGTTTCTTGGTAATGTCAGTTATCATATTCCTGCTAGTCATCCTCAAAGTTTGTGCTACCTATATGATACTGTAGCACAATGATATAGGCTTCAACTCATTAGGCTACATAGCTTTTGGCAATGCTCTTTTCCAAATTTCAGGGTTTTTTTCTAAAAATTGAAAGCAATGACACTTCCATGCAAAAAATACCTTCAACAAACTCATACAAAGATTCTTGTCATTTGATTGGCCAATTACTATTGATTATTTTAGTTACAAAAAAAGACAATTGCACTATGCGTGTGTCAAATAGTCAAATTACTATTGCTTATTTTTGTTACAACAAAGACAATTGTACTATGCATGTGTTAAATAGTCCATTTTCCATTGCACTCACACACAGTTACCATGGCAATGTTGATCAGTCTTGACTCGCTAAAATAAATAGAGTTTAGATATTTTTCAATTTATTTTGTTTTCCTGGTGATTTATGAAATTAAGTGGAAGAAAAGGAATTTATATGAGTTAGCATTCAGAAAGCAAATATTGAGTGTATTTATTTGTTCAATGGAAAGAATATTTTCATTTGGTGAAATATGAATTGTTCTATTAACAGTCCATACTGTATTTCCTTGAATAGTCGCCTCACCCCTCAAATAAATGCCCCCGGTAAGGAATTAGCTGTCAGTGATATCTAGATTTGGCTCTAATCATTTAAAATTATTACAGCATGTAAGCTAGCTTGTCTGAGTTAATCATATGAATTGGGTCTGAAGATTGAGCCATAAGGTTTGATTCTATTCCAATAATTAATGTCATAGATAACTATAGATTTATATAAACCAAAACAAACAAATCAAAAACACCATCTCAACTCTTCTTTCTCTTGCACTCAAAAATGTGTGTGTACCCAATCATTGCTTGGATGAGGTGTAAAGCACCACTTTTCAGAAAGTGCAACTAGGGTGTGCAATGTCCTGCAAGAAGTCACTAGCCTGTCACTTATGAGGATAATTACCACTGAACTTACTTTCCATAATGTATACCAGGATGACACAGCATGGTTTTCTTCATAGGCCTATATGATCTTGTGGTCAGACATTCATTTACTCTCAGCAAATAGAAAACAGTATTTTGAAGGGAGTTGGAAATGCAATTAAAATAGGGACTAAAGTGTTAGAAATATAAAAATATCTCAGAATCCTGATCCATCATCAACTTATCTGCTCATCCAATTCTCCAATAGGTATTTTGTTGCCATACCCCAAAATTTCTGAAAAAACAAGTAATGCAGTTGACCAAATTCTAATCCCTATCCCATGCAGCTCCCTGCACTGATCTCAATACCAAAATCTCTACCATCTAACCCTAATCCCCCTGTTTCTAATTCAGGTTCCTTATCCTAACCCTCAATGCTTACTCCTACAGCTATTGTGTGTGTAGGAGACTTGGGTAACACTTGATAGAGTTGCAACAAGCCGTGTCATTTCATGGTTGAGTCAAGTCATTTCTAGCAATAGCTTGGGTCACTGTACAATCTCTATGGGGACAATTTCAATATCTGAGTCGAGTCATTTCATTTTGAAAAGTTTTGAGTCATGACTTTTTACAAGTCTTGATCCATAGTTATGCCAGAGCATGGTGATGGGACCCTAAGCAAATCCATGTAAGGCAGTTATCACTGAGAAACCCCCTTCACTCCTTTCCATTACAGGCAAAGTTTGTATGTACCATGTCATATGCACACACAACAAGATTTACCACCACTGCACAAATGACTAACCCTCGTATACAAATGTTACCAACACCCATTTTATTGAGTTAAGATTAAATACTTTGCAAGCATTACCTTATTATCTCATTATTTTCTTCATTTCAACAATAACTTGTTGCTCTTTATTTTCCTTTTCACTCAAAATTCCAAGTCCAGTGAGAGACACAGTATATTAGCACTTAATCCCGCCTAGGACTACCTTATCACTTTACCTATAACATCCATATTGAAATCAAAGGAAACATGATCCCCAACCACTCAATTTCATATTTCAAACTCAATGAAGTCACTTCAAAGTTACTTCTTCCATGATCAAACTTGACACAAGTGAAAATCATCCATGATTTGGCTTCTTTTAAACTCAAAGGGCCGAGTTGTCAAATGGACACTGACTAATTCCAGCAAGATAGTAGTTGGTTTCTGACAGTGTTGCCAGATTTTCGATAGCTGAGGTTATAACTATATGGTTAGAACCCAAATGTACCAAGTTTTCAGAATTCAAACAGTACCCCAATTCCACCAACTTTTCAAACTTGTAAGTTGCATTCTTATGTTTTACCAGTAATTTTATTGCTTTTACTAATTTGAATGTACTCTCAAATGCAGCTAGATTTCAGATATGGTCTGAAAATGAAAATGTTCAATATTTTCAAATCAATAGATAAAATTCAGATTTCTACTTTCCCCTTATTTAACAATGTTTTTACCACTCTCGAAAGATGCATATACCTCAATTGGGGTGGGTGGCAACTACTAGGTGCAGCCCAATAGTATGTCATGATTCAAGGGACTACTGGTCAGTCAATTACTGGTCTAACTGACCGACTAGACTCATCACTCACGAGTTGATTAGGATCAGGTTCCAAGCTGGGCAGGTGGTTAAACCTCGTTAAACCGATACGGGATATTGTGACCCCCCTTGCTGTCAAACACGATTGAGGTGTGAGCATTCTATATGCCCTATTAACAGCCAATATGGCGCTTCCTGTAAATTTTCAAATCAGAGCCACAACTATTACTGTTAAAGGAGTGAATTTTTGTAAGATCATATTTTCGTGTTCACATGTATAGGTTTATTTTGGATCAATTTTCTTAATTTTCAGTTCTTTGTTGGGTTTCTACAGATATATTTCTCAATATATGAATATTTGATGTTTGAATTTTGGCTTCACTTTGCAATGCAGAGGACATGAAAATAAAGCAAAAGCAAAAAAATGAAGCTTTTACATTAGTGTGTTGCTTGCACGGTTCATTGACCCATAAAATTAAATGTGGAAAATAACACATTTCACCCAATTTGTATTATAAATTAGCTTGACTAATAGTTTTCTTAATTTATTTACAACTTCCTCCCCCTTATCCAACTATAAAGTTAAGGTTGTGTCTGGTTATGTGACTTTTCGCTATTTCTATAACTAAATTGTAACTAAACATGTTGGGAAATACACATAAATATAAATGTATCAACTCGCAAGATAAATGAATGCGTCGTAAAGCACTGCAAGTACTACGCGGAGTCTGCATGCATCCAAATATACAATATTTATGTACAGCTAGTATTTTACTAACCTTTGCTCTGATTGGTTCCCATTATCTAGGAGTGAATGAACAGTAAAAAATAAGTACCCCGTCGCAATAGCCTTCCACAACTCCCAGCAACAACCCTGAACATGCCCCATTATATACACTAAACAGATCCTAACCTTAAACAACCCCTATTAACTATCCCTAACCTTACACACAATGTGTAGAGGATATTCTGTAGTTATGTCAACTTACATTAAGCAGCCAGTGTGCTACACATTTGGTCAAAGTCAATGCGTGAGCATAGATTCATAACATTCAAGTACATCACATTGTACGTATACTTTTCCTCAAAGAACTGGATTATTAACCTAATTAGACATATCAGGTTGTCCAGTGTGCTACACATATTTTGGTCAGTCAATGCATGAGCATAGATTCATAATATGCACGTGCATCACATTGTACTTTTCCTCAAAGAACTGGATTATTAACCCAAATAGACACATCATGTCATCCAGTGTGCTACACATTTGGTCAGTCAATGCATGAGCATCGATTCATAACATTCAAGTACATCACATTGTACTTTTCCTCAAAGGACTGGATTATTAACCCAATTAGACATATCAGGTCGTCCAATGTGCTTAACATTTGGTCAAAGTCAATGCATGAGCATAGTTTCATAACATACAAGTACATAACATTGTACTTTTCCTCAAAGGACTGGATTATTAACCCAATTAGACATATCAGGTCATCCAATGTGCTTAACATTAGGTCAAAGTCAATGCATGAGCATAGATTCATAACATACGAGTACATCACATTGTACTTTACCTCAAAGAACTGGATTATTAACCCAATTAGACATATCAGGTCGTCCAATGTGCTTAACATTTGGTCAAAGTCAATGCATGAGCATAGTTTCATAACATACAAGTACATCACATTGTACTTTACCTCAAAGAACTGGATTATTAACCCAATTAGACATATCAGGTCATCCAATGTGCTTAACATTAGGTCAAAGTCAATGCATGAGCATAGATTCATAACATACGAGTACATCACATTGTACTTTTCCTCAAAGGTCTGGATTATTAACCTAATTAGACATATCAGGTCATCCAGTGTGCTACACATTTGGTCAAAGTCAATGCATGAGCATAGATTCATAACATTCAAGTACATCACATTGTACTTTTCCTCAAAGAACTGGATTATTAACCTAATTAGACATATCAGGTTGTCCAGTGTGCTACACATATTTTGGTCAGTCAATGCATGAGCATCGATTCATAATATGCAAGTGCATCACATTGTACTTTTCCTCAAAGAACTGGATTATTAACCCAAATAGACACATCATGTCATCCAGTGTGCTACACATTTGGTCAGTCGATGCATGAGCATCGATTTATAACATAAACACATCAAAAGAAATAAGTCCCCCTCTCAACATGTCGTCATAACATTATATGGTTTCATTTTGTACCAATACAACTAACTTTGAAATAATTATATGACTGTTTACGAAGTGCTGTGTGAAAATGAGAGATGTCCATGACTTCAGGGCTGAATGAGCCTAAATTGAAGGCAAATACTGCCCTTTTTAAAAGTCACAAAGTAGGCCTATGCTTGTCACAAAAGTTGATTCATGGCTTGTTACTAATGAAAAACCGCACATGTTTTAGTGCAGTTTAAAATCCTCACCAAGTGAACATTTACTGTAATGTGTATCGATTCTTGATCATTCAGCCATGCAAATCTCCTTGGTGCAGAGTTCAGCACAGTCAGTTGTAAGATGGCCAGTTCCATTCCTTGCCCCAATATATGCCTTGCAGTTAACAAGCATAGGCCTACTTTGCGACTTTCGGAAAGGGCAGTTTTTGTCTTCAATTTGGGTTCATTCAGCCATGAAGTCATGGACATCTTTCATTTTCACAAAACACTTAGTAAACAACCATATAATTATTTCTAAGTAAGTTTTATTGGTACAAAGTTTTACTTTACGATGTTATGACAAAATTTTCAGAGGGGGTCTTATTTCTTTTTATGTGTTTACAAGTACATCACATTGTACTTTTCCTCAAAGGTCTGGATTATTAACCCAATTAGACATATCAGGTCGTCCAATGTGCTTAACATTAGGTCAAAGTCAATGCATGAGCATCGATTCATAGCATACAAGTACATCACATTGTACTTTTCCTCAAAGGACTGGATTATTAACCCAATTAGACATATCAGGTCATCCAGTGTGCTACACATTTGGACAGTCAATACATGAGCATCGATTCATAACATTCAAGTACATCACATTGTACTTTTCCTCATAGAACTGGATTATTAACCCAATTAGACATATCAGGTCGTCCAATGTGCTTAACATTTGGTCAAAGTCAATGCATGAGCATAGTTTCATAACATACAAGTACATCACATTGTACTTTTACTCAAAGAACTGGATTATTAACCCAATTAGACATATCAGGTCGTCCAATGTGCTTAACATTAGGTCAAAGTCAATGCATGAGCATATATTCATAACATACGAGTACATCACATTGTACTTTTCCTCAAAGAACTAGATTATTAACCCAATTAGACATATCATGTTGTACTTTACCTCAAAGAACTGGATTACTACCCCAATTAGACATATCATGTTGTATTTTACCTCGAAGAACTGGATTATTACCCCAATTAGACATATAAGTATATCACATCGTCCTTTACCTTGGAATGAAGTTTGTCAGATCGCAATGTATACAACCCTTAATGTGTCACAATAAATGGTTTGATATGACATATAATATGACATCATTAACACTATAACAATGACACATAGTTAGATGCGATGCACAAGCAGCATGCATCAGATGGAAAATTCATAGCTGCCATGTAATTCTAATGTTGTAAATAGTCATGTCATAGTAGGGTTGCTCCTTTGTTTTTTGTAAGTGGAGTGAAATAACTTGTTGTACACTGAGAACACTGAATACAAGGAAAAGATATTTATTGATCAAAGAAACAAGCTCAAACCATAGTTCATTGATACAATCAGCCTGAACTCCTGCAAGTGGTACTGTTATAAGATCAGCCTTGGATAAAACTCTTCATAATGTTCCCATCTGCAAGAAAACCATTGGTGATAAAGTCTTCACAGTTGCTGGACCATCCATCTGGATTAACAGCCCTTAGCATATGGGAAGCCTCATCTGGCAATCAATTCAAGAAGATGCTGAAAACTCACTTTTATGATTTACATTTACTTCCGCCTTTTTCTTTGCACTGCATCTTACTGGCTGTTATTAACTGTTGATAGTTGTGTAATTTTTGCTTTTTGTATTATAAAAATATTTTTTGTGCACTTTAGATCAATCTTTGCAAAAGCTAATGTTTAATGGTTTGAAGGTGCAATCTCATTACTACACGGATTGATTGAAATACAGTGGTGTGAGAGCACCAAACTTGTAGTACCCATACCCGTACTTGTATCCATACTCGAGTCCCAATTTCCATACCCGTAACCATGGCTCAGGACCTGTACTAATGTCCTATTTTGGCTTCGGACCCGTACTCTAATCATGGACTGGGACCTGTACCCATACTCATGGCCTGGGACAATCATACTCATGGCCTGGGACAGTCCTGAAGAGCTAATAACAATTTGAACACTTATGTAAGAAAGGCGTCTGAAAAGAGGGCAAAGAAGCAAATATCCCAGGGGCTCAATTTCATTAGACTTGCATGAATTGAAATTGATTCTCACAAACTCACTGGCGAGAATCAACTAATTGTCACACTTACTGCATGCAGATTGGGCATGATTTTGAACTTTACAATTTTTCACCTTGGTGAGGCACTGATGTCAGTGCGCATATCATTGGGTGCAGCTTCAAATCGTGCGAGTTTAATCCCAAATCCCTGATTTTCACATGCACAACTTTAAAGACACCAGATAGATGCGGACATTAAAGTGCTGTCTCAAAGCTTTGACAGCATTGCCTGACCAGGATGAAAATTTAGTGTAAGAGAATCTTGCCACTGGAATTCAAGTGCTCTTCTCAAAAGTATAATTTACACTTAAAAGAATGAATTTGAGGCAGCTACAGCCACCTTACCATATACATCCTTTTTGCTGATACATGCATGTCTATACCGATTGGATTATTAAAGTTTGCATGATAAGATATTAGTTAAAAAGGCAATAGATACTCATCTCTTGGCATGCAGTCATCAACAGTTGTTGTTTTAGGCCTACAATTTGTGTTGCATCCAGGGGCTTGTGGATTAAAGAAAGTTAAAAATGTGGTTATGACCTAGGATTTGGAGGTGAGATTTTACCTTAAACAAAAGCTACTTACAAATGGAGATAATGGGGGCTGATGTCAGGGTGACTTGAACTCAATGCATTGCGAGACAAAATCACTTTGTCACTGAATTCATCATGAAGGAAAAGACATGCATATGCATTAAGCTTGAATGTTTCTTTCATATCACCTATATACCTGGTAACATTTTATAATGCTAATTACATCAGGGAGAGCAACATACAGCAGTTTGATTTGTTTGAATAAGGCTTTTTGCTATTTCAGCTGTGCATGCACCCCGCACATTGACGAGAAATTAAAAAGAGCGAGTTGGCGCAGCAGTAGTTCCCTCGCCTTGCACCAGCGAGGTCCCGGGTTCAAGCCCCGGCCGTGCCCAAGGACTGTATGTGCATTTGGTTTATCCCGATTTCATGCTTGCTCTCACAGGTTTTCTCCGGGATCTCCGGTTTCCTCCTACTTTAAAAAAATTGGTGATTAGTTGTTTAGGTATCAAAAACTTCCTACACCCAATGGAATTTGGGGAGCTGCAAAGATAATTGGTGGATGTTACAATCTAAGTGCGGATAGGTCTACACCAGATTCGGCTGTAACTGGCCTAGTTGGATGCGTTCTGATTGTGATGATTCACCAAATACCATAACCATAACGCAACGCTTTCTCCCAGTTTTGCTTTTTCCACGATACATTAAGAATAGGATATATGAACCTTATGGGGGGAGAGTGTGTTTTTGTGGACAATCATTGAATTATTTTAGTCTGTTTACTTCTTATATCATTGATGTTTCTACCTTCTCCTTTTTACAGCAACGTTGTCAAAAACAAAGTTTTCAAAAGAAGTCAACTATTTCAGTCACTATTCACATTCAATTTGTGGTTGAACATCAAAGTTAAGACAAGACAGTCTCAACTAGTTCACAAGTAAGGCCAATGACCATTTTACTTATATAACTAACCTAGTGCACAGAGCCCTGCCTGCCTAGCAAGCCAGGCCAAGTTACCTTGTGCTTCAATAGATCATCCTGGATCATCCTTAATATGACATGATAATAGCCCCTGACTCAGCACTCATCCTACTCCTCATCAGTATTCTATTACTAGACTCTTGCCAAATCAAAGTCTGCACCTGCCTCCTGATATGACAGACTGATATAGCAGGATTAAGCTAATGATTATTTCATGAGCAGCTGCGCAAGAGACTATTGGTTAGACTAGCCCATGGCTCACTTATCCATCTTACAATATCCACCAAATCAATTATTAACTCAATTTGAGATTACTTTGTTATTTGAAGATATCCCTAGTTTATGCAAATAACATTTGGATGATTTAGATTCACAAAGAGAAAAACATTTCAATAAAAGAAAGAGAGGGAGGAAAAAAAGGATCATGACTCCATTAAGAGGAGCTGACGAGGATATGCAGTAGCGAAGACGTTTTTAAGACGAAGAGCGCCCCCATTTAGAACATAACATTAGCACTGTTACAAAATATTGTTTTGGCCATGGAGAAATGAACTGAATAAAATTTTAATTGATGTCACATTGTTCACATGAAGCCTACACTGCACACCAAACATGCCCAAGCTTCTGTAGGAACTAAATTGACAGGCCTCAAAACATTTCATTTTTACAAATGGAACATAGGTAGAACATTTTATATGCCAAATATGATCCACCAATTACAGATCACTATATTAATTTTTAAAATTATCTTAATTCCACCCTATTATTCCTAGTACTTTACACATTGATATAAAATAATGGTATAAAGTATTATTATCATTTTGAGATGCAGCGTACAACATAACATTTAAGTACATCCACAATTTAGTTCAGTAAATCTAAATAAAATCAATGAAAGCAACCATACAGTAATTGTAGCTTTTGAAACGTCGGAATTTTCCGAAACATGATATAATTTACCAAGAAATGGGAGTGAAACATTCTAAACTTAGCAACATTTCTCATGATTAGCTTAAGGACAATAGAGAGTCTGATGCAGCAACATTTGGTTCTCTGGTGCGAGCATTGGTTGTTGGCTGCACTTTTCCGTTCTAATGATCAGCATTGTTTGGGGATTCATTCTCCTACTTCAACATTTTCTGCAGCGGGAAAAACTGTAGTCAGTTTTTGTCGCGGCGAAAACTTAGCTCCCACGTTTGTTGCATTGGAAAAGTGCCCGCATAATTTAGTTACCAACTTTCATAACACCGGCATGAAGAAACAAAGGTGAATACGGTCATACATTAGCAATATGCCCCCTCTTATGGGACCTAAAACAGACCTACAATTCCTTTTAATAAATCTGGTACTACTGTGCCCTGTTACTTCTGTGCCCTGATACATCTGTTACTTCCCATCAATCTCTGCACACTGACAGAAAACAACATTGTCAGTTAATTTGTGTTCTCATCATTACAATGACCATGGCCTCAGCTCACCTCATCTTTGGCTAGGTCTTGTGGTGTGGATGGATGTTCACCAGGACTCCTCCCTCCTTCCAATGATTCAAAGTGACCTCATAGCCTAGTGTGTGCAGGTCATTAGCCTTATTGTCAGAAATTCACACTGTCATCTTTGATACATCTTCACAACTGTCTGTTACATTATTTATACATATATAACTCACAACCAATTGAAGAACAATATACCTTCTGCTTATTTTATAGAGCACTGCACTTGTTCTACTAATCAGAGTTCAGAAATTTAGCTAATCTTATCTTTCATGAACTTTCACTGCATGTTACACAATTCTTTCTTTCATAACTTGTGACCAGTTAAATAAATAAAATATACCTTCTGCATATTTCTGATTGTACTAGTTCTCCTAATCTGATTTTTACTTTTAAAATTGGGCAAATATTTCATGTACCTTCACTGCTGCATGCTACAAGTTTTCATTGCATCACTTGTGGCAATCAGTAGCAGCAAATTGTGCCTAATGGAAATTGTACCTTTCACATGTTTTAGTTTTCTTCTGCACAAGACCAGTAGGACACGATAGATAGGATATACATTGGTTTGCCACAAGTTCAGTAGTGATGCATATTTCGCTGGTTGCAGTATCAAATTTGATACCTTCAGCAGACTGGGGCGGGGTTGTGCAACACAGAGGGTACCTCCAACCAAACCACCCGCAGGAATTAGGGCTATGGTATGAAAGAATAAAAAAGGATTTCACTCTCAATATTATTTCTCTTGGGCATGACATACTCGCAACTATTATGCTCGGTTTTGGGTGGGAAAATACTTATCTCTAGTCACAGAGCTAGCACAGGTCTGCCTGTGTCTTCACCATGCACAGGTCCCACAACAAGAGATAATCAGAATCCCACCCATTCTCGCCTATAACTATCCACCCATATGCTCACGGAAACCACATAACATAAGCAATCAAGAACAGCTGCCCAAATTTTGAGTCTTTTTGCTTCCACATTTATGTGATATGATTTGCATACTCAGGGTAATAGAAAGAGTCATGTCTGTCACTAAGACTCCAACAGTTTTTGCCCCAAATTACAAGCGTCTGTCTGGGGCTGAATTTTCTATTTTGCTCACATTTAGTAACATTTTTGTAAAAAGTTGTGCGAGTGTCCTATGAGATATTTTTTCCCGACAAAAAACTCTTAGTTGGTCTTATGGTTCTTAATCTATAATCAACAATACATGTTGTCTAATACATTTCAACAAGCAACTCAAGAACCAAAAACATCGTTAATAAATTGACATTCTTGCAATTTTCCGAACATTTCCTATCATATGGCATACATCGCTTTAAAAAAAGATTGTGATTTTTGACACAGACAAATGTTGAGCCATAAACTTCTTCATCCATATCACACCTACCTCTGAATTATACTATCCCATGCCTCATATTGACAATGGAGACTAAGACTATTTGTACCTACCTCTGAATAACACCTCCCCATGCTCCATGTTTATTGGTGAGGATGTTGATGGTTTTCTGCAGTAGTTGATTGGCAAAGATGTGGTCTCTCCTCCTAGCTGCTGTTATGAGATGATCACACATCTTCTCTTCTTCTTTGCACTCCATGGCAGATTGGGCACACAATGACTAACAAATTCAAATTGGGAAAAACTTTGTTAGTTCTAAATTTTGGCTATTTAAAAATATATTAATGGTATTTTGGTAACAAATTTGTCAGCAATTGGAGTTCATAGTTTCTATTTATTCTTTTTGGTTTGACACAAGGGATTAATATTCTCTCAAGCAGAAATTGAGATAATATAAAACAGGATGATCTTTTACAACTTTGAACTTTATTATAAAAAGATGAGGCTGCTGTTTCAAGTTATATTAACTTTTCCATTCACCGAAATAGTAATCTTTCACCCCAGTGTCAGAGGGAGGTTGAGGAAATCAACGGAATAGCCAGCCAAGTAATGACAACAGTCTGACCAACAGAATAGTTATATTATTATGGGGTTTAAAAATATGGTTTGAAAACAATTTCATTGACAAATTTTAACTTTTCTTAAGGGGCGAAAACACAAACATAATGGTGGCACAAAAGACCCAAGCTTTAACAATTCAAACTGGAAACCATTGCTGTTAGCATGACACTTTCATTCATTCTAATTACACAAAATCTGAACTGGATGTAGTACAGTTTTTGATCAATAAGCTTAACAATTACCTCAAATTCTGCATGCTTCTGGACATCCTCAGCTCTATGTCTGCTGAGAATAAACTCGGCCTCGTTGGCTACTCGTAATAGATGATCACGAGTCGCATGCGAGTACAAGCGCCCTTCATTGACCAACTCTATGAATGCCAAACCAGCATGTTTCTGGATTGAATTCTGCCATTCTTGTGAACAAAGCATCATGACCAACTCGATGACTGAATTGGATGATTTCATACTAATGAGACCTGAAAGATACAATGCAATAGAAATGAATTGAAATATTAACTTTGGTTTCATATGAAACTCATGTTAAATATAAAGGAGCTTCTACACCACACACACTTTTTGTAGACATCTATATGCATGTAATAAATACAATAAAATATAATATAAGGACATTCGGGTATGGTTGAAGTCAGCAACATATGTAAAACTCCAATATAAGTACAAAACAAATCGTTATTGGGCAGGACAAAAAACCTATGTCATAGGCCCTTAAAGATGTTTACAGCAAAACCTCCTATGTAACCTCTTGGCAATTTTGTTTTAAACATGTTTAGGGGCCACAAGTACATAGGAGGTTTTTCCTGCTTGCCACCGAAATATATTTCTGCTCACGAATAAACTCAGTAACATAATATCATATTTCAATAATGTGATCCTAATTTGATTCATGCTTAACCATAACGTACCAAACATAAAAAAACACAATTCACAAAGCATATGCACAGCAGGTATCCCACGTGATGTGACTGTGTCATCATGAGAATAGTCATACGGTCACGGAAAGCTTAGCCGGCAAAGCTACACCCTCGTGGCAAGGTAGGCCTGTGCATGTGTCTGGCACCCGAGGGGTCGGTGGTTCAAAACCGCACCCAAGAAAAAAGTTTTCTCTTCTTTCTTTTTTCCTTCTAAGATGGAAAAGCATATGTGAATAAACTACTTTGAATTGAATTGAAAAAATCTTTCCTTCCCCTCACCAAAACGCAACTACGGCGTCAGGGTTAATTATCTTTGCTCAGGACACAAAATGTTAGGTAGTCAATAATCACAAAGTCCTGACTACCGCTTATAGCCACGGCTACAAATATGTTCAACTTAGTCATGCTACCCTAAAAAATATTGGTCCAATAGGAAATTGGTTGTTGATGCTAAACTAAACTAAACTAAACAAGCTGGTGTTCACTGCCAAGTTTGTCAATAAATTTCTGATCCAAAATGACATCTGTTATTTCCTAATCTTGCTACAGGACATGTCTTAAAGATGATAAAAAAGCAAATCAATCTTTAAATTATGCGTGTAGGTGTGGGAATAGCAAGCTAGGTAAACTAGTGACAGATAGCACACTCAGACCATTGAAGAGAAACAGCAACTGTTGTGTTTACGGTCATGACTGGGGAAGGCACCAGGGATGGGTGGATCCTCTCCTATGGGAATTTGGATTCCCAAAGTTTGGGTGAGGTCCCAGATTGAAAGTTTATAAATCTAACGAAAAACCAAAGTATAATAAGACCGCTACTAATTGATTTGGATGTAGGTGGATCCTAAATACTAAAAGCTGTTCTTCAATTTGCAATCTCAATAAACAATCAGAACAGTATTGCGTCCCTGGACAGGAATAACCTTTCAGAGGCTCCGGAAGATTTTTAATATGGGGGCATCAATATGAGGCCTTATCCGAGGCTCGAAAAGCTGTGGAGGGTGGCTGCGGTAAGCTTTTGTAATGCATGCATTTTTACATTAATTGTACCTTAAATTATTAATTACACCTTAAAATCATGAATTACTCCAACCTTAAAATTATGAATTTTATCCTAAAATGATGAATTTTACCCTAAAAAAATTATGTATTTACCCTAAAATTATGAATTTTCAGCTAAAATTATGAATTTTACCTGAAATTATTGGGGACCCTACAGTGCTTGGGGCCTCCATCAAATTGATTGGGGGTTCTGCCCCCAGGCCCCCCAGTTCCAGAGCCACTGCTTTTATGTGCATTTTCACTGTTACCTATTTGGCAAATAGGGAACAGTAACAACATTTCATACCTTAATGGTACTTTCAGTTTGCAGGAGACACAAAACTAACTGTTCAAACTGCATGTTTAGGGGGAGAGTGGGGCAAGTTGAGCCAGGGGGTAAGTCGAGCCACCCCCTCTAGAAAGAAAATTAAAAACTTATCTTACTTTGCAGTTCCACTTATTTGTATATGACATCACAGAGGCTTTTCAAGTGTAATATGGAATCACTTGCACATAGGGTAAGAAAGCTGCATTAGAAAGTTCATTTTTCGCACTTTTGTTGAACTTTTGGCAAAAACCAATTTTTTTCATGTTTCACCCAGAAAGAAAAAAGGCTAAAATGATAGCATTCTGGGTATTGAGGATGTGATATATGAACACTATTTTAGAAAACTATTTACAACTGTAACAAGTTTTAGTCAGGTGGGAGGCTTGGTTGTTGACAAAAAGGGTCACATGGGGTAAGTTGAGCCACAGGCCATGGGGCAAGTTGAGCATAGGAAAACCCTGCAGAAATTTCACCAATTTTTGTATTCAAAGTAGAATCTTGTCAGAAATTACTTGTATGCAATATTTAGATCAAACTACTTCTATATCAAACTATTTTTCAAAATAAATACCTGAAAACAACAATTAAAAAAAAGGCAAAATTGAATTTCACAGCTATGGCATATACTGTGCATTTCTTTGGTGGCTCAACTTGCCCCTGCCACTGGCTCAACTTACCCCACCGTTGGGGTAAGTTGAGCCAATTTGCAAATGATTTTTGGCATCTCACTGTGCGAAAGTGCAAAATATTGACTACAATTTTGTGGTATCATAACCAAGTAAACATACATATGTTTCAGTTGTAACACTGCATTTGGGTCCTGCTTTATTTATTTGAGCGTAGTGAAAGTAAATGTAAAAAGTGGCTCAACTTACCCCACTCTCCCCAGAGCACTTTGTACTTTTTACCCAGTATTAGCTGGTAACCCACAATCCGAATAACCAACAACTATTGTCAATTCATTTTAAGTCGCTGGTTAAAATTCTTATCTTATTTAAGATTAAATTGATTGGGATAATAACACTAGTCAGGTCAGTTAGGGAAATTCCCTGAAACATTTATCCCATCAAATTTGATACAATTTGTCAGACAGTGCACTTGAAAAAACATGTTTGAATATCAAACTAAAGGCATATTGATAGGCATGCCCAGAGCAACTCCAAAATGCCTCAAATATCACCTTAATACAATACCAAATCCTACTGCATTTATTTGGTGCCACTGCATCATGGATACTGTAAACACTTTAATTTCGCGGGTACTTTATTTTGTCCAGGATTTTGTCACATTCCAGGCCAGTAAAATACAGTAATCATAAGCATTATTCCATGTGAAGTTTCCAAATTCGTAGCCTTGTGTTCTCAGAAGCTTAACTGAAAATTAGCTTCACTTTGCTGATTATCTTTGCCTTAACTTCCCTAAATAGAATGTTGGGATATAAAATATGGCAATTTTTTGTAGGAAATAACATGCAAACTCTAACTAAACAAAGTCCCAAAATACTAAAGTACTTTTGACCAAAATATTTTTGTATGCAATGCACGGCTGAGACGAATATAAAAGAGATACAAAGCAATGCACAGTCCTATTGTTATCGGGTATCAATCATAATCCGAGGTCTTCCACAGCAACCATGTAACAGACCTAAAGTTGAGTCAATTTGCGCATCAATATGCAGCTTTATGGATAAATGTAAAAATATCTAGTCTTCTGATAGTTAGTATTTGTAATTTGGTTTGTGCATCCTGTTAGTTCTTTTTTATACTAGAGCGAATACTGTAAACAACTTTCCGACTCCAGTACAGTCAGTGTGCAGCAATCGTGCTCACAGCGCTGACCTCGCATTTTCTAAACCGCGATCGTAGGATGTCAACCCTGTGTCTGCCCTATGTCAAATATCTTTCGAGGCTATTTCCGGTTGGTATGCAGAGCTGCGACAAAATGGCGAGGTAAGTTGAAATGTCCAGATTCTTCGAGTATTTTAAGTCCAAATTTGATGAGTTTCGTGATCGTAAAGTGATGAAATATTGGTTGGAAGTTTCGTGGGTTTGAAGAATTGTGTGACATGAGTAGTTTGTAACTATCCGTTTGACCGGGTCAAGAAATTGACGTTAATTTCGTGTGTTTTTGTTGTAGTTGAGAGATGAAGCTTTTGTTTGATACCAAAATCATTGGGGACCGACAAGTTCCAATAATAAAAATCCGCGGACGAAAATTACCATTTTTCCGGGCCATTTTATACAATTCAATCGGCACTTGCGTGCGATTTAACATGGTATTCCCAGATTATATGACATGTTTTATAAATTTAATTCAGCTCTGGTCTGGACAGTAATTACAGCTCAGGTCAGGAAACTGGTTAAAATTTTGAATTCATCAACTTTTATTTTATGGAATCCGAATCTCAAACTATCATGAAGAAGTGTTTATACTGAAATCATGAAGAACTATAGCCTATAATGGATGGATAAATGCATTCATCGTCTCCAACATTGCAACAACAATGACAACAAACGTAACTAGACATGCTAGCTAGATCTCTCTTACAATTCATGAATATTATATTGATTGCGGTATCGGTCTCTGATGTATAAATGTCGGTCTCGGTCTCGGACATCAAAAATCGGTGGTCCCAAGTGTTTTTTAAGTTTGAAACCTGTAGAGACGTAGACGTCGATACGATTTTGTTGGACATTGCATATCTTTAACTCGCAATAATATATATGCACCCAACTTAATTAATGTGTACTGTACTGCCAACTATCATTATAAACAGTGGCAGCAAGGGTTTTTTTTTCTGAGGGGGGGTAAAGTGATTTTTTGGGGGGTCAAATAAAAAAATTGCAAAAAATTGCTGCAAAATTGGAAATTTTGTAAAATCCTCGCTTGAAAAAGTCTTCTAAGAATGATGAATCCGATTTTGTTTTTTGTTTTTATTGGGCTCTAGTATTAATACCTGATATCTTCATTTTTTATTACAGGTGCTCGCCAGATTAGGGGGCTCTGCAAGTTGTTATCGTTGGGGACTCGCTCACCAAATACTTAGATTATGGACATGTTTGATATTTACAAAGACGCAGTTGACTGGTCGTACATGTCACTCCATTCTACATGTACAAGCAAGGAGAAATGGTTCAAGCAGATGGCTATTGAATATGATGTCGAAATAGGAATAGGAATTTAGCCAGATATTATTTCTTCATGTCGGATCAAATGCATTAAATTCCGAATTTGTTTCTCGAACTGTCGCAGAATTTACAGAGTTGTGTTCCACAATTAAGACAATATACAAGTACCCTGATACTCTTAAAGCTTCTCATTAACAATGTCATATACAGACATGCAGTTCTACTGTTCTGACTTGGACAATTAATGCATCCATAAAATTACTTGACATTCAAATGCAGAATGTTTGTGCAGGCCTGGGCACAAATTATTACTTCACGTAATTTGCAAGTGAAACACTTTGAAAGCCAGACTGTTCCGAACATGATCTGCTTCATCTGAACAGAGATGAGGGGAACTATAATTTACAGAACAAGTTGCTGATGAAATCCTGCGGTGTTGCATCAGGGATTACCGTGTATATCCCTCGGTTTATGTGTCCTCCTTTGACAAGGCAGAAATGTGCAACAAAAAAAGCCAGAAAAAGACGGTGTTATTTGCAGCTAATAATTATTTAATCATTATTATTTATAATAATAATTAGGCCTAAAATTGTTTGATTGGCGTAGCCCAACCTACCCTAAAAGTAGGCCTTGCCCTATTTTTTTTATGTTACGCCAATCAAACAATTTTTTAGGCCTGATGCCCCTTTTTTTCTATTTAATAAAAAAAAGAAAAATATAACAAACTTGGAATTTTCATGTGTATAATTTTTGTTGTATGATTCATTCATCCGTATTGACTAGTAGTATACTGAATATAATTACTGAATCCCACAAAAATATTATTCCCATAAAAAAATATATATATTCTCACAGAAAAATAACTTAAAATGTTTTTTTTTTTGGAAAAATATTTTTCCTGGATAAATACTTTTTGAGCAAAATGTTTTTCCAGGATAAATATTTTTTGGGATAAATATTTTTCTGGGAAAAATATTTTGTTCTGGGAAAACTTTTTTGTAAGAAAACCAATTTTTCTGGGAGTAACATTTTTCTGGGAAAAATATTGGCCCTCGAGCGACAAAAAAGAAAACTCTGTTCTCTGAAAAAAATTCCTGTACAAATGAATGCCGACCCAAATTTCGGAAATTTCAGGAATTTTTTTTTTTGGCAATTTATTTACAGATTTTAGTCATTTTTTGGGTCATTAAAAAAACCAAAAAAAAACCCAAAACGACCGTAGAACAGGGTTTCTTTTTTTGTTGCCTCATGTTAATTTTGGCCCAAAGTATATAATGGATTTTCTGTTTTTGTTTGTGTTTTTTTTTTTTTTTTTTTGCTGATGGGGGAGGAATAAAAAAAATGAACCCAGCCCTCTTGCCCTCCCCCACCATAGGCTACTCCCTTTTGACCTTTCAAAAATTTATCTGGAAAAAATATTTTTCCTGGATAAATACTTTTTCGGAGCAAAGTGTTTTTTCTGTGATAAATATTTTTTTGGAATAAATATTTTTTCTGAGAAAATATTTTGTTCTGGGAAAAGTATATTTTTCTGGGAAAAATATTTTTCTGGGATTAATATTTTTTCTGGGAAAAATATTGACCCTCATGGTAATTTTGGCCCAAAGTAATGGATTTTCTGTTGTTTTTTTTTGTTTTTTTTTTTTGGCTGACGGGGGAAGGGGGGGATAAAAAAATTTGACCAAGCCCTCTTGCCCTCCCCCACCATAGGCTACCCCTTTTGACCTTTCAAAAATGCCCTTCTAACCCCCCCAGCTCTTAGTATTGTCACACATTTAAAAAATTATTTATTTTATTTATCCCTTTTAAAGGGATTTTTATTATTTTACGTGCCACGTGATTATAACCAGCCAATCACTGCGCGTGATTTAGCCCAGTCAAGGTCATGATTTCTGATCAAAACAAACGCGATGATCGGCGGTCTGACAGTCCGGTCTCAAAATGAAAAGTACAAATTATATCTATCCGTTTGACCAGGTAAAATATCTTCATGATATCGGAGTTGAATTTTTCAATGCAAAAGATTACAAATTATGTATTTTGTCAAGTGATATCAAGGACCGGCATTCTGAAAATCAGATATTTGCGTTAAATTTCGTGAGCAAATATCCAAAACCATACTAAATTTTTTACCAAAAAACATTGCTTGTATTTCCAACAATGCAATATATTTTGCATGAATCTATGCATATGGATAGATAATATCATCCCTATCCTGGCATATAATGAGCAAATTTCCATCGATTTATGATTCTAAACATTAAAAAACGAAGTTTTCCTGGGCCAACTTTTCAGGGTCAAACTCTGCTTCGTAACAGCGTGAGTACTTCCGGGTCAACGGTGTGGGTTAGAAAAGCAACGTAATTGCGTGTGCCTGCATACTGACTGAGTATATTGAACCTGGAAGTGAAGTTGTGTAATTGATTTGAGCGTGCGCAGTAAGCAGGCAAGGGTAGAGCTAGCGCAATTTGCATAACAATATCCATGGGAGACCTGGATCGCTGCACAAGATATGAATGAATGGGGCTTCGTATCTCTTTAGATATATTTGTCTCGGATGCATGGGGCAGTCATTTTGTATCCAAAATTCCTTGGCCAACTTCGTTCAATCAGGGGACTTATTTTTGTTATAAACTTCATTTTCTCATGTTACAACAACACTCTAAAATACTATTTTCAATTGTTTCTACAATTTAAAAAGACATTTCAAAATGTTTAGAAGTGATTTAAAAAAAACGAAAAAAGAGAAACGAAACTTGTGTAAATCATTGGTCACTATTTTCTAAGCAGTAAATGGATCAACAAAAATATACACTTATTTCCCAATTTTCACGAGTTTTATGTGAAAGTTTCCAATGCTTTGTCCAATTTTTGATGATCCTTGTAATGATATTTGAGGCTATTTGATGTTTCAAGGTAAATAAATAATCTACTAAAGCAAATGATGTCATATAGTGAAATAGTCACAAAAATGAATTTTGAGGTGAATTCTGTAATGAAGTTGTTAGAATTGGATTGTCAAATTTGGAACCCAGTTCACGAGTTTTCAACGGGATATGCAAGGGTTAAATTTCTTAATGTGATTAAATTCGCGAGGATTTAATTTCATGAATCAAAAGTCCTCGCGAAATTAAATAGCTCGTGAAATTAAGAGGTTTTACAGCAGTTAAAAAGGTCTACTGCAATAATTTGCTATCTTGATTTGGTTAAGAAATTAGGCCCCAAATCTAATAATTTCTTGTGCAAAAATGGTAGCAGGCATTCATGCAGGCTGACAATGGTGTTGCTGTTAACATGCTTATCTCTGATTGGTATAAAATCAAATTTCTTCAGAAACATTCAAAACATACTCTTAATTTAGTGCTGTGCTCTCTACACTCATTTCTTACTATATGTACCACGTCCCTGATATGTACCAAAGTTGGCAGGCAGACTTGTAAAGCAGATGGCTCTCAGTCTCAAATAAAAAGTACTTAAACACTTGCTATCTATTTTGGCCTAAATCTCATGCCAAGAGACTCCTAAATCCAACCCAGAGTTGCCAAAAATTTCATCCCATTACGGAAGCACAACACTTGCAATGTTGCACAAATTATCAAAAATCTGCACAAAATAATAGCTTTTATAAATTTAACTATCACTTTTGGAGGGCATTTTGCAATAACACTGGTCTAAAATTGTACTAATTCATTGTCCTATTCATTTATCAAAAATAAATCATCTTCAAAAACTTCCTCATTTGTTGCTTTTGTAGCAAAAGTCGCCTAAAAGTCTTGAAATCGCGGTAGCCATTTTGAAGTCAAGGGATGATAGATCAAAGTCTCCTAATTGGACTACAAATGAGGGGTTTGGCAACCCTTAGCCAACCTGGTAATCCCAAGGTTAAGTGTAGGTAATTTAGCCAAAGTTCACTGAACTCTTGGTACCATGATAGAGAGGTAAAATAAGAACAAGCGACACTGAGGCTGGGGGATTCCCTCCCAGGGAAATCAGACAAGGGGGTAATATAATTATGAGAGACACTAGGCTCCTTACTATTATGACAAATGTATTTAAAGTGGGGAGGTCACCTGTAAGTGCAAAGTACAGCCCCTTGCTCTTTGTAAATAGAATGGAATTAATTGGGTAGTGTGTGATTCAGTACCACATGGGTTAATTGCTTCCAATGTTTGGTAATCTTATAGTCATTATATTATTATTAGTAAACAATTTTATATTCATGGGTCCATTTCACTAACGTTTACAACGCTTTGTAAGACTCAAAAATCCATCGTAACTTATGACGCATCATAAAATCCATTTCACTAAAATGATGTACAATCGATACCCTTCATAAGTAATACTGGATTTACTACAGGGACCCTTTTAAAAGTTACAAATAGTAAAGGCGTATCTTAACTTGCAAAGGGTTACTTGAGTTACTTGAGTTAACAGTTGAGTGAAATACACCCCTTGTCTTCCATGTGGTGATATAATCTGTTGTAACTAATTTGGATTGGATACTAAATCTCATATTTTTAGTTTAACCTGTTAATTCACTTCTGTTTAACAAAATGATTGCAGTAATATCAAATCCATTTCCTTTTTTTGTTACAGATAATTGTTACAGGTTTCAAAATCAGTACCAAACTTGATGTGGTAGGTAGACTTTAAGACAAAACTATTAGAAATTTATTTTGCCTGTTTGGACAACTTAAGACAAGGGTTCTTTGCCATGCAAGATTTATTTGCAGGAGGTACAGAATCTTGAAAATGTGCACTTTTCTCTATAATATTGGCTTTGACATCAAAATTAGGCCTTACCCCCTACAAACTTACTACTTAAGGATCTTGTGATTGCCTTTACATGTGAAAATGTTTTTTTTTATGAAACAATAGATCTTCCTCATTAACCCAGCCTCACCCCAACATAACATCATTCAAGTTTCTCTCTCGTTGCATTTATTAAAATAATTAAATGAGAACACAGTTGTGTAGCAGTACGAGCAAACCACCCACAACAAGTTATATCTGGGAGTCTGTAGACCGATGCCCTCAGTCATCAACTTTCTGGGTTGATGACTGAAAAACTTGTGTGTTAAAAAAGTGTAGGACGTTTCCTCAGAATCTGAGGGTGTGAGACTGTGCAGTTGTGTCTAAATGGACCTTTTGACCGCATTTTGTTGTTGAACACTTTATAACTTCAGAGCATGATCCTGTCACATCATCGCGGCAAGACATAGATGCCGATAGGCAGTCGCCCTATGGTGCGCAAAGTCACACAAGAATACAGTCCAATACGACACGGAAGGAGTGTTTTCAGTCGTCACAAGCATAACAAAAATAAATGTGCAGTGTAGATGAGGAGGGATCAGGGGTGTGAGTGACCTCTATTGAAAAAAGAGGAAAAAAGAAGAAAAAAGAGGAAGAGGAATGAAATATGCTCAAAATAGGCTGAAAATGAAAGAAAAAACTAAAATTTTGCCTCAAAGAAATTTCCAAAAAAAGAGGAGATTTCACACCCTTGAGGGATTCAGTCTCTGGCCCAAACACCAAGGAAAAAGAGATGGGTACATCAGCTTGTAAGCATTGATCCTGCACAACTAGTCTTTCTTTTAATTTATTTCAAATAATTCATAAAAAACTTTTAAACAAAGTTCTGATCACTTATAAAAGAAAAAAAAGTTCATCAAATCTTATACCAGCATGTAGCAGCTATGTGACCTATACATAAATGTCATCTATACCGACTTATAGACCCTCGTCAAAAAAATTGAAAATTGAGTATTGATACAAAGCCACAGTTATTAAAAGATGACATTATCTATTCCTTCAAGGTGTCAAAATCAGCACATACATGCTTCCTGTTACATGATTCATGCTGGATTCAATTCATGTTCCTATCATGTAAGTCTTGTTATCTTTCCAAGCTAATAATTAACACTGGTAGTTGAAGCACTGCCACTTTCTACATGATGGTATCTAATTCAGATTGATACGGATTCATATAAAGTGCATTGTCCATAATGCATCCATTGGAGTGATGTTGGAAGAGGATTCACATCTGATTAGAATGCAGAGGTGTATTGTGCAATACACTGGAATAAAAGAAGGCGCTATATGGATTACAGGTTGTTCTATGCCAGGTACGGATTAAGACAATCCAAATCAAAGCAGGCTTAAAAGTGTTGTGTTGACAGTGTAATACAAGAGTACTTTGACATCTTGATTAGTTTTACCAATAAATTCAATTTAGCGTATGAACGATGCGGTTTTTATCACTAATAAATAAAAAGAACAATCTTGGCATAATTTACTGTAACCTGATATCATAAACGTACTGATTAACCGTTCGACAGAATTTGCTGCCACCTGATACCTTACGCCTACTAATTAAGTGGATCACTTTTTTTCTTTAATTGTTTATTTATTGTTTGCTTAGTTCTTTATAGAGGGTAGCCATAAATCAATGCTGAAGTATTGTTTCCATATGGACCTTCTGTTGGATGTAATCGTGATGGATTGGGACCCTACTTTTTTTAAAACTTACTGTGATATACATGTATAGGTATGACTCTCTATACATTGACCAGCCGGTGGTTTTTTATCTACTATTTCATGCTCTGACGGACAGAGTAATCTCATGGTTCATTTACTCAATTCCACATGAACCACTGGGAAAACACAAGTCTGGATTAAATCTACAGATGTTGCCAATTAAATTCAGACTTTTTCCAAGCCAATACTCCAGCAAGGTGACATCACGAGGAATTGAACCCAAAACCTTGTGCACCAGAAGTGAATACTTTAACCACTAGACCACCGCTCTCCTTATAACAGCTGACAGAATTGACTGTCACCTGATATCATACACCTGATGATTAAGTCAATGTCTGCTGTCCATATACCAGTTGACATAAAAGGTGGTCAAATCCATGCTTGTTCTGATTCTCAAGTGTTTTTTTGCTTGCATGTTTGAAATGGCTAAACCATGATAGTGCAGAATAAAGCTTAATAGTTAGGTTACTCGCCTTTGATGCATGAAGTTCTGGGTTCAATCCCCTGCAGTAATGCCTTGCTGGATTATTGACTTGGGGGAAAATGTATGAGTTTAATTGATAAAATGATTACTGCTATCCAATTGGTGCATTCTGAATTGAGTAAATGAACCAGAAGAGTAGTCCATCATTTGGAGGGGATGTTTAGTCACTGGTCAGTGTACAAAGAGCAAATACCTGTATGTTGCAATTTTGAAAATAGTAGGGCAATTACTTAATGTGCTATCAAAATCTAAGATAGATAGCAGTGAACTTGCTCAATATCCCCTCCCTCCAAATAATAGTGCATGCAAATTCAAAAACATGTTAGATATCATGTGCTATAATAGGTGGACGGATTTTAATTATCTATCTGGTTCTTTTTCCTTCAACTTGTACAGTTGAATGGAAAAGAACTTATTAATACTGATAGATTGTTTAAACGTTTGGGGAGCAAACAGGCAAAATGCTTGAAGATAAAACCTTTGTATATCCAATGCATGTAATATCTAAAAAGGTCCCTTATGAGAGCAGAGAAAATTACATGACTGCTACTCAGTCAGTATGAAGAAATGGTATACTTAACTTTCTCAAAATGTGTATGTGTGCGTGTGTTTATCAGTGAACACCTAGCAACCAAAAAATGGCAACAATCCAATATTGGGTGATAGCATGAAGTTACAGGGAGCTATAGGGAGCCCTCAATATCTGGTTAGAATCATGTGATGCTGAGTAATCCATTATAAGAAGGGTTGCCACAATGCGCTTTACGGGGACAATTGGGTTTCTTTTAAATAATCTGCCACGCCTCAGAAAAATCACCACGCCTTGTTAAAAATGGGGCTATTTCAAGGCGCTGTGGTTGTCAATGACAACGTCCTATTATTTTGTAACAGTCTGTGTTTTCAAATAATTGAATCACCCTCTTAAAGTGTTTTACTACCCCTTTATTAATATATCACTGTGAAGTCAGTCAAGTGATTATCCATAGTATTAACAGAAGCACCTACATTTGATGATTTTGGGTGCATTTTCCTGGAAATTTTGGGTATTTTAGTACCATCTGCCACCTTAGACAGAGTGCTCACCGCACCTTTGGTCTCAAATATTTTTAGCAACCCAGGTTGTAAGATCTTTAGGGAGCTCTATCTGTGCTGAATTAATTGGCCATTGATGTAGCCAAACAACAACATTTCTCAAAGATTTACTTTGCAGTTAGCTAAGCAATGGAAAATGTTTACTTGACAAGAATGTAAATCCATAACCTTTGATCTCTCGACCTAAGGCTCTTAACATATTGCAGGCATCAAAGCAAGAGAGATACACTAAATAGGCAAATCATTTATAATCCTGATAACACTGCTTCTTATAGCAACTAGAATGCTTCTTATAGCAACAAGAATAGACATTGATCAATCCTAACCAAAACAATAGAAGACAAAGGTGAACTATATGTTGCAATTTTTCTAAAATAAGATCATAGTATAAAGGATGAGCTGCTGCAAATGTATTATACACAATCCCAAGAATTGACTAGACAATTGATGTTGGACCACAAAACTGCCAAAGTCTGCAAAGATTTATTCACTAATGCAATAAGTGCATACCAGACATGTGCGTTGACGTTGTCCTTTCAAATTTGAAATCAAGAATGAGTTGTGTAAACTAGACTATTTGTTTTTGGCCTAATTTTGGTAGCAATCATCAAGTATGCATATGTTCACTTGGCCTAATTTGTCTCGCCATTTGTACTTTGTTGTCTACTATTAAATTAGACCTCATTAACAAGAAATATAGAGTAGAGGTGATGTATAAAAATAAATTAACCTATTTCTTCAAGTAAAGATAGAGTTGTCAACTTGGAGAATGATTCACAGCATCATCTTCTTCTATCTTGTGCTGAATCATTTGCCTGCCCTCATAAAAGTACACAGGTTAAGTCTTCCATGTCTCTTCTTATGAAATCATTCTATTACATTTAGTTCGGCTCATTCAGCTGCATCATATTGTTTGCACCAAGTTCAGTTTTGAGCCGTCACTGCCACGCCCTGACTGTATTGTTTTCCTCTAGCCTAGACGCAGACTGGCTCTGACGGCTTTCAGCTCTCTGTTGTACCATGCATTTTGAATGTACTGTGCAGTGCTTTCATATAAAATATGTGCACTATTTGCAATGTATTTGTTTTGCAAATATGCTTTGTTTGTTATCCCCAGGTTTTCCTGATTTTATCTTTGAAAAGCACATTGAGACCTGTTTTTGAATGGAAAGCACTAGAACATGTGTTTTACTATTAGGTCAAAAACAATAAATGGTCTATTTGCCCTTTCAGTTCAAAATTGATTTGAGTTGGTAGGTTGATCGTTTTTTTGGTTTTTTTTAATCCCAAAGTATTCTGTGGTATCTACAGCTTGCTATGGACCATTTGGTCAATGAGAAACACTTACAGTTATTAATTCTAGCTCGTTTGCAGGCACAGGCTGTTGTGTAAGACTTTCAGACAGTTCTTAGTCTTTGTCAGTAGCACTGAGGCAACTTTAATTGAATGTACATGAACTGTATGACTAAAAGTTCATGCAGTTCAAGAAATATAGCATTTGTTTTTAAAAATATGGAGCATTAAATTTGTATCATAAAATCAGCCATCTTTTGTTTTGTATTATTTGTTAATAAATCATAGACAGTAACACTATGGCTGTCGAAAGATTTTAAAAAAATGGAGCATTCATTGATGTCTATAGGTGAATATTGGGTCTACACCTTTTAAGAGCTAAATTTCTCCAATATTTAGTGTTGAGAACTCCATCAAAATGTTAAAAAAGCTACATTTCCACTTCGAAAAAAAAAAGAGAGAGAGATTGTGATTTTTCGGTTTTTGGTTCGGTCAGGAAAGGGCAATCAAACTCCTTTTTTAGGCCTTATATCAGAGTATGCATCCAACCAAATTATGTCATAATATCTCTTTAGATTCCTTTTAATATTATTTTCATTTTTTATATTAGATTTTAGTTTTTTCTAATATAATCATTTTGAGTTCCTATGGTATGTATTTTCAGATGTATCCTTAGATCACAGAAAGCTCATAATTCCTCATTGTAATCTATACACCAAGTTTTGTGCTCTCTTACATAAACATAAACCCTTTTTTCTTATGGTTGCACATGATCCAACACTAGTTTATCACATCGCCTTAATGTTTGTCATTTGTTCACTTCATTAGCCCATTTATGATTGTTCCTATTTCAGGCAAATCACTGATAATAATTCCTTTAGATGAATCCAGAGAGAGACTCTGGGAGCAAAAGTTCCTCCCCCAAAAGATCTACAAAATTATACATATTCAGCTTTTTGAGGTACTTAAACCACTGTTCAAAATGTGACTGCATGCAAGTGTGTAAATTTAAATCTTTTATTTATTGTATAGATGAACCCCGAGTATCTATTCATTTTGAATGTAGGATTTGTGTCAAATGACTAGTATCAGTATTGTATTACGCAGTCAGATATTGTGTTTCAGTAACTTGAGTATTCCTGTACATGTAGGTGTAAATACAAACCATTCTAGCTCAGCAGACAAATTTCTTCTGACTTTGCATGCACAATAGTGACACAAGAGGACGCATGGGGGCATTCCCCCAATCTTGGGCTGCCCACTTTCCCCAGTCAAACTAACAGTAATAATTGTGAAATTGGAGGTTATTGAACTACCATAAGAATTTTTTTAAAGCAACTACGCACAGGCACAACACACAAAATTATTTAATTTGTGTACATCGTGGAACATTCAACTACGCTTGTTACTCCGCACCTAGTCATGCTAATTCACAAGCGTAGATAGCTACTATACGCTTCCATATATGAGAGGTTATCTGCGTACAACAGCTTACTACGCAAAGCCACGCAAAGAGTATGTACCACGATGTACACGAATTAAATAGTTTTTCTATAGACATTGGTTCACAAGCTTCAGCACACTTTACAGGTTGCCCCTGACCACTATGGCCCCACATCATTCCATAAACCATTCGAAACCAACTCAGGGACTTTGCTGCTTAGAAGAATACATTCCACAATTGACCTTCGCAGCCAGGATTAGCATTCCGAGTTTTGTAGGAGTTACAACGAGACAATTAGCAGTAAGTTCCTTGTCCATGGGAATTTCAAGCTAACTCAATTTTTCCACAAGATTGTACTAAACCACCGCCAAGGTTGAATGCCTTATCAATTGAGCGAGCTTGACTGTCATAACTAAAAAAATAGTGCAATTCTCGTAACAATCTCCCAAGATATAATATCTTAAATGGGCTGTATTAACCTCCCTGTATTTGCATCTGCCGAGTCACCTTGGTAACAGTTATACAGTATCGTTCCACAAAATGGTAAATCCCGCCAGGCAATAAATGGAGGTTGATACATATCTATAAATGCCCTCTAAGACATGACTTAAGATATTATTACGAGACTTTGGCCCCTGGCCTTTATTAATAAAGTTAAATTACCTTCAATAAGCAGTTCTTGTCCATGACTTCCAAGCAAGGTTTTGGATAAAAATGGTGCAAAATCTAAAAAGATTTCCCTTAGTAGAGGAGCAGCAGTTTCCAAAGCTTTGGTTAAGCGGTCTTCTACCGTGACAACCTCTCCAGGGGCTTCTGGAATTTGCTTTAAGGTAGTAGAGTTCTCAAGAAGTTCCAAAGCTGCAGGGCGACCTGTTATAAATAAACATCAACATAAGATCAAGTTATATGTAAAGTAAACACAGATTTATAATTTGCCGATTAAAACCGGATGGAAATTCCCATCCTTTTGGTAATTTCTGATATTTGGCGAGTATTTTTTGTTGTCAAATGAATTACCTCTAAGTAAGACTGGGCGCCCATGAGGTTATGGTTATTCACCATTCAACTATGATAATGATACCAGAGTAGCATGTGTCCACTCACTGTCTTTGGTCTTTTATGATGGATACAAGGTAAATAGATTGTTACTTGACATAGTTGAAGATCATGGTCTTCAACAACATGTCAATAAACCAACACGCCTGAACAACATCCTGGATTTACTTCTAACCACCAACCCTGATCTCGTTGAAGAGATACAGGTGTTTCCAGGAATGAGTGATCATAAGCGTGGTTACAGGTGTTGTCAATGTCAAGGCTAAAGTTAACAACCACCCCCCCGGAAAGTATACCTTTTTCGGAAAATGAACGTTGAAGAGATGAAAAAGGAATCCAAGGCTTTTCAGGAAAATGTCATCCAAAAAAACGAATTAGGAAATAATCCCAACTTGGCAAGCGCCAGCTGGAATGATTTTAAGACCAAAGTCAATGATATGGTGCAAAAACATGTGCCTCAAAAAACAATCGGGCAAAAATGGGACATCCCATGGATGACTCCCGAGATCAAAAGGCTAATACGCAAGAAAACCCGCGTTTACAAAGTCTATAAAAAATACAATAGTGAATCGAAGTGGGAACAATTCAAACAGCTTAGAAAGTCTGTTCAGAAAAGTATGCAGAAAGCCAAAAATGATTACTTCATGTGTTTGCTTGATGACGGTACAAAAACTATAGGCAATGATGAAGTAAACCCAACAACTGGTAAGAAATTTTGGACGACGTGAAATCTGTTAAAAGAGATGGATGTGGAGTGGCCACACTTAGTGTGGATGGCGAGGAAATTTCTTCAGCAAAGGGAAAGGCAAAAGCTCTAAACCAGCAGTATGAAAGTGTGTTTACTTCAGAAAATCTTGAGCAAATTCCACGTATGGAAGGGAAACCATTTCCCGACATAGATCCTTTGACAATAGATCAGGACGGAGTAAAAAAGCTCCTGCAAGAAATAAATACTAGAAAAGCAAGTGGACCAGATGGCATACCTTCACATGTGCTAAAAGAGCTAAGTGAAGAGCTGGCCCCTGTCATATGTTATATCTTCCAGCAGTCACTTGACACAGGTGACCTGCCGGAAGACTGGCTCACAGCCAATATAACTGCCATATATAAAAAGGGGGAGAAAAGTAAACCGGCAAACTACCGCCCAGTATCTTTAACCTCTGTTACCTGTAAACTCATTGAACATATTATTTTCCGTCACATTATGTCTCATGTTGAAAAGCATCATATTTTGTCCACTTTTCAGCATGGTTTCAGATCTGGTCATTCATGTGAATCGCAACTACTCATCACAATCGAAGATCTTGCTCATAACTTAGACCAAAAGCACCAAACTGACCTCCAAATATTAGATTTCCAGAAAGCATTCGATGTTGTACCCCACCAGAGGCTGTTGCAGAAGTTAGATTTTTATGGAGTCGCGGCAGCCTCCTGACATGGATTAACAAATGGTTGACAACAAGAACGCAAAGAGTTGTGGTGGACGGTGAAACATCGGACCCAGCAAAAGTTAAATCAGGAGTTCCCCAAGGAACGGTATTGGGCCCTTTAATGTTCCTCCTATATATTAATGATATTGCAGACCACATCGATAGTTCAACAAAAATACGATTGTTCGCTGACGACTGTCTTCTATACAGAGTCATTCACACATCTCAAGATACAGATATTCTGCAGAAGGACTTAACATCTCTTTGTAATTGGGCTGAAAAATGGCAAATGCGCTTTAATACCGCTAAATGTAAGACACTCAGAATCACAACCAAGAAAAATCCCCTCATTAGTACATATACGATGTGTAATGATGAACTGGAATATGTCTCTCACCATCCCTACCTTGGAGTAAACATTTCAACATAATTTAAAATGGAGCATCCACATTAACAACATCATAGCTAAGGCAAATAAAGCCCTCTGGTTCCTGCGTAGAAATCTTTGGAGATGTCCGCAGAAGGTAAAGGAACAGCTATACTTCATGCTTGTAAGACCCCATCTAGAATATGCCTGTGCTGTATGGGACCCTTTTACATCATCGGATATCCATCTTCTTGAGATGATACAGCACAGAGCAGCACGCTTTGTCACAAAGAACTACAACAGAACAGAGGGCTCCATGACACAAATCCTCAATAAATTGCAATGGCCTACACTGGAACAAAGAAGAAAACAAGCCCGGCTTACCACCATGTTTAAAATACAACATGAATCGCTTGCAATTCCAAAACCAGACTACGTCCAACGTCAGGTTGATAACAACACTAGGCAATACCATCCAGCTAAGTACAGAGTTATGAGAACCAGAATCAACAGTTACAAATTCAGTTTTTGGCCCCGTACAATAGTTCAATGGAATGATCTCTCACCAAACACTCTCAACATCACCAAAATTTCAGCTTTCAAAACAGCTTTAAGTAACAACTAATTTTTTGTTTGTAAGATTATTAGTGTCTATATGTTTATGTGTTTTTCATTCAATGCCACCACACTGTTTCTCAATTAGATATTGCTTCGGCAACTTTTTTGAGTATATGATAGATGTAGATGTAGATGTAGATGACCATCTGTGAATGATGACAATTTTCATCACTGGCCACTTTATATGAAAAAAACAATTGTATAGCAAAACTGCTATGCAAGTTGCAATTTTGCATAGCAGTTTTCAAATATTGTATAGTAGTTTTTAATTCGGTCATAGTATTTTTTTCTTTCAAATTATTTTGCTGACTTGACCCGAACTTTGCTCAAGCTCTACCCATTCTTTTCACAGATCCAAGTTATCCTGCCATTTCTTGGCCATCACAAACTTAATCCCCATCTTGACACGTGCAGTCTGCGGATGTTGAATGCCGATAGGCATGCATGTGTAAACATTACTTACAACTGTCAAACATCTCATTATGATTATAATTTATGCAGCAATAACAGGTGTAGCAGTGTGCATGTATGGACATGGTTGGGCATTTTGGACAGGACAGGCATGGACAGGTTGGGCATTTTGTATTAACTACTGAAGGTATGCGATTATTTTAACTTCGAAAAGATACAGCGAGAAGTGCTTTCCGAAAGAGAGCGGTAGGCAGCTAAATTTGCCATTTTATTCTGTAGTTTTATATTGCTGATAGCAACAGAGAAATCAATTTAAGCTGATCAATATTCTTGTTTTGTTAAGTGGCAATAACTAACTGACATTCCTTATGAAATAATCATGTGAATTAGATGACCTTTTAGCTTGTTTTCCTTGTTGAAAGGGATTCAATCATGTTACACAGTGGTACATCAGAAATGAACCACTCTGCACCAGACATGTCCACTTGTTTAGCTGCCCTCGCAATATATAGATATATGGACGTGTGGGTGCATCATTGATGAACCACTGTGTACCTTGATTGGATTCCTAAATCAATTACATACCTGCTTTGGAAACAGCTCCCTCATTAAGGGATGGAGGCACATAGTTATCAGATGAGGGCGTCTCATTCACTGCACCGTCATCCGATGTAGATCCATTACTTTTCTTCTTGTCAAGCTCATCTGATGTAGCTGTCCATGGCCATGTCTGAAGAGGAACTTTATCTACACAGATAATCAAATTATTTGTTACTACTCATATATGTTAAAGCTGCATCATGCAGGGTTGTTGATTTTTTTTTTTTTTTTTTAATTTGATTCCAAGAACTGCTACACCTCATGATAAGTCAAAAGAGTACCAGTGGAATACTAGTCATATGCACAAAAAATCAAAACATGTTTTTACATGTGAAAATTTCAAAGAAAAAATTTGGTAAAATCATGGGGAAAAAAACCTGTTGAATTCTGCACCTTGAAGATGATTTTTAGCAATAGATAAAGTGACATCATAGAGGTATTTTAATTGTATCCAAAAGTTGTAGAAGCTGTAAGAATGAAGTAAAACAGTCAATTTAAGCAAGAATCTAACTTACATTTATCAAAAATGGTAAAAAATGAAAAAAGTTGATTTAAATCAGTGATTAAAAAAAAAGTGATTTAAATCGCGATTTAAATCAAACAACCCTGGCTGCATTGCAATAATAATAATAAACAGCCATATAGAAAATATATTAACACATTAGGCCTCTGCAATGGGCTATTCAATTTGAAATCCACACACTCCCTGTGGAATATTTCACTGATATCTCAATCCCAGCTGCACCCTATATTCAATCCAGCTAGAAATTTTTGCTAGTTTTATGTGAAATTCCAGCTGAAAATTGTGGAAATTTGTCAAATCCACTTCAATTCAGCACAATTTGGCCTAAAATTGAACAATTTTGTTGGGAATTCCAAAACCTTTATATATGGATGAAAATGGTTGGATATTTCAATGTACAACCATCCAAATATGAAGAGCTCAGATGCAGAAAGCAAAATATCAATTTTTTCTGATTTGAGATATAGGTAAATAGAACTCGTTGAATATAAAGAACAAAATAAGAAAAATGTTTTTTCATAGTTTTCATAGTTTCAAGAATATACATTGGATTTTTAAAAGTAGGCTGTCAATTTAAAGCTAATATTATATGGAAGATGTTGGTGGCCTTAATGCAAAGGTTTGAAAATGATGTTTATGTCATTTTGCATCTGAACTCTTCATATAATATGGTAGTTAAGAAATCAACATGTTTGTTTGGCCACTTCTTATAAGGCCATCCTTTACTTACCAACTTTTTCTGACTGCATTACCATTGATGATATTGACGCTGATGCCATGGCTAAGTCATCTTTCTTGGTTGCTTTACCACCCTCATCTGATGATGGGCTAGGTTGGGCATCACCAGGTTTAGCATCTGTAGGTAAGCTACCAGTACCATTCATCTGTAGTGTCTTCTGACTGTCTTCTTCAGCCTCTCCATCTCCCTTTGCATCTGGTTTAGTTGGCTTATCATCCTTGCCTTCTGATGAGTCCTCTTTCTCTACTGAGCCATTCTCACCATTCTCAACAATCTCACCATCTGTGGTTGTCTTTGTCTCCTCCTTGTCTGCTTCTCCTGACTTCTCTTGATCAGTGTCTTTGGCTTTCTCTTCACCATCTTCATCAACTTCAATTTCAACTGCCTCTACTTTTGTACCTTCATCCTCATCATCAACCTTATCTTTATCAGTCCCTTCCTCTTTTTCTCCACCACTTTTCTTTTCTTCTTCTTTTTCTGCTTCATCTTCTTGAGTAGCTGAAGGTGTTTCAGATTCCTCTGTGTCCTTGGTAGCCACATCCTTGTCACTCTTGTCTTTTGGAGCTTCTTTCTCTTCTGCTGCTGGCTTTGAAGGCTGCTCTTCCTTGTCTGGGGTTGAACTGGATACAGCTGTGAAGAAAGTATCAATGCTCTTTGTTATGTGAGAAAAAATGCTCACATTGCAAGGTTTAATCTTGAGACACAGAATTCTGCTAAAATAATGAATGAGTTTTTATTTCTGAGGTTATACATTTCATTAAAAGACAGAGAACTGGATAGTTATTAGCAATATCATTCCTGACTTCAAAATGCATTGTAAGAGGAGGCTAGAAGTACTTCAAATGTGGGAATTAGAGCAAGTTCATATTATACTTTCAGGTCATGCAAGGTAAATGAGTGTCCAGGTAAATCATAGTAAGTACATGCAAACTTCAGGACATGCAATTTTGTCTCCAAAGATTTGATGAAAACAGAATAGAACATTTAACAAATATTTGTTTTATATTCTTTTACAAGTGCAAGGTCATATTAATCATTTGATCAACCAAGATGGTTTAATCTTATGTAATGCTCAGTTTGGGCACATGCAACTATAGCAGTCATGGCTTCGTAACTCAGCCAACCCTAAATTGAGCAAAATTACTTCTTTGGATCATAAATGATGCTAATGATACAAATATTTTAATAGTAGCATCAAGCAAAGACACACAAGTCCTTCTACACTTGCTGGCAGAGAAGAATGGCCATTGTTTACATTTTTAGAGCGTACATAGTGTAAACATAGAAGTGGTGTTCTCATTGGCTCATTCGATCATCTCACAATCATATAAACCAACTGGTAATCTGATCGTCCAATTACACAGCTCACACAAAGGATCACAAAGGGGACACAAAGCCCCATCTAGGCTATGTTGCCCATTGACAGGGGCTGCATGTCAATCAGAGCAAGAGAGGTATAGTCTTCTCTGGAAACTAGTGTAGATCAGCATAGTCTATTTTGATGACTTAGGTGTGATGAAAAAATAGCATCCCTCATTGACAGATGCATTGTCTCATTTGCAACAATCTATCTTTCTAATCAAGATGGAATATCTTTATCATTACAGTTGCCAACATTAAAATATATATGCAACGGGAGAATGGGGAATCCCAGACAAAATAATTCATGCCCCCACTCCCCTCATATTCCCTCAAACATTTCTCCTACCTACTGATTTAGGCCTATTTGAACTGGCTGTAGACCAATCATACACAATATCATGGCATATGCATGAACATCATATAAATTATTGAATCATTGGGGCCTTAAGGAACACTACATTTCAAAAAGAGACATTAATTATCAATTTGTGCAAAAAAAACCCACCATGTACTCAATGACTCAGCAGCACAAAGACGTATGTCCAACTATTGTCCTTTGGCTCCTGTGTGTATGACTACCTATGAACTATGCATACACTCAAGCACTCCTATATTACATAAACTGTACATTGAGTGATCACAAGCAATTCTACACAAACCAGCTAAAGGACATACATCTTTGTGAATCATCATAATATATTACAATAGTCGTCGCATCTGTCGCATAAACACCACAAACACCAACAAAAGAAAGGAAACAAAACAGAAATAACAATTGATTAGAAAGTGCAAAGAATCAGCAAACAAGACTGTAATCATAATATGTGATATGATCAAGCAGGCCAAGTGTCAGAAAGAAACAGCGGCTTTCTGATATATGCCATTTGAATAAACACCACACACAAAAAATTCCACACTTGTTTGAGTGGTCATAAATCTTAACATGATTGATTTACATCGAAATTGACATGAATGTGCTTAGAATTTTGTTAGCTTCAGTCTGATAACGCACTTGTAAAGAATTTCAAATCATCCAGATTATCCAAAACGTTGCAAATTCAAGCAGATCATATGGTGCATAATATTGCTTTGGCTAGGATATATTACTTGTCTGATATGTGTGAGCTTCATTGTGTATCATCAATTGGTCAATTTGGAGAGTATTAAAGTTTGATCAGCTCATAATCGGCAGGGCTTATAACATCCTGGATTAATATCAATATATTTCATTTGGAGAATTGTCTTGTGATATCTCTCCAGAAGTATTACAAATTACAAGTCCTATACTTTATCTACTTTCTTTAACACACAAAGTATAGACCAGGCAGATCAACTTTATCACTCTTAACGTGGGTCTACTTTTTGGTGTAGTGGTAAATGGTTAATAATTCCCGCCGTGCACACAGTAATAGACATTGCAATTTTCGCTATATGTCATCATCGCTAAAATCTGGATGATTTGGAATTCTTTTTACAAGAGTGAGATATCAAATTACAGTTAACAAATTTCTGCACATATTTATATCAATTTCAATGTTCTTAACCAATCACTTAAGATTTATGACCACTCAAACTAGTGAAGACTTCCTTTTGTGTGGTGTTCACAAACAGCAGAAATGGGCTATTCAAGTTGAAATCCATACACCCCCTATGGAAGACATGACCTAAATCTCCCACACATGGGGTGTAGATTTCAAATGGAGTCACCCATTCAGGTAACCCCATTTGAAATTTAAACTCCCTGCATGGAAGATTAAGGTCATGTCTTCCGTAGAGGGTGTATGCATTCAGGTAACCCCATTTGAATTTCATACTCCCTGCATGGAAGATTAGGGTCATGTCTTCCATAGGGGGTGTATGGATTTCAATTAGAATAGCCAAATGAAGTGAAATGAAAATGAAACAAATTGTGCCACTCTCATCAGCATAGGACGATACAACTCTAACATGGTGCTGATGAAAGCTAGAAAATTGAGCACAAATCATGCAAAACCCAACAAGAAATAAAACAAAAAATTAAAAAAGAGTTTTTATTTCCAAATGCTCCCCATGCTGCATAACTGTGTAAACTTTACAAGAGGGAAACCAAATAAATGAAATAAGTGTTTGAGCTAGGAGAAGTTTTAAAGGTTATCATCAACATAATCAAAGAGTAAAGTAACAGAATTGAAACGACTCACATTTAGCCTCTTGATTGAGTGGCAAGTTTGGAATGGGATAAACACTGCTTGATCACATCACATATCTACCTTGATCAGCCTGATCTGATTTATCTGCTGTCACTACCACTGATTGAGTGGTCTCACCACCACCCTTTGCCTTGGATGGGCCTGGATCACAGGTAACCTCTTCTTTGATAGGCTGCTTAGCCAGCCTGCTCTTCAACGTCTGCGTACCTTTGCTCTCAGATGGCACTTCTGAAGCCAGTGACTGCTTGCTGGATGCCAGACTGGCATTGCCACCACTGCGCACGCTGCCACGGACTGAGTTCTCACGCGATGGGGTGCTGCTGGTGCTCTCCGAATCCAGGATGTCACGGTAACGAGCAACCATGAGGACAGAGATGAAGTACACAATGGCTAGAGCTAGGAATTGAGCTTGCTTACTCTCCTCCTAATAGATTAACAAACAACAAAAGGAACATGTATGATTTATAGGCTCGAATATGCATGTGTTCTTCAGTTTTTAAGAAGATATTTGTAGGGTTCACTGTTAACTCTAAACGTTGATGGAGGAGTGCAACATTTTGGAGCCGGCTGGTAAGTCTGATAGGTTCAGATAGGGGTGGTCCGAGGTGATAAGGACATTCAAATAATGGCACAACCCCAATAGATTAGGATTCCAAGATTGCTCCAAAAATGTGTCCACTCATTTGCCCTTTAAACAATACCGTAATTAAGACACTTGTGGGAAACTTCCCCTATAATACACCCTCCCAACCTTGCTCTGTCACCACTAATCAATGTTGGGTTATACAAGGCATGCATGCTGAAAATTGCAGGGTTCAATATTGACATTTATGCTTTGTGTAAAACTACATAGAATTAGCCCAGCACAGAAATTTGCTAGTCTTTCACAGAAATTTGCTATTTCTGTAAGCTTACAGAAATATGATATTTCTGTAAGCTGCTTAACACCAGACTAACTCATGAATATCTTACACCAAGGATATACCAATACTGATGGGATATGGTGCAATTGTGTCCTAATACTTTAGGCCAGCTTTGTAGATAACATGTCTTCTTTGTGATATGAATGAGCATCTCATCAGTGCATCATACTCACCACATCACGATAGACCACAGCTCTTAGTCTATGAATATCCATGTCCTGCAGGAGTCGTCCAACGTCTTTCACAGGATTCATAGGACTTCCTAGATGATCCACAATATTCTGAGCATCAAAAAATGGGTAAACAAAAATAAAGAAATGTTTTATACCCAGTAGATTTGGCACATTTGTCAAATTTGACTCTATATTCTACATTGATTTATAAACTACTTATCCTTATCTGATATTTTGACAGAAACAAATTGTTTAGGAACATTGAGCGCAATGACTTGGTATACCTTAGTAATCCCCGAACATTTTCAGGCATACTGCTTGTCCCTTGTGTAGGTTTACCTTATATTTGTATGATACAATATTCAGCAATGTGGGCTGCCAATTACTTGTGCTCATGATTATTATCTCCGCAGAAAATAAAAGTAAGAAATTTGTCCAAGTATGACCTACATCTCAAACCATCTTCAATATTCTTCTGAAGCTTCCAATTGTTAATATAAGACTGTGTTACTTAGTAACCTTAACATTCCTAATTTACTTCTTTAATTTGTATGTTTGATTTGTCATGGAACTACTGCACCTACACCAATGTAATTTTTAAACCACCTATAAATAGCACCCATAGCACCTATAAATATCTTATTAAAAATAATGTTAATTAACAAAATAGTATAACACGTTGACCTACAAGACACAAACAATGTTATATGTTGTTTAGTTGCACAATAAATAAAGCAAACAAAAGAGATCCACACCACTCACTGCAATAGTGGAAGCAAATGTATTAATGAAATGGGTTCTACTAGAAATCATATTGTAGCAAATTATTAGGTACATCAATGTATGGGAACTGTAAGGTATTACCATCTTTTGTTTCCTGATTGCTTGCTGCAGAGATGAAAGCCATATGGAAAATTAAGCCATAAAAACATCCCAATTAAGTATTTTTGTATTATAAACCATTTTACATTTAAAAAAATTATTTTTCTAAAAGCACATTCCATTTCCTGTAAACTTTCACCTCTGCTACTGAGAAAGTTAACAATTTTTTTATATTTGTCAATAATTCATACCAGCAAAGACAAATTCTTATTAAATGGTAACCCAAATACTTTTTGCTTTTCCATCCTAAAGAGGTGCTTCCAGAAACCTTCCACAATGGGGGCACAGGTCTCAAATTATCAATACAGAGTATTATTTACAGTTTTAAAATAGTCAAACATGTTGCTCCTGTCATGGCTATTTATGGCATGCCCCATAATATATGCAACAAGAACAATAATAGTATTGTTAGTACCTACCCTATCTTAGAACAGCCTTTTATACCATTATAACAGTTCTAGGCCTAAAATATGTCATCAAATAATTCTGGGTTTGTTGGTATGAATTCTCAACATGGAGGTAGAGATTGCGTAGGTGCATCACTAGCAGGAGTTCGAATCAGTTATGCAGGTCAGCAGTCAATATCTATGTTATGTTATTTTGTGCAATTAATTTGTCTTTAAATAACCTGGTTAATTTATAATTAAGAATTCCGTCTTTTTAATTTTTACAGCTTGAATCTGAAGTTCTGTGTTAATTTCCTAAATTCTTTTTATGTAAGATCTGAGGGGGGGGGCACTCAACATAAATTTTGGTACATGTTGTTGGGATGTGCTGCGCGGAGCACCAAACTTTGGAAACTAAGAACTGATTTTCGGGCTTGATGAACTGAACCCTTTTTGGGGGTCTAGTGAACTAAAATTGGGGCAAATTATATAGGCCATTTTTTTCCAAATTTGAGCTAAAGAGTTACAATTGTGGAGTTTGAGGCTCAAAGAACTGGAGCATGATCCAAATGTGGGTCATGAGGAACTGCTGGAGAGCCAGAAAAAGGGACCCTTGACCACACATACCCGTACCAACTTTACATGTGAGTGCCCCCTGCTAAGATCCCAAACTTTCAACAATTATAACAATTACAACTCCTCCAGTGCACTTTGCACCTGTCATATAGGGTTTTAGTTTGCAGTTATGATAAGCATTAGGGTTAAGGTTAGTGTTAGAATTAGCCGTAGGGTTTAGGATTCTGGTAAAGACTGTGGAATGCACAGGTTATGGTAATATAATATATACATAATTAACAAACACTTGATGATATGTATGATTATTATATTGACTGATGTTTTGTGTATGTTGTGCAACTTATGTGACACGATATGATCCAATCATGCAGGAAAAAGCAGGCAATTTTGAAGATTAAGTTATTTATATTTATCATGAACTTGTACTTTTAATATATGCGCTATTGCTGCAATCCATACATCCCTAACATTCTTACACTGCTCTACTCGTAATAAGCAAAAGCCGGGAGCAAAAGTTATTCGGCTTTTGTTACTGCGCATATCGATAAAGTAGTAACACTTGCACGTGTCAGTCATGCAATACACACAATTTGCATAACTATGTGTATACCATGTATCAATCCATGATGTTACGAGTCCTGCCTATTACAAATTGATCAAAGTATAGTTGCCAAGTTGTGAGTTTTTCTAGTTTTTGCTGACGTCTTTGACCCGATTGGATCAGACCATGTCACACATGATGATAACCATTGTGAGAATGATATGTGGCTATAGATGTATGTATGATGTGCAAGTGTTTGATATGATACCCTTTCACTATGGCAAAATTTTGATCCTAGCAGAATCTTTAACAAAAGCAAAGTCATATTTAGTTACTCAACTTGAACTTATGGGTCCTTACATTGCTAAGATTCTTAGTAAGTTATGCACTTTTATAGTTTTTGCTCCCTCAATTTCACACTTCATATTCCATTTTGTGACACTGTTATACCACCACTATTACATTTATCCATCTGAAAAGGAAAAGCTTGACCAACACATAATGCCACATGTGTTGGAGCTTTTCCTTTTTTTCTGTTTCTATATCCTTTTTCATATTGATATAAACACATGGAAAACACTGACCTTTGTAATAAAAACACTGGTTTTCACCGACCAAATAAAGTAATTCTGGGATGCAACTGATAAGGTGCATTCCCTCATCGGCCTACCAAACTTAAGTCATCACAGCCAGGATCACCTATTCAATAAATAGAATTCTTGATGGTAGAATAGCAAAGCATTTTTTGAAAAGTTATCTGAAGACATGGATCAAGGCCCCCAGTCAACTTGGGTAATGCATGATGTTATGTATGGAAAATGGTATTAAATTTCTTTTTTCGTTAAGGCTAAAGTATAGTCCAATTTGGTACTTTTTCCACTGTGACAAGCACAGCGGCCATATTGCCACAGATTTGCCGTTGAAGCAACAAACTATTGACAAGAAGAACAAATCATAAATACTCAAAAATTGCTTCGAAAAACCAAGCAAACTGCGTGCATTGGATAATTTTAAAAACAAGCAATGTTGCAACTGAAAAATGCATTAAAAATGTAATGTGATACACTGGCTTTAGTGTTGCATTAGTTTCAAGGATTCAAAGACATGAATGAGATGAAATCTTAAAGTGGCGTAAACAAAATGGAAGTGTGACATTTTCAGAAAGCTAGCAAAAGATACTTTTTGCCATAAAAAGGGAGGTGAAAGATGATTATCATAGGATTTATAGGACATGATGATTATGGCATGAGAGGCATTCAATAAATTGCCTTTAAATGTGTGCATGTGTGTGCTAATGAGGGAACTTACATGTGATCAGGGAGTAATGAACTTATCAGTGAATTTGATCATATTCCTGAATTAAAAGTTTATACTTATGGAATGTAAAATTCAGTCTCTTTCAGAAAATAAAATTACAACTTAAGCATTACAAAAATCAAACATCATTAATAATACCAACCTGAAGCTTATGCTGATTTGAAAGTTTCACTCACAACAGAATAAGTTTATAATTCATCAGATGCAATGATTATGGCTTGTATGTCTTTTGCTGCATTTGGTGTTTTGGGCCGCTAAAGTTGGCTAGCAGGTAATGAAATCAAATTCAGTGCAATGGGGTGTATTTCTAGGTATAGTATGTTCAGGTATATGCTTAGGTGTCAATGAGCATTATTATGATTATTATTATATGAAACAAGTCTTGTTGTTGAAGTACTTCCTAGAATAAGGCATAAAAGCATTCTCAAATCAGGCCTCAATGCTTGATTTTGAGAGTAGCAGCCACTCAACTTTACAATACAGGATTCATTGTGGCCATTGCTTGCACTAACTTTTGTTTAAGCTAATACAATAAACATGAAGAACCATTTTGATTGTAGTGCGTCAAATATAACATTTCTAATAAACATAATATTTTATCAGTATGTAACAGTTTATTATATTTAATACCTGTTGGCCTTCCCACTGTTTTACCATGTTGAATTTAAGTCTGTTATGTCAATTATGAATAGTTCCCTATACAAAATCCAGTGTACCTGACAGACAGCACATTAATTATACAAACCTTTCACGCACATCTTTGCTTGCCTATACGACCAACACAAGCCTCTATCTGACAACATATTTTGAATGAGTTATTCAAGAAATAAATCTTGTAATGCTGATTACCTTTCCTTTAAGGGTTTACCACACCATCTAACTTACCCCTTCTATGTCAAATTTAAAATGTCAAACATTCAAATCATGGTCACACAAAATATATTACTTCAAAGTGAACTACACTACAAAATATGAATCAAAAATTGAAATTAAAGCTTCAAAACCTGATTGTATCACACTGCACCTACAGAAAGAAAAAAAACCAAACAAACATAATCTGGTCTCCTCAAAACATGCTAACCAGAAACCAATCGCAATGTTAATATATATTAAGATTGAAGATGCATCTAGTTAACAGGCAAAACAAACCAAGTCAAGATGGTCATGCTATACTGATATTTTCTGCAACCCTGCGTATACATACCATTAACGTCCCATCACCAATTATGATAAATATTGAGCTAGAATTCATTCATCGTCACCTATTATTGACCAATGATATCACCTATATGATCATAATACACCTGTTAACCTAGGTTACACCAGGATTTCTGATCACCTAGAAAAAATACCAAGACATAATTGACCTTGCGATGTGAATCTACCTTTTGTAGCAAAGGGAAAACTTTGCACCCATCTTGTGATGCCTGGTATTGCAATCACATTAACATAATTAAATACAATTAACAAAGACATATAATAAAATATATCAACTGAAGTATTAACTCCTGTTTGAACACAAATGATAAATAAATGGCACAAATTAATCAAAAATAATAAAAAAATAAACAAACAAACAAACAACCTGAACATAATAATAAAGCAAGGTTAACAAAAACAAAGGTTTTTGTACATACTTGTCAAAATTGCAGGTAGTATATTAATTTGTACTCTTTGTTCCTGGTTAAGCAGAGTAAACTATTGTATCATACAAGGTGACATTAGGAAATGGTTCTGCAGCAGGGTACATGTTAACTTATTTTACTTCAGGATATTAAGGTTGCAACAGGTAGCTATCATGTTTAGTTTTGTTTAATATCAAGCTAAAGTCTGCCCAGATTAATATAAGATTATAGGTGCACAGGGAGTGAGTGCAAATGAAACAAAGGCATTCATATCACAGCAAGAAATGTGTGTGCAATACACATGTCTGTTTGTTATATATCATATTTGGTCACACTTCATTGGCAGAGGACTGATTGGGAGCCCAGTGGTTGCCTGCACTAAAGAGAACATTTCTCTGACAAAATATGATCATGGATCACTGCTAAATTATTGTTTGTTTTAAATTGTAAAGTTGTTCATCAAGCTCTACCGATAAAGTATAAATTTAAAAATATAAAAAAGTGATGCACATTCTTACAATGTGGTGACACAAAGTCTACAACTAAGTTGATTTTGGGTCCTGCACATATAGTCATTATTTGGCAAAAAGAGGTCAAACAAAAGAATATTTGTGAGATGGTCAAAGATATGAATAGCATCCAGGATAACCACATGACATTCTATGGGTTATCTAGTATTCAAAGTATTCCTATGTGTATTCTGCATAATTATAAATATAATACACAACAGAGTTACCAACCAATATTATTCTAAAATGATGCCAACATGATGACTTCTAGGTGTAATTTATCCTTGAAAGCATCACTAAGGTTAAACATCTCCAAATTTGGTCTACTACTACTATTTCTCTTCAAAATAGACTAAATGCTGCCACAAGAGTCAAGTTTTGGCACTTGCTCTTTAGCAAATGAGAGCTGCATATGCATAGGGCAAGTATAAATTTGAGCCTTTAATGTACATTCTTATCTAAGGCAACGGAACAAAAAACAGCATAAACCCATTTTAGCGATTTATTGTTTGTCCATGTTTATTTTTTTGCTGTATGCATGTAAACTTTGATTGACTTTGACTGAAAAAAGATGAGCAAAAACAATTTCAAATTATTTATAGATTTTGGTGACTTTTAACAGTTTTTGTAGCTTATTTGCACAAAAAAAAATAATAAAACACCGACCAATCGACCCTACTCACTCTTTACAGCATACTTAAATGATAATGAACTTGGTAAAACTGCCAGACAAGTTGAAATGAGTTCGGTCAGTTGTGATAGGTCCAATCGGTTCCAACTGGCAAGTTAATCCAATATTAAGCACAAGCCCTAAATTAATGGTATACCAATTCGATTCAGCACTATGATATGAATGCCTTTATAACCAAGGAATTAAGGTAGGGAAGAGGTCATTCACTGCAAGCTATCAAAGATACCAAAATGCAGTAATACATACACATGCAACTAGCATTAAAAAAAATAGGATTAGTAAAGAACCAAAATATGTTATTAAAATAGAGCTGAGTGCTATGAAGAGGTTGTGTGTTGACAAACTATACCTGTTGTACCGCGCAGCCCGCTTGACTTATGTGAGACTAGATAAGAGCAAAAACAAAATGACAACAAACGAAACAGAATACCAATATGGCCATTCATTACACATTATTTCAGAGCATGGGATAATATATAGATATGTATTTGATGCTTAATCATTCGCTTAGTAACATGGAAGTAAAATGCAAATTTCGTTCATTTTATGTTTATTTGGTTTAGATATTTCAATATAGGTAGGTTATTTATTGAAAGACGTGGGATGGGTAAGGTTATTAAAAAAGCATGCCTCATTCGCTGGGTCTTTATAGGTTGTATAGTATTTATGATCAAAGCAACATGCACATTTGCTGCTGTTATTTTCATATATGGTCATACAAGTAAATTATAAAATGTACTTCTCTTGTGAAACCAATAAAACTAAAAAAAGGAAGAAAGAAAAAACACTTCAAAGTGTTCATATTTTCCAGGGAGGTATGTTAATGAAAATCTCAAAAGAACTTCAAGTAGTACTTCTAATCAGATAATGACACTTTGTAGTCAAAATGGTTGACATAACATGTTAGAATGATTATTATTGTTTTACTTTTAATGCATTTAGAATATTAATAACATCTGAAGTGCCTACCATCAAGGATGATAACCTTTTGAAGAAACTACCATAGGAAAACCTCAACTCTGGCATGAGAATCAACTGGAATAAGAACAACATATGAAGACCCTACCATCTGGAATGGAAACCTCCGCCAGGAATAAAACACCTTATGGAGAACATTATCCACAATGGGAAACATCTGGAGAAACAAACACCTGGAATAAAATCCTAGACAAAACCTCTACCATCTGGGCTTGAAACCAATCTAATATCCAGAATTAAAATCATTCAGAGAAACTAGTACTGGTCCAACTGTTCTGTACTGGTTGAGCCAGTTCTAAGAGAAATAAGCACCCAGAATTCATTTTTTCACCTGGTTTTTGTTGAAACTAACATCACAGTGTATTATATTGAAAGCAATCTATATGCTGTAATTTTCTTATGAACCACAAATACATTCCATGAAACACAATTTTCTCTACAAAATAACACTCTGCATATTTTTCTCGGTGAGTGGACTGAGGTCCTTTCCACCTGTAATCCTATCAATATTTCTGGTAGAAACAGGCAGAACTCTACTCTCTATATCACAGGTGGGCAACCTTTGTAACTCAAGGGGGGGGGGAATAATCAATGTCAAATAACATGGGCCACATATTAGATTTTAGGGCACATTAAGAAAGCGAGGTGCAGGTTTCAGAGCCCGTACAAAAGCCCAAGAAATATTGAACTTTTGAAGCCATCTTAAACCATTTCCAGTCATTTAAAAAAAAAACTCAAATGATGATTAAATTTTCCACTAAATTTTCAGCATTACAGTAAAGTTTGCATTTGTGACAGAATTGCTCATGTGCATGTTTTCAAGATCATTGACACACATCCCTGTAGCATAAGAACATTTTAAAACTTTTGGATGTCTTATCTTATCAATCACCCAGCCATAGTAACATTATTCAGAAAAAAACCAGAGGTTATTGCTGTCAACATGCTCTCTGACTTGGTCAAGCAAATTATTTCAGTGATTTCATCTAAAACACCTACTATATAGTACTAGCAATAAACATATTTTTGATTCTAGGCTACCGGCTTCAAGTTTAATGTCAAGGTAACCAAAAAAAACACCACATTTTTTGGCATCTCTAACTTTTTCCTTTTTTCATCCAATGGTCTTGCGGGCCACACAGAAATCGCTGGTGGGTATGCGGCCCATCCCGTAAGCTGGCCCTGCTCTATATCAAAGAAAAGGCCTCGGGTAGATTAAATACAACCTTATTCCTATTATGTTGTCATGGCAAACAATTATCATTTTTAGTGTATTTATGACATCTATTTAGAGGGCAGCAATTAATCAGTGCCAAATCATTGCTTTCCATATGGCTTTAGGATGTAATCAGGATGGATTGGGCCAGTTTGGGGTTTCACCCTACTCTTTTTGAAACTGACTGCCATATACATGTACAGGTATTATTAAATCTTTATACCGAGGACTGATGGTTTAAAAGGTAGGATTACTCTCATGATTTATTTATCCAATTCTAAATGAACCACAGGAAGGGGGAAGTTTAGTTTATAGATGCTGCCAAATAAAGTCATACTTTTTTCAAGTCAATACCCAAGCAAGTTGACACTCCTGGCCATTGAACACAGGACCGCATGCACCAAAGGCAAATACCTTAACCATTAGGCCAATCAGAAATCACAGTCAGAAATTTCCTGCTGAAAATGTCATTACCTTTTGAAATCCTTGTTTTGAGACTTTCATTAACATATTCTACTAACATGCACTAACATATTGAACAAAAAGAAATAAAAAATCCAAATATGATGGGTCATTTTTTGTGTTTCTGTGCATATTTCAGCCAAACATTAACCTAAGTGTGTGTTCAAGTGTGTGTTAAAGAAAAGAAGGGTCAAATAGAAGTCATGCAAGGCACCATGCAACACTGTAATAGACCATATAATACTTCTAATAAAGCAAGCAAGTAGAAAAGAAGCCTGAAATTGGGGATAACTGTCCATATTGTTGGTAAACCGCCACCTTGCTCTTATTTGGTTGATTGGATGGGATGATAATTTGGTTGATTATCTGAATGATTGGTTAAATGTCTTAAACATGTAGGAATATGTAAGTGGTGGATAATGTAAAGCTTATGAATTGATTTCACCAGTTGGTTGATAAACAGATAAATACATCAATTGATTGATTGATTGATTGATTGATTGATTGATTGATTGATTGATTGATTGATTGAGCTGGTGGCTTTCATGCTGAAGCTTTTATTAACAAATATTTAAAATGAATGAGAAACTTTGATAGTAGACGAATTTATCGATACTGAAAAGAAAAAGACATTAGAAAGGTTAAGAGATTATAAGATTGTGCAATATTTTCTAACAAACCAAAATATTTTAAATATTAAGTAGTGCTTGTTACCACTTATTTGATTCAAAATTGTTGCTTTGCTACAAAATTAGTTGCACATAGTCTCTTAAACAATCTTCTCCTACATAAATACATACCCTAGGTGAAGGTTGTGTGGCTTGTATCAGAGTCTGTATCTTTGCTGATTGTGCAGCTGGTTCAGTAATCATTCCTGGAATGCTGTAAGGATTGGTGGTCACTGTCGATAGTGGCTGGTTTCTGTACCGACACTCCAACACATTACGGATAGCTGAGAAGGCAGCTGGGAATAATACAAAAAGTATGGATGGTTAAGACATGCTCAAATAATTTATGATATTCCATTATCTTTGGGCCAAAATGACTTGACTAAAAGTGCCAATATTTGCTCATGATGTAGAAAATATTGTGCTTTCAGATTGCTTCACCATGTCCTTGATAATCTTCAATTTAAGTGCATTCTTTGCTGATCAGTGTAGAATAATGTTATACGCTGTTTTCATGCCACATTTACCCATGTTTATTATGCTAAACATAGGGCTGTTAACTCAATGTAAATTCTAACACCTGTTATGCAATGTACTGAATTCATAAATGACAGGAGACAAAAATGTTATTATTTTCATTTGATTTAAAGTGAATGATGTAATGTTTGTCAAAATCAGGGATGTGAGACATGTATCTACATTTACTCTTGTCCAAGTAAGGGAGTCAGAATTTGACTCTATCCAAGTGAGGAAGTCAAGTTTTGACAGCATGCTCAATATTTGAATGCAGGTAGTCGATGCTGAAATAGCCATTTTTAACATAAGGAGTTAATTTTTGGAAGAGGGAAAAAGACAAACAGAACTGTTATGAACACTTAACTTTGCTTATTGATTCATTCATGGAGCAATTAGGAAAAAATACTTTGTACAGTTAATCGCTGAAATGGTATGACAAAAGTCTTTACAACCACTACTATTTGGTCACACTCACTAAGTCGTAAACACTGTCGCAGGATTCCACCCCTGGGCATATTCTTTTCAGCTTCTAGCTCAGCAAATGTCTGGTTACTTGCAAACACCAAGACATCTACCAAATTCATGATTCGATTTATGAAGGAGATACCGACATCCAATGGTAGACCCTGTGTTGCCTCAATTACATCCGCTCATGCTGCAAAGAGAATTAATACGTGTCACTTGCAATCAATAACATGTCAAATCCACAAAATAACATTTATCTTAGCTATTTTTAACCTGTACAACCTGTTTCAATTGATTGGGACCCATCAGTGTTTCTGTTATATCTTGGAAGATTGACTTTTTCAATTACAACTTAAAAAGGCCAGGAGTGTGTTTCACTAACATTTACAACACATCATCTCAAAATCGATCACAAGCTACGATGCTCGTTTCATTTCACTAAGATTTACAAGTAATAAACATTGTAAGTAACAGTGATTTGTAACAGGAATACATTGTAAGGATATGAGTAAAGTGTTGTCATTACTTTACAACAGTTTACTTACGCTACAATGTGTAAAAAATTCAGTGAAACACACCCCTGAACTTACAAATTTTCAAGGCTTGGCCATTTGCTGTTGTAGTTTGATGTCAAAATCATTAATTGCCAGGTCAACTGGTTCATGCTACCTGCATTCGGAACCATGATCAAAATGAGCATAGGACCTCAGTGTGCAAGGCGATGGAACAACTGCTGTGCCAACTCGCTCTCCCAAAGTGTTAAAGATATGTAAAATCAGTGCAACACATTTCAACCCAAGTGTATTTCAATGTAGAAGTTTTCCCCATGATCACTGGGAAAGAACTGATATGTGCTCATCATTTTGATATAGGTTATGTTAATAATGAACCTGATGGGTACTCATCATATTGATACAGGATGTGTATTAAACGCACCTGTACATGTATGTTTGTCAGTTTATAGTGCGTAATGTGAAATCTTAAGGACTGAGATGAGTCTCATCTACAAATGAGTCTCTGTATTGAAATCTTATAGAAGTGATGACATCAAAATGAATGGGCAATATCAACATTATGTTAACACAGGGGCATAAATGAAGTGACTGCAATGGACCAGATGCTTATTTTGGTATGAACCTGGTGGCAATTAAGAGCTTCAAATGCATTGGACAAGTTATTACATGGCTTGTCAAAGTGTAAAATTGCCAACTTGAGCCACTTAAGTCAAATCTCACCAAAAGGCACTCATTGAAAATAGCTTGCATGATTCTGCTCAACGCAAAAGTATTTTTAGAAAATCCAGACAAGGTGAAATGCTGCTAAGCAAGCTTTAAAACACACCGGCTGGTCCAAACTAAGGCAATGAATATTGATTGAATAATAAAGTAGTGAGCCCCGACATATACTGTAATATCAATTCTAAAATTGAATTATCAATTTGTGTGATTGTGTATAGAAGCAAGTAAATGTAACCTGCAATGTTAGAGGGTATAGGTACTTAGGGTGGTAGGTTTTGAGTTGTAGGAGACATTCAAAATCTGAAATCAACCAAATGCAACATCAAGTACAATCATGCAGCAGCAAAATGCATCAAATGCCAAAAATGGATGAAAGTCAACATGCATCATGTGTATGTGTGTAGCAATAGACACTCTATATCCAGACAAACCAGCATTCAACTATATGCAACTAAAACAAGTGACATTTCCAAACAAATCCATTCTGTTATCAATCTGAAATAGGCTGATATGCCAAGTTTGAAACATGATGAAATGAAACTTGAGGTTTAATAAGTAAAAAAGATGTATATATATATATATATCGTATGTCCTCAGACTAATACGTCCCATACACAATCAATACCCTAGATGCAGGATTGGATACAAAATAATGTTTCTCTTCAATATTTTTGAAGAGATCTTATCTAGTTTGATTTTATCGAACAGTTGGACAATAAATTTAATATTGATGATTGTGTGTTATCACAGTGCATATTTTGTAGCCACTCTTGTATCTAGGGTCTTTGATATTGATCAATAGGCCGCATTAGCCAAAATGTTAAAACTGAAAATTGGTATAGACCGTTCTTGGTTGTCTGTATACACCATACATGTAACACCAAAAGCATTTCCTTATTTATGTTGTACACAGCATTCACAATATTAAAACATGATCAATGGATTGATATTCTTGATTCTCAATTCATAATTGTTGAAAATAAATATAACTATTCTCAAATATGAATGCATTATCAGACAAATGAAATGGCAGAATGTACAACAGTGATTCTGAACGTTATTTATTTGAGGACCACAAAAAAAGCGGTCAAATGCATTTCAAACATGATGCTTGATGCCCAAGTACACCCAGTTTCTAATGTTTTCCTTCACATTTTAGAGTTGGTCACAGATCAAATATTACTTGTTTGTGTGCCGTATTTGGCCTGAAGACGGCCTGTTGTATATTGAAAACCCTTTCAAGTAAAGGGTTTTTAAAAATATTAGGTATAATTTGAACCAAACTTGGTTGCCAATTGTCCAAATACATTTGCCATACATTGTAAAGCATATTGTTTTCAAATCCATCCTATAAATCATTTGATATACGTTGATATTTGTAGTCGACACTGAACTTACGCAAACTAGTCTTTTTAATTCGGTCTTTGATAATAAATGTCAACTTATTTAAGATGTTACAGAAACTGTCAACTCTGAAAAATATGTTCTTGCAGCAAACATATGTGGGTGGAATTTTCACTTTCCGAGATATAGATGGGCAACTTTTCCTCAAAATAAGCTTTACATTGAAATATTACATGTCCCTATTGATTGTTTGCAAGGTATAAAAATCAGTTAAAGAGTTGGGGAATCCTTCATTTTCAATTGTTTCAATGGACCATATCTCAACACAAGCTTTGCTAACACTATATCCCATTTGTAGTTGATGATCACATATAATGTTAAAAGCAAAGAACATAATATTGTAAATTAACATAGATCCAAGATTGATATCAAACATATTCTGCAAAAATCCTACTTGTCTTTCAAGTTTTTAAAACCACCACAAACTTACATCAAATTGAAAGTGTACACAATGTGAATTTACAGCTACCCAGTTATCTAACACCCATCAATTTTTTTCCAAGTTGATCCAAAATGACAACATTCATATTGAGATAACCAGTTAATATTTTATTTCTTCTGTGGTCGGAGCTGTGCGTATAAGTGGAGGAGACCACACCACTTCTATGCGATTGCCGATCACCAGCACATACCCAGACCACAGACGAAATAAAAAATTAACTCAAATGATAAATTGTCGACAAAATGCAAGGCACATGCAGGCATGATCACATCATTCAAATCAATTATTCCAATTGAAATTCACAAATCCCCTATGGAAGACTTGATTTTAAGCTCCCACACAAAGGGTGTAGTTTTCAAATAAAGTCATCAATTCAGGTAACCCCATTTGAAATTCACACCCCCTATGTGGAAGATTAAGGTCATGTCTTCCATAGGGGGTACATGTATATGGATTTCAATTGGAATAGCTTAATCAGCATGCAGAAACACACTACAGAATGAAAACAGGTGTGGTGACTACACATGCAAGAGAAAATCTGGTGTTTTGCAAAAAGAGAGAGAGATACTGATACCAACATCCTCATTTTCCTCCTCATCGTCATCCTCAGAACTAGGGGAATCAGGTTCACTAGTGGGGGTTTCAAGCTCAGACTGTGCCCTTTGAGGAGGACCATTCTGTAGCATAAAATAAATAACATTTGCCTCATACAACACAACTTGCTGGAAGATGACAGGGAGATAGGTGATGGGGGAAACTTGATGCACCACCATCACATACTGCAGGGATCGACAGCAGATAGAGCACACTTTTTTCTTTCTTTTTTCCCTTCATTTTGTTTTGTTTGGGTTTTAAAATGTTACTTTTGTTGCAAACAAATGTTTAATTAGTAATGTTCCTTTTACAATATCCTTAAAAATAAATAAATATAGACTATTCCTAATGATTATGTTATTGCAAATTACATCTATTTGGATACATTTTTTACAAATCAGGTCTTCAAAATTGTTGAAATGAGAACAAAATGTATAATATTCAATATAATAAAGTGGGTTTTTTTTTCAATAAATAGGAAGCACAAGTAGGGTTTAAAAAAAGGAAAAAAGAAACAGGTTTCATGCAAAAAAGGGGATCTTAGGGGACAGAGCTGGTATGGATGAAACCTGGAATTACAACTTGAGGATTTCAATACGAGTCTGAGAGTAAACAAAAGTAGTGCACTCAATCTGCTGATCCCTAACATCAATCCCGCCACAAACATGCAATGGTGCTTTATAATGATGTGTACTTCAACATCTTGCTTAGAAGATTAATAATGCAAAGGTAAGATAATAAGGTTTTCAAGTCAGGAATCAATCTTGTCAGGAAAGACTGCAGGGAAGATTTGGATTGCACATCCGGCATTTGGTCCTTGTTTAAATCAGTCATGCACACAATCAAATAAAGGTTTATATAGGTGGGTAAACAGAAGTACACCTGACACTAATAGTAACTACTTGGATTTAAAAGCTGCCATTGTTCATAAGTTATTAAATAAAACAAAAATATCAAAATATGCATTTTGTTATGAAAGATGTCTTTTTTTTAAATTTCACATCTCATTTGTGACAATCAGGCCAGAAAGTCCAATATCATTCACACAGCTTGAAAAACAGGGGAATATGGAACTGAGATTTTTGGGAAATATTAGCTTGCTCGTGGGATATCTTGCTGTGACAAAAAAAATTGCGTTCTCAAGATTCAAAGTTGTAATTTGTGTTCATGTCATACTCTATTGATGATTTCAAAATGGATACAAATTCAATGCATATCATTTCTTGCTCAATTTTCATAAATAAGATGTCAAATTAAAGGATACATCTTCTGTAACAAAATATATATTTCAGATTTTTGTTTGATTGAACGACTAACGAACAATGGTTATAAAACAGAGTAGTTACTTTTGAGCCAGGTATAAATAGTCATTACAATGAAATTTGTTTTGTTATCATGATATACGATAGGTAAATAAATAGCTACTGGGCATCATATTATGAGTTAGACCACGTTTATGAAAATGCTCCAATTAAAACTGCAATGAGGATTCATATTGAAGCTAATTGTTAATTGAAGTTAATATTTATCAACATGCAAATAAAAGTATTAAACTAGTGGTCATATACTACCTGCTGAAATTAGAGAAATGTAATAGTAGATTATTCCTTACAATTTAAGAAGAAACATGCTAACAGTTAAATATATTTGTCAAAACTTAGTTGCATAGATTTGCTTAGCTTACAGCTTATTTGGGCTATTCTATTCCAGTTGAAATTTATACACCCCTATGGACGACATAAGCTTAATCTCTACACAGGGAGTGTGAATTTCAAATGAGTTTACCTGAATGGGTGACTCCATTTAAAATATGTGTGTGAGATTAAGGTCATGTCTTTCATAGGGGGAGTGTGGATTTCAACTGGAATAGCCCATTTGTAAAGAGAAATGCATGTTAAATGTAGATATTTGTATTGCTATTAACATAACAGTCCAATGTTATATCTTTTTATGCAGAAATATTACTAATGAAAAGGCCAGAACTTTTATTGACTAGAATGTTTAGGTACTAGTGTTAGCTGTGGCATAATACCTTATATCTGCTATCAAAGTGACAACACCATTATTGTTCCTAATAAACGTCCCAAATTTTTAATGATAAAAATGACAGAAATGTGGAACTTTCCATACCATATTGTGTGAGTAAACTTAAAACTGGCATTGCTGCATGTCCAATATTGCAAAATTGTATGGACAAATTAAACCTCAACTTCTATCCAGTCCATTGCTAAATTATAGCAGAATGTTCATTTAAAGAACCAAGTAAACTATATTTATTAAAAATGCAATTTTGTAGTATTTATATCCTGTAACATGCTGCTTGTCATGGGCCACCATCTTGGACAAGATTTGAACCCAGAAGTGATTTTTGGCCTGACTTCTAAGTTTTAGCCTGACTTCTTAATTTTATTAGGAACAATATGGTATACCATATAGTTGGAAAGCAGTGCTTGTCACTGAAGCTATTTACAGAAAGATTACTATCTATAAAACCTCATAACATAACATTTGCAGACCTGTCAACCTACCAAAGTCATAAAGAGGGACATTAGGGCCAAAACCTTGTATATGTCACAAACCAGGTGCCGACAAATTCAAAGACTTGAGGTGTACAATACTGTCAGAATTCAGAGAAGGTTTTGCAGATCCAAATTTACCACAATAGATTAAAGAGAATGCTATAGGAAAATTTTGAAGTGAAATTTGCATCATTTTCTGCTGTTCTTACAAAATTTGCCATCACTGAAATTTTCAGAAAGCAGGGCTGTCCCTCTTTTTTCACTTTGGAAAACACCAAACGAGGGACAGTCCCTCAAAATGAGGGACAGTTGGCAGGTCTGCATTTGCTTCAGATGGTAATCAATCCAGCAAATATGTCATCAAAATGACTTTAAAAATTTACATATCATTTCTACAACATGATTGCGATAACCACTTACATTTCTGGATGTAGCAGAGGACAACATTGGCAGTATCCCTCCAGATGAATAGATGAGGTTGTCCATGATCTGGGAGACCATCTGGGTAACATTCTGGACAAAGATAGTGTTCTCTGCTGAATTCACATAGTCTATTATTGTCCTGGCTGTATTGCTGTAGTAGGTGACAATGGTAAACAAATTAATTCAATTGTTAATCATGCATAATGTCTGGGTAGTCTTGTTTGCATTGCTGTCCCAGGTTCAAATCCTGGTCTAGGATGATTTTATTTCTTCCTTGGCTAGCTCCAGGGAAAGGTACTCTGTGATCATACTATTAACCTCAAGAAGAAGAAACTTTTATTTAACAACCACCTTGTTTGGCATTTGCCTGATCTTGCTCCATCAGAACAGATATGTGAAAATTTATAACAAAATACTAAAGAATGGTTCCTGATGTCATAATTATTGGTTCATTATTTCTTTCAATGAGCTCTTGCATACTGCAAACTAATCGCATCGTCAGTATAAGACTTTTCAAACAACCTAAAAACATTGTATTTATAATTCTATTACCTTTGTGACCCATTATTTAAAATTGCGCACAGTGATTTGTTGAAATGCGCCATGTGAAAGACCTTAAAATACAATAAAATGGCCAGGGCAATGAACTTTATGTTCTTCTCGCACAACAGTGCACAGCGAAGCACTATGCAGTAACACATTCTATGCAAAGCAATATGCTATTATGCTTGGTTACGCATACAATATTTCCGCAATACGCACTGTCACTTATGCTTTGGATATGCGACATGCGTATGTGCTCCACCTTGAAGTAAACAACTTAAAATATTTGGACAAAAAAGTGAAATTTTCTCTTTAACTCACACTATTTTGTGGTAATAGAATGGAAATAATAGGTGAAGCATTATCCTTTACATCCAAATAACATGTCCACTGCAGTAAAAATGATGGGTTTGGCTGCGCCTCACCCATCATTATTTGGGTGTAAAGGAGAATGCATTTTCTTACCTCCTCCAGACCTGCACATCTGTTTCTATAGCAAATAATAAATCAGACATCATTCTCTGATGCATATGTGACCAACAAAACTCAGGGATACGGTAAGGTGCTTGGTGCGGTCCCGGGCTGAAGAACCTGGCTGGATTGCCGGCTGCAGCAGCTTCAGCAGCTAGCCTCTGTTGCTCCTGCCATTGGCTGCTGGATAAAGGACGCTTGGGGTATTGAGGTTGTGATTGGTTGGTGGCTACTGTTGTCGTGGTTACCACTGCTGCTTGAGGCGATGATGAGGATGATGATTCTTCTAATTTTTCCACTTGATTATCGGAGGTTTCCTACAGATTTAATTATAAAGATACAACCATTTTTCTTATTATTATAATTGCACTCTATTTAATAGGCTTCTGTAAAGTGCAATAAAAGACTTTGTATTTGTATTTACAACTTTCTATTATTATCAATATACCTGGGGGCATAAAATCAATTTTGTGGGTACTTTTCTTGATAAGTACTTTATATTTCACATCTAACCTACTGGCAAAGATATTGTCATAAGTCATTGACATCACAGCAGACCATTTGAGCTGTAATTAGCAAGAATGGTTAGTACATTTCAAAAATGTATATATACAGAACAAGTTGCTAAGGCAACTGGATAATTTAAAAATTGATTACTTTATATTTAAAACATAAAGAAAATCGTGGAATGCAGTGTCTATGTCCTTGAACCTCAAATTACACACAATCTTTGTAATACATTGATTTTGCAAATATTAATTTTGTCAATTTAGTTTTACTTATTTATGTGGTAATACACTGACTGAATCATTGTTGTAAGGTTCTAACACATACATTTCAATTTGTGCAACATTTATGCAAGCAGTTTATACTTTTTTTTTTTTTATTTTTTTTTACAGCTGTCAGGTTGCCATCCGTATAATTCATGGTAATGTTGTTTTTCACCTTATTCTAAGACTTTATTAAATTATAGTCACTAAGAGAACCCAGCTAGCAGAAATAAAAAATGTGATTATGTAACTACCGATGCATCAGACAACAAAGGGATTATTACTGCTGCTTAAGTTTTCTCTTACAATATTCAATCAATTCCAACAAATGAGGTGTACAAATTACTGTAACTAAATTGTCTTTTTCATGGTGTTTTCAAATACCATGGGCATTATTTATAATGGCTGAGTTACTTCTCTATATTTGGCAGTACCATCATGCACCAAGGACATATGAAAATATAGATCTTTGTCTGTGTGATGTGATCAAGCAAAATCAGCCTGAAATCAGATCAAATCAAATTCTACATATTTATTCCTAATAGTTGGAATTTGTTAGCTTGATTTCACTAAGAATCCCATGTTTCTATCATATATCGTTAGAAAGTTATTCAAAGTTTAGTCATCACAAATGCAAATGAATTACATAGATAATACTGACACATTTTCATATATATAAAAAATGAAATAAATACAGTTAACACACTATATCTATTCAAGTGGATCTCAAGGCTTTATTGTGACGTCAACTATCCCACAATGCATCATTTCAGGGCGCACTTCAACTATAACTTACACTGACAGCACTCATCATTTACACAACACCTCATTTCAAGGACAAGGAGAGTAATTCTTAACCGAGTGTTATGTAAATGTCCAGTATGCATACAAGTTAAGAAACAAAAAACAACAGCAAAGGCTGACAGCTTGAACTAAGGCTAACAATAATGCAATTATTTACGATTGCCGGGCAAGGCAAATTGAGATGTAGGAGGGTATTGACTATGAAGCAAAATCATCAAAACAAGAGAATATTATATAACAGGTGAATGCAAATAACAGCATTAATGTTGACCCCATATTAATAAGCTGTGTTACACCTGTCTTAATGTAAACAGTAAAAAGTCAACAGTTTCAACAACTACTGTCAGTTATATATCTCAATGCAATTTATGCCCAGTTAATCAGTGCTTTCAATCACTTCCAAGCTCTTGTTTGCTTCAAGCTTTACAGGTATTACATATTTTATATGCCGCCTGGGTACACTGGAAACCTTGAGCTAGAAAAATACAATTGCAATTATTGACGCACATCATTTTCAGTGTTTGTGATGCATAATTGGATTGTGCACTGAATTCACATCACAAGTAATTGGCAAAGAAATGTAACATCTAGTGTGCTGTTGCTTTCTTTACGATTCATGCGTGCAAAGCAGAATGCGAATTGCACTTTAATAAGCAGGCAGTTGTGGCATCAGCTGTCCCAAATTGACAGAGTGGGTCAGTGGCAACGTGACTTGTGTATTGGCCAGTTGATTATAATGTAAACTAAAGGAACCACATATCTTGAATGTCAGTATGACAAATACTACTATTAAAGCAGTGTGTGTCAGTGGCAACGTGACTTGTGTATTGGCTAGTTGATGATAACGTAAACTAAAGGCACCACATATCTTGAATACTTTGTCAGGATGACGAATACTACTATTATAGCAGTGCATGTCAGTGACAATGTGACTTGTGTATTAGCCAGTTGATGATAAAGGCACCACATATCTTGAATACTTTGTCATTATGATGAATACTACTATTATGATGCATCCATTCACTGTTATATTCCTTTCTCTCTGTCTATTGTGTTGCAATGTTAACCATCATGGTGAAGCAGAATTACAATTATCACTAGCATGGGATACAGGTAGGAATACATCTTGTAACATCCACTCTGGTAAGCAAGCAGGTGGACATCCAAGCTTTCAACTGCAAGCTATCTCACCTTCATACCTATGTCATGTAAATATATCAACAGATCAGTCAGCTCTTCTTCTACAACTTGAAGACATCACTCAACTTGACATACTTCATATCACAATCCAAGATATTGATTTGAATTGCCCTGTACAACATGCGGTCATCAGCAGTCAAAATGATTCTTGCTCAGCCATTTTATTTCAACCGAGACTCCAGATTAGTCTGGAAGGACATGCCACACTTGGGATAAGTGAGACAACAACTAATAACTCATTTACTTGTCCTACAGTGGGAGAAGATATGAATGTGTATTCAGGGCAACCATCCACACCACCCTGTACTTTAAGATGGTACTCAGATACCACATATACTTGTGAGCTACAAGTTGAATCCAGGTGTACTTTCTACTTTCCTCCAGATTGTAATGCTAGTTTGTCATACAGGCAAGTCTACTTTCAATGTTATGACCAACTCAGTTTCTACCACAATAAAAACTTTATTCTCCTCTACGAACAGGAATTTGTCATTCTAGATCTTGCTAACAAGAACATCACTCAAGTTGACATTGAAACATTTCAAGATTTGACCACCTTACTTGAGTTACATTTACAAGGAAATATGTTGAAGACCTTACACCCACAAGCTTTTGATGGTTTGGGGAGTTTGAAATATATCAACTTGATGGAAAATCAACTTGTTTATTTAGCTTCTGATATATTTCAAAACTTGAAGAATCTAACAGTGATCAGGTTATCAAACAATGCACTATCAACACTTGCAAAGACTTTGTTCCAAGGTGTAAGAAATCTTTTATCAATTTATCAGCACTGCAATTATTGTCATTATCAGATAACCAGATGAGCACTTTGGATAGCATACTATTGCAAAGATTAGATAACTTAAAAGAACTGTACTTGGCAAGAAATAATCTCATTTATATTCATTTTGATTTGTTTCACAGTCTGCACAGCTTAACCACACTCAACTTAGAAGCCAACAATTTAATAACGCTGCCTGCTACAATTTTTCATGGATTACGTAACCTTGCTTCACTGTGGTTGTCATCCAATAAGCTCACTTCACTTGATAGCAGACTATTTCAAGGATTACACAATCTGAAAAGACTCCATCTTGAAAATAATCGACTGGTGTTTTTGCCATTCAATTTATTTGTAGGCATACATAATTTAGGCAGGCTATTATTACATCACAATGAAATAACCAAATTGGAGGCTGGCATATTTCAAGACTTGCCTGAACTACGCACTTTATCATTAGCTCAAAACAAACTAAGGTACCTTGACATTCAGCTACTTGCACGGACTGTTAAAATGACCGACTTTGATTTGGCAGACAACCATCTTAATGACATACCTGATATTAGATTCTTGCTGCAAATAAACTTCCTCAATGTCAGAGGCAATAATTTGTTCAACATTGATAGCGATACATTTTCACGTATGTTTGCTGGCACTCAATTACACACAAGTCAACATGAAATATGTGAGTGCTTTGTACGATCTAACGTCAAATGCAGCGCTGAACATGTTCGATCACCATATCTAACATGTAACAGATTGCTATCAGACAGAGCTTTAGTAGCCTTAATGTGGCTTATTGGTTTGAGTGCAGTCGGTGGCAATGCTTTTGTTTTAGGCTGGCGGACCAAAAAGCATGAGCGTAAGAATCAAGTCCAATCAGCACTTCTGAGTAACTTGGCTGCGTCTGATTTACTTATGGGTATTTATATGATAACTGTAGCTGTGGCAGACATATACTATGGGGAACACTTCCCTATGTATGCTGAACTATGGCGGACAGGTGTAACTTGTAAGTTTGCTGGAGCACTGGCTATTATATCCAGTGAAGCCTCTGTATTCTTTGTAACACTAATAAGTATTGATAGGTTTATATGTATAAGATATCCATTTTCAAAATATAAATTCAAAAAGAAATCTACCAGGATTATGATTATAACAACATGGTTCATTTCGTCACTAATTGGTATTGTCCCATCGTTTTTAGCTGGGAGAAATACAAACTTCTATGACAACTCTCATGTATGCATTGGTCTGCCTCTGACTCTAATAGAGACGTTCTCAACATACACAATAACAGAGGAAGTTAACTTGGGTTACTTTGATGGCTATGTCAGGGAAACATCACATTATATGTCCGAAGGCCAGAAGCCGGGAATGTATTTTGCAACCACTATCTTTTTGGGTCTAAACACTTTATGTTATGCCATAATAGTATGCTGTTACATTGATATCATTAGAGTAGTGTACAGATCATCCAAAAGAGCTGGTTTAAGCAAAGAGATGAAAGACCAACTCAGAATGACCATCAAGGTAGCAGCCATTGTGGTGACAGACTTCTTCTGTTGGTGTCCGATTATCATAATGGGTGTTCTTGTCCAGGCACAAATTCTTACATTACCCGCTTCAGTATTTGCATGGTCAGTAACGGTCATTCTACCAATCAACTCTGCTATCAATCCATTCTTATACACCATAGCTGACATTATCAGTAGCTTGTATAAGCAATACAAGGCTGCACGTGGTACGTCAACACCGCATGACCCTGATGACCATTCAAGGCACGCCCCACAGAGCAGCTTGGCAATGCGTTCAACCAGAAGGGTAGCACCTGTTTCATTGCCTACTACAAATGCCGTACATTCTAATGTGTAAGATGATTATTCAAGGCACGCACCACCTAGCAGCTTGGCAATGCGTTCAACCAGAAGGGTAGCACCTGTTTCATTGCCTACTACAAATGCCGTACATTCTAATGTGTAAGATGAACATTCAAGGCACGCCCCACAGAGCAGCTTGGCAATGCGTTCAACCAGAAGGGTAGCACCTGTTTCATTGCCTACTACAAATGCTGTAAATTCTAATGTGTAAGATGATTATTCAAGGCACGCACCACCTAGCAGCTTGGCAATGCGTTCAACCAGTAGGGTAGCACCTGTTTCATTGCCTACTACAAATGCTGTAAATTCTAATGTGTAAGATGATTATTCAAGGCACGCACCACCTAGCAGCTTGGCAATGCGTTCAACCAGAAGGGTAGCACCTGTTTCATTGCCTACTACAAATGCTGTAAATTCTAATGTGTAAGATGAACATTCAAGGCACGTACCACCAAGCAGCTTGGCAATGCGTTCAACCAGAAGGGTAGCACCTGTTTCATTGCCTACTACAAATGCTGTAAATTCTAATGTGTAAGATGACCATTCAAGGCACGTACCACCAAGCAGCTTGGCAATGCGTTCAACCAGAAGGGTAGCACCTGTTTCATTGCCTACTACAAATGCTGTAAATTCTAATGTGTAAGATGACCATTCAAGGCACGCCCCACAGAGCAGCTTGGCAATGCGTTCAACCAGAAGGGTAGCACCTGTTTCATTGCCTACTACAAATGCTGTAAATTCTAACGTGTAAGATGATTATTCAAGGAGCCACAGACAATGTTGATAAAATCATAGAAATGTACCCTCTGCAAGATTAATATGTAACATTGTTCATGACATAGTCGGAAATGACTGTCTTCACACGAATTGACCAATCATTTTGCTAGCTACATCTTCTATCAAATTGTACATTTAGACATGACATTTATCATTAAATGCATCAGACTATTATGCCATCTTTAGATAGATAGCTACTATACAAACCTATTATTTTATTATATCAAACCCAGGTACTCGTAATTAGTAGTGATGTTTTGCAATCTTACTGGCTGGTTTTTTTCTTCTTGATGGAGCTGTATCCAAACTAGAGTCCATTTTGTCTCAAGTAATGCCAAGTTGGATTTTGCAGTAGCAAAATCGAATCACACGCTAACCTAATCCTGTGGGGTGCATTATACACACAAGTATAAGGGCGATTTGTCCATACGCTGGTGGCGCAACTGCGTAAATGCACTGATTTGAATCCAACACGGCATTACTCTCAACTTCAAACCAGGGTTGTAGCCACGGTGGTCGGCGCTGGTCAGCAGTAACCAGTACTCAGCCTGACCGACCGGCACTCAAGGGAATTATGGGTCTTGCCGACCAACACTAAAATGACAAATTGTCCTCAAAACAGCTGTCAAATGCCATTACTGTCAAGTAATTGGCATTCTGATTCAAGTTTCTCCTAATTTTAGCCAGCACTAAAATTTGGCTAGCTACAACCCTGCTTCAAACTATTATCACCTGCTGACTTAGCTGTAGCGTTGCCAATTCATTTTTTCTGGATAAGCTGATTGTATGCATACCTTAGAAAATATGCTTAATTTCTCAGTCATGCAGCTTATTTTCTCAGTCATGCATACAATCAGGTTACCCAGTAAAAATTAAATTGCAACACTACAGCTAAGACAGCAAGTGTGAGTATTGGATACAGCTCGGTCAAGAAGAAGCAGTCAGGTTGTGAAACGTCTTTACTAATTGTGAGTACCTGGATTTGACATCATGAGATCAATAGTAATAATTTATATAGACAATCCTGATGAATCTCTTTAATGTATAATGTACAAAACAATGTAAGATAAAGTAAGGCATGCAATAGTTCGGGTTGTACCTAGCCATAGAGTAAAAAATGTGTAATCCATTTAATATATGTATAGCCTATAAGCCAAGTTGTAATTACAAAAATAAATGTTTGGTTGTCCTGAACTGGCTGACCCTATCCTTTTGCAAGCCATTTTTTCTACTTAATACTGCTCTGCAAAATTTTTTCACAAGCCAGTATGGTAAGTGAAATGGAACAATCCATCTTTCACTCAATGCTTATATTTCTAGCATTAGACATGTATACTCTGGCCTAGCTCACTAAACAGACATTAATTACTGCCTTATCAATAGAGGTGAAAATCCTGTTTTGAATGCCCAACCACAAATCCCAATCATCCCTATGGATGCACTAACCAATTAACAGTTCCCCTTTGCACACAAGGCAATAGTTGACTGTGCAGAACATTTGATTTATCATAAAAATGTGTCAGAGATTTCAAAAGTTGTGAACCTGACCTGAAGGGGCAATTATCAATTGGTGAGCAATACTGGTTTTTGCTCACTTCTGTTTAGATGCGGTGGAGAGACTATATTGTAAAACTGGACATTTTCATGTGATAAATTTTTTTCCGCTTTACCAATTTGTAGCTGTGTGCTCAGTTGTTTATAAATTCATAATTCTAAGCTTCCTCACATTGACCTATACACAAATGTTTTTATTTTCATGGTAGCTGCTTGAAAAGCATGAGAATAAATGTCCTTTTTTACCATAAATCCATCATTGCTGGTTTGACAACTCTTTGTATTAAGAGCTAAAAAACAAACTAAAACAGTACCAACTGATGAAAAATTTAGCATGACCCCTTCGCTTCCGTTCAAAAATTCAGCTTTCCCCCCCTCCTCTTTCCTGTTCAAATATTTCAGATTCCCCCCTTTTGCTCACAAAAAAATTTTGCATTCCCCTAAAAACCCCATTCCCACCCTTGAGTAAATAATGATTGTCCTCTCGTAGATTCAAGAAGTGAACACAAAACTGTTTAACAACAACATCCAACATTTAGGTTAAAAAAAAGACAAAACAACCAATGTTTTAGGAGCATAAAAACATACAAGGGAAAAATCAATTAGGTGGAAAAAACAGACATGTATTTTTTCCATTTAGTATAAAGCATGCATCATCAGCTTCAAGAGCATATTGAAAACAATGTAACAACAAACATGGATTTAGCACACTGACCTCAAAAAATACTTGAATTGAATGAATTTCACTTTGCTTTTTCTTATGTTGCCAAATTTCACCGTTCTTTTAAATTTGGGGTGCAATATCATTTGAAAATGGGTTATGGAGAGTATTGCTTGTCTTTCAAAAAGTTGTATCACAATTTTGTATACCACTTTAAAGTTGTAAATTTGTATAATCCTGCTCACCTTTTCAGCAGGTTCCTTGTTGCTATCCTGTTCTCTCTCTGGTTTCTCATCTGTATCTTTGCTGACAGGCACCACCTCTATAGTTGGTTTGACTTCTCCATCTCCTGTAGGTTCCTCCTCTTTCTCTCCTTTTCCTTCTCCTTCTCTTCTTCTTCACCTCCTTCCACAATCCTCACTACATCATCAATTATTCCATCTAGAAATGACTTGACATCAATCTCCCTCTTACTGTGTAGTGAGTCTGGATCCAGTTCTGGTACAATTCCCTCTTCATCAGGGATCACCTCAGACTCCATGTAGCCCCCTGTCATTGCTGCTAGGGCACTGATGGAGTTGTCACTAAGCATGGCATTCTCTAAATCATTACGATCCAGGGCAGCAGAGAGACTGGGAGGACTACCAGGACTTCCGGTGTGACCGTGGCGACGTTGATAGCGGTCGTATGCTTTCAGTAGATCGTTTTTATGATCCTCAAAAGACACCTGTGATTGGTATAAAAAACATTTGAATAGAGTTTGGCTCTAAACAATTAACATAAAGATTGTGATAAACTACACTACCAGATTACTATTGTTGAAATCTCCAGAGGTACTTCATTGGTACTCTAGAATACCTGTGTGGTACTCAAGAGTACACACATTGGAATCACACATACAGTACACACACTGGTACTGAACTGGTGCTGCACTGGTACTCTAGTCTAGAGTAGCCACAAAGTAGCTGGGCAGCAGTGTACCTCTGGAGGCGGAAGCAATAGGAAGCTGTGTGCTCAATGGAGTAGCCAGCGTTTTGAGACCAGGGAGGCACAATATGGCAAATATACTCACAGCCTAAAATGTTGAACTTGTTTGGCTAAATATCATAATTTGGGAGATAATAGTTGCATCCAAGTCAAATTCATCTGGTTTCAAAAAAGCTTAAGCTCTTTATGATAGAAATGCATATTTTTCAGATTTTCAGATTTTACAGATGATACAGTGAGTATGTCCATTTTACAACAAGAATTTTGTTTCATGTAACTACATTAACATTTTCAACAAAACATCTTATCATCATCAGGTAATTCTTTTACTGGCATGTGGCAAAATGTACCAACAGTTTGTGATGTACTAAGGGATTGGAAGCGGTACAGGTACCGGCCCCTTTGGCTATGCCACTGAGTGCTCTACAGAACTATGACAGGCTTAACCATGTAGTGAGCATGGTAAGCAGAAACTTCCTCCTGTTGATGAATTGCTGCCAGCGAGTAAGCCACAAAATACTCACTGGTAGCTCACGCTTACATAAAATCAGTTCAATTGACAGTGCCCTAGATAAAAGTGGTCATAATAAACGGCTGTGGCCGTTGCCTTCCAGCAAAAACTATGTCATATATTAATAAGCTGTTGAAGTTTGCAATGGACTTGATACTGAAGCTTGATATTAAAGCCTTCTTACCTTGGAATGTATAATAGATAGCGTATCCACCCATACTCTCCATCCACCCCATTCATACTTCATAGCATGATGTAGTAGCATCCTCAGTAAAGAGTATACCATCTCAGTGATCTTCTTCTCCTCATCTGATTTGGGATAGATGTATGCTAAGCTTATCATCCAGTCTTGCCAGACTGAACACTGAAGTAAAATTCTGAAGTTGACAAAAAGAAAGAGATGATTGCATTTAGGATGACAAACAAATACAGACATCACAACTGTGTGAATGCACACACATATGTAAGTATCATCAATTGTAGACATCAATGTACAGTACTGGAGTATATGTCAGTGTCAATGGTAGGTACCTGCACTACATTTATAACCTCATGAACATACACTCCTCAAAGTAATTAAAGGATCAAAATATTTCATCCAGATTATCTTGACCATACTTGTACCTAATCGAAATATCTTTTTATATTATGTGGCTTTACTAAACACTGTAAAAAGTTTTGTCATGACTGTTTCATCTTATATTTAAAACATCTTAAAAGATAATTTTGTTTTTGAACAGTATTGAAAGAAATTTTTTGATCCTTTAATTACTTTGTGGAGCGTATAATGTAATCATAACACATTTTATTTTACTTGTAAGAAGTGCCAGGAAACTTGCCATTTACATTGTACATTCAATTCTTATTGCTACATCAAGGATGTTTTCTGCCATTTTTTTTTGTGTATTTTTGAAGAGAGGTGATAATTCCAATTCATCTAATACCTTATTTATCAAAACCTTATTTTTATCTTTGAAGTCATTTACCTTCTATTTTCTCGGCTGTGGTTGAATAGTAGTATCATGTCAGACAGGAAAAGCCTCTTCACTTCCATGAGTTGTTCACTATGAGATGATTGGCGTAATAACTTGGCAATTACATGAAACATGCCTGAAAAGAATATTACATAAGTTATTGAAATTAAACACTGCACACAAAAGAGTCCACATCAGGCAAATTAAACAAAAATTGTTTCCTGCCAGTGGCCTGCAAACCAAAAACACAAAATGCATTTTTTTCCCCATTTTTTAGAGCAGGATATCCTAAAATTAAAAAAGTTGCACATATAGATCTCCTTTGGTTCACCTCAAGCTCAGTAGGGATGTCAATGTGCGATTAACTTTATGTTTGTGATTACTGCACCAGCGAAATATACACCTATTTCACTACTAAACTTGAGGCAAGCCAGTGTATAGCCAAGTCATTTATGAAATAGTTAAATATAAAGGTTTGTGCAACACTGATGGTTGATTTGGTTTTATTATTTATATTTTAAATAATTTTTTTTCTGTCTTTTTTTGAGTGTGTGCATGAAAATTCATTTTTAATTCATAACCACATCAATATACGCGATACATGCGATCCAATCATTTTTATTTATTTGCCAAAACGCAAAAGCTGAACTAATATTCGACAGTGGACCTCCACGTCCGTCAGCGTAAATATAAGTAACCTCCGCGCGCTACGTGTTGTGTTTCAAACAAATTGTGAGAGTGCTGGCCACCGTATTTGGATTCCGCGCTACCATATTTGCACAGATTGTGATTCGCACTTCTGTTATTGATCATCCTGTTTTAGCCTGATCTATTTTTGGATAGGTAAAACGTAAAAATTGTGTGTTATTTTGTAAAGTGAAGAGATGAAAGTGATGGCTATGAATGAGGTTAATAACTTTGCATCTGTAATATGTCGGGCAATGTGAAAAATCTAAACATGCTTCTGAATATCAGGGCTGCACACTCAGGATATTCCTCGGTTCCAAAGGCAAAATGTTTAGATTTTTCACAATGCCCTCCAAATAACAGATGCGCAGTTATTAACCTCCAAATAAAACAAATACAAATACGGTACAATTGATCCACAAAAAGAAATGCACAGCACGTATGAGAAACAAACATTTTTGTGATTTAGTTTGAGAGGTCATAATTCTTAACCTGATTACGATCATTGAAATTGATGTAAATGGGCAAAGCATTTTGTTATCTGTAGTTTGATACCTGACTTGTGCAAAAAGAAATCCAAATCATCCAGATTTTACTGATTCTGTGAAAATTGTCAGTCCTATTGTGAGAAAACATTGAGACTACTAACTGACCTGGATTCATGACTCTGTATGTCTTGTCAGGCTCAGCATGTCTTGTGGTAGATATCTGTAGACTCACTCTTTCTGTCAGCAGCTGCAAAGAAATCAAACAAAACTTGTTTATGCTGGTGGTTTCATACTTTCCTGCCGCTTGCCATTTTGCCGCTCTGAATAAGATTTTGCTTCACTGCGCAGTAGCACCAGAAACACTAGCGGTGACCAGCGGCAAGCCGATATATATCGATCACTCCACCGCTTTGCCCAAGCAGCAGCATCGCTGGGAGTTGAATTCAAGTCAACTTGGAGCGCGTATGAGAATAAAATACAATTTTGGAGTAGTGCTGAGCGGCAAGAGTGGCTTTCAGACTCATGCTGCTGTCGAACAGCGGTGCGCCGCTCAGCTTGCAGAAAAGTGCAAGCGGCATGATGAAGCGTCATGCCGCTCAGCGGCAAGTAGCAGAAAGTATGAAACCAGCATTACACTATCATTTATCTACAGAATAAAAGCTGAAAAAATGACTATATATTATAGTCATTGTATGTGTGAAACTGCAAACATGAGTTGTAGTACAAGCTATCCTGAGATTGTTTTGTAATTCAGTAACTGTAAGATAGCGAATGATTACTGTGAACACTATAAACTGTTCTGTAAATCACTGTGAGAAGTGGATAAAAGTATTCAATTACTAAAAGAAGTGTGCTTGGGTCAGATGATCAGAATTTTGGGTCCAGGTTACGTGGCCATCCCTGGCTAAATTTTCTATCATTTATCACAATTTCCTGTCATATAAAACCACATTTTACAAAATTGGTGTAAACCTTACAATATATTTTTTTTAAATTGAGCTACAGACTGATGCAGCTAAAATGGGTCAAATCCCTAGTGTTTACACTAATATTCACTCCTTGCAGTCACCATGTTTGAATGTAGAGCTTCAAACTGGCAGCGTACAAGAATGAGTATTGAACCAATCATTCATATAACACCAAGTAAAGCTACAAAAGTTTTCCTTTCATGGCTATCCAGTTTGAACCGTGTAAGGGGTGAATGAAGTAGATTTGATCCACTAACCTCAAACATACAGTTGTACATAGTAAGTGATAATGAATCTGAGTTGAGTTGCAGTCTTTCTCCCAGCAGTGAGTACAGATTACTACCATACATCAGATCCATCTTCCTCCTGAAATACAAGTAATAATGTAATATCAAAGCCATGAATAAAACAGACACTGGATATCACTTAGTTTCATGTAGTCAGCTCCTGACTTAGATGTCAAGAGCCTTGGTCCAGAGGATCCACAGCTTCCAGGTTCACAGATCAAGTTCAGATCAAGAATAAAATGTTCACATGTCTTTCCCAACTTGAGGTAAGGGAACAACCTAACAGATTGATAACATCCTATAAAAGAAATTACTTTCGTTTGGAAGGGAGGGGTTAACAACATCAGTGTGAAGAAGGCAGTTTTCAACATTTCAGGATTACGTTTCTGGCAGGGAGGGAGGGGGTCGGCCAAGACACAAAACTAGTTTTGTTTATAGGACATCATTTATCTTTGTGTTGTTCCCTAAGGAAAAAATGTATAGAACAATCACTTAACCTAGAGTAACTTTTAATCACCAGTTTTTCTAATTCACTCATATAAATCAATATTCTTTTTCACAAGAAGCTTTCGTGCGTGATAATGTATGTTCAAGACAACAAAATTAGGTTGATTCGTTCTCTTAGAAAATAAGTATGAAATTTTCCTTCACAAGGTTATCAACTGTTGCTGTTTCTACTTTGCCCAAACAAGAAATCAAGAAGCCAATCCTGGTTAATGATTAGGGTACAGAGTTAAGTAACATGGTTTGTGGGGTGTCTTGAGACAGTTTGATTATTAACAGGTACTCAGGTCTTGGGGTTTTTTGCGAAGGGGAACTACAAATCACTTGTATTTGTGTGTTTGTTTGTATCCTGTTTGTAACTGGGAGTTCGTAAGTAACCATTCATTAAAAGCAGTGAGAAATAATGCCGAAGTGATACAAATACATGGAATGCTTCAAATGCTCTCACACATAATACTCACTTGTGTGGTAGGCGACTCAGGAACAGTGACATCACTTTGAGGGCCATTGCACACACATGTTCATCTGCTGATGCCAGTAATTTGTACACAACTCTGTAAAATCAAGTTTAAGAAAATGTGGGTGAGTGAATTCTCAAGAAATGCAAACAAAGACATACGCTCATTTCTTGTTAAAAATATAAAGACAATTTTTGTATGTAAATCCTGACCTCACTTGCCACATCCAACTTAATGAGAGTTCGCTCTGAAATTAGTGGATTTATATTCAGGTTCTTATGTCATAAAGCTGTAAAAACCTGTTTTTTTGTAAACTCTATGATTCAAATAATGTACATATGATCCTTTTTTACTGAAATTTTTGGTTGAGATTTTAAAATTGTGACATCTTTGAATAATGTTTTTTATAAATCAGTTCCATATGATCATAGAGTTGGGAGTAATAAGGTCGCTGCATACGATGACTCTAAACAGTCAGTCTTTGATATAGATTTTTTTACATCCATAGCGGGGTTTTGTTTTTAAATCCCCATACTGTTATGACTTAATGTTACTTTGCTAACACAATACATCTTTTCTCCCACATCTCTTCATGCACTATTCCAAAGTATCTAAGACCCAGTCCACCCAGATTTTCGTCATTGTCATAATTACCCGATTATGACACGATTATGATTAATGAATAATGAGAGCGTCCACACGGTCAGCACATTGTCAACGTGTCATAAATTATGGTTATACACATGCCACGGCAATTACTAAGACTATTGAGTAAACATGAATACAACGACAAAATGCGTACACACAGGTAATTTTCATCTGCAATTACAACACAATCATGCTACAAACCGACCCAATGATGGAAATTTTCATCATTTGCCAATGATGATACGGTATTAATATCATAATATGATTACGACACAATCGTAAGCAACTGGAAAAAAACGCACTCGTGTGGACCGGGTCTTAAATCTCATGTCTGTGCATCTGTTTTAATATGCCATGCTATAAAGTCTGAGATATTGACACTGACAGGTGAATATTGCTGGTGGGAGCACCCATTGGAATGGGCTTTGTGGAACAGGGGAGACAAAGTCTATGCCTTCAGGCATGAGAGTGCAAGAATAAATTTATAAACAAAAGGACTTCACAGGTTGCACTTTTTAGATACCACCAGAGTCTTACAGCATGTACCTGATGCCATTCTTGCGATCAAATGCTACAGCTAATCCATTGACATTCTCTGCCATCAGGGCCAGTAATAGCTGCAATACATCCTTCAGGTTCACATCCTAGTAAAAAGAACAAAATATTCAATGCATGAAGTTCCATTTGTAACTTCCATATAACACATTATATTCCTTCAAATTGTTGTTATGACAAAATAACAAGCCAGAGTTTATTTGAATAGTTGTAGGAATGCATGGAATGTGGACTAAGCACAAGTTGTGAACTTGACATTCACAGGGATACTAGAAGAGGGTACATTTATTATGTCATGAAAAGGACATTTAAATTTGTTAACATTAACTTAAGATTTTTTCCAAAAATCTACATATAACTTTTTTATCATATTGTCACAATATGAGGTATAAGTATGTTAGTGTTATAGACCAGACGGTAAAATCCTCTTTGTTCATGCACTAGCGCGCTTGCCTTTTCACCCTGAGATTGTGGGTTCTAGTGACGATAAAAGCTTGACCACATATGATGTTGGTTACTTCCCTGAATGTTTCTAGGGATGTGGGCTGGGAGTCCAACTATCATCAGCTGGGCGGTCTGTGACAGTATGAAGAGATGTGATGCCAAACAAGATATATGCCATTTTCAAACGTTTTGAGATAAAACCACCAACATGTGCCCTAAAATGCTGGCTTTACATTGACACTATACTTTAAACAATTCCAAGGTAATTTTGAAATTATGATATGATCAAAAGTAGTGCACAATTTCTTAATTTTTTTTATATCGGTTACATTTACCACTATCTCAAACTGAGAAAAGTGAATGCAACAGTTTTTGCATTTGAACTAATTCATATATATCTATAGCAACAATAAGATAACACGCTTGATATATTACCTCATGCATAGTCATAAGATAATTGAGGATGATCTGAAGTTCTTCATCATTGGCAGATTTCTCTTTGAGTATGAGCTGTTTAGTGATGCGCAGAATCAGGGCACGTAATGAAGACAGGTCATCATCACTTGGGCGTGGACCATCTGAAATGAATAAATAAATAAATAAATAAATAAATAAAACCACTGATAATAATCAATGATATGTTCATGGTTATACTTTGTTTCACCTTGCAAGAATCTTGCAACAGCATTTAACGAGGATCTTATAATACGTCCCCATTTACCTATTGTGTAGGCTCAAAAAACTACAAGAATATCTGTAGATTCATACAAATCAGTTCAGAGGAATCTCTGCCAGAGATTCTTACTGTATTTCTACACCTCATGTTTCCCTCCTAACAAATGACAACTTCATGTGTAATTTTTGAGGTCTTCTGGATGAAATGATAATGGAACAAGGACTCAATTTGGTCCCAAAAGGTGGTGTCAAGGAGGCTGTTTACATCAGAATAAAGCAAAGTACTCTAAATAAGACCAGGGCTAGCACAAGCTTTCAGGAGCATGCAACTCATTATTTCATCAGAGGTAGTCATGTGACACACATCGTGGTCAAACAACCTCTGATAACTAAAGCATCATTCATACATGTCAATCATATGAGTAACAAAGATATGTGTTACTATCCAAAAGCTCTTAATGTAGACAATATTACAAGCACTCTCTGTTTGGGACCAGTCCACTGGGAAGAAGTTGTATCGTCCACCATCACTCAAAAGACAGCTACTCTCCAAGATGGCCAACACTGTCAGGTTACTACTAATAAAATAGTTTTGACTGAATCTCATATGTTAACAACTTAACCATTTGAAGAATAGTTAAATGTATGTTTCTACCATATAATAATGGGGTATTTTTATCTGAAGGCCAATAAATTAAATACAATTGCTAGTCTTCTTCTGCTATTTGAATCGACCTGGTCAAGTGTGCACAGTTCCAATAAAAGAAATAAGTGAGTGAATGTTATTAATCATCCAGTAGCTTTCAACAAAATTTTGGAAATAAATCGAATATTGGAACTTACGCATTCCAGTACTAGATTTATTTCCAAAAGTCAATAAAAGAAATAGTGTGACTTCTTGTGGTGTCATGGGTTTAGTATAAAAACTCTGAACTTCACTGTAATTAAAGCATTTCAGGCTTAGTCTTTCACATGGTATTACATCATTGGGTATTACAATCATGAAAAAAGTAGAAATTCACAAATAATTCAGGTGCCGCTGTGAGCAAATAATATATTATTACTTTAAATGACTGTATAACCCTTTCAAGAAGCTTGCCTATCTTTCACAACCTACCTAGTCCTTTTGGCGTGACACCACTGCGATCCTCTGGGTTAACAATCCAGTAGTAGTACTTGAGTGTGTGCATGAGTTGTAACACAGTGCTAACTCGACGGATATTGGTATAGATGCTAGACTGTCCAACAAATTCATTGGCAAGGAATGTATACAAGGAAATCTGGACCTGAAAAGAAACAATAACCAGTCATGAAGTTTGATCTTTACTTGTATATCATATCCAGTATCCGTGTTGGCTAGCTGCCATAGCTGGTTGATGTGTCTTTTGAATGTACTTGCAGTAAAAAGCCACACCATACGACTATCTCAATTCTTACTCAGTTCATATGATTTATTTCATGGTTTCCTCTATTCTCACAATGATTCATGCAAATTGCTCCAAAAGAACAATACTAGGTATTTATCTTAAGTTCTGATAGTTGATTTTTGATTTATGTGTTAGCAAATTCTGTGAATACGTGACAATTACTCAAAAGAGGACAAGGATGATTTTTTCAATGCTGTCTTGTTTGATTGAAACTCGACACTGAACAATCAAAACACAATTGCGCTTCGACGCCCTCACGAAATGGAGCCTCTCATTGGTTCCCGAGCCATACCATTACCAAAACAATCTGCCTAGCAATGACATGACCCTAACAAACTGAATCATCCATTTTCTCAGCAAGGGCATATTAGTTTAGCATTGTTACACTTTTTTAAACTTAATTAAAATTCCTTGGAAACAACTTGAGTACTCAAACGCACATTAAACTTTTGTGAAATTATACTAAATTTATGCAACAAATGTACCATTTGTTCTTTCCTTATTACTATTTTGGCTAATTTTTAGTCAAATTAATGGCCTAATTTAAGATTTTTAACGAGCAATTTCTGTGAGTGAAGTTGTAATACTGTGAAGATGGTGTAATAATGCCGATCAGCTTGTTTCTTGCCCGGCAGCATACATGTGCCTCATGCTTTATTTGGAGCATATATATATATATATCTAAAAGTAAAGAAACATTCTTCTTTTGTCACGTAGAGTGCTCAATCCTTACGGAGAGCAAGATATATATTTTTATTTTGCTGACCAATCATAATCTTGCTGACAGATCATGTATTGATATTTTCATTGTAAACGTGGCTGGGGAATATATTACAGGTTGGATGAGACTTCATTAGAGAATATGGTATGTCTTCCTCCTATGTATACCTTACCTTGACAGGTGTGTGAATCCAGAGTGCAGGGTTAAACAATATATGGTCCACTAGATGCCTGAGTAACTGAGTACCTGCTGGAGCTGAGTTGAAATGCTTAGCAAGATCTAGGAACAGTTCTAGTACCGTCTCTGTCATGCAATTTGTAGCAGCCTGGATGTGAGAGAAAACATTGGGCCAACTTATTAACAGAAATTATGCGATATGTTATCAACATGGCATAAAAAAAATGTTGGGATTATTTTTTTAATACAATTATCATGCAATTATTCCTGTACAGCAAATCCTGACTGTCACATTTATGTATGAGGCGGATGTTAAAGAAACATGTGAAAGAATGATTTATCACTGTATATTTATGCTTCTTGTTCACAATGTATCATTGTAAATGCACAGCCTCCTTTATTTTGACATTGCAGGGGCTACACTAGGTAAAGAAAGTTCAAATAAAGAAAGAAAGAAAGGTTTCATTGGTGTGACAAAAAAATATCTTGCTGCAAAATAGAGAAAAGTTAGATTTGTAACACAATGCAGTTCCAATGGTAAATTTTCTATTTGGGGGGGGGTGGGGGTGGAAGGGGGCAAGATCTCTGACTGGGGCAGTCGATAGATAAAAATTCCAAAATATCTTTGCTGTGTTTTTTAATAACAAATCTGGTCAGGTGATTTATATAAAATAAAGAGCATAAGACTCAAATCGTACATTTAATATAAATGTGACTTATTTTGTGTAGCATTATGTGAAATATTACAAAAAAACCTGAGTTCCCATCAGTCACAAATCAATTATATCTAAAAAAGAAAATTAAAACAAAATCATTTTCAAAAAAAGCTCTCCGTATTAGCTTTTGAACATCAGAGGAGCTTTGAGATGAACTTTCAAATTAATGAAGCCTCATGCAGCTCATATTTCAACTGAATGCTTGAGTGCAAGATGGGTGGCTGTAAGTGCTTTATTATTACTATGCACTAATGACCTTCTTGTAATCAACTGACAATTAATAAAACTCACTTGGTATTCCAGCATCTCTTTCACCCCCATAGTTAATATTTCACATTCCAAACACAATCCAACAGAAATAATCAATGTAAATCATCAAAATGCAATTATTGGAGTAAATATGCCATCCTGCATGATTAGGTAGGCTAAATCACTTTTCACAAGCTAAGTTGCTCATAAAACAGCCTGTTTGTTTCTGCACATGGCTGCACCAGTAGAAGCATGAATTACTGTGTAACCCCTCTATTGAATCAGGTTATCAATCCCAGCATGCATCAGTGCAAGCATACATCATCTTGAGAGCACAAGAAAGTATTGCATTAATTTGCTTTATAGCTGCCTTAAGGAACATGTCTGTGTCTACATATTCCCAAGGGTGTCATTAGGTGCGCAAGGATACCACTAAGTTAAATGTTGTCACACATTTGTGCACATTCTACCAGAAATGTTACACAACAATATGTTCTTTCAGAGTTTGGTGTAGCTTATATAAAAGAAGGTTATGATTGAGTCATGCTTTATCTGGTAAAACACAAGAATTTTTTTAAACCATAAAATTACTTCTGTATCTTTCTGGATTTAGGAGAGACAGTGTCAGATACATCATTTTAAATACATCATTTTATAGTCCCAAGTTGACATAATCCTGGCCATGAATTTGATTGAATTATGTTTCATCTGGCAAAACAGGATAATATATATTTTTTAATCCACACAATGTTCTGAAAATCGGCAGAAATACCACATGGCAGCTATAGCATTATATTTGTCAGATACACCATTCTTGCACTCCTTCATTGACATAACCGTGTTCATGCACTGTCAAGCAAGTTATTCTTAGCCATTGTCATGCATATATTCCACCTGTTATCCCTCCAATATGGTGTTGTGTTACTTATGACAATGAATATTCATAGCGGTACTTCAATTTTCATCCTTTGCTGTGATTTGTAATTTTTTTTTATCCTGATTGGTATGTCTTTGAATATATTATAGGAGCTTACTTGATTGAAATCTATGGAAATCTATATGTATTCATATGCATTCAAATACTGATGATGTCAACATCATTCAGGTTTTGTTCAATTATTAAAATGAGCAAACATGAATATGTGCTATGCACGACCATGGCAAGTCTGTACCTTTATAGCATGGCTATAAATCATTTATATATATCATTTATTTATTAATTGAAGAAAAAAAGGCAAAGAAATTATATATAAATGCTGGGTTATGCTTCAGCTCTTGTATATTTTTTGAAAGAATAGCAAACATATTTTGTTGAATGTTTTATCATAATAAATACCTAGTAAGCATTACATCATACTTAAGGTGTAGCGCAATAATGATGTGTACCAAGGGCTTAAGTGGGGGGGGGTAATAATAGAAGGAGCTAAGCATTTCTTGGTAAGACTCAGAGGGGGATTGACATGACAAAAGAAGGGCCAAGCAATATTTACCCTGCTGTGTTTCTACTGGGTCAATTACTCAGTACTACCTTGCTTTAGATTGTATTGCCCTGCATCACCTTCTAACCCAGTGGGTAAAAAACATATAAACATGCTTATATTTATATTTGTCTGCGTCAAAAGCCAAAAACCAAATGTAATACAATTGAAAATATTCAATACTGCATGGGAATGGCACCTCCCAATATTGAATGACAATTAAGCTTTTAGAGGTGTTATTAAATTCAATATGATTGCCAATACTCTATAAAAGACAGTTCTATGGATCAGGTTTTCAACCCTGGTCGTAAAAGGAGCTTTCCTTCTTTGATCGGTCTAATATAGTATATCATGTTATCTATACAGATTTCCTAGCCTGGCTGGCATTATAAGGCCCCTATACTCCCCTACCTGTCATACTATAGGAATCCAGACTTGCCAACATCCTATTTTGACGGCACAACACTTAAAATGTCGCACAAATCAAGAAAAATCTATTCAAAAATTGAGACAAAATTTGTCTAAAACTGTACTATTTTCTGTTAATTTTTAAAAAACTTAACACGATTTGTTGATTTTGTCACAAAATTCACTGAAAACGGGCTAAAAATTAATATTTTTCGCTCAAGCGCTAAAAGGCGCCCAAAAGTCGCAAAATTTCAGTTGCCATGTTAAAACTTGCTTAATTGGGCTACCAAATAGTGTGATTGGCAACCCTGTATGAATGCTTACCTTTTGTAATAGATAGCCTAGTATAACAAAGCCCCTTCCTTGAACCATCTGCTGCTGTGTTGACACGGAACCCTTGAGCAGATCACACAATAAGCCTAGAAGCAATGGGCTGCAAGAAAATCATATCATACATACATACATCAGTCTCTCTTGGATTTGTAATAAATCTTAACTATTTGGTTGCTATCTATGCTCTAAAAAAACACTGAAGGTGATTTTGATTTAACTTTACCACTGAAGTGATTTTGATTTAACAATACCACTGAAGGTATTGTTTGTGAATATTTTTCTTATTGATTTTAAGCTCAAAATAGGAATTTTTTGCTATTTTTTCTTTTTGATTTGTAACTGATTTCTTTCTGTTACAAGTTTTTAATGACAGTTACACATTATTCGATAAATGTTTTTGAGTAAGTATACATTTGGGTAACATCATTGCTTTAGTATACAATTGAGTACCATCATAATCAAACAGGTCTAGATATGAAAATTGGGATTTTGCTCCCAGACAGACTTAACCCCCTGAGCACTACCTGCCGATCTAAAATTGCCTCTGATTGGTCAATTACATGATATTTTCATTTTAATCACCAATCAAAATGGAGCTTTGCAAATAATTCACCCCAATTTTTTTGTGGTGAAATTATTCTAACAATGTTGCTGATTGGTCCAATTGATAATGAAAACTTCTTTTTGGCCAATCGGCAGGTAGTTCTCATGGGGTTAATGGCAACAAGATTATAAGATTATGACAATAACATCAGCCATATTTCTTGATATGATTTTTTTTTCAACATTCAATGATTACATCACTGATTCATTTGAAAGTGTACGTGCTGGCTTGTGTATCCGTCTGATATAGCCAGACAGATACAGGCCCATTTTCCCTGCTTTTCCGGGTTTTTTTTGCAATGGCTAGACTGTGCTGCACTTCTTTTAACCAATCAAAATACTAAATTTCGTTCTCCCGTCACCTTGTCCTACATTCACTGCTGCATCGTCCCTGCATTTGTTGCATCGTCCCTGTATTACTACAAACTAAATTATTACGATACATTAATTTCTACATTTTATGCTCTTCCAAGCTTGCACAAAGTTTGACAATGTGACACTGTTGCTTTAGTGTGTCAAGTCCATAGAGAATCTTGCAATTAGCTGATTAAAAACAAATAAAATTGTTAAATCTTTGCAGCGTGAACAAATTATTGCTTGAAAATTACTCGTTTTACGGTAATAAGTTTCCATCCCTGATCATCTCCAAAAATCAAATCCAAATATTCATTCTGTTTACTCTTTTCCATATATGAGTTAAATCAATAAGATGACTATTCACATAACTCCATTCAATCCAGAATAATGAATCAATGAAACCTGGATCAAATTTTTAGAATACATCATACAGCCCATGCGAAAATTAATTCAAGCTAGATCAGAATTGCTGGAAACTTCCAGCTTTTACTTGAATAACCAAGCTTATCCAAGCTTTGGCTAAGGGTAAAATCCCGGCTAAATTCAAACCTTGAATATTCTGGTTTTAAGCCTGGACTCAAATTAACCTGTTTAAGAAAATGTCCAGAATCTTTTGCTTTGCCAAGTATATCTTTGTTGATGAATACATCATTATTGCGTACGATGAACTGCTTAGTAACGATGTATGCACCAATGATGACATATCCCGAGTTAAATTCTAAAAGACTTTCAGGAATTACCAAAGTGGTCTATTGGCTCTTGCTTGTTAGTAAGTAAGAGTTGTAAATGCCTCAAAAATAGCTGTAACATCAAAACTAAACTACCATATTATATGTGATTTTCAGAATGGAAATTATGCAAGGAATCCAACTAGCACAACAGATTCCTGCAACAATTAAAATTTTATTTCCCTTTACTGTTTCGAGGAAGGTTTAAGTGAAGGGGGGCAGTTGTTATCTACTACATTATGAAAGTTAAACTGAGAATTTCCAAATTAACCAATGATATCACTCAGGATATTGATAATTAATTGTAGAACAAATGCTACAGCTACGGTAATAATTATCTGGTGGATAACTTAATTTTTACCCAATTTTATACTACAAATGCACTTAACAGTATGTTTTCCAAATTCTACAGTCACTGTTTGGTAACTTATAGGGGCATGGATAAAGACCTCATAGGTCTATAGCAATCCACATTCATGTAACCTGTCTACAATGCACAGGTCTGAGTCTCTGCATAATGATGTGAAATGTCATTTATCCAAGACTCTTCCAAATTGAACCCCAAATTATGAGGATTTTTTCTGTCTAGTGTCTTTAACATATTGCAACTACACATTGTATTTGTTTTGAGCATTTTGTATTTAACAATAATAATTATTACAGTAAAATGAAAATTAGTAAGCTTCATTCATTTTCACACTTTCCACTTTCTTCTGAATTTGCACAAAATAACAGACATGTGAACAAATTTCTTTAGTGTATTAGTCTATGTAAAACAATTTGGGATTATCCCAATTAAAAACAAGTGAAAATTATTTAAATTTGTGCTGTGCAAAATATAATTTGAGCAAAAATTACAACTTTCACAGCTATACAGAATAACTCAACTTAAATAATATATAATAATAATCATTATAACAAACTCTATGATATTTATCCAAGAAAATATTACTCTGGTAAAATATGTAAAAAAATCCTGTGACAAATCAATACTCAAAGTCTGTGGGGGAATCTGCATCTTATACACTTGGGGACATTGAACCTCATATTTATGTAACCCCAAAATGATCGTATATCATTATTCAATAACAATCAACAGTCTACGCTACAGTGGTTATGGTAACCCTTTGCATGCATGCTAAGTAAACATCATTGCAATTTCACAAGAAAATATCAATCATTTTATCATTCTAACCTTGACAAATTCAAAAATGTCACTTTTTTATGATAACAATAATTAAATTAGTTTTGGAAATTAATTACAAATGAGTCCAAACATGTTTAGCTATTTTCATTAAAGATTCCCCACAAAGTGCAAAGAAATCTTCAGACTATTATAGGATGAAAACGATAGCATAGTGTAAAGCGTAACCGCCACACATCAATAAACTTTGCTATTTCCCCGTGGACTTACCACACTACAGGGTCAATCTGCTCTTCCCCTTCCCCATTAGCGACAGCATTTTGCTGTACATAGTCTAACTGTGTGAGCAGGGGGAATATCATGTGGATACCACCAATGGAATGGAGAGTGCTGTGTATGGAATGGGTCACTATGGCTCGTACATCCTGAAATGAAACATGCAAACAAAGTGATGAGTTAGTAGGTAGAGATGGGATGAAATGTCTGCTATAGGGATATACATAATGGTAATTAATCATATTACTTCACTCTATACAATTTAAACAGTTTATATAATTGGTCCTTTGTTTACAGGTTCTATTTAAAGGGACATTCAGTGATCTGCTACATAACAACACTATAAAATTCACTGAAATTCAGATTTGTACATTTTTAAACAACTACAGGTGTGAAAGCAATCTAATAAGACAAAATCTGATATTTAATAAGGTTCAATAAACACATCCAGATTCCTATTGCTGCCAACCCCAGAGGTATACTGCTACTTTGTGGCTACCTGTGCAGTACTAATCAAGTACCAATGTGTGCACTATACACATGATTCTGATGTGTGTACTCTAGAGTACCCACACAGGTACTCTAGATACCAATGAGGTAGCTGGGTTGCAGTGTACCCCTGGGGACAGCAATAGGAATCTGGTGGTGTATGAATTTTTATTCTGGCACAATTGAGGCTATCAAATTCACAAGCCATGATTAACATACAAACACATGCAATCAATGCTGATGATAGCCATTATCACTCACAGAACAATTATTTGCAGTCTTTTTTGAAATAAGCAAGAGCTGTTGTCAATTTAATCTCTTTGTGCCAGTATGTTTCTTCTTGATATTGTATTTATTTTCCATCCATCTTTTAATGCATTCCATATTCTCTTAGCATTATTTGTTGATCCCCCTGCCTGCATGTTAGCTTGATAAGCCAGGCTTACATCATGTCTTCTGTGTATATTCCTCAGTATTTTGATGTGTTTTAATGATTAAAGGTGACAAGCCGATTTTATCACAGGATGTTATCCACCTTACATGGAGGCCTGTGACCCAATTTTGAGCTGATCCAGCAGTTTGGATATTAGAGCAAATATGTGCATTGCAGTGGGCCATAGAATAATTCATGGTCTTTGGGTGGTATACAAACATGTCTCTACCTTTTTGTTCATAATCTCTATCATAGAGATTTACTGGAGTTATGAGAACAATATAAGCTTGAATTTGAAGCAGTAAAGTAGGGGATGAGGTTATCAATTGGGACATCCATCTTTAATTAAGAATGGTTATAAAGCAAGATAAAATACTTGCTGTAATAGATTAGACATAAAAGCAATATAACCTGCAAATAGACAAGTGTCTTCCAGCCTTTCTTGTCTGTGCAATCCTTTTGCAGAAGTCATGAACTCTATAGCTAGAAGTCAAACACTCTTTGTTTAAAGGGGCACATTACCTCAACTTCCTCTAAAAGAGTTGGGATTATTAAACAATCAGAAACCAAGGACCACATCATGTTTGTGTACATAACCTTTCTTGCAGAGTCAGTCATTTGACAAAGACATTGTCCTATGTATATATATTTCCGGAATTTGAAATAAGCTTTTTTGTGAGTGGATATCTACTGAACAATACCATAAAACAAGAATGCTAGCCCTTTAAGTATTCCGATGTACATGTAATTGGTATTGGAAATTGAATTTTTTCCAATGCGGAAGAGATATACAATTGAAATTGGAATTTTTGTGCTGTATTAATTTCATGCTTTCATGTTCTTATAAAATCAAAAACATTCAAACCTGTTTATTTACTTTGTAAGTGTATGTAGGAAACTCTAAATTGGCACATTTAAAACAACAATACTTTTTTTTAATTCTTGCAATGTAAAATTTTAATATCGCAAATATTGCCACTTTCCCAATGCTATAAATATAAAGTGTGAGTGGGTGCTGATCGAGGGACAAATCTATACTAATTTGACATGTAATTACATAAGGGATGCATTCAAACAAAATCAGTCGTTTGTCGAGTAAAAGCTTGTTTCAATTTTAAATCTCATATTCTTGCATATTCTACAGGATACAATATGCTAAAGAATCCATCAAATTTGGACTGGTGGTTCCTGAGATACTAGCATTTTGTCAATACTGAAATAATAAATTAACAATAGACATTGAATACTTCATTTGACGGTATCTCAAAATCAATTTTAGTGTCAAACAATCTCATATAGCTTTATTGGGTCAAATATGTGCTCCATGTAGTTATTACTAACAGGCTCTAGTTTGTTTATACATGGTTCACTTCCGTCTGCTCTGACAATATGTGAATGCACGATAAGATTATAAAAATAAATTGTGCTATTTTCATCAGGATCTATTAATACTCATGCTCACATAATGTAGCAAATTCTTTTATTCTTGTTTTAAATTTGTCTCAAATTTTAAGGAATTTATGGCAGATTTTTCATTTATTATTAATCTACATCATTAAATTATAAAAATAAAATTCACACATTAATTACCTCTCTTTCTTACACACTCTGTCTCCGAGTATAAATTTTTCTCCCTCTCATACCTCTCTCTTTGTATCTTCTTACTATCTCACACACACACACTCTCTCTCACCATCTCACCTCTTTCTGTATCTGGAGTATCTATTTTTCTCCCTTCCTCTCTCTCTCTCTTTCTCTCTCTAACTACTTATTCAGAGTCCATCTCTCTGCCTCTTTCTCTCTGAGGCTTTCATTTTCATTTCTTTGCTCACTTCATCACATGAAAAGACTCCTTATACAATTGTAGTCAATTTAATAATGTAAAGTGTATAATCACCATCTATACACCAATGCAATGCAATAATCTTGTAATACATCTTAAGCACAGGTTGGCACTGTACGGATTTACAGCCCACACTATACATATCAATTTCCCCACTGGCTCTTATTTTTTACTTTAATATATTTCAATAATTCATTCATAAAAATGTCAAGTTGATTATCAGCGCTCACTGAAACTGAATAATATATATTGTAGTAATCTGGTTCTGTACAAAATGGATGGTGTGAAATTGAATCAATAGAAATGGGAGATGAGGGGAATAATCCAATGCCATCCAGGTGAAAGTGTACTGATGTAGGGGTTTTTCATTTTTTTTTATTGCATTGCATTGTTATCAACAAAACAAACAAAATTGCAATTAACTTCAAATCAATATTTGAACTTATTACACAATTTGTCACAATATTCAATGAAAAAATAAATGTGGTTTGAACGTTCATCTAACAGTGTTAGTGTCCAAAAACAGTAATTATTTAAACAATTATTGTGCAACTTTCTAAGACAAGAAGCATCTCCCATAATTCTACAATTTAAGTATGATGTGGAGCCTGATTTCCCCTTATTCACTTTTTTGGTAAATCCAATTTTAAGCTTTTGCGATTTAATCCTAAATATGTCACGCTTATGCGCACACAGCGTCACTGCATATGGAACTGCGCAGTCATGACTGGAGTACCGATGTGCACATCAGCGCAATTCAACATAATGTAGGGCTAAAATGCAAAGGCTTTCAGGATTTACCAAAAGGTGATTTCTCTTGGTATTTCTAATTTGATGATTAATCTAGACATCAGGGCTGACATTCCTTTCTTACATCATAATATTAAATAAATAAAATAGACAATGCACAGCATTTAAGTCAAACGGCCTCTAAACCTAACCCCTAACCCTAACCCCTAACCCTAAACACTAACCCTGACCCTAATTTCCATATGGTGATGTTTCTGTCCCAAATGCCACATATAACCAATGCACAGAAGTAGATGCTTTATTCTAAACCAGAGGGCTGACATTCTTACCTGTACCATCAATGCATGTGGTGAGTGCACAAAGTAGGATACGTTTCCCTTTGGTGATGATTCAAGACAGAGCTGGGATTCAGTTGCAGCAGGATTATATAGAAACACTATGCTGTTGGTCAGTTTGCCATCATACAGGATTTTCTTGTAGCCATCTGGTAAGCTCACATCGCTTTCTGAAGGGAATTTGAAGTGACTCTGATGGGGGGGAATAGAAATAGATTAAATGACAATGGTGAATAGATTTGTTAGGTCTGTTTATCAAGTCAAACTGTCAAGTTTTGCTGGTAAGATATACCTTTGATTTTGTTCACTATTTGTATTGTTACAGCTATCTTGTCAGAGGACTGCATTAGAAAATGAACAGTTGGTCCAGTTTTACCATCTGCATCATACAGCTTCTTTAAATGGATTTTTTGATAAAAAAGATGTCTTCATTTTTTTTAATGAGCAGCCCACAACTATGTTAACAAGTGACCAAAAGGAATTGTTTTGTTTTGAGAATATGTTGATTTCTTGTTATGAAATGTTGACAGATGCAAAAACTGCTCAAAACAAACTCAACAATACAATGAGTGGGCATTTGTATATTCTTGCGTCATATTGCTGATTCATTAGACATGAGCTGATATGGACAGAAGGAGCGAACCAGGAGTTCTTTTATTTAAGATGATGGATTATCATATCACTAAGAGAAACATCAAAGAATGCTGCTAACCATAGACATTTTTGTATCTGGTCATTGAGTGCCTACTTACGCTTTATATCTAGTCAGTGAGATCGTATTGCTTAAACACGATACGCGTATACGGTGAGACACGCGTATAAAGGCGAGTCTCGTATACCAGGCGTGAAAATGCATGCCAGACGTAATACACGGAACAGTCATCCAATTTCTTTAAGTTTTTCAGTTTTTCCAACAATTAAAATGCTTAATTATTTCAATATTTAAATGACTTTGTGGTATGATAAATACGTTATTAGGTTCAGCATCGGTATGGTATGGAAAATTATCGTGCGCTCAGTGTCATACTGGGTTCAGCCTTCAGCTTTACCCAGGATGACAATTCATGCACAATAATTTCCCATACCATACCTCCGCTTCACCTAATAACTATTATGTTGGTTGTTACATTTAACATACTGGAGTCCTGCATATAGAGTGTTGCTTGCTATCAATGATTGCTACCAAAAGGTGAAATAACAATGTAAGGATTCAGTAGGCTCATCTTAAACATTTGAACTTCATATTAGAAACAAAAATATTTATTTACAAGTTGAGAAGTCACCAACTGACACCACAGCAGCTGAAGGGAGTATCCCATCATGCATTGCAGTCTATCTGTTTGCTCCATAGCAAATACATACAAAACATACGTAAGAGCCGCTTAGATATTGAGAGCTATGGATAGTTTCACAATACTTTAGAGATCATATTTTTTCAAACAAAAGTCTAAACTCCCCTGATATAAGCAAGTAATTGAAAGTTGAAGTGACAGATTTTGTGTACACTTTCTATGTCATGTGCAGTTCTACTATGGTACCGCAGAGCATGATGGGGTACGCCTATCAGCTGCTGTGGACTGACACACACATAAATCTGTACCAATCACTTACCTTATAGTTGGGACCTAATAGATTAATAGCATGTACTTGTTGTGTGTTCAGTGATTCACTGAATAGATACATGGATGCCATCTGACCACAAAATGTACGCTCCTTGTCGGCCGTTGGGGCAGAACCTAAGAAACACTTGTCAAAAGGCTGCAAAGGAAAGAAATAAGTAATACTGTTAAACCAATGAAATTTTCGGTATTGGGATTCACAATATTTATATAATACCAGATTTAACTTCACATTTGATTCCCCCTTTTCTCTTGGTTGTTTCTCTGACATCTTTGTCAAGCATCTCTCCCTCTTCGCTCTTGTTTTCTACCATCTCTAGCTTGATCTTGAACACATTTTCTCCAGACCAGACAGGACACACACCTTAAGATGAACAAAACTATACTTTTGTCATTTCTTTTTTGCCTCGTTATTTGATGTCATTTGTTGAATGGGACAATAAAATATGACTCCTTAAACTGCTTCTATCATTAAGAGTCAGACAGGTACTCAAGATACCAAATCGTTTCAATCAACTCATAAATGACATCCTTAATATTCTTGATATATTGCAGTATTAAATTACAGGTGATTTTATGACAATCTCCCTAATGAAACTATTAAATTCTTCATTGCACACACATTTGTCATACACATGTTATAACTACCAACTGCAACACTCAAAAAGCATATTTTTTACTTCCTTCAATTGGAGAAAACTTTACAGCATATACATGGCACTTGGGCAAGGTGCTTGGGCAAGGCTCTTTACCTCACTTGCCTCTCTCTATCCAGGGATGAAATGGGAATATTGTCCCTTGAGGCCGCCCAAAGGTATGAGCATGCCTTGGGCATTGTGTGGCAGCTGACATATTCTAATGACAGTGAAGCGCTTTGATACATGTGAAAGGCGCTGTATACATGGCAACATTTATTTTATTAATTGATTTATTCATACAGATAAAAACAAAATATGCACATATTAAGTCATACAATGGGCAATTTAAACATGTAAATAAAGGTAAATAGATCTGAAAGATATGATTAATTTATTTTATCTCTGCCTAAACCCTAACCCCAACCTCTAACACTATCCCTGACACTACAACCTAAACTAATCCTAATCACTGTGGCTACAGTTATTCAAAAGTCTTGCTACGGAAATGACTATTTACAGCCATGATAGCCAGACCTTAACAGTCCCATCAATTCTGATTTGGATTTATTTCCATCTATACAAACAATCTGTATCAACCACTCATAATGGATAAATAGCACTGAAATGTTTGGACATATCATCAGCTTTACTTTACAGCAAGATATTTTGGCGGATTTATTTTTGTGTGATTTTTATGATTCTCAACCATTTTGTGGTTTCTTTTATTCGCTGTTTCAAAAATATATATATTAAACTGTATGTTTTAAAAATATTTAAATTCCAGGCTCTGGAATTAACCACAAAAAATGAAAATAAAAAGCTTGTGAAAATTTCAAACTGTATGGTACAAAACATCAACAAGAGTCCCAGCCATCATAATACTGTTGATATCTACCGATCTAGCCATAACACTAACATCTCAGACATCACAATCTACAGACACAGTTTCTTAACCCCAATCTGCATGTACACTCTTAAAATGACCTCTGAAAAATTTGGTACAAAAATTAATCCCTCATAACTTGAGGTCATCTTCTAAGCTATGAATGTTGGACAGAATCATGGAACTACCCCCTGGATATGAGGCTATTTTGGTGCATAGTGTATGGCATACACACATATCAATTTGTTTAGGTCCTTGGTCAGAAAAGTCAGCACTAGTACGCTAAGATTAATACTTGCTCTATGTTTGTGTACGTGTCAAGTAGGAGGCACTTAGTAAGTGTAATAATACAATGTAGTAAAGCTGTCTATAGGCTCACCAACACACTATTGTTGATGATCAGGATGACCATTTATATTTCAAAGTTTTTTCAATCTTATTTTGTCCATCTGTAAAGCCACATAGGATGTATAGACCATGAATCTGTCATTACAGCATTTTGTAGTTCTTGAAACAGATTCATCAGGATCGTTCATAGTTCATTTGATTGATAAAGGTTCTTTTTCAGATCCAATTAAAATGATACTACTCACTCAGAAATTCCTATCGGGAATCTTGTTCACTCTGGTACTGGTGTTTCTAGCCGGTGCTGCCAGTGCTAAAAACATCTAGAAACACCAGTACCATAGTGAACAAGATTCCTGATAGGAATTGAAATATTTTGGAGAGAGTAGTATCATTTTCATTGGATCTGAAAAAGAACCTTTATCAATCAAAAGCATTTTGTAGTATTTCAAATTGAATCCTGCCTTTAGCAGATGCTATTTATTTGATATTTTTATCTTACTATTTGACTGTTACTCCTTGGGTAACAACAGATAACAAACAATTTTAGATTTTTCTAGAACAAGAAATTTGATTCCAATTGCTATGTCTGGTGTCCTACTTTCACATCCACAGCAGATGCTACACACCTTGTTTCCAGTATTTGGAATTCAGGAGTGATCATCAAGAGTAATGTTTTAGCATTGTTGCTGTTGTATATATGGGGTGTATGTGACTGTGTTTACTGACAAATGTAGGGTTTTTGCTAGCAAATTTTTGAATTCTTAATTTTTTATTTGATAAAAGTACTTTGTATTTAAAGTTGATACCCTGTGTTGGTTACCATTGTTTGCCCATTTTAAGTTTATGATAGTGTATACTTATATATTAATGTATCCTATGTATATTTTGTTAAATTATTTTTATGTATTTTGATATATATTTCAATGTGACCCCTGGGCCTCATGGAAGAACAGGGGATACCTTAAACCATCCACTGAATGAGTAACCCAGGCAAAAGAAGAAATAAAACAAACAATAATGGACACACACATGACATTTTACATTTCTTGGACCTCCTCTGCAATGGAGAATTGTAAACTTTATTTTGAGGTGCTATATTGCAGTTAGGAGTGTAGGGTCACTCCACAATTGGAGAGTGAAAACTTAACTATATATGTCCAGTTGTCCACTAAGGTATAAGAAACTCAAATTTTTGTGTCTGAAGTTAGATAATAAAAACTCAATAGGGTGAGTTGAGGTGTAAGGTTGCCAGTGTTTACATGTAGTGAGGTGTATATGTAGGTGCACTAGGTATATTGGGTAGTAAATAGCAAACAAACTGTAAATAAAACCAAGCAGAAATGTTCTTTGTGCTTCCTTCCTACAGGCAACTTGCATATTTCAATAAATGTTCAAATTATTCTTGCAAGTATTACAAAGCCCACATATTACCTGGCCTCAAGTCAATCCAGAATGACCAATGACCAATTTGCATATATCCGTTCAATTAATTAAACCCATCAGCAGAGAGGAACCCTGATTGCAATTGCATGTTGGATATCATGCTTACATTAGGGGATTTGCCATTTGGTCTAATACCATTTGGTCTAATATCCATTTCGTCTAAATCCATTTCGTCTAAATCCATTAGGTCTATATCCACTACGTCCAATAATCATTTGGTCATTTAACCATTTGGTCCGATAACCATTTGGTCCGATAACCATTTAGTCTAATAACCAATAAGTCTAAAACCATTTAGTCTAACAACCATTTAGTCTAATACTCATTTGGTCTATAACCAATAGGTCTAATAGCCATTTGGTCTAATACCCATTTGGTCTACACACCATTTAGTCTTACAAGCATTTAGTTTATTAATAAATAGGCGAAATGGTATTAGACTAACTGGTTATTAGACCATACGAGTATTAGACCATACGGTTATTAGACCAAGCGGTTAGTAGACCAAATGGTTATTAAAAAATATTAGACCAAATGGTTATTAGACTATATGGTTAGTAGACATACCGGTTATTAGACCAAACAATATTAGACTAAATGGACATTAGACTATATGATTATTAGACTAAGTGGCAATTAGCCTTTCTGGTAATAGACCAATTGAATATAGACTAAACGAGAATTAGACGAAATGGTATTAGACCAAATGGCAATAGACCTTACATTATGTCTTTAACACAGTCTTTCTGGAGCCAAGGTGAGTACATGTTCCAGAATGAATTCTTACTTCTCAACGTCTGTCTATTATGCATGCATTACGGTGCAACTTTGAACTTAATGAAATGAAACAAAGTCAATATGACATTTGTCGTCTGCTAGACTCGACTATAATGATCTCATTCCTGAAGGCATAGCTCAATGACTTCCATTCAAAAAGCAGAGATCAAATTTTGACCTAAAGTGGTGAGGTATGAGTTTTTGTACCCAACACACCCAAAGGTCATTATTTGAGTGTAGAAGCATTGGGGTTAAGGAACTGTGTCATAAAGATTGTCATGTTTGAGATCCCAGTGAGATTAGGTGTAAGAAGTAAAGGTTCATATGAAATATTACAGTGTTGGTTGTTACAGACATTGATGGTGTCTGCCGTTACAGTTCCACTTGTGAAATTGATTGATTGCTTTGTCAATGATGGGAAAATAATCACTAGAAATAGCGCTCTGTGAAATGGGGTCAGTTTTGCATCATTAATTTTCAATGCTTCAGTAAATAGGGCTTAATACTGCAAACATAACCAATTATTGGTTATTCTTCTTTTCCTGGTCTGATTTTTTTTACTTACTTGACAATGCATTGAAAGTGAAGGTGTTCTAATCAATGACAGCAGAATAATGTTAAATATAGTACATCCAAGCCACTGCAAAAGGAAATTGTCTTGACATCAAAGACACCTTCATGGTCTTTTTGTGTACATTTTGATCTGGTTTTTAATATTTTGAGGGATAAACTGCAGTCTTATGCTTACAGCATTGCTTTAAAAAAGGTTTGAACAGGTGGCATGATAATTAGGTCAACTGGAAAGGCCTTTCCTTGACTTCAACCCTAGCAGTCATCAAGATTTCCTCTATAAAACAATTGAGCTAGTGTGAATTTCTTCTAGAAAAGTAATTCAACTTTTTATGAACTTTATGAACACTCTGGTACCTGTTCCTGGCTGTGAAGGCTACTTTAGGTGTAGTCTGAATGATGCTAAATGCTTTATGTCATGTCTTGAATAGGGACAATGCAAAAGCATCATATTCATATGTAATTGCACTTATCAGTTTTGTTGTCATTTCTGTTGTTTGTTTCATATTTCTGTTTAGTTTGTTTTGTTTCATTTTGTTGATGGGAGAAAAAGGGAGAAGATATCCATCAATAAACTTTCCTGTTACTTACATCATTGGTATTGACATACCACTGCATCTCACCAGATGATACCAGCTCTCCATTCACATAGCAACGGATTTCACTTGCTCGCCACCGGTTGTAAATATGCACTGCTGTTACCATATACCACTGAAGAAGAAAAAAGCATTACAACATAACTAAAAGACACCGACATTATAACATAAACAAAATTATTCAAATTTGTTACCACACACCCTACCCATTTTGTGGGCATGGTTGTGTAACATTATGGACTTGGACACACAATCTCAAAGAGCTAAATACTGTTAACAGGGCACATCATTTTCTACAAACATATAGTTCTACTTTAACAATTTGTTGTTTACATGTACTGTGTTTCCATTATCTCAAATAGCACTCTCTACATTGGGTTTTCCAGTTGAAATCCATATACCCCTTACGGAAGACATGGCCTTAATCTCCCACACTGAGGGTGTAGCTTTCAAATGGAGTCACCCATGTAGGTAACCACATTCAAATTTCACACTATCTGTGTGGAAGATTAAGGTCACATCTTCCATAGCACGTGTATGTATTTCAACTGGAATAGTCCATTATTACATCTACTTCATACTTCCATGCACTGTGACATCAATAAACATCCGAAATAGTTCTTCCTACTGAAAAACATAAAGATATGTCTGTTGTGAAACATCTTTGCTTTTGTCAAATCGCCCACCTCTAGAAACTTGAAAAGGTGCTACATATGTACTCACTTCCAAGTGGAAAAGGTCCATGGACCAATTTCTACATTATAATCAAGTAAAATGTTCAGGCAGCTATGTTATGAACAAGCTCATAATAAACAGTCCTGTACCTCAAATCCATATAGTACGGTATAAAAGTATGCGCTAAGCAGAGCCTCTAACTAAGTACTTATTATTCCGGTTCAAAACTATTTTCATGCATATAAACGTATAAACCATAGCATTTCCCAAATAAACACAACAATCCACTCAACAAATTTGAACATAAAAATTGTATGTAATATTATTCCAAAGCAGACTTCATCAGAATTAGTCTTAATGTAATCAATTACAAGTCATGCATAAGATAACAAAGGTCTAATTGAATAATAACTGATCTATGTATGTAATCTAATCAAGCTCTGGACAAATTATCCCTATGTAAGTTAATGATGGTAGGTGAGAGTCAACACTCAAGTGGGACACTCATCAATTCAATTATTAACATGGTTGACTTGCATTTGATAACACTAAATTCAATCAAGCAGCAACTTGAGGCATTACTTGTTGCGGATCATACGACATGTATATGGAATGAAATTGGAGTGTAAAATTCATCTCCAGATTAACCTATATCCAACCCGGCCATTTTAATGGATAAACTGAATTGGTAACATCTGATATCTTAATGCACAGTATCAAAGTTTCCCACCTCAAAAAACAATAACATACACTATTTGAACATTGTATGAGAGGCAGTGCATGTCCAAGAGGAGCCACACAGTCAAGTACAATATTGTACATATGAGCATGATCAACATTCTTCATGATACATGTACCCTTACCAGCAAAAATACCCTCACACCAGAATGCAAAATTGAAGTTGATCAAATTGTACACACAAAAATGGGAATGAACTTTGTGGCCAACGACTTAGAACCTGAAGTAACCATATTTATTACCCACAAAGCTCAAGGGACATGCCACCCCATTATTATATTACATTAGCCACTTTGTGGTTTTTTTGTTTCATTACCTTTCTTGGTTGGAAGTCATATTTGATGCAGTGTTGGAAGCCCTTGCCTTTGATCTTGACTGCTGTGATAACCAGACAAGACCCCATAAAGTGACCAGAGTAGCCGATACCTTTGCTTGTACGGAAGCTGTGTAGTAATAAGATGTGTAACAGAATACTAATTAATGATAATGTATATTAACAACAAAGAGAAAATGAGAGATTCATGGCATGACAAATTGTGTGTTTACTGATATCAAACCATTAGGAATGAGATTGAAACCATGAGGCCAAGTGAAGCACTTCCTGGCTTGAGCTGCTGCTACTACATTTATACTGTCATCAATCATGGACGTGAGAATCTAAGACTGGTGAATTTGAGTACATACAGGAGAAGGGGTGTGTGGCTGGGTGTGTGGTTGTGTGCAGCACATGCTCTCATAAGAAAATTATACCATGATTAAGAAAATACAATAAGATCTTATTCTCTCCGACCCCAAAATGACAACTTTTTTCTTTTTATCATATTTAAATTTTCATATGGTAAAAAATTCATAAAATGTTTTGTCTGTTCATGTGGAAAAAATTATGAAAATAAATCTGGTAAAGGCAATAAATATATTGATCTATACTTGACTCAATTTGTAATAGGTAGACTCAGAGATGTACCATTCGTACAGCACAACTGATATATTAAAAAAATTAGCCTGACCAATCTTATAAATCATTGTTTACCATCGTTTTCTGTGGTGAATTTGAATTTTTTAATATTGTTTGTGGCAAAATATTTATAAAAAAAAAGTAAACCAACTGACAGACTTCAAGGAGAATGCAAACTTTTATTAATAAGCCTAACAAAGCTAATAAAAAAACACTCTACACATATGCCTCTTCTCTGTGCACTATTTACAAATACCTCAAAATTTGAATTTTAAAGGACACTCATTTCAAGGCCAGTGAGCAAACTTAGCAAAGGCATGAAGGGTGATACCATAAAAATTCAATAATAAGCATATGTGCCTATTAACGAGTTGCTCGGACAACAATGAATTTTTAAGGTAGTTTGTTAAACTTTTCCATTTTATTTTCTTTGAATTAAAAAATATCTGTAACACAGATACTTGAAAATTAAAAGACAAAAGTTTAACCAACTACCCTAATATTGGTTCTTGTCCGAGCAACTCGTTTATAGGCACATGCTTATTATAGAATTTTTACGGTATGTACTGAAGAATGCTTTGACATTGAGGGGCACCAAGGCCAAGTCTAAGGGCAACGGATGCCATGGCATTCATAACATCTGTGAATTGCGAAGCCTGTTGCAATTATGTAAATTGTTTTAAATCAGGTTGAAAACAAAAACAGATAAAATCAAGATGCAGAAAAATTGGAGAACTTTTTTCTATACAAATTGCTCCTGATTTCCAGAGGAAAAATTATTTCTGACAGTTTCCTGGATTTCCGGAAGTCCTGCATCTCTGTTTTATGAGTCTACCTATTACAAATTGAATAAAGTATAGATCAATATATTTATTGCCCTTACCAGATTTATTTTCATAATTTTTTCCACACCTAAATGTTATGAAAACATCTTATTGTGAGTTCAACCTACACAAACAAATGGTTGACATTTCAAATATCAGCGATATATTTTGCAGCTTCGTACATCAGTTTCTCTTCCGTCCCTAGTGAGATATGCAAGGATTTCACAAACAATTGTCAAACTTCTTCTGGGATATACACAACCATAATGATCTTATGATTTAGTTTGGATTGGAGGTCTTTTGGTTTCATATATGTGATGCGATCAAGCAAATCAGTCGGAACTCGGAAATATTGATTTTGAGATATAACAAAGGAAATATTTCTTTTTGCTTCCTGTTGTTTTGGAAATTCTTTAATTGCTTCTATCTTTGGAACTGGTTGTTCAATTTCAATGGGGTTTTCTGCAAAATCCAGCTTCTTAAATGGTTTAAAATTACTATCCTGTAAGAAACTGAAAATTTAATATTTCCGAGTTCCGACTGATTTTGCTTGATCGCATCACATATATACGTAGTCTATGATAAACAAATATAGTGTCAACTCAAATTTACTAGGCGCGGATCCAGGTTTTCAGCTCACAACCCCTCTTTTTTTTCATGGTGGCCAGCAAGGGGGAGTTATTTTAAGGAGTTCCCTTGGAGTTGGAATATTTTGCAAATAAGGGGGTCAAAATTACGCCCTTTTCACTGTATCTGAACAGCTTTTAATGTACTCTCCCCCCCCCTTATATTTATATGGGGTCTGCGATCAACCCCTAAAATTTAATACTTTCTCTAATTCCAGTTCATTCTTTAGTAGAACCTCATATCAGCATATCAACAAATCGTCTGATATATATTGTCTAACTCATTAATAGCAATTACAGCGTGACTGTATTTCCTCCGACTAAATTCTCAAGAAACTCATAATATTTGGCACAACTTAGGATGACATTTCCTGTGGTATGAAATCTCATAACACAAATTGCAAGTCAATGTAATCAAGTTGTGCAGCTATACATACTCCTTGAAAATACAATCAGGGATAAGAAAACTACGCGCCACACCTGTCAGGCGCTCCAGCTGTAGCTATGCACGCTACCATTGCGCTGCCATAGGAAATCCTGGAACACTGCCAATTGCCCACAATTCTCATGCATTAAAGCGTTATATGCACTCTGCTTATCTCAGTGCATATGATGCTGGACGCGTTCGGGGGTGCTGGCACTCAACGGTCCCCCAGCACCCAAAAAGCACCCCATGCTGGTACCAAATTTGCAATACCCAGCATTTTGTTTTTATTCAGGCTATCGTGAAGATGATGCAAGAAAGCCGCAAGTGACAGGCTGTTCCAGTTGAAATCCATACACCCCTATGGAAGACATGACCAACTTCTTTCAAATAAAATTACCTGAATGGGTGACTCTATTTGAAATTCACACTCCATGTGTGGATGATTAAGGTCATGTTTTCCATAGAGGGTATATGGATTTCAATTGGAATAGCCCAATGCAATACAGAGCCACTTGAGCTCTTCTTGATTCTGCCAATGCTATGTCTTTAGTCATGCAATACAATTTCTGCATCATCAACATCAATAAAATCTAATTAAATCTACCAAACAGGTTAGTGAACTATTCAACTACAAAGTCCCTGCACAGATTATCTATGAGTATATGAACACGGCCAAATGGCATTGTCCTTGTCAAAATAGATGCTTAAAATATATGCCACAACTGTCAGTTTGATCTTTGAAATTTGAGAGATTCAGCGCAGTATTTATACTTTGATCACCGTCAAATCAGCAGGTTTCAAAACATTGAACATTGACATGGAAAAGCGTGGGTGAACTGAGCACCATGTTATTCCAACAAAACATGTTGTTACGCATAAAGCTGGTTGGGACATAATACTTGCACTGTTGTTGAAAGGTGCTACATTTTGAATGGGCATAAGAACAAAATACTAAATGATGTTTACTCTTTATGGTACTGATTCTGGAGCATCCTCCAGGTCCTCCTAATACTTTTAAGTTAAGATTCTAATTTTGTAGCGAATCTCATTTTGTTGCAGTGAGTGAAGTGAGTGATATCACAGCCATATTTCATTGTGTCCAGCTTAAATCAAGAACATTCAATCAAAGAGTTATCATACACATGCATGTGTTAGAAATTGCATAGATGCACAAAAACGAGGTGCATCAATGTCACCAACTGCTCTTCCTGATTCCTGAAGAGTTAACATTGCTCATACCCACTAAGTGGACCTCCAACAGAGAATTACCAGTCAGCAGGTTGGACAAGGTATTTGCTCTTGGGACAGAAAAAATTATGCATATGAGAGATGCTATATTCAGGAGGTATAGCTAGGGGTTGCAACATACCCTCTGCCCACCCACCCCCAGACACCACAAAACGGGCCACTTTTATAGAAAGACCTTTTAGAGAAAGTCACTCTTTGGAAAGGTTGGAGAACAATTTCTTATCACGATTATGTTAATATGTTTGATATAGAACCAGTTTTTTCTCTCTTCCGACTTTTCATCATTCATTTTTGTGGGTCTACCTTTTTGCAAAAACAGAGAGAAAGTGTTCACTTTCAAAAGTCCCAGGTACCTCCATATAATTCTGGATACACCCTAGCTATATTGTATCTAAATATGTTGTAACAGTTTAATTCAACAGTTTTACTTGAACTCACTGAACCTCTCTCATAAACCTGAAGTTTGTAAGATCAAATTTAGATGGGGCAATTGCATTCAAATGATGGACAAACCTTAAATTCAACTAAGACTCTGGACTTAGAGTCCCTCTTCACCAGAATATACACTGATATGTATTAATAAGGACTTCTGTGGTATGGACATACATCTTTCTAACTGCATACATCATGCATTACATTTCCATTTTCATTTTTACCAACATTATCTCATAGATAGTTGTCAAGACTTACCAGTAGAGGTATGGCTTGTCCCTCTCTATATTCACATTCATGGGGTCTATTCGGAACCATGTAGAGATAGTGAAACCATTCTGATATGGCCATCTTGCCATAGGCGGCAGGGCAATTGCCTGGAAAAAAAGCACAAACAAATAAAGAAAGAAAAAAGTTAACATTATACAACAATACTGTAAACACTGTCAATAACAATGGCTGCACACATGGATCCTGTGAAATTGGCATTTGTATGTTCCATAATACAATATATAGTATTTTGACAGCATTTATGGAACAGATTGGTTGAAAAAAGTATCTGCTTCCCAAATTAAACTGAGCATCTGCTGTTATTTACCTGCTGATACTACACTGTGCTGTTCCAGTTAAAATCCATACACCTCCTATGGAAGACATGATCTTAATCTTCCTCACAGGGTGTGTGAATTTCAAATGGGGTTACCTAAATGGGTGACTCCATTTGAAATTTACACACCCTATGTAAGAGATTTACATTATGTGTCCCATAGGGGTGTATGATTTCAACTGGAATAGCCCATTTTAACTTGCAAGTAAAAAGGTAGTAACTGCCATGTTGTTTTAGTAAGACATTACATCTTTACTTGGACAGGCATAGTAGAGTTCCAGTAGGATGTGATCACCACAGAAACAATATATCTGAAAACATTCAGTATTGAACTGTTTTCAGATCCTCTCATCAATGTTTTCAGCGTTCATTGACTTGTAGTATGTACGGAAGTTATCGTATCAAATCAGAAGCAGCCTTGAAATCTGATCAATCATTCTGTGGCATCACAATTTTGTTTCATCTACTCACCTAATACAATTGATTATAATGATGGAGAATAATATATTTTGCAGAGTAACAAGTTGAAATGGTGAAATGACCAAGATATGATTAACATGTGATGACTAAACCCAATGAATACATACAAAAATTGTCAAATTATTGAATCAAAGTTATATCACCCGGACATTGCCCAATCAAACAATAGTCCACCAAGTCATTTTCCACTTAATGCTCATTCATCAATTCTTGGAGCAACTGGAAAAACGATTTTGTATCAAATATCTCTACATGTAACTAAAATAATCACACTAAATATATCACTTAGTTGCATTATAGTTTGCAATGATTAATAAAAAGTTACTAACACCTGTAAAACAACTTTATTTCATGGGATTTTTCATCTGCAAATAACAATTACAATTTTCACAACAAATTTAGTTTGCAAGCCTAGAAGTTCCATCATTTACTTCATGTTTTGTTTTCTTCAGAATGTATGACAAAGTTTGATAACTTTCCAGAAGTTTTTTTTCATGAATCCTTGTAATCGCCAAAAAATAAATTCCTCACAAAATGAAGTTGTTTTAAAGTAATTTACACCAGAATATCTGTGATAAGGTTGTGAAATGGTAAAAGAAAGCATTCACAAAAAGCTGCTGAAGAATGTGCTGTGTTAGTACATGTGAAATAGAGACAAAGCTAAGCAACATACCAAGTGTACTACTATGAGGAGGGCTTGGAGTAGAACTGGTAATGTCCAATTTAACGGGTAGTGTGATTTGGTCCACCATTTTAGCAAGAATCTGGATATGGTATCTGTGTGTTTCTGGCTATGTTTAACAATTACATCATGACGAAACATTGTGTCAGCTGGAGTTTGTGTTTCTTTAGAAACTTTTAAACTCAAAACATTCTGGACATAGTCAGTTCTGTTTCTAAGTCCTCCAAAATGGGTGGTCAACAAGGTATCAATCTTTTATCATAATTACATTATCAATACTTCCCTTCCTGATTTCATCACTTTGTATCTTCAACTAGGCATCACCAGCCAACCTACAATTTACTTTACCATCACCTAGCATGTTTCTACTGGTCCTCAAAATTTGCGGTATGTACCAGAAATACAGAATTTTTTTTTGCTTTAAGGTCACAATTGGGTACTTCAATGAAGCTCAATGGTTTGCTCAACTTCTGATTATACCCAGCAACAATTAGATCAATGTGTTGCTACTCTAGACAATACCAGAATGACAGGTGTCACAGTGCATTATTCACATCTTGAGGTAGTTATAGGTTACTGGGTGGTTACTCTGCATCACAATTTAGTTCTTCATACTGTTCTGCTTATACTGAGCATTCCCCAGTAGAAACTTGTGCTGTGTTTGAAAGACATTTCTACTGAGCATTTTGACCAGTGTTCTTTACACAAATCACATTAAACAGTACTGTTTTGAAAGATTTTCTTTTGAATACTTTGACCAGTTCTCCAAACAAATCACGTTCCCAGTAGAAACATGTGCTTTGAATGATGTTTCTACTGAGAACTTTGATCAGTTCTCCAAACAAATTGCATTCCCAGTAGAAACACACACCATGCTTTGAAAGATGTTTCTTCTGAGTACTTTGATCAGTTCTCCGAACAAATTGCATTCCCAGTGGAAACACACACCATGCTTTAACAGATGTTTCTACTGAGTACTTTGACCAGTGTTCTCCAAACAACTACATTTTCCAGCAGAAATGTATACTATGTTTTGAAAGATGTTTCTACTGAGTACTTTGACCAATGTTCATCAAACAAACCACATTCCCCAGTAGAAACACACACTATGATGTTTTGAAGACAAACCTTTTAATGATACCAAAATCATGATACTATACATAATGAAGTTTGATACCTTGTCCTAGAAACTTCACCTTGTTAATTTTTATAAACTGGTAATAGATTAAATCTAAAATCTAAAAATAAAAGAATCGTAACACTTCTTTCACATCTTCTCACCAAACAGTCACTGTTTAACATCTTAATTCTTATGAGCATTATCATACAGAATTAAAAAACATCTGTTTCACGTCTGCTACACCTTGTTGATCAAGTTCGGGTGCACCGTGACTGGACTTGGGTCACGTCTGCAACAACTTGTTTATCAAGTTGGGTGCATCATGACTGGACTTTGTGTGGGTCACGTCTGCTACACCTTGTTTATCAAGTTGGGGTGCACAGAGACTGGACTTTGCATGGGTCACATCTGCTACACCTTGTTTATCATGTTGGGGTGCACCGTGAAGGAACTTTGCATGGGTCACATCTGCTATACCTTGTTGATCAAGTTGGGGTGCACTGTAACTGGACTTTGCATGGGTCAGGTCTGCTTCACCTTGTTGATCAAGTTGGGGTGCACCGTGACTGGACTTTGCATGGTCACATCTGCTACACCTTGTTTATCATGTTGGGGTGCACCGTGAAGGAACTTTGCATGGGTCACATCTGCTATACCTTGTTGATCAAGTTGGGTGCATCATGACTGGACTTTGCATGGGTCAGGTCTGCTTCACCTTGTTGATCAAGTTGGGGTGCACCGTGACTGGACTTTGCATGGTCACATCTGCTACACCTTGTTTATCATGTTGGGGTGCACCGTGAAGGAACTTTGCATGGGTCACATCTGCTATACCTTGTTGATCAAGTTGGGGTGCACTGTGACTGGACTTTGCATGGGTCAGGTCTGCTTCACCTTGTTGATCAAGTTGGGGTGCACTGTGACTGGACTTTGCATGGTCACATCTGCTACACCTTGTTTATCAAGTTGAGGTGCATCGTGACTGGACTTTGTATAACAAGTGGGTGCGATAGTCACACCACATACAGTATGTGGCTGTTTGATAAACATGTGTCAGCAGACATTTGATTTAATTAATTCTGTCGTTTTAGTATAGATATATTTATATTAACATCAAGGGAGTAATTTCCCAATAGCTCGCAACTGTTATAACTCTGTAGAGCACAGGTAATTGTCCACACTATATAATACTGTGACTAATGAAAGTGGTATGACACTGTAACATTCAAATTGCGGATGATGATACCGAATTAATACATGAAACCCAGTCCACACATTGACACATCAAACCCAGTCCATGCAATCTTTGTATTTACATACATGCTCTGGTCTAATTCTGAACAATTCAGGGTGTTTTCATACAAAGATTTTTTATTCTTCACCAGTCACAACAAAAATCACAAGATTTTCACACACACACACACCCAAGCAATCATGCTTCATGGTACTGTTAGTATTCGTGACTCTACAATCCCAAATATTTTCACATAAAAGTATTAAAATGTGGCTTTAAGGATGATGCTATGATTAGTTTTGAAAGAAGCGATTAAAAATGAAATTGTGCAGGTGGTGCAGGACAGAAGGAGAGAGAGAGAAAATAACCACAAAGCATTATGGGTATGTTTTATTACTTAAAAATAGACCATTTTGGTAATTCATGAAAGTCTTTGCAATCATATTTAATCCTCAATACGTCATGCCGCTGCGCACATTGTTACTGCATAGTTCAATGTGTGCAGTGCTGATGTTTGCATCGATGTGTGCCAAAATTGCAAAGGATTCTAAAATATACCAAAAAAGGTCAATTATCTACATGTGTGCAATGAATTATGGGTAATGTGATTTAGTGTGTAAGAATGTGATGAAAAAACATTTGGCAAACAGTAATAGCAATTTGATGGATAGATATGTGTTCAACATCTATGATCATGGAGTGATTTAATAGTAACTATGTTATACACCATATATCCATGTCTTCAAATAATTTTTGATGATTAATGTGATGTTATACTATCTCATTCATCTAGTGAGCTATTCCAGTTGAAATCCACACACCCCCTATGGAAGATATGACCTTAATCTTCCACATAGGGAGTGTAAATAGGGGGTGTGTGGATTTCAACTGGAATAGCCCACTGATATTTCTTATGGCTTAAAGATTCACTGCACACAATCCATTAACAAACAGAAAAAAGCAAAGTTACCGGGACAGAATCATTTTTACTGAATTCCCTTAACCCTAAATAATATCTTATTAGCAAAATGTTAGGTAAGGTTAGTGCAGGTAAAATCGGCTATTCTAATCGCAATCTATACACCCCCATGCAAGACATGACCTTAATCTTTCACACTGGGAGTGTGTATGTACATGAATGGGTGACTCCATTTGAAATTTACACCCCCTCACCGTGTCCCCCACCCCACTTGTGGGAGATCAAGATCATGTCTTCCATAAACTGTATGGATTTCAACTGGAATAGCCTAATTGCTTTGTATTCTAATTATTGAGAACAGCAAAGCACAGTGGTTATGTGGATTGAACACTTGTAACCCACAAGAAATGTTCGTCCTACATTAATCAAGATATTGTAAGCCTATCAACTCCCCCACAACGGTAATTGGATGCTAGAATATTACAAATGAGGCATGTAAATTAATTAGAGCATTTAAGATGACAGGCATCAGCATTATGGACTGAAGGTTTAAAAGGTTTCATGCCTGCTACAAGCATTGTATTACTGTTTGTGGCACTGGGGCAGTAAGTCTAGTTACTGGCCATACATGTACTACCAACATTACAAGCTGCATTAGGATCTCACACTGATTTGACATTGTTACCTGTCATACAGGTACTTCTGAATTTGAAATTTCACCCGCCTAACAAAAAGTTATTCGCTACTGGCCTGTGGGTAGGCAGGTGGGAGGGTGCTGTTGTAACATTGGTGAATTCAATGTGAAACAAAATTGCCAAGCCCAATATAATGCAGAGCATGTCCAAGCTTAGAGTGAAATTTTCTCTGAATTGTGCTTGATCTAAAACTCTGTGTAGGAAACTAGGGGTGTATCAAATTGCACTATAATTTCACTGAACGAGATGATAATGTTCTACACGATTAAGATGATATAAGATACACCGGCCAAATTTGTTTGTTTTAAAAGTATTTTTGTCTTTTCAGGACATGCATTTTACAGGAACCCATAAAATCCTAACCTTATAAACAACAATCATTATGTTTCCTTTATTGTCAATGTTTACTCAAGTTTACAACCAAATTGATTTTTGGTGTTAACTTGACTGAATTAGTCCCCTATTTCAAATGTATTTATTAAACAAGCATAAACCTCAATGATTTGTTTATGATTTAGACTAATTTAAGTTATGACCATGTTCAAATGTTAACAATCCTTGTGAAATCAATGCTTTATCCACTGTGCTACGCTGTTCCAAGATTCATGATTGGGTTTTTTGAAGTCAATATTTTGCATCATATGTCAAATTTGAAATTGAAATGACAGTATAAATGCAAAAGACAAGATTAGTTGTAAAAGAAGATTATTTACTTACAGTCAAATGCCTTTCTCATGTACTCGCACAAATAAGGAATGACAACTTATTATATTGTCTGCAAATCAAAGTAAAAAATACTGTTTTCTCTCCCGGTAACCTTGGCAACCTAAGTAACCATGGTAACCTTCTGTCTTGCATTACCTGGCTTGGGTTTGAATGGAGTCGGTACCCAGCATTTTCTCCACTGGTGCTTGATGCACCGGGTGACCCGGGACTCGCCGAGATCTTTTGGAAAAAAGAACAAGAAATAAACAAAACAGACACACAAAGACAAGAAAATAAAAGATCAAATAAATGCATGCAAATGATGAGGTATTTAAACAAAGTTGTACCAACTGAGCTAGGGGCATTATGACATCAACATACTTACAATGATGGATTCAATTAACAGAATAGAGTCTCAATGCATCAACAATTTTGGTATCAAGAATTTCTTAACATGCTATAAAAAGGCAATGTGGTGCAGCAAAGTAAGGAATTCCATTTCACATTGCAAAAGTCAAATTCAAAATGAATTTTCAAGCCAACTGCAAATTTGGTAATTTTTTTATGATGGACATCTTTACAGTTATAGTTTTCAGTCCTATTCCTGGAAGTCAAATTAACTTGACTTAATTCAGAATCGTTTAACAAAATCAGATCACCCTAAAATTCATCAAAATTCAGAATTTTGCATCTTTGGAACAAGCATGTATGTGCTGATGAAGCGGCAAATGGGAATGCAAACTTTTGCTTCAAGAACTTCTTGAAAAGCATCAGAATATGCAGCGCAGATAGCTATAATGAGGCTACCTTCTGTACTTCACTTAATCAAACAACACATTTGTACACATTATAAAATTGCTATAAATATCCAAGGAACCTCTTTAGCTTTGTCAAATGAATTATAACCTTCATCAAATGAAGAGCTGTGCATACACATCAAGAAAATCTCATTTTAATCTTTGTTGAATATAAGTCCTCATATACAACTTAAGTGGATCTGCTAATATAACAAGTAAAATTGAAATATTTATGACAAGAATTTGACTTCTGCTTTTGTGTTAATCAAGTGTCAATTTGTAAACAAATGCTAAATTGTGCATTGATTAAGTATCGCAAAATTCAACATTAAATGCTGCTTAAGTTGTACAAAGCAAAGCTCTTAAATAGTAAAATGTGACAAAAGTATAAAACTGATATTTTGATGAAGTGACAAGACATTTTTTGTCTCTTATTCAAATACTTCATTTCACCTCAAGTTTGGTAGTGATGTCAGTGGTTTTGTGCAAGCGTGCTGACAAATCGCCCTTGAATTGTGTATATGCTCTGTGCAATTAAGTTAGTGCACATGATTTGATACAACCCCCAGCGAAATAAACACCTTTGCTACCACCAAACTCGAGGTGAGACAAATTGTAGGTAAAGGGCAGTATGAGGCTATTACAGCACATTTCTACCATTCCTATATCAACAATACATTCCAGGTTACAATGCAGATTATAGTTCAGTTCAGATCATTCAGGTTACATTTCACATTACAGTTCATACTATCTTTTGATTCAGTTCAATTCAGTTTAGGATAACACTTACACTTACTCTACACCATGCAGAGCCTTCCTTCAAACACATTTGTCATAAGTCATATGTTAATTACCAAACAGGTCAAGTAAAATATCAGGTCAAAGGTCAGAAAGTTTTCAGAAGTAAGCATGTGGATATTATTATGTCACACATCAAGGAACAGTGGTAATGCTATTCTATAATACTGGAGTCTATAGATACAAAATTTAGGATTCATGGGTAGCACCAACCACTGTATAAATCTGATAAGTACACTAATTTACTCCCCATTCGCAACAAGCCAATATGGCATATTTACCACAGCGGTACACACTGTGCTATTCTCAGTTGAGACTCTTTCATTTGCATCAAATATCTTTAGAGAGTATTCATATGTTGTACCGTTTTATGTACTTCATCTATGCACCTTGTTCATATTATTTCATCATCAACACCAAATAACTAGAAATTGTACGGCTCTTGTTACCAGCCGGTGAAAACTGACCCACTTTATCCAATTTGTTCAAACTTAGGGCTGAAGAATGGATAAACACACTCGGCCATGTATAATTCATCTTTTCATGTGACTATTCTTATGCAAAAATCTATGAAATATTGATAACTATTGCAGTGAAATACGATCCATCTATTGATACTGCTCATGAGAAGATTTTACACAAGTTTCAGTTAACACAGGTTTTAGACTTACAATACCCCCATCAAAGTACAGAATTTCGTAGTCACCGATAAATAATGAAAATAGACATGATCAATTCAAAAGAAAGATTTATTTTTCATCTATAATTATGACCCTTTGATATGCATTCTTGCTTAAAAATATGAGGCTTACATTTTTGAGGGCAATGGTACATAACCTGTAAATTATCTTGCCATCCAAATTGATATCCTCTGGTAAAACTGTATTATTTCTCTAACTGATGTCAAGAAAATGTCTTTCTATTTTGCTGAACCACCCTGTGGTACATAATCCGAGTTCAAGCTCAAGTTGAAATTATCTCAGGGCCACTTTGCATATATGTACTATATTCATTTTATGATCGAATGATAGAACAAAAAGAAAATGCGTAGCTCTACTGCGACTCCTCATCCCACAATGATAGGTAATCATAATAATAAATCTATATTCAGCCTCCGGGTTTTTGTTCTAATTATGTCCTATTCTCTATCACAGTCTTGATAAAACAGTGGTATCTTTCCAAAGATTGTCAAGGGCAGTGTACAACGACTGGTAAGCACTGACACAGAAACATAACCAAGGAATACAGACCGCAAATTACATTTAATTGATCAGTAACATGTAGAACTACATATAACAACTTGATGTAAAAGATAATTTCTTATGATTTAAAGTAAAAGTAGTAAATAAAACAACCTAAGCTACATATAAGGAACTGTTTGTCAATTTTACCATGAAGTATTTGAGTGTTGTATGTAATATAGCATGAAATTAAGGTGTCAAATCATAGATCCCAGAGCCGGATAAGAGAGTTTGGAATGTACATTTTCCTTCCCAGTGACACAGTATGGCAACAGCAATCAAAATGTCACTACAGAAAATACTGAATAGATTTCAAACAAGACCTTTGTGATAAAGTACTAATTTGAAAATACTACAAAATCTGGAACACAAATCAGCTGCTTTTATGTGCCAAGAACAGAAAGTACCCTCACTAGTAAGCATCACCCGAAAATATGTCATCCTCTTCTTTCAATATTGCAGAATTTTAAAGTTGTAGCTTTCTTTCCTCTTTAAACCACTTGCATGGGATATTACATTAGAAATCCACACTTTCCCTGTGGAAGATTTAGCTGAAGTCCTCCACAGGGGAAGATATAGGTAATGCCAAAAGGGGTATGGGTTTCAAATAATTCCATTTGAAAAACATAACCCCTCTGTGGAACAGGGATATGGTAGATTTCCAATGAAATAACACATTATCATTCATGTGTCAAGTAGTTAATTCCCTGTATGAAATGTCAACTTGTTTTTAGTTATATTAAATCACTCTACTCAACTAATCACGCTTATGATCAACTTATTTTACTTGTATAACATTACCTTAGTGTTTATAATGTAACATATACTATATATCATAGTTTAATCCACATGGCAGATGTTTTTTCAATGTTTTCATAGAAAAGATGAAGCATATGATGCACAAAACGAAAAGCGTAATTTAGTAGATTTGTATTATGACTAATTAACTTATATTTGTACTGCACTAGTCATAGAGAGAGTAAATGTCTGGTTCAATTGTTCTCATGCTTTTTGAAATTATATTAATCCTGTATTGCTATGAAAAATGTAAGTTAATGTGCAGAAGAAAATATGTTTTGATAATTTCCATTTCACTGGAATGATGGTATCACTAATTTATAACAATTTGACAAATTCGTTTAGCTTCTATAATCACATTGCATGGGTTGACTGCAATACACAGATATGCAATTTACAATACTGGAATAAAATATAAAATAAAATTGATCTATCTATCACCTCTTACAAATAACGATACCTAATCAGCAACTTCTTATGAAACTTGTGACGATACTGTTTATGATTTTCATTGAAACCATGTCTCCCAAAATCCATCAAGTTACAATTAGGTATTTTTTAATATTCTCAAAAATACACACAGAAAAAAATTGATATAAAATCACCACAATGTTATGAAACATTCCTTCAAGGTTGCATACTATTGCAATCTTTAATATTGAAAACTGCACCACCCCAATCTATCAAATACTTATCAAAGCAATGTTGATAAGTGCTTTGGAAGCTATATCAGTTTACCATGCTGTCTATATGACTGATGATGATGAGCCCAGCTATCTTATCTAGGTTTATTCTACAACTATCTAATATATCATAACTGTATCCCATCTAGTATTTATCTTTAGAAGGAAAGTCATTCTTCAATGTTGACAGATTTAAGCTGATCTGTTATTGTATATGCATTCAGAAAATATCACGACTAAAATATTTCCGCAGGGCAAGATTCAGTCTGTGTAAACATGAAGGAAATGTTTGTTTGCCTCAATTAATATTTGTCCAATATTTGTCCAAAGAAATGACTGGAACAGTTACACAAATTACATAAAATACGGCCAAATAAAGATTGCTTAGTGCACATTTAGTGACATTGGAACTAATTACTTTGTCTTATAAAATCAGAAAAATTTGCTTGAAAAATTGAATAAGAGGGTTTAGACAGTTTCAATGGAACTTGAATGGTTGATAAAGGCTGACTGTCACCTGAGGATGCCTCAAAGGGATATATGGTCATTTAATTTGGACACCAAAATGTAAGACCAATTTAATATTTTGAAATAATATGCAGGTGACCTGACCTGGCCCTGCTGCTAAATTAGAAGCAAAATTATTTTCTTTGTATTCCATCATGCGTTAAGTATACGGCTGCCTTCATATATGAAATATTATTTTTTGGATGTTTTCCACCTTTCTCCTCAAATTGAACTTGTGAAACTCTTGATGGAAAATCAAAAATAGCTCGAAGGCATGGATTCTCAATTATATTTGTTCGCTCGACAAGGAGGGCCAAAATCATTTCAAAGATTTGTGTATGAGGGCCAAATACACCTTGATTTGCTATGTTTACTGTACATTTAAGAGCTGTTGTAGGGCCAATCAAAAATCTGGCCTGCAGGCCGCCTATTTAGTATTAAATAATCCCCCTCTAAGGTCTGGTTTTCTTTAGGATGTCAAAATTGAAATCTATTTTGCTGGCAAAATGATTGAATATCCATGGAACCTCATGGAACCTCCATGGTTAGCAAATGCTGTCTACCACCTGTAGATACCTTTAGGATCAATGTTGAGTTTATACACATTAGTGGACCAATTAAAGTCATAACAGTAGTGAGTATGAAGTTCAGATCAGGATTACACTGGCTTGATTCTTGTAAGTTGTTCTGAAGGTTATTGTAATTGTTATTGTTAATCCAATTAGACCAAAGTTGGCAATAATGACATCACAATAAGCTAAGAATAAAGTGCAGCAAGAATTTAGAAAACAAAACAGTTGGGTTTTAAAAACCAATTCTCAAGACCCCCAATTCAGCATCTTGTTCACTTCCCAAAAACTCCAGCACCCCACACTGCAAACCCATACCAATGAAAGTTAAGTGCCCCCTCCCCCATCAGGCTTCTTATCACTAAGATCATTCTCTTTCATAATGTAAAATGCAGAGCTTCATTACTGTCGTTACTACGGGTATCAAGAGTGTTTTGATCACCCTATTTGAATCATGCATAGAGTAAGTTAACTTAAGCACTAATTTTGTACCTGTCATCGCTTAAAACATTACTTCTACATTCCACTAGGTAGTCAATTACTTTTTGATCACCCCATACTGATCATCCAACAAAGCAAGCTAGCTAGCACCGAATTCGTACCCGTCATAGCCTGGAGCAATCTGTTCAATCAAGGCATACCACAGAACTATGTCTAGTCTCGTTTGCAAAACTCTCTCTCAATAAATGATGCAACCAGAGAATTGATAAGCCGGATGATAAATCTAAATCATACGTATGTTTGATGCCCGTCTTTTTTCTCTAATCACAGATGTACGATTTAGCCCCGACCATGTCTCACGGCGATGAGGACGGGATAATAACGCTACTCTAATATTTGATGTTGGGGAATCATAAATAGTGAGTTAATATTAAACTGGCAATTCCCAGGGGATTATTAAATGTACTGGGTGTCATTTCTTATCATGTTTACTCTTTCTTGTGCCACAGACTCATGTTATTACATTGTAGGGAAAAGGACTACGGCAATAGAGAATGAAAGAAATTTGTGTCTACATCGTTTCTGTTTTTTTGCTCACACATTTCAAGATGGATTCAAGATTCTATGATAGGTTTCACATTAAGAAACATCTCAAGTTGGGTCATAAAACATATTTTAACAAAATGGTTACGTCTAAATACCAAAAGAAAGTGTTTCTGGCAAATATTGATAGACAACTCTTCTAAACTCATGCAGAGAACACCTTTGTTTCCAATGGACATTTTATTGTGAAATTTTATTGTACAAGGAATACATTAAAAAAAATTCCACATAGCCCCCGCATGAAAAGTATTTAATTATCTTTGTAATCACTCAAAGAGCATTTTGTGTGAATTTTATATCCGAACTAGGTGCTATTAAAGTTTTATGAGCCTTTTTATTTTACATGTAAAGTCTATGGGGGTGACGATTAGAAATGGACGGCAATATTGAAAAAACCTCATTTTGGCCATTTTAGACACTAAAATGCCCATAAAAAAAGAATAGCACTTAGTTCGGATGTAAAACTCACACACAATGCTACCTGAGTGAGTACAAACATAATTAAATACATTTCATTCGGGGGCTATAGCAAAAACAAAAAATGTCCTATACCTTAATGGTTATGGAACAAAGGTGAGAAATAGTAGACTTGCAGGTCATGTAATTTTGCAGGTAATGTCATTTTCTGGTTGGGTCATTGTTTTAGTATATGTTTTTCTTATCCCTCCATATATGGGAGTCATCCTTTATTGGGTGTTGGTCATGCAAAATGCATAACAAGTTTTGTTCACTACTTTGTTGGTAACCAACCAGAGTAGATTGAAATTACTAAAATTATTCTAAATAAGAAGAGCAAAATAATATGAATTATTTTTGATAATGAAGTCCTAAATTTGACACGATAATTTTTATGATTTCTATATATTTTACTAAATCTGCAAGCTTATTCCATAAACACTGGTAGCTACTTACTTAAATGATAGCATTTTACAGCACTTGAAATTTTTCTACCACATTTATATGGTCAAAGACAAGTACAGAACTTGTACATTCCCCTAGTTTCAGCTACTTGAAAATCTCTCTGCTTGCAAAATTGAATTTTGCTCTGTATAATTTCATAAGATTTTTTCAGGTCAACTGCAAAATTGCTTTGGGGGTATGAATTTATAGCTTGATGGCTCGATCGCTGCAAGTAACTATTCATGGAGTCAACGGAATATTCAAAAGCAGTAGGAGTAGTGGGTGGAAAGCTACATTACTTCTCTGAGTGCTTGGGCTTCCCTTGGCTTATTTATTCTGGTTATGGGACACATAAATTTTGTTTGTAGTGCATTCAGATAAGTGGTTCCTTTTTTTCAAGATATTTTCACAAATAATAGTGTAACATTTCTTAAATTTTGAAAAAAAAACTGAAAATAACTTTGCATGCCACAAACCATGTCTCTTACTGTTTTAGCTGCCTGGGTATGTAGTGGCAACACACATTAGCCTATATAATACATATTATACTGTTAGGGGCAGGGAGCAATGCCCTTCCCTTTTTTAAACTCCCCTCTTGGGCCTCCCCCAACTTGCCTCCCCCCTGGTCAAAGAAATCTGTGAAAAATATTGTGCTATCAGGGGTAGATGGCAACACACACTCTATCATGCATACTGTGCTTCTTTTGGATCTCATTGAAAATAAGCCTGTAACATGACTTTCATGAGTGATCATGATTTTATCAACTAAATGTTTTTAAATGCTCTTTTGACAATTGCATTACGTTATATTAACTTGTAAATTGTATAATTATATCAATTGGCACTGTGTACATACATACTATACTATCAGGGGTAGATAGCACCTACATTGTAGCACTGTACACAAATACTATGCTATCGGGGTAGATAGCAACTAGCACTGTACCATACATACTATGCTATCAGGGGTAGATAGCAACTAGCACTGCACATACATGCTATGCTATCAGGGGTAGATAGCACCTAGCATTGTACATACATATTATGCTATCAGGGGTAGATAGCAACTAGCACTGTACCATACATATTATGCTATCAGGGGTAGATAGCAACTAGCACTGTACCATACATACTGTGCTATCAGGGGTAGATAGCAACTAGCACTGTACATACATACTATGCTATCAGGGGCACCTAGCATTGTACCATACATACTGTGGTATCAGGGGGTAGATAGCACCTAGCACTGTACATATATACTATGCTATCAGGGGTAGATAGCACCTAGCACTGTACATACATACTGTGTTATCAGGGGTATAGCACCTAGCATTGTACATGCATACTATTCTATCAGGGGTATATAGCTACTACCACTGCACCATACAATGCTATCAGGGGTTGATAGCAACTGAACTATGCTATCAGGGGTAGATTGCAAATAGCATTGTACCATACATACTATGCTATCAGGGGTAGATAGCAACTAGCACTGTATATACATACTATGTGCTATCAGGGGAAGATAGCAAATAGCATTGTACATAACATACATACACACATACCATGCTATCAGGAGTAGATAGCAACTGGTACTGTACATAATACTATGCCAGGGATATATAGCAACTAGCAGTGTACCATACATACTGTGCTATCAGGGGTAGATAGCAAGTAGCATTGTACATACATACTATGCTATCAGGGGTAGATAGCAACTAGCACTGTACCATACATACTATACTCTATCAGGAGTAGATATCAACTAGCAAGCTGTGATACTGTACTTGGTACTCTACATACATACTGTGCTAGGGTAGCAACGAGCACTGTGCATACATACTGTGCTATCAGGGGTAGATTGCAAATAGCATTGTACCATATGTGCTATCAGGGGAAGATAGCAAATAGCATTGTACATAACATACATACACACATACTATGCTATCAGGAGTAGATAGCAACTGGTACTCTACATAATACTATGCCAGGGATATATAGCAACTAGCAGTGTACCATACATACTGTGCTATCAGGGGTAGAGTAATCAGGGGTAGATAGCAACTAGCACTGTACCATACATACTACTCTATCAGGAGTAGATATCAACTAGCAAGCTGTGATACTGTACTTGGTACTCTACATACATACTGTGCTAGGGTAGCAACAAGCACTGTACATACATACTGTGCTATCAGGGGTAGTATACTGTGTTATCAGGGGTAGACAGCAATACACACTGTACTATCTGGGATAGATGGCAACACGCATTATGGCACATACTCTGCAGTAGATGTAAAATGCATTTTACAGATACATCCTGTATTGTGCATTATTTGCATACAATGTATCATACACACCATATATACACAAATCCATCATTTTAGTCCTGTGCAGATGTCCTCATGTTGATTGCAATGCATAGATTGCAATACACTAGGTTTGCGATTGCGGGCACCGACAGGTGTGTATGCATGTACAACATTATAGTGAAATTTCAAATCATGAAAATAACTATGCACTGAGTTTATTTCCACATTGTATCACACAACAACCCAGATTCATCTTTTTAAATCTCATTTTCGCCTCTAGACACAGAACACAAACAATGATCAACAAACAGGGGAAATCACACATGACCCTCTTTTGATAATGAAAAAAAAAGACCTATGGCCAGTCTGCAGACCCCCGATGGATGCCACTTGACTACGACCTCCATTCTAACCATTCTAATCCTCTTCGCTTTGATAAGGTTATGCTCTCTCTCCGCCCCTCGAGTCTTGAATTATACAGAATGTGTGTTCGTGTGCACTGTCTTAATCAATTACTTAGAGACTTGACAGGTTCGCCTCTCATATGATGTGTCTGGAAAAAATCACACTTGTTTTTACCCTTAAGCACTTGATCTATTGGTATTAAGATCCTTGTACACATATTCCTGATGATGTTGATGCACCTTAACCAATCTATGTCATTACGGTTTAAAGTAGTAAACATTTTTAAGTAGTAAATATTTTCCTTTCATGTCTACATTTTCATTTTGCCTGAAAAAGTGAAATAGATAAACTGTTCTCATGTGATCAACAGATTTGTAAGATCAATATGTCTGTGAGATTATTACAGTGTCATTGTTTTTGGAAGAGTGATATTAGTCCCAAACAAAATGTTTGGTAGACTCATAACCGGTGCGATCTTACCTTTCCGATGTTGATTAAGATACTTCTTGCATCGATCCCGAGATGCGGAAAAAAAACCAATAGTCATTTTGTCCCACATAAATGAATAAATAACAAAACCCCCGATCCCCGGTGGACTCACCCAAAAGGTGACGCCACACCATATGATCGTCCTTATCCGACTTGGGATCCCCTACCGGACCAAACTTGTAGGGGGTGGCGGGTCGGGATAATCAACATCGGAAAGGTACGATCGCCCCGGTAATGAGTCTACCAAACATTTTTGCTTGGGACTAGACTCAGTACACCGTCGATCTTACCGCTTCGATGTTGATTAAGATACTTCTTGCATCAACATCTGAAAGATCGATCTAGCAAGTAACCGGCGGATGGAGGTACAAGATTGGTCAGCATCTGATCAGGGATCGGGAGCGGGTAACGATGGTTTTCGCGAGGTCAGAAAATATTTTCCCCCAACGGTCGGGAAACAAAAAGACCACGCGATCACAGACATAAACCTCCTTACTTAATAAGTTTGGTGGTTAAGAATAGCGACACTGGTTCTTACCATGCTGAGTATTCTGTATAGTCTGAAAACCTGGTACCCGTACACCACCGTATTATGATCGCCCGAACAATGTCCCGGTAAACCTCCCGCCCGTCTCTGATTACTAACGTAAACGGAAGTATCGTAGAGAAGGGCGAAGGTGGCTTCCGGGACACCGCCTGCTAGATCTCCTCAAGGGACAACCGAACGGTATACCCAAGATGATGAGATAGCTCGTGTCGAGTGGGTCGTGGGGCGCGAAACCTTCGCGATCCCCGGACCCCACCAACACCTGGACCAGCCATTGCGACAGCGGCTGGACCGAAAACTCTGTAAGGGTGATGAATGCGGTCGTGAGTCCTCGCAAGGCTTGTGTTCGAAGAAATAGTGCTGCAGCGCCTTATCGGACACCCCAGCCTATCTTTGGCTTCAGCGAACCTTGCCCAACCCTGGGGATTGGAGAGGGACGAATGTCGGTATGCACCGCGCCCGCTCAGTAGTCACGAGAACAGAGCGCCAAACAGTGTCGCTCCAGTGTTTGTGAACACGGAAGCTAACCTCGAGACCGTGTGCAACTCAGCGCCGCCGTCCCGAAGCCAACGCCAAACCGAAAGCCATCTTGAGAGTTACGTATTTAAGCGCCGCTTTTGACGGAAGGTCAAAAGGTGACCCTTAAAGTAATCTAAGACTGTGTTGGGAGCCCTTAGGAGGATCACTCTCCTTTTTGGTAGACACGCGTTGAACATACTGTCGAGGCCTAGACTAATAAGGTAACCATCGGCTATGATAGTCGACCGCCTCGAAACCTCGGTGAATGGAGAGGACAGCTGACTTATAGCTGGCCCCAGTGGCCCGCTGAAGTCTTGCTTGGAACTTTTCTGTCAGAAACTCCGGAACTAGCAGCACAGAGGCTCTAGCGGAGAGCTATTTGTCTCATTGCACCAAGCGTAGTATGGAGCCAGACTCTGGCTATACGTGCGGAGGGTAGACTTCCGCCTAGCCCCGGCGATGAGAAAAACAGCTTCTGATGAAAAGTATCCCTCCGCTGCGTGTTCCTGGTAAGGGCCATGCAGCTAACTGCAGGTGCTCTAGTGATAGACTGGTACCTCCGCTCCGGGCATCCGGAGTAGATCTGGTACTGGGAGTGCCAGCGGCCTTGCCGCTAGCAGAATGACAATGCAGTCTTCCCACCCGATCTTGGCCACCACCCTCATGAGTAGTGAGATCGGAGGACTGCATAAGCTGTCATCCTCCCCAGTCTATGGACAGAGCGTCCACGGTGAATGCTTGGGGTCCGCGACCCTTGAGCAGTACACCGGCAGTGGATGATTGCGATGAGATGCGAACAGATCTTTCGAGGGGTGGTACATCCCTTGAAGATCGCTCTGAGCGACCTGCTGAAGCAAGGGACCATTCTGCTGGTCCCGACACCCTTCCTCGTGACAGATTGTGCGCGAGGATGCTGGTGACGCCAGCGATGTGTATCGCTCTCATCGTAATCTGCCTGAACTTGCACCACCCTATCAGGTGTCGTGCATGCAGGCTCAATCGTGGTGGCCCGGAGTCCCCTTGTCTGTTGGGGTAGGCTACCACGGTTGTGTTATCCGTCAGGACAACGGTATGTGATTCCACGATCACCTCCTCGTAAGCGAGGGAGGTTGATGTGAAACTCTGTCTCTATGGCCCCCATAGGCCGAGGCGGAGTCTCCGTGGATGTGGACCCCCAGCCCCGCTTTTGACGCTATGGTCGCTCACTACGTGACATACCGGGGTGCAGGAACCTGACACCCTGGGTCAAATTGGGCTGATGGGTCCACCACCAGAGTTCTCTCGCGATCTCCGACAACGGAACCGCGAGGGATATTGGTGTGACGACTGGGCCTGCAAGCAGGCTAGAAGGTGTAGTTTGGTAAGCCTAACGTAGAAACGGCAGTACAGTACGAGGTCTACCATACTGGCCATTAGGCCTACCACCTTCATCCATGCCACAGCGGGTTTTGCCCGAGACTCGGCCAAGAGTCAGGCACACCGCACCATGTTCGTCACCCGCCGGGTGAGAGCACCGCGAACCCCTCCGTGAGGGTGATCTGGGCCCCTACAAATAGTGGTGTCATGCGTGGGACCACGCTGGACTTTTTGAGCTGATCAAAAATCCAGGGTCCCGCACCCTACGGACTATCAACCCCATGAGACCCGTAGTCTTCAGTGGAGTGCGTCCGTATATGAGCCAAACGTCCAGGTAGCAACTGATGTTGACACCCTGTGCTTCAGGTGCGCTGCCACCGCTCTGACCAAGAGTGTTAACACCCTGGGAGAGATGGACAGGCGGATGGCGGTATCAAAACTGTAATTTTGATCCTGTACCTAGAAGCGCAGATGCCTCCGATCTTGAGAGCGATTGGCATATGCAGATAGGCGTCCGAGAGATCTAGCGATGCTGTTCCCATGCCCCTGATGGGGCAGGCTAGCACCGGCGAGAGTCCCCATTCTGAACCTCTTGGGCCTGAAGAACGTGTTCAACGGCCTGCGGTTCCGGATGGGGCTCCCGTCGCCGGTCTTCCTTGGAGCCAATGGCTCCAAGATCACCCGTAAGACGGGGGTAGACCGGGACAATCGCCCGCTTCGTGAGAAGCTGTGTGATCCCTGTCAGTAGTGCCCGACGCTGGGGGCCGTCTGACGGCACTACTGTGGACCTCTGAAATGTGCAGACGAATGTGGGGAGACTGGGTTGCCAGTCTGTAACCCCACTCACCACTGACCATACCCAGGCGCTCAAAGAGATGGTTTCCCACCTCTGGGTGAAAGCCATAAGCGGCCGTCCACTGGGAGATCCCCCTGGGGAAAAACCGCTGAGCCCCCCAGGAATGCTCTGCCTAGCTTCCCTTGGAAGAGCGCTTGCTCTTCTTCGGGCTTGCCAGCTGTTCCTGTGCTACCCTTGCGCCTCCCAGAAATGGGTGCTGCAGAGGTAGTGGGCTCGGGTACTGTTGGTGGTGCACGGCCTGCTGAAGTCGGAGCTCCTACCCATGGTAAGGGCAGTTTCCGACCTCTTCAGAGTGCTCCCGTTGGTAGCTTCTTTGCACGGTCCTCCACCGTGGCGCAGAAGCATCCAAAGAGAAAAGGGACCCTGCCTTTCCATCGCGTTGAGCGATTGGAGTGGCAGGCCCCTCCCCCCGGCGCTGGGTGGCCGCCCTATGGGCTAGGCCCATGGAGCTCTCGTTGAGGCTAGCTGTTAGCACCGCTAATAGGCTCACCTCATGGAAGAGCTCAGATGTTGTCTGAGCGTGATACGCTTGACGACATCTGGGTCCCTCTCGGATCCCCTCAGGTAGGTCCTGTGGTCCTCCCGCGTTACACGCAGAGGAAGCGTGCAAGCACGCGGCGTCATAGCTCTACTGAGCTCGACAGCCCTACGATATCTACCCGTGAGGTTTGCCGGGAATGAGAGTGCAGGCGTCCCCTGTGAGGAAGCAGCAGCTGAGCATCCTACTGAAAGGATCCCCGGGTCCTCCTCCATGGACTCCCCCTTAGGGGGTGTCCGGCGGAAGATCAGTGCTGTTGCTCCCCTCGCGGGGCAGCGGGGAAGGAGACTGTAGTGATGTCACTACCGGACTCAGCTTCCGACTCCTTTCCCTCGCCCACAGTATCCGTATCATGCTCTGATGATGACGGTAACTGAGGACGGCATCTGAAAGCGGGTAAGAAGGCATAACCACTGTGTGGCTCGCCGACTACCTGCCAGCAGAAGAGGGAGTACTCCCGCAAGACCCTGAGGTATCCGCCATGGCACCACTGGGTCCACATGCTCTCGCAGCCGTCGTCCTAGCGCTTAGCAGCACGGGCCTACCCTGATCAAGATCTGGGTTAGCCCCATGCCGGCTGGCCTGGTCAACAGCTGATGTTGGTACTGCGTGGCCATCGCTAGGCGACACTTGCCACGGTGCTAGGCCGTGGAAGAAACACCCTGCGGCGGGTACCACGGGGCATACTCAGCCGGCAGCTGACCCTGAAAGGATCCGCCACCAGGGTAACCCCATGGTACTGCAGTACCAGCACCGCCTCCTCCCCCCCTGTTGCCACAGAGACTGTGGCGACTAAGGCGGCTGCTGCGGTACCAGTGCGGTATCAGCGTGGGTACCCGAGAGGGATCCCAACTGTGGACCGCTGTACCCTCGCCACACTGCGTTCCCTGTTTGGGGATCAAGCTGTGTGCTGGCGTGGTACCGCGCGCACTAGCGTAGGTGCCCGTGAGGGCTCCGGCTGTGTACCACTGTACCCATGCCTCACTGCGCGCTCCCCGCAAGGATCAAGCCGTGTGTATGGGTACCCGCTATACCGGCTGTCCCTTGGCTAGAGGGAGCTTGCCTAGTACCACGGGTAGCTGAGCGCAGATACCCCGATCAATCACCTCGCCACCTGAATAGGCAGCGCCAATCAATGGAGCTATGCCCTGTTGATTTGACAGTGATCGATCAAGAGAGGGTAATTGACCCATTGACGGTAATGGATCACCCACGCTCCGCTGGCTCTCGAGGACATAAGTGGGTTGTTGATCAGCTAGGCTGTTCAAGCTACTTACTGTACCCTCTAGAGCTTCGCCCAAGGTCGCTGTGTGTGGCGGACCACTCACGGCAGCTATGGGCGGGTGCATAGCGGCTACCACTGAAGTCAAGCAGTAGCTCGCCTTTGTAGCTGCCACGAATGCACCTGGGTCGCTGTCCCGTGAGAGACTGCGAGCCCAACCCCTGAATAATCGCCAGCCAGTCCCTGTGGACAGCCAGCAGCTATTCTAGGGCCCAGGGTATCACTCGGCGGTCCCGCCATGGAACGCTGCCGTGTGACAACCCCAGTTGGTTCTGCTAAGACTACACCCACAGCGTTAGCAGCGGTATCGCCTCTGCTGAACCCATGCATGCTAGGGTTCAACCCAGGCAAGCCCGGGTACCCTTGCATGCTGCCCGTCGCCGAGGCTACTACTGTGGCTGTTTGAGCCCGTAGACATGCCTGCAACAGACGGGTGTCCTCCTGCTAAAAACCCGTGAGGATTTTCGCTAGAGGGCTGGTATCCTCCTGCTACAAAACCCGCTAGGGTTTTCGCTGGTGGTTACCGCTCTGCTGCCTGCTACTTTGCTCCGACGTATAGTCAGTGCTTTCGCTGGCTGCTGAGCCTTTGGACGCCTTAGCAGTCCCGAAGGAACCGCCTGCTTGTCCGGGGACCGGAGCCCCTTAAGCAGACCTGCCATGACCCATAGGGGCTGTCACAGCAGAATCTACCAGTGTCGACTGGTATCCTCCTGCTGCAAAACCCGCTAGGGTTTCCGCTGGTGGTTACCGCTCTGCTGCCTGCTACTTTGCTCCGACGATAGTCAGTGCTTTCGCTGGCTGCTGAGCCTTTGGACGCGCTTAGCAGTCCCGAAGGAACCGCCTGCTTGTCCGGGGACCGGAGCCCCTTAAGCAGACCTGCCATGACCCATAGGGGCTGTCACAGCAGAATCCACCGTGTCGACCTTACCAGTGCCCTTGGTAGATTTCTTCTTCGCCTTATGGCGATGACGGAGCCTATCCAAATCGTCAAGCTGGAACTCGGAGAGTCCTAAGCAAAAGAAAGACATCTAGAAGATCGTGAGCACTCCCTGTGGGTGAAACAGAGCGGTGTGGGTCCCGCCCGTCACCAGGGAAGGGCAAGCCCGACAGGGCCGAGGCGGCGAGGAGAAAGGGAGGGGGGCACTACCCCCAACACGCGACTCAAGCCCAGTAAGCAAACCTGAGCACGGAGGCTGGTCGCTAACGTTAGTGGTAAAAGTAAGGACTGGCTAACTTTATTACTAAAATGTCAGACGGGTCCCTACCAATCCCCACCGTATGAATATCGGATTAACGCGTCTTTATTGGACGGTAATGAAGACATAACGATAGAGTAATCACCCTAACATAGCAACAATAACCTACCGTGACATGAAATACAATGTGTATGTACAAACATCTATTGTAACTTACAGGCTGCAATGGTTGTTTTACGTGGGAAACAAAATGAATGGCGTCAACGAGCGGCCATTTTGAATTGCTCGTGTGTCCCGTATATAAACGGAGGCACGATATGTAGCTAAGTTTTGGATCGTTTTTTGTCACTTTTTTCGCCAGAAAATGCCGTCAAAACTATGAACAATACCGGTTTGGTTTTACCTAAGGTGTGAAACTACAACCGTATATCTCGCTTTTGGTCGAGAAATTGATACACAGTGCTATGAACAATCGATAGGCACGCCTGTGTCAGTCGGAGACCAAGGAGGATAAGGGATTTATCATATGGTGTGACGTCACCTTTTGGGTGAGTCCACCGGGGATCGGGGTTTTTGTTATTTATTCATTTATGTGGGACAAAATGACTATTGGTTTTTTTTTCCGCATCTCGGGATCGATGCAAGAAGTAGCTTAATCTACATCGGAAACGGTAAGGTGGGCCGGTGTACTGAGTCTAACCGTTTGAAATTCTGAGATTCAACCACTAACGGAACTTGCCCAGAGCATCAAAATAGTATTCTCAGTCATACTGGTCTCCGTGCAAACTGTGCCTGTCTTGTTCCATAGTAAAAAGACATATCTGGAAGTAAATATTATAGCACAATACTGCACTTTTTACTCTGAGGCCACATTTAGTCAGCAGGTAGAGATTATGTATAGATTAATTGTCATTATGGGAAAAAGACTCTGGACAAAACACAGCTGTGGGTGACATGACTCACATGAGTAAGCAATTTGCTGATTTTGTCATGTGAATTCAATTAAAAAACAATCCAAAACAAAATTGTACTGAACTCACTGTAATTGGAATAATACAATTTCATAGATATGGATATGTGCATGTTGCAGATGGCAATGTTCATGAAATAAAAATTTTCCATAGCTCAATTTCAATTTTGGTAATACACAACACACTTTGCTTGTTCACATCACATACTGACCATTGTTTAAATCATGAAGCTACACTCCCCTCCCCCTCTTCTTAACACAGTCATATTTCTACTATACTTCATGATGTCTGTCAGGCTTTTTTCATCTTATTGTCATCTCCTTGACTCACCAATGATTTATTCACTATGTTTTGTTCATAATGCTTACTATAGATTTAATGATGGGAAGTCATACCAGGCCATCAAATATCCTGTTTCAAATCTAATGAAATAATTTAACGCACATCACAAGAAATGAACCTTCCAGTTCATCATGAGCAAGCTTGCATGTAACATTTTATTGCTCCTTGCCTTTTAATACATCCATGCACATGATGTATGCAATTATTCAATCAATGACCATGCATTGCATCAACACGATGTAACACGTAACATCTTCATTTATCAATAAACCTAAATCCAACAGGCAGTCTTAAAACGCTTCTTGTAAAGTGATCAGCTATTAGCTCCAATTGATAGCCTTAGTGCAATATTTATGAAAGCTATCATATGGGTGTTAATGGGCTCTCTCTGTGGGAATTCACAATGACTAATGTCTAATTGCCTTGTCAATAATGAAGGTACAGTGGAGTTCACTTGGATGAAGATGGATGTGGAAACCATGGACACAAATTCTAAGTTAAGACTAAGCTACTGGAAACAGTGATGCCACAATTCACATTTGCATATGGCATAACAGTTCAAATCTACTTGCTGAATGTTGTGGGCAGTGTCACACAGCAGATATAATTAGGGTTAATAACTGTGCAGCAGTTATTTTGAAGCTAGATTTCATGGAGGCCAAAGTCATGTACAAAATGTATGTTAGTATGTAGTTTCTGACACTCGTCTTATAGTCCGAATTGTATCTCTAAATGTAATTATGATAAGTATATAAGAGTATACATTCGTGTACATCCATATCAAAACGATGGACTGGTCAGCTGCTACATGTATCTCATTTCACATAATAGCTAGGAATAAATACCAGCCTCATCTCAAAAAGAGGTCTCTTTAAATCATCCCCAAGTCATGTGGTTAAGGAATGTTCTCTGTATTTCTAAACCTTGTGACTTGGGGATGATTTGAAGTGACCTCCACTTGAGATGAGTCTGGTATTTATTCCTAGCTATTATGTAAAAAGAGACGCATGTTGCAGCTGACAAGTGCATCGTTTTGATATGGATGTACACATTTTTCAGAAAGGAAATGATGCAAGGAATCCAACTAGCATGACAGATTCCTGCAAAAATTAGCAGTTTTCATGAAAATTGCAAAATTGGATTTTACTTAGTTACTGCCTTGAGAACTTTCTTCCAACATCTGACAAAAGTTTCATAACCAAGTGTAATTTATTAAATGATGCAATATTTATACTGACCTGGCATATAAATCCAACCTACTCCCTCCCGGACTAGCCGGTTAACTCTATTCTGGTTTGCATTCATGTTATGGATGGTGTAAGTTATAATAGGATATTGTAAATGGTATTACACTCCATTGATGGCTATAATACCATTAGCGGTACTTCAATCTTAGTTGGCAACTTGTCAAGAGTAGTAGAATGCATAAATATTGCAAATTAATACCAAAGAAACTGAATCCTGTGTTAAAAAATTCGAAAGAAAAAAAACATCAATATTTTCTTGACTTGCCACTTTCTGAAAGCAAACTGAAATGTTTAACATACAGAATTCTAAGTGTAGAACACAAGAACACAGGCTTAGAATAGATACCCTACCCATGATTTCAATTTGCCAGAACAAAGTAGGCCAACTTGCCAGAGGCAAGAAGTAAATCTTCTTTTTTTAGTGCATAACAGCTAAATTTATGTTGCTATTACACATGCTTTTGTTATTCCATCAAACCCTTGTATCACGAGCACTAATGCTCACAATTACAGTGTTATTATAGCGCTGCCTTATATTGCATAGGAAATGGATCCTTCTACATTATAGGTAAACTTATCATTTTCACAAATCATATCATGAACAATAGGCACAAAACCTTGACTATTCATTACCAGCTGGATTCAATTCACATGCATTGACATTTTCTACATCTAAATCATTGATGAATGGAATTGAACTAGATATTCTATGCAGCGTATGAAACATGGGATAGGTTATTATAAAGGGTGCACCGTACAATTAAATTTACCATATCACTTTCACACATGATCAATTCTATATGGCAGGCTGCATATTTTATGGCATGACATGAAAATGCCTCCCTAATAATGTCAGAGGATAATCTAACAGCATATGCTCTGTGCAGGAACTGTTACACGGAGTTGAGATATCATAAAAGTACATGCCTTTCAATTGCAAACATGACAAAACTTCACTGAGCTTTTCTTGTTTCACAGAAAACTCCCTTTTAGATTGCCTTTCAATTTGTTAAAGTAGGCATGGTTTACAAATGTTTAAAAAAGTGGGATAAAAATGCAAAGTGCATTAAATGAGACAAGTCCTTGCTGGTGTTGTGAAAGTTCTCAGTCTTGCATGTTTGATGAATCCCTCATTTTCAATGATGGGTGTGTGGGTATTTATTCTTTCTTTATTGAGGGTTATACTGCTTCAGTGACAAGGACTGCTTAGGTTATGTACAAATCTCAAACTGTTTACCGTAGGTTATGTACAAATCTCAAACTGTTCATGTTGACACTGTAAAAGCACTTGTTAAATCTTAAACTATATACAAGTAAACTAAACATCTATTTAAAGTTTTGAAACAAATTATAAAAGATATTTTCCAAAATTAACACTACTCAAAATATTTCAAGGATCAGAATCTGATAATCCAGAGTTACATTCTCTCTTGCCAGTTGTCATGGTGCCAAAGTATTTTTCAGTGTAATGGGATTTCAGTACTGTAAGTTTTCTGTTGCCTTAACATTACTGAATGAAATGATACAGGGTGTATCAAAATGATTGGTACCGGGCTATGTGACATTTTCAAAAATATATCAAAAATATAAAATTGCTAATTAATATATTTTTTGTACTATAAATAGAAAGGGGCAAATGTTAACTTATCGATCTATTAATCTGAAGTTGATAGGTTGATGCATCTGGGAGCTATTGTCATTTAAACGAAGATCGACGTAATCATGGTTTGACTTACACAACACAAGATGACTAGGTTCAGTGCTTAAACCATTTATTGCATACATATTCTTCAATATCTCACCTCAGTATACATAACATAAAATTGCTTTACATGTGCTTTTAGAAAGATAGTTCCTGAAGTCCCTGCCTTACGACTCTGGCAGTGTGAGGTGAAGCCCTATCTTGAAAGAACTTAACAACTGGGATGAGTCCATTCTGTAACTGCCCATATCAAATTTTGAAGCATTGCAAGTTATAGCATGTTTGCATGGGATACGCCTTGCTCTTAGAAACTGTCTCCAAAATCTTCTCTGTACTTCTCCATAGCTTCGTGTCGACCAGTGATTCTTAACTATGAATGCACACTGAAGTGTGGAATACTGTGGAGCCATTCCAATAACTTTTACCAGGTCTAAACTAACCTGCACTGTCTACAGTCTATAGCCATTCTGCCACACCGCACCATAGTAATCTCAAAAATACAATTTAAATTACCGCCCTGGATGGTGTTGATACACAAACTTCTTTCACCCCACCTAAATTATTCAAGTCAATAATATTACTCTCAAGCAATAAATATTGATTATTACATAAATATATATTATGAATGAAGAAATAGGCAAGGAAAATATTAAACATTTCCATGATTTTCAACATATCATCCTCACAAGGTATTTGCAGTAAAATAGAGCTTTGAAAATGGTGCGCTACTGATCCAGCGTTATTTACGAAAAGTGTAAAAACACCTACTTTCCTATAGAATCATGTAACTTCTGAATAGAATGTGCTATCTTTATGATCTAAAATTCTTAGAGAAGATAAAACTACTATAATTACAAATATTTAAACAATTAACCCCAAACTGGCACAAAAAATAGTGAAAAAATTCGGCAAAAATGAGAAGACTTCGGTACCAATCATTTTGATACACCCTGTACTCATCTGACTTACAATGTTATGCTGTTTTTGAGAGAAAAATAAGTCTGATCCTTTTAATTTTTTGAGCAGTGTAGTTTTAAATTAAACACATGTCTTTTTAGATAACCATTGTTCAGTGTTTCTTTAATCTTTTAAATGTGTAGGTGGATTAATGTACCTATAATTCCATTTCCTGGTCAAAATTCAAAGTGTATCCCTTCGTAAATAAGCCACAGACGTCAACTTCAGAAATCATGTTTAACATAGGTATGCTGAAAGACAGCACTAGGATATCTAACATAATTACAGAAGGATATACTTCAGCTCTTTTCATGAAAAAGTCTGGATTTATTTTAATTGGCATGTTTATGTCCACTGTTAATTTCTTAGAACTATAAGGCAAACTATTTTGCACAAAAGATGTCTATGTGTCCCTTTAACTATACAAACAGACAAAAATCGCCAACAGAATTCACAGTGAATCTTACACAAATGCTACTAAGCACCAACACCATGCCAAATCACGAACCACAACATTATCCATTCCATTCAAGGAAATGTGACAACGTCATCCCTCTTGTAAACGCACACAAACCCCTCACTTGATAGACCAGCCAATACACTAGCATGTGAGTACTATTTTAGCCTCAGCTCACGTAGGTCACGCTACCTGTTCAACCCCTGCGGTAGACGGATTGGAGAGCATCTGTTTTCAGCCACCATGTTTCTTTCTTTACTTATTAAAGTCATGTGCGAAAAACATACATAAAAAGACAAGGGGGACACCCTTCTATTTCTAGATCAACTGTAACAGAGTGCCTGACAAACATACTTGTGTTTCCACTGTACAAGTCTGAGGGTAGGAATTCAAAGGGAAATAGATCAGAAACTAAGCAATTATATATGGGGTTTTTTTTTCATGAAAACCTGACTAGTTTCCGTTTTTGATACAGAGTAAATGCAAATTGAAAATACCGTTTTACAAGTTGCCATCTTCACTATTGCCTACCTTTATAGTCTGAATGCAGTTCACATTCTGTGACATTTTGTGACCTATTAAAACCACAGAACTTAAGGAGGAAACAACATTCTATTAAAACAAAGTCCTTCCTTTTTAAAATGAGACACAGATACTCTTCACTGAAATTGTGCTGCAACTTAGCCTGCTTTTAACCGCATTCCCCTATTTCTACTCCTTCAAATAGAATACACACAGCTTCTAGCGATGACTTAAAATGCGGCACATTCTTATGTCAACATAATTATGTCGTCAGCTGTGAGAGCAAGTAATCCAATTTCTCACTGATATTTAGGTTAGATTTGGTGAAAAAAGAAGCCATACTTTTGAAGACTTCCTAAACATGACTCAGTTACAATTTTTCGGATTAACTCCCAAGACTTTCAGCTTTTGAAGAAACCAGGGTTTGTTTTCCATTCTGCAAAAGAATCTACAAAGCACATTTCCCTAATATTTTACACAAAAGAGCATAAAATATACTAAATTCTCTTTTTTCTCTTCTTTTTTCTCCCTCATTTCTCCTTCCCTACCTCCTTCCTCTCTCTGTCTGTCCCTCCCTTTCCTTCTCCTCTCTGCATTTCCCTTCCTCTCTTTCTTCCCTCCCTCCCATCCACCCTCCCTCCTTAATCAATCTCTGATAATTACTGTTGTAACTAATATTCACTTGTTTTTCACAATCATTCCAAATAGTCAGAAAACTGGTATTTTGATTAAAACATTACTCCAAATTAATTAAAGTTTGCCCTGCTGCTTAGATTTCATAACTTTTATGACAGAAAATTCATGTAAGTTCATTTAACTGAGTGAGTAATAATATTCAGTATATAGATAACAGGTTGGCAAAATCCCGCACCTGATTTGATCACCCAAATCATCATGATTTACCATTTATGGTTCACCATACTTACACTCCAGTCCCAATGTTCAAATAAAGTCAACAAAGTGGCCAATACCTTAAAACCTACTCACTTATACTTCTAAACTAATGACCGAGTATGAACTTAACATACTGTATCCCATGACATTACTGCACATTATATAAGAGTTGCCATAAATTGATCTTTTATCATCCTCAGTGCACGGCATGAATATGAGGCACATACCAAAAAAGGAAGACAACAGTATGTGTTAGTCATACTTTGCTTGTGTGCAACAGGGTTTCAATTTTTTCCCAATTCAGAACTTAATAATCCCACGAAATGTCACGACTTCCAAATTACCTGTAAAATCAATAAAACAGCTTAACCAATTTCACAAATATACTTCATGCATTTAAAAACATTTTGCTCTGTTAATATTTTGTATCAATTAATAATGAAATATGGTTTCCTCTTGCTGGTTGCTAAGCAACAATGATTGATTATCTTCTATCCATCATGAATTGGAGACATTTTATGTATGGTGTACTCAATGCTGAGTGTATGTCCCTTTAATGCCCTTATCGATCACCTTTTGACACTATGATAGACAATTAACACAAATATTAAGTCTGTTTTAAAGATAATACATCTGAAAAGGCCTCATGATGTTAAAAAAACACAGGCCATTGACATTTAAAAAAAAATTTTAAATGGAAACATCCAGCCTACTACATTGAATATTTGTGACCAGTTCAAACATAATGAGCAAAGTTGACAAAAATGAGATACCGTATATCCTTGATTAGTCCCCCGGGGACCGTTGCATTTTCCAAGAGGGGGCATTTATTTGAGGTCATTTTTAGAACAACAATTCCCGTTAAAATCGATAGGTAAGCTTAAAACTCACGCTGAAATGCTGAACTATAAACATAGGAACAATGACTTCTGATTTACTTTCGGGTTTACGATCAGACTTTCACCAACTACCGATGCCATTTAGTGTTCGTGTGTGCACCTTGGTAAGCTTACTACGCAATATAGCATGGAAATATCAGCATTTTTTAAACATCTTGGTTGAAAAAATGGTGGGGGCGTTTACTTGAAGGGGAGCAACTATTCCAGGATATACGGTATATAGCATATTTTAAATCTTTACTGGAAGTCATTGCCTACTTCAATACACGATATTCAAAATATTAATGGTTTCAATAATGCACACTTATAAATCTAGGGTTGCAGAGTAAGGTAGATTGAGAGGGACCTAAACCTAGTAGTGTAGTAAATTGTTATTCATCCAGTGCCATGTAATTCCTCAGCATGATATTGCTCCGATAACTTTGCTGAGTATATTTATAGATAGAGAAATAGAAATGTCACTGTTGAAGAAAACATTGATATTTTTAAATACATTGAAACATTGCAACACCTTCTGCAATGTATAGCCCCTCATTTGTATATAACTCAGTAAGACCATTTCATGTGGTAAAGCCATCTCCTACCTCAAAATGAATTTGTATAATATTACTTTTTTGGAAACAAGGTCTCGCAAATATGCCTGAAGACTTGGAAGGAAATCTCACCACATCTATGAAACAAGGATGAAATTGTGAATCTAGAAACACTAAAACAAGGAAACTTTTAAAAAAAATATATAGTTACAACAAAGCAGAGCAATGAACTTCACCCTTGAAGATGAGGCAATCTTATAAGCGATGTAAAATGCAGGCGGAAATATCCCAAAGATGCTATCAAGCCGGTATCAAGTATAATACAAGTATAGTATACTGAATACAAGATCTCCCAGGATCAGATAGCAGGTGATACATAAACCACTGGGTATTACTACAAACATTTATCATGTTGCAATATTTGCAAATAATTTTTTAATTGAAAGGGAAAAGGAAAAATGGAAAGTTACAACCATAGAAGATTACATCTGGTTGCATCTTGCTTCTCTTTTTTTTTTTTTTTTTTTTTTTTTTTTGAGGGGCAATTTATTTATTTATAACATTCTTCCGAAGCCCAGCCAAGCCCGATAGTGCTCAGAGGCTACTAAATGGATATAATTGATAGGACAATGGATGGATAATGAATATAATTGATATGGATATAATTGACAGAACAAGATTGTGTGCATGACAATCAAATGATACATGTACTTCTATGGACCCCAAACAATCCCAGTTGAAGCATACTCCCTATTCCTTATATAACCAAAAATACATGTCCTCCATATTTTTTTGTTTTATACATCTACTTTTTCCATTTAGATAACTAGTTTCCATAACTTGCTGTTGAATGTGTTAAGTTTATTTCCTCTGAGTTTTAATTTTGCAGACATTTCAATATTTAGGAGTGCTATATACAAAAACCTGAAGTATGTGCAGCACCTCACCATGCCAATACATTGTTGCTGAAACATGAGCCTCTTATTGATGGCAGCTACAAATTCTGAACTGAGAATTGAACAGGTGCATGAGAACTAATTGTGGATAGTACATATCATAGGGGTATTGTGACCTGCTTATTAGCTTAAAAGGAAAAGAAACTAAATCCTGTAGGGTGCTAAAAACCTAGACGGTAGTACCATGCATCTTGGTTTTTCATGAATTTGATTTTACTTTACTATTTGTGTGTTTGTCAGGATTTACGGTAGAATGTTGCAAGACCCAAATATTTAAGATCTAATCAGTAGCAAAGAAGGTTGTATGTGAAAATGAAAACTTTAAGGAAGACTAGATTCAATCTGAAGATACAATCATTGCCTAAGGATGCAGGAGAATGCTGGAAAGCAGGACACCGCCATGAACAGAGACTCGGGCTAATACAATCTAAGTTCTGTGTTTGACGATCTTCTTGGACAAAGAACTAGCAACCAGGTTGCCTCTTCTGTGGTAAATAAAAGACTGTATTCTTTTGATGTTTCACTTTGTATCTTAGTTCGAAAGGCCTGTTTTGCTCAGCAATCACCACAAATCAGTGATCGTTTACATGACAATTTTCTACTCAATGCATTTTAAATAGCCTTTACATATAGCTGCAAATATCTTATTAAAAAAAAGCTACTCCTCTACCAGCATTAATTGATTCCATTGAAAATAAAATCTTAATAATACAAAATAGTGCTACTAATTGAATACAACATTTGTATTGACTATGCGCTTATACCAACTGGTATCATTCTAAATGCTGGTATTCTGAAATATGCACGTGATATTCTCAATGAACATGGAATGCACTGATTCCCTAACTAATATTCATGCAGCAAAATTTTATTGCTTCTATTGGCAACCACAATTTACTATTTTTCTTGTTATTCTTCAGCGCTATTTCTCCCTCAGCATTTTTCAATATTAACTCTCAGTCACAAACCACACCATACTGGGAATTTTGCATGCTTTAATATTACAGGGTTGTAGCTCTTACATGCCTATAACATACGTATATGGCCTCTAGTAAGTTTATTATGTGTGGCTGCCTGCCTGGCGTACATATGATGGGTTCAGCTTCTAGTGCGATCTGAGCCAATGTATGTTTAGATCTTGTCGTTATATTCAGTGTGTATGTGTCTTGTTTGTATGAATGTATTGAAAATACACTAGATTTGTTTTTCTTACATTTAAGCAGGAATAGCTACACTTGGGGCCGAGTGTGTATGTGTGTGCAATATGAGAGACACATCAGTGAAGTGATGGGATGCATTATAGTGTGAACATGTGACAGGTATTTATCAAAATACAGCACACCAACTAAATTACAATATATGTTTGATTCAACAATGAATAAAACAAAATTCAATTCAATATCAAATGACGGAGAGGAGCAAATAAGTCATCTAAGAAAGCTTATTCTCTCAAGCTGTGCACATTTAGTTTTTGGGAGAATTTTGCTTTGAGAAATTCCCCCTCCCAAAGATTTTTCCAAGCAAAAAATTAATGGCAATTTTTTTCAAAAGATTTTGTCCACATACATTTTGTTTTACAAGCAATATGAAATCTATAAAGCCTATGAAAGTCAATCTATGTTTCTTGTAATTTCATATTTTAACCTACTCTGCACTGTTGTGACAATAAATATATTTGTGATTTGAGACACAAACCTGTTTTTTTAAGCCTAACAGACAAAGATTGAGGATATTCAATAAAATGATAATTTTAGTAAATGGAGCCCATCAACATTTGGAGGGAGGCACGCCTACCAAACAAGGGAAGAAAGATGCTGCAATGCCACTGGCTCTGCCTGTGACATTTCTTCTATCGATATATAGCTAACAAAATGCATTGAGTACAAATTGTTTGGGCTAGCAAAATTTACCCTGTCATTAAACTTACATTAAAATTTTGCAACAAAAATCTTTTTACAATGAGTCAAAACAAATATGAACAAAATGCAACCATTTTATGCATAGATTTGGCATCATATTCCAGCTCAGATATCAATATGAGTCAACATTAAAATTAATAGCAGTGCTTGCTTTATGTGAGTATCATATTCCTTTAATATAAATATGCAAATCATAACAATGAATCATGATTCTATTTGAAGAACTCATATTCAATACAAATATTGAATAATTAGAAAAGCAAAGTGAAGTCTTACACTGCTACTATTGGCAAAGAACAAGATTGCATAATGGTAGGAATGAAATCAGAATTGTGTTACAATGAGCAAAACTTTATCTGATTTACTACCTTGGGTCAATATGAGCAGTCACATGTAAGTATTGGTGATTTAAAATTTTTTTTTAATCTTTAAGGGATCTTTGTCTGAAATCAGTAACCAAAAAATCATAAAAACCTAACTCTTTGAAAGAAAATTCAACAAGAAATATAGTATAAGAAACTGAACATCCATTTAGCATGTTTAGTGTTAATCATTTTGACTAATCGGTCAAGTCTTACAGTCATAAATTACATGTACATGTAATCAATTAGTCAAGGTTATAGTCAGCTTTATGCAGCTATCAAGTACAATCTTAAACCTAAGTCCACATTGTATATACTATGGACTTGAAGGGAATGTCAAGATAACCACTGATCACTGCATTAAAGCACCTGTACCAAATGCCACAGTAACTAGAACTATTTTCATCACTTGCATGTCTCAGTATTGGGTTTCATAGGTCCTGTCTTCATGCTGATTAAAACATGAGAATAAAGTACAACTGTTGTACACCATCAGTCTATCATCATCATCATCCTCTACTTCAATAAGTAACATATTTTGCACCGGGTTTCGTAAATCCACTTACGGATAGTACTATAATACTACTATTGTTCTTAAAATATTCTATTACTGTAATGTATTTCTATTAAGTACTCACCGCTGCATTTTTGCCAGGGAAACTGAAGAAAGCATCTGGTCCATGTTTCTTGGGCATCTGTCGTAAAACTTGCAGCAACTTTACAGAGTATGGAGGCTGAAAAAGAGTTTAAAAACAAGCATTTGATTTAGAGTGGAAAAAATGGTTCATATAATGTAGGGTTCCATGGTAGTTTAGCAAGAGCTATCTACTGAAGATAGCAGACATATTTTAATCTACTGTAAGTGGTCTATTAAACTTTAATAGTTTGTCATGTTTAAACATAATAGTTGTTTACTGGGTTGTGATGAAACATTGTACACTTTTTTAAATGTAAAAATGAATGAAATCTTTAATATCAAGCAGCTAGTTAAATACTCCACAATACAACAAACTGCTAAGCTGGTTACCCTGGAATAAAATACAAGTGGTATAAATGTGTATATGTGCCATCATTATTATGTAATGGGCTCATGTACAAGTACCTTTATTGTCTTTTGAGGACATCAATCCTGATTCCATTTCACAACTTTAGTAAAGAATTGCATTATCTTTAGTTCAGTAGATTTGTAGTAACTTTATTTCATAGCTTGAATACCCCATCAAATTGATGATGCTGTTGCTGTTGAACAGGGTTCACTTTTGAAGGCATAAACCTAAGATTGATTACACGTAAGTAGTGTACAGTTTTAACACTTTGCTATCTTCAGTAGATATTACCTGTAACTACTACATATTGTTATCTTCAGTAGATAGCGCCTGTAGCTACTACACATTGCTATAATCAGTAGATAGCACATGTAGCTACTACACATTGCTACCTTCATGAGCTTCAGTAGATAGCACCTGTTCTACACATTGCTATCTTCAGTTGATAGCACCTGTAGCTACTACACATTGCTATCTTTTGTAGATAGCACCTGTAACTACTACACATTGCTATCTTCAGTAGATAGCACATGCACTACACGTTGCTATCTTCAGTAGATAGCACCTGTAACTAGTACATATTGCTATCTTCAGTAGATAGCACCTGTAGCTACTATACATCTGCTATCTTCAGTAGATAGCACATGTACTACATGTTGCTATCCTCAGTAGATAGCACATGTAACTACTACACATTGCTATCTTCAGTAGATAGCACCTGTAACTACTACACATTGCTATCTTCAGTAGATAGCACATGTACTACATGTTGCTATCTTCAGTAGATAGCACCTGTAACTAGTACATATTGCTATCTTCAGTAGATAGCACCTGTAGCTACTACACATTGCTATCTTTAGTAGATAGCACATGTAGCTACTACACATTGCTATCTTCAGTAGATAGCACATGTAGCTACTACACATTGCTATCTTCAGTAGATAACACATGTAGCTACTACACATTGCTATCTTCAGCAGATAGCACATGTAGCTACTACACATTGCTATCTTCAGTAGATAGCACATGTAGCTACTACACATTGCTATCTTCAGTAGATAGCACATGTACTACATGTTGCTATCTTCAGTAGATAGCACCTGTAACTAGTACATATTGCTATCTTCAGTAGATAGCACCTGTAGCTACTACACATTGCTATCTTTAGTAGATAGCACATGTAGCTACTACACATTGCTATCTTCAGTAGATAGCACATGTAGCTACTACACATTGCTATCTTCAGTAGATAACACATGTAGCTACCACACATTGTTATCTTCAGCAGATAGCACATGTAGCTACTACACATTGCTATCTTCAGCAGATAGCACATGTAGCTACTACACATTGCTATCTTCAGTAGATAGCACATGTAGCTACTACACATTGCTATCTTCAGTGAATAGTGCCTGTAACTACTACACATTTGCTATAATCAGTAGATAGCACATGTAGCTACTATACATTGCTATCTTCAGTAGAAAGTACATGTAGCTACTACACATTGCTATCTTCAGTAGATAGCACATGTAGCTACTACACATTGCTATCTTCAGTAGATAACACATGTAGCTACTACACATTGCTATCTTCAGTAGATAGCACATGTAGCTACTACACATTGCTATCTTCAGTAGATAGTGCTTGTAACTACTACACATTTGCTATAATCAGTAGATAGCACCTGTAGCTACTACACATTGCTATCTTCAGTAGATAGTGCTTGTAACTACTACACATTGCTATCTTCAGTAGATAGCACATGTAGCTACTATACATTGCTATCTTCAGTAGAAAGCACATGAAGCTACTACACATTGCCATATTTAGTAAATGGCACCTGTAACTACTACTCATTTACTATCTTCAGTAGATAGCACATGTACTACACATTGCTATCTTCCGTAGATAGCACATATCAGACATTTAACTTGTTTCAACATGTTCAAGACACCAGACAAAGGGATAGTTGCATGTCAATGCATTTATCTTGTACTGGTTGCCGAATGTGTCTGCATCAACAAGTGCATGTAATTGCCAGTTTTACACCTGATACATGGAAGTTGTTATCTCTATATCACCCTGGCAGTGTCAAATAGCAACATATCACGGAAGTAGTTAGGAAGTATTTGAGAGTATTATGGCCAGATCTCAAGGCTCCTACAGTCTGGTATACTTGTCAATGTGGCCCATGTTTACACTGCACTACTATGTTACTTACATGGGAATACACACATGTTTTGATTCTTATGTGATAGGATCAGGTTGTGTTGGAGCACCATTAAGGTGGCTGGCTTGAGTTCTAGTGTCTATTGGTTTTGCTGGAAGACCATTCAAACTTGATATGATAGAAAATAATTGTGGCTTCAAGAGAGAGAATATGGAATTATTTTTGCTTTTATTTTCAGACATCCAACCTGCAGCCCCAATCCCACCCACAAGTAGTGTTTTCTTGGTTTAAATTTATATTGTAACTTACACTCGTTTATTTTGAAATGAATATGATGGGGTACAAAAATCAGATTTTCAGCAATAAAAGATTGTTCCCTGCTCCACCTGATACTCAGATGCTTAAAATTGTATTCATTTTTATTTCCCTTTACAATGTATTCAAACCAGACATGAGAATACATATTTTAATGAAAAAAAAAGAGGAATATTCTGGGGAAAAATGGGGGGGGGGAGCGAGTAAAATCTAGCAAGAATGCTTAAAAATGAGCTAAAGATATATCGAAATGTGGGAATGTTGGCTATTACAGGTCATCAGATGAAGAAGTATGTGGATAGCCCAAATATAGGTCTTGCTGGTGAGTATACTTTGTAGCAGTAAGCAATATGATATGAGATCATGCAAAACTCCTCTTGAAGACATATTTTGATAGGGCCAATACCATCTCATGATTAGCTGCTTGGAAACCAAAAATGATTAGTATTTCAGAGTTAACAGTTTCAAATGGTAATAATAGCAAAGATTTTAAGTGCCAATATAATGTGTAATTAGTATTGAAAGTAACTGTTTATTTTCAAATCCTTTCTGGCATGAAGCTAACCTTGACTTCACAGTATTCAATTGCAGTATGCTGTGCATGGCACGTTCAGGTGAAAGCTTTGTCAGCTTTAATTTAAGCCACATCTATTGAATGATATCTAAATAGAATCACATACTGCATCACACACAAGGTAAGATAATAATCCTATGTTTATATCATGATCGCAGCAAACACAAACCGTTTTACAGATAACGTTTAAATGTCAGGTTATATGAAAGGTAGGAAATAAAATGTTTAATAACATTCAAAAATGCAATTGAAAACTTGCTGCAAAGCATTCTAACAAATTTAAGAGTTGATAAAATATTTTTTCAAAAGTGTTTTCCAAAAAAGATTTTACAATAACATTTTGACAACATTTTTAAATGTTTTATTTTTATCATATCCCCGGGATCATATCGAACATTTTAAAAATGTTTTAAAAACGTTTTCATGACCTTTGTATAACCCGACTGTGAGACCTTTATATAACCCGACCCTGAGAACCCAACATGTAAATGTTATTAAAATGTTTTGACCAAAACCCGAGACATGTTTATATCACGTTTATAACATTTTAAATATATTCTTGAGTTTGCTGGGATATCAAGATACACAAGCACACCCTGTACAGTGGCAGTCACCCTACTCTCTTATTAAAAGATACTTGTTTGCTAGTCCTGGTTTTCAAAACCCTTTTTCACCTCTTCCAAAAAGTCCATTTTTTCCAGCCCTACAGAAATCAAACCATTTTTGTATGACCCTTTCTGCATATTTTATGTGTTTCTAGGATGTTGAAGGAAGTGCCCGGGACACCTGGACCCAAATATTCATTTTGAAACCATCAACAATCCTTACACCACCTGTCTCAATGTGGATTTCTATTAAGTCAATTGATGTGAGAGTTCTGCAGAATTCTATCTTGAAATTTTGATGAGGTCAGTCTTTCCCCTTGTGGTGTGGATTGAAGAAAACATGTATATAATTACAGCTAAGCCAATGGAGCCAAATTTGCTCAACCTCTCAAACGACACTGTCGATGCTTGGTTGATCATTATTTATGAAATATTAATTAACTGAGTGTTGTTAATTGCAATATCATTTAATCGTTGCATGTAATGTATCGCCCAATAACAATTGACCATTTTGATTAATTAGTTGATAGTTCATCAAGTATCGAAGCAGTATCAATGGTCGATTCCAAGATCAAACAAATCTGACTGTGGTGCCCAAGTTTCCAACAGGAAGATTCATATTTACTTCTTCCTCTTCTTTTTTCAGCAAGGGAAGCTTGGGCAAAATGATAACAGAGAGAGAGTAAAACAAATGAAGACCGGTGGGGATCCAACCAGTGCACTCAAGATTCCCAGTCAAGAGCTAATCAAACAACACCAAATGGAACTACAGTGAATTGCTGGTGAATGATCATATTTTTCTCACAAGTATCTACTCAGTCAAAAACTCAATCTCCAAATGTCCATGTACTGAAAATATGTTAATTTTTCTTAGTTGTGTAAACAAATCACACTTAGGCAACAACATCAACAAAACAGTTCTATGGGCCTGACTGACCCTGATAATTTTTTTTTTTTTTTTTTTTTTTGCTGTTTGAAATTAAAAAATGCTGTTTTGGGCCAAGTGGTTTGATTTTGACTGTCATTTTTTTTAAACAAATTCAGAAAAATTTCAAAATGCTTTTTGTTTCACATTTCTTGAGAAATCTGTCCACCCATAGAACAGGATGGGGTTTTTCTATTTTTTGGAGCTGGGGAAAAAATATTTTTCTGAAAACTTACCCATTTGCCTTCTTCTCCTTTCAGAAAGCTGAATATCAGCTTTAACTCCTTGACTGATATACTGTAACTGGCACACACACCTAAGATCTCCATCAATAAATCTGAAAATAGAAACAAGCCAGTCAAATTAATTCACTGTTTATTTTATCATGTATACCTTAACACTAGCTACTGCACTGGGATACAAAAGTGGTAATAATGCAGGGATAGTGTTACATTAGGGTAGTCTATAGACCTGACTGTTTGAGGTATTTAAGAAACAAACTTGAAGTCGAAGACCTTTTTCATCAAATACTGTCTTGTAAGAAATGTTTACATGAATGAAAACATTATGAATATTAAACTGCAAAGGATGTTCAAAATGTCCATGCTCATAACAATTTATGTTTTCCTCATTGTGAACAATTTGTGTCGTGAAAATAAATGTGCCCCTTATGCCAAATGGGGACAATATTGCTAAAGCTGTAACAGACATCTTCAAGTATCTTATGTCATATTATGATAGGTTCAGCTATTTAGCTCAATGTAGAAATGTACAAATCTTATTTTTTCCAAAATAATATGCTCTTCTTTTTATCAGGTTTAATACAACAAGAAACAGACTGCTCGGCCATTCTTTTATCCATATAAACATTAGCAAGCCAATATCCATACACAGAGCCCTTGTTTTCAGGGTAGCCCATATATTTTAATTTACTTCAAATTAAGGGTGTAGTGATTTTTACCTATAAACACATAAACAGTGAGTCAGAGCTGTCAATGTCGTATCGTATCGTTTTTATTACCATCAAAAAACAACACATAATCACATCAGATATACAACAAAATCAGATGGATGCAACTGAAAGCAAGATTGTTGTACTCCTTTACACAAATTAAAAGGGGGAAATTAACTCACATACATACAAAATAATTTCGATTTATAAAATTATCTTCTATAAGCAAATAACAATTTATGTTCTTCCACTGGAAAGAAGATGCTGATGATACCATATAATTGGCCAATGTGTACACTAAACATCCCAATGAAACAATCTCTATGAATAGGTTTATTCTAAGCGTTTTTAATTACTGTGTGGCAGAATCATAAATTCAATTTATCTGCTTAATGCTTCCAAGGTTGTCGTTTTATAAATCAAAATTATTTTCAATATTAGGTGTTTCGATATAATGCAGATGTATGGCTTGTAAGGAGCATCACAATCACTGCCATTTTAATTATTTTTTATCAGGTAGTTAAATTAGAGATATTTTATCTTTTCGTCATAATTTTCCCCTAACATCATGCATAATTACATGTACCATCATCATCATTATTACTAGTTATAACCAGGTGGTCAAATTGGATATGTTTTATTTATCTTTTCAATAATTTTTTCCCACAAAATTATTCAAATTGGATATGTTTTATTTATCTCTTTGCATAATTTTCTCCCACAAAATTGAGATTCAACTATATTATCATATGTCCATCAGAATATGTTTGCCGATATAAATCAATTTTGATTGTTTGTTTTTTGTGGGTTTTTTGTGGTTTTTTTTACATCCAATCTCCTCATTTCTATTATTTGTATTGATCATTACAATTTTGAAGAACGCATATACCGGCATGTATAATGAAGTGTTTGCTATAACCATGTTATGAAAACTATTGATTACAAAAACATCTGGAAACAAATGACCCGTTCCAGCAATATACCTCAAGTAGGCTATGCAAGTTTAAAGAAATATGTAATGTTATCTACAAGGAATAAGCAAAACTATATAGCTTCATCAAAACCTTTAAAAGCAAGGTGTCATAACAAAATGAAGTATTAAACAAATTTTGTCTCTTTCAATCATGAGACTTTCATCTTGTTATACTCTTTTCATACATAATAATATATCAAGTAAATTTTGCTGGAACAGGTCATGTTATCATCATCAATACATCATATAATATTTCTTTTCAATACTGCACATTTTGCCTGCATTGACAAGCAGCAAGTAAAAGCTTGCCATAATAAAGACATTCTGGTAATGCATAAGCTCATCTAAGAGGAACTCAAGGCCCAACTCAAGGTATGTAACATAGACATGCACAGCTTGATTTTTTCTGTTCTTTTCAAAATGGCTTACTCCTTAGGAATGTTCATTTAGCAACAAGTTCAATCACACAAATTCTTAGTTTGTGCTAAAAATAAACCAAGGAGTATTATAAACATGTGTACTCAGAGACTGGAAGAATTTGTAATCACACAGTTTTTCACAGTTCATTCAAGTCTCCTTTTTTGCTAAAAATCCACCTTTTCATGTCTTCCCACCCTCAATTTTATATCAAACCTGGTTTAGGGTTTATATTCATACATAAATTGGGACAGTAATGATATGCCATCAACCCAAAAATGCAAAGACAATTGAATTTATAAAGAAAAACTTGCTAGAAAATTTACGTATTTGCATTTTCACAGAAATGTTAGTTTGTATACACGGAAGTGTTTTATGTCCAGTTTGATATTTGCATCAATAGGAATGGATAGGATGAATATGTGGAATTGCGTTTTATCTTGATTTGAAATGAGAGTCAGTGACGTGTGTTTAAGCTCTATCTTTCATTTAGAATCACGCTTTTATGTTCAAAACTAAGTGCATTCTTAGGTCTCTACTGCTATGTGAGAAACTACTGCAGATGGGAGCAGGTTTTTTGTAAGTGGCTACAATTTCCATGCCTAGTACAGATTGATACTAAGTGATTGTGACTCAAAGGGGTCTATTGTTACCTGCCAGGTCTATAATTAAAATACTACATAAAATGTTGTGTAAATCCCCTCATCGGGCGCTCAAACAGAAAACAGAAAATTCAATTTAGTAGAGGTTACGAGATCACCACTTATATGGTGTGAAAGAAAATGTGTAGCAATGGCATCCAATTTGTCTTTGTTTCAGGGAAATAACCTTTTTGAAAATAAATTGTCGTTGAAAATAAAAGTTGATTTATTTTTTCAATTGTAAGAAGTAGGTCTTAGGTACATAGGTTTTGTCCAGAGGCTTTGTTCATTTATTCCAACCATTTTCAAGGGGTCTTATTACGGCTACTTAACTGTGATATTCCACCTACTGAGAGAATGAGAAACAATTTGAGAGAAAACAGAGTAAAAAGGGCTGGATGTGCATGAGGAAACGATGAAAAGATGAGAGATGTGAGTGATTGGATTTTACAGGTGGCTGGAGGTTATTAGCAATAGATGTTAGACATAGTTTGTGTAGGTATGTCTACAACTTGAGATGATTGCTGAATTCCTTTTGTTGAAGATATATTTGCCAAAGCAGCAAATTCAGTCAATCTTATCCCTTTACATTCTTATATATATAAGAAAAATTTAGGGAATGACTTACTTTTTTGAGCTTTCTGCAAGTGTAATATTATTGTGTGCTATATAACATTATTTTATGTTACTCTCAGCTGGTCTGTTTTGTAACTCATTTTTTTTTATCGTATGTTAATTTATTTGTGTGGTTTTGCTGTTGCTGTAGTTTTTGCTATTCGTTATTATTTGTTAATACCGAAAAATATGGACAAAAAATGGAAAAATACAAAAACCAAACCAAAACAAACAAACAAACAAAACCTGTCTCAATAAAGACTTTAGGCCTATATTCCATTCCTTACATACATGCACTGCACAAGCATTTAAAGAACAGCTCCAAAACAAAGAAACAAACACACAACATCTCAAGAAGACTGTCTCTCATTAGTTACACCCATGCACATTACTCTTTTTCATTCATTCATTCATAGTTTATTTCCATAAAAATTTTTTTTTTAAATGCACTCTTGTGAATTTATGTAAAAGCTCCCTTTGCTTGGAACAATTAAAAGAAACCACATATTATTCAAATTAAATTACTAACCAAATTACAATTTTGAAATATTAGCAACTCATGGTAAGCGCGAACATTTTTTCTGCAACAGTTTGTCCTCTACTTGTCCGCAATAATATACAGCAATGTGCCATCATGCCAACACATATTGAAAAGTAGCTTTAAAGTTGATGGTCAATAATTGTGGTCACGTTTTGTCTAATGGTGTTTTTCATGGAAAGTACCAGAAGAGTTTAAGGCATTATTTACAAGAACAAGTTGAAGCACTGAAGGTACGGAAAAAAAATATCCTCAACGTTCATCCAAAAAGGGTACTGAAAAATAGTTTTATTATCATTTGCACTTTAAACCAAAAATGTGATGAAGTTAAACCATCCATCTCCAAGAATAATCACTTCCAAAACACTTCATCTTTATCTAACAATCTCTTAAATAATTGATTTTAAAAAAGCAGTAAAACAATAGAACACCATTTGAACCTAGTGCCTAAACATTTCAATCTTCTGCTCTGCTCCATCATGCCTCAATTAATTAGAGTGTTGTGCTAGTCATACAAAGGTTGCCAGTTCAAATCCAGTCAGATGCACTGGTTTTTGGGGTGTTTTTTTCAAAAAATAATTTCTGTGCGCTTACTGCTCTGAGGAAAGATTACAAATTCATTCATCCTACATGTATGTACCCACAGAACTAAGCATAATCATTTCAGTAACTGATTTTGTTTTTTACATCCTTCCATATCAACCTGTTAGCGTTATGTTTTATTTCCTTTGATTCTGCAAATTTCTCAGTGCGCAATTATATTTTTCCATATTGATCAATTTTTCAATATATGCTACCTTCAATCACACTTATTTCTCTTCTAAAGACATTGGGCTATTCCAGTTGAAATCCATACACCCCTATGGAAGATATGAGCTGAATCGCATACACAGGGAATTTCAAATGGAGTCACCCATTTAGCTAACCCCAATTGAGATTCAAACTTTCTGTTTGTAAAACTACGACCATGTCTTCCATAAGAGGTGTATGAATTTCAACTGGAATGTCCAAATGTGCAATATTCTGTCTACCCACAATGCCATGCCAGTTACGTGTGTATACTTCTATTATTTAAATAAATAATGTTTTGATTGTTCAAATATTTTTCTGTATAAATATCTGTGCTTTTAATGCATATTGCCTTTGGTGAGTATATATATTTTAAATTGTAATGCCACAATTCAGTGTCACTACTGCAAGGTTGTTTGAATAAAATATATACCTGAAATACTGACAATTTCCTGCCTCACCATCTGACAGCAGATGACAAGTTATCTGTCAAATCATTCTGCCCGATGGAAAGCCATTTAGCAATAACAACATGTTCTCTTCCGAGTATGATTCTAAATAAATCCCAACTCCCATGTATTATCCAAGGAGCAATTTGTACAAACATGTAGCCTGAACTTGATGCATAGCCCAAAATAACATGTTATTCCAATGATTGTATTATGCAATACACATGCCATTAAGCATGCACGCCATCCCAGCAAACGCTTGTAGACATGCAGTCCCTGACCGCAAGTGTTCTACTACATTTAATCAAGAAAGCAACTGCCTAAAAACGTACCAATCTCCTTGTAAATTAGGTTCATGCTCGGCATGATGCTAACTCTCTACCCTGCATCCATTATTGGCATCACAAATGGTTTTTAAATTAATATTTGTCTATGTTTGCCAACCTTTTAAAATACATCTTAAAGCAAAGTATGCTACAAGTTATGTTTTACTTTATTTTTAGTAAGTTTTGTGCAAATTGTACACGCATCCTTGTTCGACAGTGAACATTGTATTATCTAAATGAATGAGTTGAGCACAAGAAAGGCATAGGATGTGGATGTCATATATCTGTGTGCAATGAACGCTGCATATTCAGTACAAAATTGAAAAGTAATCTCCCCAGAATATCAACAAGGGGTTAGTGCTACAAGGACTTATCTACAATAGCTGCCCTATGCACATTCGATAATTTCTGCATTCTATATTGTACACATCTAAACATATGACACCTGGCAGCTATTGCAGATGGGTCTTCTTGCAATAACTCCTCAACGAACACCTTACACACAAATGAATGACAAAATATGCAAGAGTGCTATCAAGGATTCAATCCACACACATGTGATTCACTATGCACACAAGGCTTCCTATCTCAAACCACAGTAAACTTTCTATCTTGTTGATATGTCAAGTTCAGAATTTTCAAAAAGGTGACTGCTTATTAAAATAACAAAATTGGGAACATGCAGTGGGCTCTACCTTCACTTTATTAACACTGGCTTATGGAACAGTCATTCCAACAGGTTACAAGAGCAACAACAAAAATCACAAGCCCAACAACAAAAATCACAAGCCCAACTATTCTGCTAAAATAACTAAACTTCAGATGATGGTGTATAAGCTTATCATCTTATCTATCTATTTTTAAGACTTTAAACTACATTATCAATTACACTTCCTTCTGTGCTTCTTTTTCTTTCATTCTTTCTCTCCTTGTTCAGCAATTTGATAATTTTTAAAGGCATTTTATAAATATCTTTATGTATGTACTACAAATAAAACATGCATGTTCCATAATTATGTCAATAACATTTTTTTCTTGTAATTTATTTTAATATTTTGCCTTTTAAACATGAATTTTAATCTATGTTGAATGTTGAATTTTGCTGTTGTTACTTATGTTGTTGTTGCATTAATTAGCTTGGGGAAATTGTGTCTGTAGTTGTACACCCTATTACAAGATCTATTATTAACCTCTTAACCTGCTACACAGAATGCTATCTTGAGTAGACAGTAATCAGCTAAGTGGCCCACACAATAGACTACTCATTTTCAGTTAATTAGCAACAAGACATAGGGATGTACCTTTCAATGATTTTTACCTCATGCTGTATTTTGTATAAAGAACACTAATGCAATTAAGAACATTTTCTTAATGACACTGCCCATGTTTGCCCATCACTACTATTAATTTCAAAAAAATTGTGCTGTATTTTTCTGGAATTTAGGGAGTAGTTCAACATCAAGGAAAAATTTTAATTTACTTAAAAGTACATTTTTAAAAGTACATTTTTAAAAGTAAATTTTAATTTACTTAAAAGTACTTTTGGATTTGAGCTCAATATTTGGTCAGTTGAAATGCAAGTGTGTTAAAAATAACCAAGAGATATTATTGCCAATATTTAATTGTGAGTGACATTTCTGAAGTAAGGGCAGAAGGGCAGTACATATATGTTTGAATTGCTAAATTTTGCTATCTACAGAAGATAACATTTTGATGCATGGTATTTTTCACATTGAGAAAGGAAACATGCTTCCATAATGCCCAATAAAATGTATATGTAATTTGAAAATCATCATGGACTGTTTGTCTGTTACTATAAATATAGTTACTTCATACTTAAAGGAGTGTTTCGTGATCCTAGCATCCTCTTTTTATGACATTTTTCAGTAGATATCCACGAAAAAAAGCCTTATTCCCAAAATTTCAGTTGATTCCGATTTTTGCGTTATGCGAGTTATGCATGATTATGTGTATTACACTGCTCCATAGACAATACGTTGTAATTTCGTTCTGGTGCACCAGAACGAAATTCAAATTTCACGATATCTTTTGCAAAACGAATTAATCTGCAAGAAATATTTTGTACATAAACATTATGTAGCCAGAGGTTTCCAGTGATATAAAAATCTCAACTTTTTTTGAGAAAAGTGGGGGATGAGGCTGTGGATCACTTAAATGCCCCTTTAATCTATATTAATATAATGCAATAAATATGTTCCAGATGCTTGAAAGAATGCAATAAAAACACAAATTCTCTATTCTGCAAATGTCTTATGTATGGTATTACACATTATGTGACTAAAATTTAAGATAAAAGTTTGTGCCACAAAATGGGAAAGTATGTCACTTAAATAGCAAAGTATGTCACTTGAAAGATTTAGTGTTTTTGTTTTCGCATATGCTTTCAGAATTTCATAAAATTGAACCTTAATTTCAATATAAATGTACTCAATATACTAAGCTTTAAGATATTAAAGAGACTTTTGGGACACACTGTATCTACAAGAAGTGTGAAGCAATTTATTAATTATTTCTAGCATTTATTCTCTCCACCTATTTGTAGGTAAATTTCACAGGTGCGAGTTTGAAAATTCTCACTAACTCTCTGTAGCAAGAATGATTAATACGCTGCATAACATTTTAACACCCAGTTCTATTAAAATTCAAGCCAATTCTGAAATTTCAAGATTTTTCTCCACCTTTTAAAAATGCATCAAATTTTATGTGTCAAGACGATTGATGACCTGTCAAGACCAAGGTGACCTCTCGATTCAAATTCTACGCAAAACCATCACTTAATAATATTGCTCTCTAATGGCTATTGATTACTGCCAGCTTTAATTTTATGTACAGTTGAATAAATAGAAGAAAACAAAATAGGTGGAAACTAGATTTCATTACCACGATGTGCTCTGCTACATCTATTTATGTTTTAGGGTTAATACGTCATACAGCCAACCTAAGTATTTTTGTTACATTAAATTTTCATACTTAGGAAAGCAACCACATTTTGCAGATTAAATTTTTTAAACTTCGCAAAATTCTTGGATTGCTGTATGTAAAGCAAAATACATGTGGCCTTTTAGCATGTACACAATTTTCACCCATTGCTGACAATCATCAAATCTGCAAAACTGAAAAGCAATTGGATATTTAATGCTTTATAATATTCAAATAAGAATGACGATAAAGACTGATAAACTACTAAAAATTAATTTTCATACTTTTCAATATATTACAATGAAAAGTGTTACTTTTTTGTTCAATCAAAGTGTTACTTTGTTTGTTCGCTTAAATTATTTCTTGTTTGTTTTTGGTTCCACATATTTTGCTGTTTGCTATGTTTTACTTGCTAATTTTGAGGTGTTTTACAATGCGAGGCATTAATTCAGCAAAAAATAAATACAAAAGTAACATTATTGAATACATGTCAATATAAAATGTGGGATATGATGAGAGCAAATAGTCAGAAACAGTAAACAAATGTCAAATGTATTGACATGTCATAAACGAAAATGAAGATTGAAGAAACAATCACCACTCTCGAATAAATACATTTTTCATCACATCAAGCTACAGATCAGTTCACCAATATTGTAAAATTTCTGTGTAAAATAGATTTGTATTCCCTATCTTTCACAAAATATATTAGTTTGGCTATCACATATGTCGCTCTTTTAATTTTGAGCTGAACAAATGAGGCCATTAAAAAAATCGCAATTTTATGGCAGTGCCCAGATCAGATCGTGAATGTATGTATTGGTGAAAATGATTGACTGATTGCCAGAATTGGCTCAAGATCCTGAGATTTTATTACAAAAATCACAGATTTTGTCACAACTAAATTATATACCGCATAGTCAGCACTTCAGGCATGCCATGCTTTTTGCTGTGTATTTTAGTTCATTGTAATCATGTAAAAACTAGAATTTTTACCAAATTTAGGTGTCATCCTCAGCAAGAATATGAACAGAATTGAGTCTCTTGTCAGTTCATGCTATGCAAATATTGAATTTCTGGCTAGTCTAGTCTAGCCATGGAAATTGATCATATTAAAGGAGGATGGTCCGGTTTCATCACATCCCGCTTTCACCTTGGTTGACTGACTATGACCCCTACTCTCCACCTATGAGGTTTCATATGAGAGCAAAAAGTGCATTTGAAGGCCACATAAAAGTCTGTGAAGCCACTTTCGACACACTTCACTTTACAAAATCCAAACACAACAGATTTCAGCCTTATATTTCATTTTGTAAATGATAAGCTTAGCAGTCAAGTTAGCTCAATTGATAAGGCATTCAACTATGGTGCAAGAGGTTGCAGGTTTGAACCCTGGTGGTGCCTAGTATGCTCTCGTGGAAAAATTGAGTTAGCGTGAAATTCCCTTGGACAAGGAACTTACTGCTAATTGTCTTGTTGTAACCCGTACGATACTCGGGGAGCTGATCCTGGTTGCGATGGCTATTTTGGGAATTGAAGCAGCAAAGTCCCTGATTTGTTGTTAAATGGTTTATGGAATGATGTGGGGCTGTAGCGGTCAGCGACAACCTGAAAGTGTTGCCGAGGCTTGTGGATCAACGTCTAGGCGTTGTGCCTGTGCGTAGCGCACACTATAAATCACTGCGCTTCTTTTTTAATATTATGAGCTTTCTACTGATACCAAAATCTCCATTTTGATAGTGTGGGATGAAATTGTTGATAGGACCATCCTCCAATATCTACACAACAATATTCAGAAACAAAAGTCCTCCGCCCATTCCAGTCTTCTTTACAATTCAGTCATTAAAGACAAAACCTTTTAGGTACCTCACAGATTCAAATTAAATATGGAGACTTGAAATATATCTGGTTTTAGTTGCATAGATTGTCAAGGAGTTTATCAGAATTGGGTCTAGGAGTATTATGTATGCTACCTAGGGGACAACCGTATATGTGCTGCAATTTGCACACCAAAATATCTTGCCAGTTGTCTTGCCTACAACTACATCTTGAGACATGAAGTAAGTTTGCTTGCATAACAGCTGGGAATTGTTATTGATTTTTATACCTTAAAAATAATTGTAGTGATTGACAACTTGAATATGAATTATTTGGCTGTTGATAGTAATGATTAAAATGAATAGAAATGCATGGAAGAATAATATCTGGAATATTTTAGAGAGGGAAAAGGATCTCTAAAAATTATCTTTGCAAACAATCCTCTCAAAGTGACCTTGATCTTGGATGGTGGTACCATGTCATCGACACATTTGTCTCGAATGTCTCGGTCCCAGCCGGTTTGTGTTCCTCCGTCACTAAACAAACCGTCTGGCGACAACCGTGAAATAATGATCACTGATTGGTTAATGAATTTCCAAATAAAACTGTTTTCAATTGGCTATAGGATGTGACTTGTGTAAGTGACATTAAACCTTCTCCTGTTTCTTAGAGACCCATATTTTCAGCCACATCAATCAAATTTATTTATTTTCCATCAAAAATGACCAAATACGAAATTATACAACACGATGGAGGAGGTACAACGATAAGCAGAGCCTGTAAATGTTGCACCCCTGTAAAATTGAAAAAACTGTAGCCATACCTTTTTAAACAAAAAATGCAATGAATCATTCAATTTAAAAATATGAAATTGTATGGTAAAATGCCATAAACAATTTACACTGATAAGCGGACAAGCATGGTGAACAACTTTGAAATGACATTTTAAGTGGAGGCAATGATTTAACAGGAAGAATAACCATGATGATACAAAAATACAATGATTTACTGGTAACTATTAATGAAGCAAAAACATCACATATATTATAGCTTCAGTTTTTATGCCCTCCAGTAGGCACTTTTTCCAGGATCTTCCCATTTTCAGGCTCTATTTGCACCTGAATATATATACTCTGAAGCCAAGTTATAATTCACAAGATCTTATATTTGGAGTTAAAAATAAGTTCCCAAGACCATACCTGTGCATCACACATACCTACCCTACAACTATTGCAGTACAAAAGTTCAGGATTTGTTTTGCATAAATTATGATATATGAAACTTGAAATAACCTAATTTTGGCAATTCATCATGTTTTAACCCAGATATGGATCAATTAAGATGTCGCATGCATTCTCCCATCAATGCAATAATGCTCATTTCCGATCCAGGGATAAGAAATTCTGAAATCTAAAAATGTGAACATTTGCTGTTCACTGTCGTAACTAATTCACAGGTTAATTAGTTCACATCCATTTTTCTGCACACTCATTATACTCAGCTGCTTGTGATTTTAATACGGATTCTCATCATTCAGAGTTTGATTCAACTAGTATATAGTTTAGCCTCTGGCATCAAGTTCATTCCACTTTAATTTGCACATTTTTTCCTTCATTTCTGTGAAGGGCAAAAGGTAAAGTGCTAAGATTATTAAACCCAAAAAGCCATTATCTAATGTGCTATTATTACATTGCCACAAGTAAATTTAAGTTGGTTGCACACAATCAGTCACCTGATGATGTCCGATGGAATCAAATGAAATGTAGGTGTGAACGAAACATAAGTTCCAATATTTGATTTTAACAATTGCACTTTTGTTTCACCAATCTTCAATTTCAATTTTACCAACAAAAATATTATGTTCACCCATTTGCATTTGTTCAAAAATGTCATATTTCTGAATGCTGCGTTCCCCTTTTTACATTAAGAAAATGTTTTCATTCTTTTCTCGGGAAAAATTGCTCTTTCTCAATTTTCCCATCTCATGTAAATATTGAATATGTCTCTCCCTAACACTGCCATATTCTAACAATAAGTAGAATTGGACAACCTTCTCCTTGAATGAACTTATTTTTTGACTGTATACAAGAATTTCCATTTATATATATTTTAAGGCCTAAATAAGAGATATTCAGACTAAAGCCATAGAGCCCAAAACTGAATTAATAATGAAAGCAGACAGTATTTCGTATACCCTGTGATATACCTGCAGACCTCCATTTGTTGCATTATATGTATGTATTGACAACATGCACATCTACATGTAGAATGCCACTCAAACTCATCTGTTGAGGAAATCTGCAAATGTGAAAAACACTGGGGGAAACACTCTAAAGGGTTGTGCTAGTTTATTTTAAGAATGGATTTACATTCTTAAAAGCATTGATCTCTTTTTCCTTCTTTTTTTTCCTTGTGTGTATGTGTCTCAATGTAAAGATACTAGATTTATGCTTCTGTCCTGCATAATTCATGTCAAACATGTTTGTATTGGAAGTATTTAATTAGTCCCAGGCTCAGCATATCCCTGCCTTGCACAGGTAAAATAACATAACATTCCCCAACAAAAACATTTACAAACACATTATGCCTGACATTTACAGACCTATCTTTCTAAACAAATGTATAAAACATTATTCAATTGTAAAAAATGTGCAAGGTACAATTTCTGTTGTAAAAGGTCAACAAGACTAGAGATGGACCTTATGAGGGTCTGTTGTAAGTTGTATATTCCTGAACAGGCAAAGAAGGGGACTGGGCTGAAGACTGATGAAAGTGGATGGGACTGTCTGTGAAATGTGTTCCGGCTGGGGAGTTCTGGTAACAAGGCGGTTCTCGAACCACGAGTCTCGCCTGCTTTCGCGATCGCCTGCTTTTACGATTACTTTTGGTAAAAGTAAATCAACCTGCAACAACCCATGGCGATTTGTCTGTTCAATTTGAGCTTGATTGGACCAATATTGGAATTTGACCTTTGATCCCTAAATTTTGGTGGGTCTCGGCTGGGCACAATTACCTGGCTGATGGTGACTGTACCCACCAAGTCTCATGCCCATCCGACAATTTTTACTAATTTGACCTCAGATGACCCCTACTGACCCCAAAATGACCTTCCAAAAATTGGGCTCAAAAACTGAGAAAAAATTATCGACATCATAAACATTCAACGTTGATCGGGGTAGAGATTGTTAAATCTTGGGTGGTGTAAATGTTAAAGGTACGTGCATTCAATTAATTTACCTGTGACTTTTTAAGTGAGCTACGGCAATCTGACATAGCAAATTGATAGACTAACAAACTCAGAATCAGAAGACCAGTGGGGATTAAACCATGACACTCAAGATTACCAAGAGCCATCAAACACAAGAATCTTTGCTACTTATGACCACTTACTCCGTCACAAAATTTGCAGTGTTTTTTATATTTTTGATCAATTTTTAATGGATTCAGATGATACCACAGTAAACAGTGGAAAAGATTCAGGAAAAATCTGTAAGACAATGATTATACTGATTTCAACGGGGGCCTGAGATTGGAATTCCAGTTTCCTTTCTCACGAAGTAAGGGCTAAGAGTAAAATTGTACAATTGTGTTCGGAGTGGCCTTCTCTTTTCTCTTTTTCCTAGCTATTTTCTTCCATTTCTTGCTTTGTTTATCAAAGCTATCTAGGCCAGCATGCATATATTAGCCTACACTGGCTATCCAGGCTTGTGCATAAATTTGTATGAGCTTGGAACGGTCCATGGTTTTCCATGGATTAGCATGTGTTCCTCACGGACCAACCTGGGTAAACAAACAAACAAACAAACAAACAAATACTAGTCCAAGCACATCATGGGTCATTCAAATAAGTGGAACTTTCAGAACCAACCAAAATTATCTTAGTGTGCGTTAATTTCTTCACAAAATTTCCTGAAACAAAACTTTTTGAGAATGTTGTGGGTATCAGCATCAAGCACACCTGTATGCCCTCTCACACACTCAATATTCCTATACATGTAGCAAGCCTAGCAAATGTATTGGTGTAAACTGTGCAATATGTAAACTGCATGGAGATGTGCCCATGCTTTTAAAGATGATATTCACTAAATCGCAGTGCACTAATTGCTAGAACTCATTCTTGACATGTTGTCTGACACAAATCAATGGGGCATTGCTAATGGGAAAATGAAATTTGATTTCCGTTAATCTGGCTTACAATGTATGATAATATTTATACTTGATTGCTTTTTTACAGGCATTTAATTGTTGTACTTTAATAGAAATAGCAATTCTGAGCTGTCATAGTCTTAGATTTAAGTGGTCGCTTTATTGATAATGTGCATGTACCATACTTCATCAGCTCATCCATTCCCTGCGCTCCCCATGATGATGATCCCAAGAGTTGTAGGGTCTATGGTTTATCATACTAAATTTATAGGCGCAATTTGTTAAAAGGTAATACCACGTCTTTGCTACAATAGCATGTTTAAACATGGCGGTCCAAGAAATAATGTAGCAAATGCAAAGCTCTATTGAAAATTCCTCTTATTCCTTTACACTTTGGTACTTCTCTTGTTGGCAGTGTGTGATATGTGGCGTTTCATGTTACTGTGTGCTCTAGTAAACTGCAGGCATTTCAAGCACAAAACTGATTGAAGGAGACTGTCTAGCAATGCAAGTTACAGTGCTGTGTACCCATACAGCTGCTATCTTTCAACATTTTCTACTACAATCATGGAATGACGAAAATAGCAACCATAATTTTATAGATATTTAGAGACCCTGGTAATTGTTTTTGGCAAGATGGAATAAAATTTAAAAATTTAATTATAAAACACAAACAAATCTTGACTTTGATCATCCTCCATACAACCACAATATCATATGGTTTTCTAGCGCTAACAAACACACTTATTTCAAATGCTGCTCAGAAGACATCAACATGTTTATACTGAACACCTCGCTTCAGTGCGCATTTATTCCCCATAGTTTTGCTGTGTGTCACCATCAACCATGTCACTTTTACTGCTCTGCAAAAGGTGGGTAAATATTCACTTTCTCTTTATTTAATGGGAAACCAGAAATACGACAACAAATTTTTGTGACCTTCAGCTCATTAAGGTCAGGTTTGGATCACCACGCTGCATATTGTACATGTAGCTATCACTAAAGTGAATGTTCAGTGGCGGCGGCACTACAGGGGGGTAGCATTCCCCCCTAATATTTTTGGTACTCCCCACTTTTGATGCAAAACCCCAAAATCACGTAAATTTCCACTTTTTATGCGGCAATTTTGGGCAAACATTTCAATTTTGCCCCCCTGAAATTCACTTTGCCCCCATGCCCCGAAAAAATTCCTGGCGCCGCCACTGGGAATGTTGCCACATATCGCCCACTATTAACCACTTCAAAAGATGGATGATGGTGGACAGTTAGGTAACCCCACATCAACCAGTCTCATCATTTACTTGGTCTATTTCTACTGGGACCATTGTCATGTATCACCTTGCATCACCTTGCATCACCCTGTATCACCCATCAAACCTTTGCTCAATAGAATCATAGGACATGTATCTCATGATATCACGGTTCTCACCTGTTTTCATTTTGCATTCTACATATGACATACAAACATAAGATGTACAGCAGGTGCTACCTCTATGTACCTTCATATCTAGTTCATACAAGCAACCCTCCAGATATTCAGGGCTTTTAACAGAATGCCTGGCTGGCAGTAATCTTTGCACCTCTCTACAAATCACCACTTATTTAGTTTCTGCACTTGCTCCATTTTGTAGACTTCAGTTGCCATCAGATTTAAATTGGTGTCACAGAGGTTCATAACTAGCTTAGTAAATTGAGTGTCTAGATGAATGTGTTACATTTTATCATGAATGATGATCCAACTGATAGGAAATGATAAATCGTCTGTGATACAGTCACAAAAGGCGGCACACTTTTTATAATTAATGTCACCATCACTTATGACAGATCTATCTAATAATGCACAACAAGGTAATAGACCTTGTATTCTAATACTCACACTTTAAAACCAGACTTATATAGGACATAAAGGCATAAAGATAAGACATAAAGTATAAAAATACGACACATGACTAGATTTGCATGAGTGAAAGCAGTATGTGAACATGTGACATCAATTTGATGCGATTCAGGAGTACCAATTGGTTACAGTGGCGGAAGTGACATCAAATTATAAAGTGCATGTTTACTGCGTCCATGTGTCAAAATCTAATCCTCTGAAAGGACTTCCCCCTTGTTTCAAACCGAACAACATGAGGGGAGAATGTTAAGTTTTAAATGGAAAAAAGGGGGAAAACAAGGGGGGAATCCAACAATAATGAGCAGACAAGAGGGGGGAACGCGAATGGCCCCTAAGGCTGCGGTATAAATAATTGTTTGGTTTAATATGGTTCCCCACCACTCATGAAACAAGGTCGATCAGTAAGCAAAAATATTACATTTTTTATTTATTATATATTTTGCTCCCATCACTGTCTGAAACACTATTAGTGCACCATCAATTGACAAAACCACGATACTTCTGGGAAATTGGTGACAAATAGTCCATGACCGATGCGGAGAACGATTTTGCTGTGAAATTGCAGTTTTATATGCATGCCAATGTGAACCGTGTCAATTTGAGGAATATCTACACTAATAGATAGAATCTGTTGCCACTTTTTCCCTCTCCAGATGCCTCACAATATTTCAGGTTGTGGGATAGGGGTTTGAACTATGGTTGATTGGGGGACCCTAACCAAACAATTATTTTATAACAGCCTGAGAAGAAAAATGTATTCCTAATTCATACAAAGAAAATATCACTGCATGCCACTCAACTATCACCCTGTTTTAACCTTTGTGCATTTATGTGGTGTGATCAAGCAAACTCAGTCGAAAGTCGGACATATTCAATATTCAGTTTCATATAGGATTGTAAAAAGCATTTACAAAGCTACATTTTGCAGAAAACCTCATTGAATTTGGACAACCAGTTCAAAAGATATGAGCAGTTAAAGAGTTTCCAAAACAATAGGAAAGTAAAGGTAACACTTCCTTGTTTAGTTATATCTCAAAATCAATATTTCCGACTTTGCATGATCACATCACATATTACTTCATTATTGATTCTTACCGGAGATCATTTCGTCGCCTTCTCTCAGCTTGCGGATCAGTTTCTCCATAAGCCCAACCTCTGTGCAGGCTTGTAGGTTCAATACACTCTTTCTCAAAATGGCTACAAACATGCTCCATATTTCAGCCTGAAATTTAAAAAAATAATGATTAAATAGTTAGAAATCAATTGGAACTGGCACAAGTTTACTGACAATACAAACATGATGTACATATTTAATACACACACACCCCCCACCCACACATACACATCCTATTCCCTACATGTTTTTAACCCGACTTTCATAATGACAAACACATTTTAACATAATATTAAATCTGTATTTTTTTAACACAAATCTGACATTTAACTGACAAACCAAGCACTTGAGGTGGTACTACACCCCTTGATAAATTTGTGACTATTTTTGCATTTTTCTCAAAAAAATAATAACACACTGGTAACAAAAGTTTGTATATAATAGGGGCAAGGAATCCAGTTACTACACTGTAATTTCAGTGACTCAAGACAAGCGGTATGTTATTTATGATAAGAAAAGAGGTACCGCTAGAATGTACCCCATAACATAACAATACCCAACAATATACCACTTTTTACCATATTTTTGTCCACACCATCCAAACAACAACATTTGAGCTTTCTGCTGATTCAAAATCTGTTTTGATGAGGAAAACTGGGTGATGAGGCTGTTGGTCTGGTCACACACCTTTAAGATGCAACTGCTCTAAATAAAACCTTATTGTATCTGTACAAATCCCTGATCAAAATGTGCATTTCCACTGATATGACTTCTTGTATTGCTCATCTTCCAACCACTAGCATTCAAGTTCATCATCTCTTAGCACCAGAGCTGTGTTAGACCCCGATTACATGAGTATGTTTTCATCATTGTGTCGTAATTTACAGATTATGACACAAATGTAATAAGTGAATGTGATCACACCATTGAAAAATCATCCTCATATGTGACCGTACACCACGAATGAGCCGTAAAGTTCGCCCCGGTCAATTTTGTTTTATTTCATGTTTAGAAAATATATATCATAAGCTTTTAAATGGTATATCATTTGACTTCAAACGATATCCTGAAGAGGGTTATTGTATGTTGAACTTTGCTCCTTCAACAAAATGGTATACCTTTTTTGGTTCTACATGTATCTCTTTTCCCACATTGCTGGTAATAAATATCAAACAGTCATAATTGGCGGTCATTTCAAATCATCCCCAAGTCAACGAGGTTCAGGAATGTCCTTTCATTGTTAATTGTTGGGTATACATACCTAGACAAAATACAATGCTTTGTAATCCACCACTGGAACAGGATTTAGCCAAAGCAAACAGAGACTAGAGATATTTAAGAATTCTATAGACATAGGTAGAAGCTTATTATCCTCTTCAACAATGGGATTATTGATTGGTTTAAAAGGTGTTTGACTAGAGCTATCAAAATGAGACACATGTGGCATTAAGGGCTGTGCAATAATTATCAGCCCCGGGGTAAAATTTCCAAACGGCTCGCCAAAAATCGCTTGCCCCCCCCTCTCGGCCCGCCAAAAATTCTTTGCCCCCCCTTTGAACATGCCAAATTTTGGGGATCCCAAATTCCAAACTTTAAATGGTCTAGATGTATGTTGTGAGCGCAGCGAGCAGGAAAATTTGCATATTTAAGCATTTCCGTACCGTTTTCCTAAGCCTTTTTAAAGCATTTTATTAGAAAGGTGCCCCGTGAATGCGTGCCAAAAATCGCTTTCCCCCCCTCTCGGCTTGCCAAAATTGCTTGCCCCCCCTTCGTCTCGCCAAAATTTCTTGCCCCCCCAATTTTACCCTCCCCAGGGTTCATAATTATTGCACAGCCCCTAACTTGAGGTACCTATGAATATGACCTTCTGCACATTTTACACTGTAACTCGGAATACAATTAGGACATTTACGGCTCATTCGTGATGTACGGTTACATATCGTAATTTAATGATATGCGGGCACAATGTGACTTTATGACTTGAATTATGATCACAGTTCGTTGTGTAATCATCTTACAATGATGAAATTTGTACACAGTGTTTTTATGCTCATAATTATAACACAACCAAACTGGCCCCAATGAACAAAATTGCCATCAATGATTATATTAAACGACACAGTTGTATCAAGCCAACAACATTTTGCGGACACAAGCTTTAAATGTTGTAATATGATTGTAACATGATCGTAATTGGTGGTGGAAAAAAATTGTGCGAACCAGGTCTTAGACAATCAGGCTCGTCGCCCAGCTTTAAAGAGGATCGCTAAGTACACATCAAATGCAGGCAGGCTAGGCAGCACATGGTAAACCAAATCAGATTAACTTATCTTGATGAATAACTCAAATCTACATGCCATGTACAAATAATCTCATCTTTTTTTGATGAGCTTGTAACCTGATAAATCTATCAGATGAGGTGGAAATCTACTTGATCCATTGTCAATACACAAAGAACCAGTTAATGCATCTGAATTATATCGCTGTAACAGATGGCATGGATGAGTCTCAGGAGTCATATAGGGTAATTTAGGGCAGCAATGCAAAAGAATCTGCCTTATTAAAGGTACATGAAAGAGATTTACTCTGCAAAATTGAAATATCTTGGGCGAAAAATACCACTTCTATGAAAGTACAATACCCTGTAGAGATGATGCTCTTTATTTCTGGTGATTAGTTTGTTTTTGTCTTATCTTTACTGACTGCATTTTTGTTCATTTTGGATGAATTGGGAAATGCAAACTTACTGCAAAGGAGTCTTGGAGTCGGAACATTGTGGAGCCATGCATAAACTTATGGAATGGGTCTTTAAAGCTCTTTAAATGGAATGGGAGCCAAAATGTGCTGCCTGAAGGCTTTGCTACCAATTACGACAAATTCTAGTCCCCAATGAGGCAACATAACTCGATCTTGCTCGTGATAATATGCTAAACTTTTAAGGTTTTCAACTTGGCAAATTAGGTAATTTCATTCATTCTTGCATATACTAATAGCACAAAACAAGACTCTTTTTTACCTTGCCTGCTAGTACATTTGCAATGTTCCCTGATCAACCTGATCAATGTTCTCTTTGTAGCACATGGCCTGTGTTACTAATACTATTTGGAAATTATGCATATGAGAAGAAGCAGAACCTACTTTTAATTAATAAGAATGCTAATGGTTCAGAGGCCCATGTCCATATTCCTCAGTTGTGTAATTGAAAGGAAAAAATAACCACAGAATTCCACACATCCCAATATCACCCGTCCCTTTATATTTTGGTTCACCTCAAGTTCAATAGGGACATAAATGCCTTTTCGCAGTTGCGCAGCAAACATGCTGACAAACCGTATGTGTGCATTTATGCTCTGCAAGATTACCTGTATGTACCTGATTAGATACTGCAACCAGCGGTATGTCACTACCGAACTTGAAGTGAATCAAAGTATATTCATTATTTGGTACTAATAGAATGAGCTGTACAGGGTTCACAGTTTGCTCTCAAATAACCGGGTCCACTTTTTTATGCTGGACCCATTCAGATCCTATTTAGTTGAAATTTGCGGGTCCCAAATTGATTTTTGTGGGTCCAAATTGTACTTATGTACAAAACTTCAGAAACACCCGGAAATGTATTAAAGTATGCTGAATTCAGCACCCAAAACTTACCAAAGTTGAGTCAAATTACTCGGTAAAATATGACTTTCCGCGATCGGCCGACTTTCTCATAAAGAACTACAATTACTATCTAATAACATGCACTACATTAATCATCTAATTATTTGGTTATTTTGTTATATTTGCTCGGTTGAAATATACAACTACCGCAAAAACATGTTTTCGCGATATCACCAGGAATTGACCCTGTTTTGTTGACATTTTTATTGTAACATAATATTTGCACGATCCGAAAAAAAATCGCAAGTCAACCTCTTCCACAGTTCCCCTCGTATCACTGATCAAATATCTGTGCATGAAATAGCGATGAGGTGTGTATCATGTTGCAGCGATTTTTGTAATTGTATGTAATTTATGAATGAAAAGTGAGCCGATTGAGCTGGGTTATCGCACAATGACGATCTATGATGATATTTTCTATTTCTTGGATGGGATTTTTTCCGGGTCCAAGCACAGCTTGCTGGACCCATTCAGGTTACATAATCTTACTTTTTCCGGGTCCAGTGAGTTCAAAAAGCGTCCTGGACGCGAAAACGCGATAAACTGTGAACCCTGGAGCTGTACATTTTATGCTCAAGACCAGATGCTTCTATCTATAACAATGCCCCTTCCTAGGAACTTCTTGCCCCAATACATCCCACCCCACCTTCGATTTCTCTGGTCTACAGGTAGTTCAACTTCACATGATTATTGCTTAGAGCGAGGCACTCTCTATGATGAGTTTGTTTTTGTTCATTATTAAACCAGATTTAGATAAATATACCTGAAGAGTAATGTTGCAATGGTCCAATAGTTCCAACAGGTAGTTGATGTTTTCCGGCTCCTCGATAACAAAGTTAGATTCCAGGTCAAAGTCTCCACCAACCAACTGTATGAGAGAATAAAAAGAAATAACATATCAAATAATGATACTAAAAACAATAACAACAATAATAACAACAACAATAACATCACATTCAATGCAAAATTTGATGCTTCTTTCACATAGGCATTTGATTCATAGGTTTAAAGTAAAAACACTCAGCTTTGAAAACAAGACTAGTAGCATAGTCAGTGGGGGCACCCCAGGAAATCATGGAGCATCAGTACATCGGCAGTCTCCAGGACAATGTACCGACCGTCCAGGAGAATAACCATACTACATGTACATTAACAAAACTGGCCATAATCTGTGATGTCCTTCTTCCCAATCACCTATTCAGTCCAAAGTTAACAAACTTTAAACACATTTAAATATTAATATTGCAAATTGCCATGCACAATTGTCCCAGTAAAGTGAATCTCTTGGATCGACATGGCAGAGCGGGTAGGGAGAGATTACTGATAAGAACACTCATCAGTGATATTGAGTTTTGTGTCGGTACATTTACAAGTTTGTAAAAGACCAAATTTGGACATACTGCGCATGAGGTACTTCACTGTCTCAATTCAAACATTTTTTACAGACTTCTTGCCAGTAAGAGTGAAGTAGAGCACTCTTTACATCTCAATATACTCCACTGGGCATTTTGTCAGGAAATGGATGCAATTTACAGAAGATTTGAGGGATTCACAGTAAAAACAAGGAATATAGCCGAGTGTATACTTCACCAAATACACCTATGACTTATCGTATACATGAGGACTGCAGTACAGGGTGTCTTTATGTAGACACTCAACATTTTCAATTTGCTTCACAACCCCAGGAATTATGTGATTGCCCTACAAGGAAACATCTCAATCATACACTAGAGATCAAAGTTCTTTTGATATACACTGGTAACTATAGATTTCTGAACCCTGCCTTGATAGATGCCTATAGCAGCCCACCATTTCATCCCGAGATGTTCCAATTGATTTTGAATATGTATGCCACTGCACAATGTGCACAGACATGAAAAAGCGGCTTAGCCGAACGTCTTTTTTTGGTTTTATGTAATTCCACCTGTCCCGTTGATTTAGGCATGGGAGATGCACATAATGTGGAATCTATCGGATTTGGTTATGGCACAATGGCTACTGGCAATGTATTACTCCTTTAATCCAGTCCTATAGAGTTGTACACCACAAGATAGATGAGCACACCAACTCAGTTCTCTGTAAATTTAACCATACATTTCTCATGGGCCAGTTTAAAAGTGTCCACTTTTAGTTTAGTTTAGTGGTGTTGTGTTGTGTTGTGTTGTGGTGTGTTTTTTTGTTTTGTTTTTGTTTTTTTTTTTGTTTTTGTTTTTTATATTATATTTTTTACCAAATTGTTTTTGCAAATTCACTCATTTCAAAAATGTTATCATGATGAAAACATACAAGCTGTTCTTCTTCTATTTTGCTGATTTACTATAAATCTAGTCAACAATTTCTTGGAGAGAAGAGTGCAGAGTTCTTCAAAAGAAAGAGCAGCAGTTCTAACTGGTACAATTTGATTGAACAAAGAAAAATGCAGATTCATTTTTTCGATTTTTGTTCTGAACACAAATCCTTGCAACTTTCCTTTGTGACAGACAAGGACTTCTAAAGAAAAGAGGCTTTCGTTCATTTTCCAAAGGCTACCACACTATAGCAATTTCATCTTTGACAACTCCTCACTGGAATAACACCAATTATCTTACATAAATTGGCTTTAAAAAATAAAGAGACCTGTCATGTTCATTACATACATATTTCGATGAGTGCTTTTTACCCAGTCTTAAGGTACTGCTATAATATGGTGGATATCAAAATAAGTTCACTTCCTCCATGAATCTACTATGGTGTGTATGTTACATAAAGACCCATTTTACTGACTTACCATGCTATCACTACGAATATGGGCTTCAATGTATGAAGATTTTATTAACAACCTTAAAATGCATAACATGTACTTTGAAAGCCCATCCCTAACAAGGTTGAGTATCTTAAACAAACCCTGCATATATTTTAAACAGTTTGGAAAGGACAAAAAACACTGAGGCATAATACAACTATAAAGCTTGCGGCATACTGATCAAAGTTTTCAAAAGAGAAGTCAATTATCTCTAACATTTTTGCGTTACTTCATCAATCTTCTCTCACAAAGTCATGGATAAAACCAAGTAGTGATGCTGAGTCTATCTCAATGATATCACAAAGCTACGCTTAATGGATTTCAGTACAAGAGGAAATCCGACTTGATGGTTGCCAACAACAGGAAATTTACATTCAACATGTGATGAACCAAATATGAGACTGACACATGTTGTGAGAACCTCATTTCAAGGTATGGACAAATAGAGTGTACAAGGTGTTTATTATTTCTGTCATTTTTATCAGCATGAAATTTGAATCTCAACGATGAGGACTTAGTAGAAATCAAATTTTAATATATTTTCAGCTAAATGTGGCCTTTTTCATGAACAACAATTTGACACATGATTTTGCTTCAGAAGTGACTCATCTCGCCAAATCACAACAAATTAATTACAAAAGAGAAAATCTGACCTACATGTAACAAATATCTGTCAATTAACAAGACAACAGATATTGCATTATCATATTAGGGAGATGGGTGTTTGCAAGTAAAATAAAGTAAAACAAAGTAAAATGCAGCATATGCTAATAGATATCACAGCCCGGGGGGCACTTCCATGACAGATATGCATCAATTTGTGCCTCGGGATAGACCCCCTTTTTCAAACCGGCTTGTACCCAATGACCCCCTTTTTTGTGTTATGGTCCTACTTATTACCCAATGACCCCCTTTAAAAAAATTCATGTACTCAATGACCCCCTTTTTTATTTCCTGCTATACCCAATGACCCCCCTTTTAATTCCCAAATTTAGGTGGTATTTGTGTTCTTCTCCAGAAAAAAATGAGATTTTTCACATTTCCAAGGTGGCTGAGTTGTTTTTACGCAGTTTGGCACTTATTTATGTGTACTTAATGATACTCTTTTGGCAATCCTGTACTCAATGACTCCCATTTTACTTTTTGTTACCCCAATGACCATCCTTTTTTCAAAGTTTCATACCGAATGACCCCATTTTTATTCAGGTTGTGTACTGAATGACCCCATATTTTTGTAATTGTACATTTGACCTGAATGCCCCCTACTTTTAACATGGCCGAGGCACATCCCTGCCATTTCAGATAGGGAGTGCCCCCCCCCCCCGGATCACAGCAGTAATCAACAGGTACATTAAATTTCACTTTTTATAATTGATTGAACATTGTGACAATCGGTGATAAGGTTAAGAATTAGTGGTGCTGTTTCAGTTTTATAAAATCTTCATGATTGAATAGGAAATAGCTATATTGATCATTCAATTAGCAATGTGCACTGTGGCACAATAAAGTGAATAATGCACATGAAGCACCTCAAAATAGATGAAAAACTAAACTTCTCGGTGAAAACTACACAAACTACATTGCAACTTGAATGGTTCATGCATCAATACCATGTAAATGTTCAGAATTTAAAATTCGGTTTGGTTGTACAAACCATGGTACAAATGTGTCCAACACCCACGAGCTGTTCGTGTTTATTCTATGTATGATGCATCATTCTAAAAACACTGGAAGGATGCTAGACAGGTGTGGCGTATCAGGTAGTACAAGTGCTTTAGTGAGACACACTTTCTTAAATTTAATGTTTCCACTTTCTAGTTACTATTTGGGAACACCTGTTGGTTAAATAGCTATCAGGAGTACACAGATTAACAAATGTATTATCTCTGACTCAAATCCTATCATGCCCCAACCTCAAATCTTGACTCTAAACCTAACTCTTAGTCTTAAGGGGGTACTACACCCCTGGCCAATTTTGTGCCTATATTTGTATTTTTCTCAAAAATTATAGCACATTGTTGACAAGTAAGATATGTATATTATAGGGGCAAGGACTACAACTACTGTACTGAAAATTCAGCAACTCAAAGCAAGTGGTTATTGATTTATTGATCAAATATTGGTTTTCCCTCATTTTTGACTGTAACTCCACAACTATTGTCAGTGCTGAAATAAAATTTCCAGTGCAGTAGGTGTAGTCCTTGCCCCTATAATATACATATCTTACTTGTCCCCAATGCGCTATAATTTTTGAAAAAAAAAAAAAATAGGCACAAAATTGGGCAGAGGTGTAGTACCCCCTTAAGTAATAACCCTTAATGGTGATCTCTATCAACACTTCTTATCAATCCTGATCCTAAATGTTGCTATTAATAACCCTAATTAGTACCTGATCCTGAAGTCTTTTCAAACAATGAGAACAGTACAAGCAGTATGAGGTTACAGGTTTGAATCCTGGTGATGCCATCATGTGCTGATGTAGGCACAGCACTTCATCATTTCAAATATCATCAGCACATTCAGTCCTGTATTCCAAACAAGATTCCACATGACAATCCCTGAGCCAAAAATGGTCTCATTTTCAATGGCACAGTTCACTCTATTCAACAACCATAGCTCAAAATTTGACGTCAAGTTGAGGAGTAGGAGTTTTTGTACATGCCACACTCAAAGGTCATTCTATATGAAGGTACAAGTATATTCAGATTAAAGAACCGAGTCCTGACAGATGAGACACACTCGTAGCCAGGGAGACAGATGTCCACATACACCAAGGTCTAAAAAAATCCCCTCAAGTCTGCCCAAAATACCCTCAAATCCCTACAATTCCACTCAAATCTCCCAAATTGGCCCCAAATTTATTTTTAAAAACCTCCCTGAATCCACCCAATTTTGTGCAGCACTCCAAAAGGTCACTTTTTCACAATCCATGCAAAAAAGTCCACATTTTCAACATTCTGCCCTGAGTGCCCTCCCAAAAATAATTTCTGGCTAGGAGTCTGAGATGGGGATGTTTTAGTGTTTCAATAAACCCAATAGGAGTGTCTCCTCCCACTGTGTTATAGCCTTTCTATCCTTCTCATCCATACACACAATGTACTATTACATATTGATCAGACACATCTTTGACTAAATCACAGGCTTGGTTGTCAACATTTCCAGTGACACGACATGTAAACGCGTCTATAAATAGCTAGCTTACAAAATATTGTACGGAATTCAATTTTGCAATAAATGTACACTTCTCCATGACTGGCTGCCTACTCAAAAATCAATATCTGCTAACTTGAATTTTATAGCATTAAATTTCATCAGTCAGTGACCACGGAATTGAGAAGTGAGATCATGCATGTGCACTGTAGAATATGCTTTCATTTTTTTTAAATATTATTTCTTAAAGCGCTTCATTTTTGAAAATGTATATTAACACTGTATGGGGTATATAACAAGGTGGTACAAATATTATTTCAAATGTAATTTCGACAAATCGATAATCAAATAATCAAAAGCCAAAATACTGTCATAAATGTTTTATTTATTAGCCATAAAAAAAAAACACCGTATAGCTATGAGGTTTACATGAAGCAACACTGAAGCTGAATTTATACTACATCGCAGAGGGAAGAGTGATTAATTTTTAGCAATGAGGTAAGACATATTTTGTTGCATTGAGAAAAAGGCACCACCTCATTGGTTAAATTTAATCGCTTTTCACTCAGCGATGAAGTATAAATTCACCTTAAGTGTAAACTTGTCTCTGCATTGCAAACATTTGGAGAAACGGAACACACAGAACTGTTACTATTTAGAATTGTTTCAGTCTGACATAAAAGTGTCACCACTTTAATTCTTAAAATAAAACAGTCCCATAACAGACAATGTGAGGCAGAAAAACAAACGTTCAAGAACTGTGCAGGAAACGCCAACTGGATACTGACGCACTCAACGCAGTCTTAAGACACCAACAATTTTCCAATTTTTCACGTTGTCTAAATACCCACCACAATTCACATCCTAGTCTGGCATGCTTCACGACACTTGGGACAGAGTCAGGAGAGCAACGTAGCCATGTATGTAATTTACAGGGAGCACCACACCATAACATGTGCTATTCCCAAAGCGCAACTTGTTAGAACATGAACACTAATGTCAAGATGCTCAACTCATTACATGCCTCAATGAAAGACTCTTGCTGACATCTTACATATGAGCACCTACATACATGTACACACAGTGATCAAATTAAAATAACCTAACGGTTAATATACAACACTCTAGTGGCAAAATTCAACGTTACTATCAAGGAATCAATTTGAAACATCACTGACTGAAATTGGTTACAAAATACCGAAGATGAGAAGTCATTGCCATCTCAGAAAATGTAAGCTGCAGTTCAAATGTTTTCTGATATAAATGGAATGGAAATGCCAATCATACGGAAATGCCAATTTCTATCAGTTAGCTCAATGACCACTACATCCTTGCGCACAACAAGATGCTATGTAGCAATGAGATACAGAAAGCAATTGATATTTTCTTATGTGACCTTGGATTTTCAGTCATATCTCCAGTTTTGCAATAATGTCTAAAATTAATGGTATGAGAATAGCATACAACTATTGTCAGATTCCTGATAATATTAAATGTCAAATTTTGGCAAAACTTGTATAGGAACTACTACATTGCTTATTTTAATCATTGTATTATATCATTTCAGCTAGATATCATTTATGCAACTAGTGACAGACTTTACCACTGTAAGTGGAACATAACATCATAACAAACCCCTAGCTTGAAGCTTCACATCCACAATTATCCCCTAATATTCAGTTACAGCTGACATTGCCTCATGCTTGACCTTTTGCTCCGCATAGAAGCATCCCTCTTACAAACTTCCAAGCCCCGGTTCCAAGCACCTTACACTTAAGCAATTTCTCCTGTAACATTATCCCACAGAACAGAAATCAAATTTATCTGCAATTTCATTTTCTCTCTGAAGGTATGCACTGTCACATGATATGTCACATGATAGTCGGGTATTATGTTGCAATGTTCCATGCTGGTACATCATAGTTATGAATCTGGCCAGCGTGTATATATGATATATAACAGCATTCAGCATTTCAGACATGGATGAAAACAAGAACTTGACTTTGGCTGTTTTAAAACTTACATGTTTATGTTTGATCCACTCTGACCGAAGTTGGAAATTTTAAAAATTAAGTTATTACCATTTCTATCACTTGCTTAGTAAACCTATCCATATAACTGATGTTGAAATCCCCGTCCCTGGCATACTTGGTTGTAAAGTTATGAACTTTTTAAATGTTCATTTAGTTATGTCTTTATTGTATTTTTGCTGCCTATCTTTGCCTTCATTTCAATTTTATTATTGCTAACTCTAGGGCCAAATAAAAAAATAAACATGTTTCACGTCCCCTCCCGCTTCCTTTTTTGAGTTTTCTCAAATAAATTTTTATTTTTTGAAATTCAGTTATAACTTTTCAAAAAATATGTCTAGGAAGTTGGGATGCTTTCTATAGCCTTGTTAAGATACAAGAAACATTTTAGGAAGGTTTTGTGATCATTAGAGGGTGTAACTCTCAGAACAACAAATAAAAAAGGCCTCCTCCTTTTTCCAGGCATTATTGTATGTACGGATTGTACGCTAAAACAGCTCTAAGTATGGGTATTTACACCAATTTTGCGATAAAAAATAGAAAATAAAAAGCCCCCCTCTTCCTCCTTTTTTTTGAAAACCCGGACATGAAACATGTTTTATTTTTTACTTAGCCTAGTCTAATTGGGATCTGATTGTGTCACATTTAATCCACCCAGGTCATGTTTAAGATAAAGAATAATTTAGATAAGCAAAGAAGGTAATTAATGGGGGCATGTAAGATGTTCCCAGAAAACATATAGGTTTGCAACTTTTAAGAATATAAAGGTACATTTTCAAGATGCAGTGATTAGAGTTGAAGGAACATGCATGCACAGATATTGTGTACAAAATAGGTTCACATACTACTCCATGAATTGACCAATGAGCATGCAAATAAGCTAATTTGATTATATATAAGAGAATGTTTTTCATCTCAAGTAATTCCTTCTGCAGTTATCCATTGGCCTAACATAATGCTGTCTGCTCATGTATCATGTTTATAAGCACAGTCTCTGAATGCTTGCACTGATTATAATGTTGAAGGCAACAGGAAACAGAGTAGTTCTAAGATCTGTTTTGTACAAACTTTGTTTCCATCTTAACTGCTGGGGTGAGAAAATATATAAGGTAATCAATACAAACCTGAAAAATTGTGAAAAACGTCTGGGTCTATTATTACATGTATGGCAAAAATCATTGCATCTCCCTTTAAAGGGACATTCTGTCAATCCTAAACTACACTATATTTTTGTACTATAATATTTTTTTACTAGTGTACGTGAATAAACTAAATATTTGTTTCCATGTCAATTTGTTTTGCCAGGGTATAAGAAACACTGGAAATCCAATAGGGGCAAAAATCTCAAAGACAGTCATAACCTTTCAGTTTTCTTCTCATTTTGTCAATATTTCTATTAAAAAAAAGTGGTTTAAGCGGGGGGTAAGGATATTTTCCTGATTAATCAACCATATCCAAGCGACTTCAACCAATATTACCAATTTGATTTTGTCCTTGACACATCTCTGAAAGTCACTTTAAACTACATGTTGGATTTTTGCATTTGATCTGATTTTGCTGAGCAACCAACTAGGAAAATTCAAGCTATCTAAATTGAATATATCTGTTCATGCTACATTGCACTGAGGCCTTGTGAGTTTGGTGCAGCAAGTGGTTATTATTTTTAGACCAGAAGAGATAGCCGATAATGTTAATTCTGTTCCCTATTTGAGGCAATTCTAATATGATCAACTGGGATCTAAGAGAATTCATGTTGCCTTTAATCGCACTTGAATACAACTATACCTGCTGACAAGCAACATATGATACTTGACCTTTTCACCCAAAAAATGAAGCTTAAGTTTGCTTAAACTATTCTGACTTGCTAGTATGTTACCCACACTAGGAAACCACCAGCATAATATGCAATACTTACTCCCAGCAACAAATCCACTCCAATTTCATTTCTCGAAGGCTTGATTATAAGTATAGCTAGACTGCACTATTTCCTGTTTAGAATTTCAAATCTTTTTCCCCTCATTCATGTTTATTTCAGTATCAGCATAAAGAATATTGCCATATAGGGCCTAGTCAACTGACAAGGCAACATCCTTCTATGTGGTAAATGTTGTCCTTACACATAATACCAAACTTGCACATTCATGTTGAATAACCTTAAATTTTGAAGTCATCGTCAGAAAGACTGATCCATATTAAGTCAAAGTTTGGGGAATGTGATTCAAGTACATCATAGGTTTTTTTACAATATCACTCCTACATTCCATACAACATTTCAGCACATCAACTGTTTTGGTTTGAACAATATATCATTGAAATGTGCCCCAAATTGGCATGCTAACATCATACCAAACAAAGCAAAACAGTAGGGCATATGTTGCACAAAGTGGTAACATATTCTTTAGAATCTCCTTGACATGTTTCTGTTCCAGCAAAATATCTGAAATTTTGCCTTAAATTTTACCTATTTCGCCTTCAAGTGAACATTAAAAAAATTATTTGACTGGGGTAAGTGGGGTGAGGAGTATAAAGCCCAAGATTGGATGGTTCCTCCATGCTCCACCTCCCGGTGCTGCCACTGGGCCATCTTTGACCACAACATGCACATTCTCATTCTATAATATTATTGAAACCTACATGTATTCTTCTATATCTCAACACTAATAACAAACATGGAGCTTCAAATATTATGAAATCCCACACCAAATTCTCATCACAAACTTACAATTTAAATGATATTTCTACAAGCATCGCCAACATCCTTTTACTTGTAAGTACATTCCTCACAGGGCTTTGCTCTAATTCTTTGCTCAGAAGAGCATTTGTAATACTGGGCTATGTATCCTAAGTTGTACACACGACAAGCCAAGTCATTATAATGTTATTTGACGCCTGCAGAATTCGAACACACAATTCTATGTACATTACCAGTTACAACAATTTCCCACGCAATCTATCTGCAGAACTTATCCGTGATAAACACTTATAAATCATTTTTCTTATCTAATTTTCTTGAATAATTATAAGGCCCCCTCACCAAAGAAAACAAATTCAACAGAATGGTACTTTCCCTCTCCCCATCACCTGCCAACATTTGCTTGCCCTACCCTTTTCCACCTGCTCAGGCTGCCATGATAAAATTAATGCCCCTACCCCACAGCCTTGCCAAAAATTGCTTGTTCTACCCCTTCCTCTGCCCTGCGAAAAATTTCCTGCACATCTCTTTACCTGGTGCTGTCAAACAAATTGGGTTCAGATGGTTCCAACACTGTGAGATATTTTATTTAAAACTTCGAAGTAAAACAATAAGTGTAAATATAGCCAAATATTATTATAACTTATAAGTACAAAATATATACCCCCACCCCCATCACCCAGTCATGGGTCATTTGTCGAAAATCCCAAATAACACTAATACACTAGTAATCAAGACTATGACTAAATTTGACAAATACAAGTAAGATAAGCTGTCAACTGATCATGACTAATATGATGGTACACCCATTGAATTCAAGATCACTCTCAAGTCACTTCTATGTTTTTTTTATTTCGTCTGACATGTCTTAGACAAGTGTTGTTGACCTTGAGTATTTACCTGCACGTGCCATATTGAAATTCCTCTTTAAATGCCAAATTCATATATTCAGTTTTAAAATGCAAGAGACAAAATTACAACTTTATGGTACTGTCTGCAGAGCAGGAGAAAAGGTTATCTTGCAAATACATACAGTACTCCACTGAGTCTTAAGACATTTGAGAAAATTCATGAGATTTCAAAAACATCAAGCATAAATTTAATGCAGTCAGGATGATTCCCCAACCACCAGATTGATGAGATGCAGTACTTTTTCACAATGGCTGATGATCACATGATTTCCTACCAAAGTGAATATTTCCGTATTTTTATTAAAGGTTGTCTCCGGCAATCACAACATTATGCCTAATTATCAACACGAATCATGTGGTTTTATTTAAAAAACAAACTCATATTGACCATAAAAATGAACAAAATGCCGGCTCTCAACTCGCAATATTCAAAATTCCAGCGCCGAAATTGTCTAGTGCAATGACATCATGGTTACTTGTGCTCAATTGCAGCCTTCATTGTATTACTGGGACGTCATTGCAATGGACAAGTTCGGGCCCGGGAATGTTGAATATCGCGTGTTGAGAGACGGCTGTATTAATTCGTTTTTATGGTCAATATGAGTTTGTTTCAAATAAAACCATGTGATTCGTGCTTGATAATTAATTTTCTATCATAAGGCATAATGTTGAGAGATAAATTTTCTGAGACAAATGCGCATGGCAGTTTTCAGACATACCTTATTTTTGCCTGATAGAAATAAGCGCACACATTTTTACTACCAGTTTGAATTGTCTTGTCCATCCATCAATATCAGGCAAATTACGTTGACATTTATGTAACAAGATAATACTAGTAACCCTAACTGACCCTCAGCATTTGATATTTCCGAGTTCAAAAAATTAATTTCAAATGGTTTCACTTTAATGCCCTTAAGGCACAATTTCGCTGTGAATTCTATACACAGTATACAGTGTATTGCTTAGGACACTCAACATTTTGTGTAATGACGTGGGTGGCTATTGCTTATCTACTAAATGTTATTGGTTTCAAAAGATGTAAGGTACGTTTCCACATACATACATTGTAGTACAATGTAACCAATGTTCAGATGAGCATGAATAAGATGTTGACCACTCATGATGTGAAAAGCCCACACCCTATACCTCAAGATGTGTCCACATGAGTTTCAGCCACTGAAATCCAAAATCATTCACTGAACTTAAACACCACAACTATAGAGTTTAATATTATTGCCTTGTATCTGAGAGACTGAGCGTCTTAACTGCACATCACTGAACGTGTCCTTTAACTGCATGTTTGACTTTAGCCCTGTGCTCATATTCAAATTAAAACCACAAAATTGGAAAGTAAGTAACTTTGAATTTCAACAATTTCAAATAACACAATACTGGACATGGCGGTATTGCTAAAAAGTGCAGATATGACCAGTACTCTGCATGAAATGCAAAATTAATGGCTTTCAACATCACTATTTTAACAATTCACAGTGATACACAGATTACACACACACCCCTACCCCTCTCACCAAACACACCCCTTCACACACAAAAACATCAATTTGCACTCCTTGAATATGCACCGTATTACCAAAAGTCAATGATAACAAAATTACCATAGCGACAGATCAAACCGATGTCATAGCAACAGAGTAATGATGTAAGTCAACTAAGCTGATAAACTAAACTACTTCCAAATGGTTGGAAACCCATGGTGGAAATTTGACAAAATTAAGGTGAAAATTCATTACAATGTATTTATTTTTTTACCATCTTATTTCTAGTTGTAAAGATGCATCTAATATATTGTTACTATAAATATCCTTTGATAATCTTGCCTACTGGGTGATCAAATAGTTTTGTTCTATTTGACATCAATTTCCCACGATGTAGGAATTTTTTATTTAAAATGACATCCTTTGAGATTCAAATCAAATTTGTCCTTGTGTATAAACCAAATAAACTGTATCGGTGTATAAAGCCCATACCCACTGATGATATTGCTATGAGAATCTCTCATCCTAAAGCAGTTTCCCTCTGATAAAACAAAAGCACACAAAAAAAAAAAAAGTGATTTAAGTAAAGCACTGGTATTACTGGGATTTACCTGTGTAGCACTGAAGCTAAAATAAAGAAGTTTGTCTTAGGAAAACCAAACAACCATATGTGAAATCCTTTTTTTTTTTTTTTTTTTAAAAAAAAGCTATATGCATGTATGTTACATATACTTTTGTTATTGGATTTTTGGTCTGTCTTCTATTTTCATAGAGACTATATTTGTAACACTTTCCATGAAAGCCTGAGTTGTACAGCATGTCACATCGAACAGGAAGCACTTTCAGGAAAAAACATTCCAGCTTTAAAGAGTATGTCATTCAGATAATTTCTCCTTTATCTTTCCATCACTATTCCCTGGATTACATCACTAAACATTTGTTAGCATTCTGCATAAAGCACCATGAGCATTAAGCCTATTGTACATTGTCACAAACTCTAAAAAGTTGCAAAAAATAATTAATTTGCAAATACAGCATGTGCTACAGGTACATTGCTCCAGAAAGACTGCACTAAATGCTACCAAAATATAGAGACATGAGTGTACACTTTTATTCCATTTCACACATTTTCATAAACACATATGTATCCATATTGGAAAAGTTAAGAGGATAAAATGCAGCTGAAAGGCATCTTGAATGCATTGTAGATAACCAGAAACCATTCTGAACAGCAAAAGTGATATTTTCCATGAGTTGATTGATTTGCAGAGGAAATATAATATTTCCAGTACGATATATCCAGAATTCCACGTATGGCTATGTTTACTAAAGTTATTCAAGGAAATTGTTATTTTAACATCAACATATTTCTGATAACAGGATCAGAACCATTTATATTACCGTACCTTAAAGGTCCTTGACCCGATCGACAGCCTCATCCTCCATTTTTCTTCATCAAAATTGAGATTTTGGTATCTGAAGGAAGCTCTTATTTTTTACATTATCCCAGTAAAATTGAGTGATTTGTGCTATTCTATGGGGTATTGTTATACACATGTTTCCTTCTCATATCAAAATCGCTGGGGCAACACAACTCAAAATTTGGAAACATTGTTTTAATGGTAGGCTTCAATCTAAGATAGAAAACCTGACATGAAAAATCGGACCACACCTATTTAACACCTTCCTCACATGCTTACTTAACTTTTTTCCATCCAACTATTATTTCCCCCCAAGAATTTCAAGTATTCCATTGACTAAAAATTTCAGAACCCGCATACTTATGGGGTATCCTTCTAGAAATTGGAATATAATCATTATAATTTACAATATTAGATATATTCACCTATCTTTGTTTTAAATTAGGATTTTCAGAGAGGAAAGATACAACAGATGATGGATGATACATGTGGTGTGGAAGGGGTGCTGTATGAACTTGTATAATTTGTTTCTTTGATTTGATTGATTTCTCATCATTCTGGAAGCAATTATTCCCAGTCACAGATTGAAATGTAACCAATAAAATTTTATCATAATTATTACTATTTCTACAACATTTTCTTTCATTTTGATCTTATTTCTTTCTTGAAAGCAGCATTCTTGTTCAAAATGTACAAAAGTCTCAAAATAATAGAGTCCCCTGGTAAAATATCATAAAGCTTTAAAAATGTTTCAATTGCTTATTTAATTCATAGACAGTCTCACTGGACTATTAAGAAGGTTAACCTGTCTACAACATTATCTCCTTCTAATAATGCAATTAAGATTGACCAATCCAAATAAAAAACCAACCATCAAACAAACATAAAACCATTCAAATCAGCACGTCCTTAGTTCAGGTCAAGTTGCAATGGGCAACACTTCCGTGCTTCACCCACTGTTTGCTCAATGCTATGAAAACTAGCTATCTACTGAAGACAGCAGCCTTGTCTGTACCATAGACACACATGCCAACTATAGGCTACACAAACACAGCACTGTGATTAATAATGAACAACAGGTCGCTCAGATACAAGACCTGACATGCAGTAAGTAACTAAAAAAGTGTCTAGTTTATAAAATGCCACTAAAGGCTCTCATCGTCAGCAAGATGATCACGTTACTTTGTTGGCGAGAACATCTATGGATTGATGACACTTATGGTCATGTTTTTTATACTGGGACCCTAAAAAAGGTGGTGCTGTCACATTTTGCTAAATCATTTTGTCTACTTATTCCTATATTTTTGCTAAAATTCATCATGAAGAAATGGTTTTGGTCTTATTTTGAAGATAAATTATTAATCTAATGAATTAATAACAAATACAATTAAACAAATGCATTAATTAATTACAACAGCTTAATTAAGTTAATTAGTCAGGGGTGGTGCCGGAAGTGGAGGAGCCGGAAGCGGAGGAGCTCTGTGTAATTCCAATGGGAAGTTGGTGTTCATTAATAAGATTTATGCACTTTGTTGCCTAGTAGAAGTAAAAATGCATTTGCATAATGTTAATCTTATTTTTTAACTTTCTATAACTATAATTGCCTAGTTAATCTTTTTAAACTTAGTAATTAGGGATTTAACAAGCTTTTAATTAATGCAGTGGAATGTGGTTCATGCAATACAATGGCTTTAAATTTTGCACGCATGCATGCATATGAAATAAATTTCAATATTGTTTTATCTTTGAAATATAAAATAAATCTTCTCAAAGGAGATTATTACAGTCAAAGGATTTAATCTGATGACATATTGATCTCTGGTTATTGTTAAATAATTTATTGATGTAGGTTAATTGTGCATGTATATGCCTACATGTACATGTACCTTTGTTACTAATTATTCACTGTATATTGATTTTTGGAACACCCTATATAGGAATTGGATATTTAAATTTGATATTATAGCAATTCTTTGAACTATTTTTAATATATTTTCCAAATTTAATGGCACCTAGGGAAATTTTACATAAATTAAAAAATTTAAACTACAACTTTTTTCACACCCTGTATAACACAATGGGCTTAACAAATATAGTGCAAACTATATATTTAATGAAAGGACTAACTGTGTTCATTTCAAATATGAAGTTCATTTTCCAATTTAATATACTATGTAGAAATATTGGAGTGGTAAAGAAATTTAATTTTTTCGGTATTTTTCAATGGAATCACCCTGTATAATTTTTGGTACACCCTGTATATCCACTCAAACTTTACAGATCTGCAATCATGACAATATATGCTTTCTAAAAATGTATACTTTTACTAGTTTGGGTGAAAACTTTTTGAAATATAATCAGAAATACAAAAAAGGAGTTGATTTTTGACAAATTGCAAGATGTGACACAATTGGGTCCCACCTCAAAAAACATGACCTTATGTTAATGCTACATTTATAAATATAGTAAATACTAGTGATATGGAGTACACTATGTTAAACTTACAAGGCAAGAGACTAAATAAGACCATAGTACACTTCATGCAGATAAATTTGTCAAAGAAACTTGACAGTATATAGGCCTAAGTGTCAGAGATAAGTAAAACAAACTTGCTAGTTTTATAATAAGATATGATCAAGTTACATTGTTGAGAACACCCTCTGTTTGAAGAGATGTTTTTGTTCAAATCTGCTTTTACACAGGATACAAAACATCCAATTCAGATCATTCTGACAAACTGTATAAGCCTAGTTGAAAGCATTATTATTTCTACATTTTAATATAGTGTTATGTGCAAGGGTTTGATCATGCAAAAGATACAGGCACATGCCCATAACGCAGCTATGAACTAAGTTTGGTTGAAATAGGATTTGAACTGTTCATACGAGACCAAATTGTTACCAAGTCTTACATAATGCTATTTTAGAAGTTGACTTCAAATGACCTTTGACCTCTGTTGACCTCAAATGACCTTTTTATTCAGATATAAATTGATGTGTTATGAAAACTGTATGTCCGATTTGCTTCAAAAAGGAATATATTGATCAGTGTACTTTGCCCTACTCAATTAATCGGTTTTAAAAAAACCAGCGCAGAGCATTTCCTGATTTCCAGAAATGTTCTCATAATACCACCTTAAATGCAAATTCATCATTTTTTATTTCATTTCTTATTTATTTACGTTTATTTGCTTTCTCACATTATTATAATTTTTTTTAATTATTATTTTGCAAGATGGTACAAGTCCAAAAATATATTAATATGTATGAAAAAAGAACTGTTCAAATCACTTTAGCTCTACACACTGACCAAGAAGATACAAATAACCCTGGCAAGTGGTGGATGGATGGATTGCAGATTTGGCTTGCCTGTGTGTCCATCTGTCTGCCCTTGTTGGTCTATATGAACCTGTCACCGATGGCTAAACCATTTTCTAATTACTAGCTTGGAGGTGGTGGTACAACCAGGTATATACAACATATATCTTAGACAACCTACCATATTGCATCTTACTAACCCTTTCACTGTCAACATGGTCAAGCCTGTTTGGCCAGCCTATTGGAAACTAGAACATCAGTTTATCTGCTGGAATTCATGATCTATTATCCTGGTTTCGTCACAATGAGGGTTTAAAAACAAGACAAACATTTAATAATGTACAATAATAATTTTTAGCTTAATTATGTGCAATACCAATTGTTAGCTTATTAATGAGGATTTTGCTTGTGTGGTGCATATTTTAAACATTTTCTTTGGAAGCACAATTTACTTCAAATCGCCCTGTGCCAAACACAAATAACAAGCTAGATCACTGACATCATTTTAATCTTCAAAGTTTAGATGGACAAGTGGTTGTCTATTTAAGATGTCCCCACAGTCCATGCCCAGAAGAGGGTCAGACAGAGGGGTCAACTAGAATGCTTTTATGCCCCACTTGTCTGGCTATTCCCCTGATATTTAAGTGAACATCCAGTTCACACTATTTTCTCTTTTAACCCAACTCTTCTTCCTCTCTCCCCATCTCTAATATACCTGCAATTGAAATTTGCCGCTGTGTGCTTCCAGGCGCATTAGACAACATAGCGCTATCGTTTTTCACAATCCACTAATTCTGATGCACATTTGCCCACATCTTTGGGTGTACGGTGTTAGTGTTGGCTATATCACCATAAATAATGAGCGTATTGCATTACATTTTTCCAGTCTGTCAAATCTTGGAGTAAGAACTTTGTCTTGGATGATTAGATATGAAAATAAAGGTACAAAGAAACGAGTAGGATTAAAAGTAATCCATCTACCTTGATTATTGCATGAAGGAACTTGAAGAGAGAAAATGTGTATAATCTTTAAACTCATCAACTTGATCAGTTTACTCAGCTTAACAGTCTTCACAATGGCTAGCCATAGAAGATGAGAAGAAACTTCTCTGGTTACAGTGAACTTGATTGGTTTTCCAATTTTGGGACAGATCAATATTGCCATTTCATAAATGAAAGCAGATGCTACCAGGAATTAAATATTATAATTCTAATAATTGGGCAGTGTGCACAGTCCTGACTGTTAGACTCACAAACACACATATTTTGTTGCCATGGTCTCACAGATCAATCACAATGTTATGACCAATTTAACCTTATTAATTAACAAAGACATCATTTTATCTACCATACATCATTTACCAATTTAATTCCTCTTACATGTAACTTTTCTAGTATTCTACTACGCCACTAAATTCTGGTCAGATACCATCTGCCCAAATTGCTTTTTTACTACCTAAAAGGTAGGCATAGTCAACATTAACGGTTTGTTGGTTTCCAGGGACTTTTGCCTCCCTCTGTCTCACAGTAATCAAAGATGTAGGTAGTTATTTCAGCACATAATATTGGTATTCACTTTTTGAATTGACAATTAACCCCCCCCCCCTCACACACACACACACCCTCCCACACATATGTGCTAACCTCAATTACATGTACATTATTGTATGATCCGGATAAGAGATGGGAAGGGATAAAAAGGCCAACATTCCATTGGCAAGACATCCGGTTGACCCAGAGCAAGTATTAGCAATTTCAATTCCAACATCATCAATACTGCACAATTGATGGACCATTGCCCTAAAAACCTTTTACATACTGAAATACCTTAGACAACCCTATCACCTCGTAATCTCACAAAAAAGCTAAAGCAATAAATTTATAATGAAACAATCACTTTACATGTTATATCAAAATTGAGCACTTCCTAGATATTTGTATATAAACCCTACAGAAACATGTATGTATGCACACACACACACAGGAGAGCTGCAAAATCATTATGACAAGTTTGCTAGTAATGGCAAATTGATTGCACATGAATGCCGGATTACACGCTATATTTAGTCAATCATATATTGCTTCCATATAGCCATACTATTTGCATTTAAACCTACTATGTTTATAATGGGCAACAACAATTCACTTGCATAGATATAGCAAGAAGATCTTCCACTGGTTTCCTGTTTGAATTAATCCTAAAAATGATACTGGTTATAATTAATTCTGATGTCAGATCTATACACATTTCACATTTGCGACGTTGGGTTTCAACATATTCAATATGAACAACATGTGAACTCAGACTGCAGGGAATGCAGTTGATCAGCCATTGCGTTGGAGCTGCACAGTGGATTAATGAATTTGCTTCCGCCGGACAGCCAAACATACAAGCAAACAAAGAAACAAAGAAAGAAAGAGAGAAACAAACAAACAAACAACCATCTGGATAATAACATAAGCCCCACATATATGTGGGGCCAAAAATGGAAGTTTTTGTCTTCAAAATGTTGTAATTATAGTTATGGTTGAGCTATTTCAACTGGTAAAACAAAACTATTTAATTTAAAAGATTTAGGGCTGTATTTTCAGACACTGTGCGTAATTAGAGCACACTTGAAGCTTTGTTGCTAAAATTGTTAACATAATAGATGTGACATCACTGACTGCTCGCAATTTATTATACAAATCTATCCTGCATTAACCACTTTGTGTTACATCAACAATTTAACATTCAATTATGCAGTTTCACTCCTCGTCACCTAAATCTATTCTCACCAGTCTGTTCAAGTCTCTTGCAGCTTTTGTCATGACTTCATATACATTCACAGTTATTTCTTTCCCATGCATGCATTCAGCATCTGATGCATCATGCATATGTGATTGCTACAACATTATTGTTTAGCATTATCAGATGTAGAAAGAAAGAGAAAGCGTGGGCAGTTTTCTTCCAAACGGTTCTCATTATTTTTAAGTTCAAAATTTACTTTTAAAACGAGTACTGATTACATGTAGGGCAAGTGCATAGAAACCATTGTGTTTGCGTGACAAATAGGGTAGGCTGAGATTTTCTCTCTCCCTTAAACACTGCCATTATGGACTACATATATTTAGATTATAATAGAACAGAAGAGGAGGAACATAAATGATTATTTAAAGAGAAAACTGTGCTCTTTATAGATAAGCTACAATTTATTAGACATATTGAACTTCAGAAATATACTAATTTTATAGAAATTCAATTTATTTTGAAAATAATAATAAAAAGATTGTTTATAATTCCTTTAACACAAGTGAGGTAACAAAAATTCTCATATCAGTACTAGTATTTTGAATTAATCAAATGCCAATTGATGTCCTGGCCCCTCAAGCATGTGTAGACAGACCTTTTTGTCAACAAAAGATGTCAAATTATATTTCATTGTAACATGGAACCAATATCTTTGGAACATCAATTTCCTGGTATAAACACACCATACCTAACTGCACAAACAATATGGCTAACTTATTTGAGTCAGATCTCAGCAATTCACCTGGAATATCACGCCTGACATGTTGCGATTACCGTATTATGTGAAAAAAATATTGCATCGGTCTTTAATTTGGCATGCATAATATGCAAAACCAAAAATTGATTTCAGTTGATGCCAGAAATATTTACACATTTCTCATTTCGCAAAAAAGCAACACTGGGACACACAATTTGATTTTTTATGTCTTAGCGTTTTCAAACGGATTAGTAAATGGTGCATAAATCTGATTTAAAATCACAAATTGAACAACGTAATTCAATCAATTGATCTGATCACAGAAATTGTATGTCACTTCAATTTGCCAAATACAGACTAAATTTGTTTTCAACAAAGCTATAAAAGAAAATAGCTTAAGCAGATAAAATAAGGATTTAAAACAAGCTCTCCTTGCTAGTGGTGTGCAAACTAGGGCAAGCCAGATCTACACTCACCATGCATTATTTTCTTTACATTATAAGCATGCCTACCTAGCATAAAATATACCTTATTTCATCAAATTAAATCTGGCTTCATCTATTCATGGTTTTGCCCATATCATCAGTCCTGATTAATTAAATTTCTCTCCGCAAGTAGCGTAATAACATCTAATATGCGAATAATAATACAGCGAACAGGTTAAGTGGGCACAGTGTATACGAGTTGAGTGTTTACTTATTTCATTGATTCTGCCATATAGACATAGGTGCCCAGAGGCCACAAGGGACATTTAGCCCAAGCTGACTGGCCTATATGATTAAAATTCAAAAGTACAAAATACCATTCATAGGATGAACTAATCCGCGGAATTAACGAATCAATGCATGTCTATATCTCGTGTGCGAGTAATATTTAGCCTCTCTGACAAGCTGGTATGGTGTATTTTACCAGACCTATGGGAATATTCTGAACTGGCATGAAGCACATGTTGGACAGGCTTGCCGGATTGTTAGCGTGTGTATCAAACTGGTTACTAATGCTCTTGTCTGTATATAAAACAATGAATATCACTTTGTGATTCATTGCTTGTAGTCATCACAGCTACTTGTACTGCCACAAGCTGCTGTTTAGACCAATTTACTAGTGTTTTGTACTGATGTAACAATAAACATGCAACTTACATGACTTGAAACTCTGTTTGCTCACCCTACTTTAACTAATTAGTGCCTTCTGTTTTTGGTGTCATTTTTCTGCTTATAAAATATGCAGCCCTCGAATTAAGGATCTGAAGGGGCACGGCAACTTTTTTAGGGCAAGTTGATAATTGCCGTGGATTTTCACTGAAAAGGCAAGGCAGCACGGCAATTTGTAATATTTCAAAAGGGCATCAAGGCAACTGTTGAAAATTTGAGAAGGGCACCAAGGCAATTTTTCAAAAGCGAATAGATGCATTACCGTCAGCTGAATTCGACACCAAAGTAAAATTCGACTCGAAACAGCGATGAAACAGCTGTAACTTTGGTAATAATATTGATAAAATTTGCCGGGATAAAAAACTATTTTGTGCAAAACATATAGATGGTCTCACAGTCACATGTACAAGATATGACTAGACCGGAAGAGTATCGCCATCGGTTTGCAATGGGAAGTCAATGTTTGATAATCGAGAGAACAATTGATTTGCCCAGCGCTCAGATTTTGTTCACGACACGAGGTCGAGGAGTCTGATCAGCGTTTCTGATTGGTCGATAGTATGTTGGAGGTATTTCTCTGACCAATCGAGACAATGAAGTCAGAATGTCAGATTTCTAGCAACCAGATAATGTATAAAAGCCGATGTGATTGGCTGAATGTAAGCTTACATAGGGGTAATGAATATTAATTCACAACAAACTATTGTGTATACTGTGATTGATAGCTGGGTTACGATGCTCAAAATAGCGATCGTGTTCAAGATTTTCGATTTAATTTTCCACAATTTTGCGGGGATTTAACCAGTACTTGTTTTAAAATGATTTTATAATGAAGGGGTAGGGCTGGCCGGCTAGAGCACCCACGGCAACTTCATTTAGGGGCACGGCAAGTGACTGCCGTCGGTAAAGGACATATTTTGAGGGCATTGCGGCAATGGGGGTGGGCACCCACGGCAATATGCCGTCGGTGCCGTGGGTTAATTCGAGGGCTGAAAATATGTCATGAACAAGGCTAAACCTAGGTGAGTTTCAACCAGGCTCTACTTTTGCAAAAAAAAGTAGAGGTCATCTGGTTGAGCGAGGTTTGCGAGGTCACCCTGTACTAGCGCTTATCCCTGATTGCATATAATATTTTAAAACATAACAATACAACATTTCTGTTTTTATGAGATATGCAATCGCTTTGACAGTAAAGTATTTAACTAATGAGAAGCTTTAATACTACCGTAAAAACTTCATATTTAGCATTTGTGCTTATCGAGTGCTTTTGAAAACGTGAAATTGTACCAAAGTCTGGCACTTTACCAACTGAGCTAATGGGGTTGAGACACACATTTGCAGGTTTACTTGCAACTATAACTATGTGTATCGATGATTTGCTCAAAACCCTTTAAACTTTTGTGGATGAGGCTCTTCATGTTTGCATGTTTTAAAAGCGCTCGATAGTAACCACATGTGCTAACTATCGAGTTTTTACGGTATGTGAATTCCCTTTACCTATTACTGCATAACTTCTTAGTTTAGGCATGGAAATATCTTGTACTTCCATGGTTTAAATCAGGGGTTGAGACACACATTTGCAGGTTTACTTGCAACTATAACTATGTGTATCGATGATTTGCTCAAAACCCTTAAAACATTTGTGGATGAGGCTCTTCATGTTTGCATGTTTTAAAAGCGCTCGATAGTAACCACATATATGCTAACTATCGAGTTTTTACGGTATGTGAATTCCCTTTACCTATTACTGCATAACTTCTTAGTTTAGGCATGGAAATATCTTGTACTTCCATGGTTTAAATCAGGGTAAATTCACCACAAATAGCTCCTTTCATTATATAAAATGATTCACTTTCATATCGCTAGTTCTACTTTTGCCAATATTGTACACCATCAGTCCAACTAATATTCAATATAGATTTTGACCAGAGATATTTCCTGAATAACAAACTGAATGCATCCACACATGCATAATGTACCAATACTTCATCCCTACAGCACTGTCCACTCAATGCAATGGCTAGTCTTAACCACTTGCTTTCGGGCTTTTATTTTGTCCAAAGCATAAACCTTGTCCATTGCCATTGCTTAATCTCATATCAGATGAATAGTGTACCCCTGCAGACATTGAACTCTGGCTAAAATGGACTGGGATGAGGGCTATGCAGCTCCGCATTTCACTAAGCTTCAAATGGCTCATATAAGCACAAAGGAGGTTTGATCATCATTTTAGTTTTGTTGTTGCTGTATAACTAATTGCGCTGTATAGTCTAGTAGTAATGGTATGCAGTCTGTAAGAATGGTCAAGACATACATTAGGGAAAGTGGAAGGGAAATGTGAAAGAATGACCAAGTCAATTTGATTTTATATATAGCATTCTATTCAGCTAATAAAGCTGGCGCTACAAATAACATAATTTTTTATGAATATTTTATTTTCAAGAATTTGCACATTAATTCACTTCGTCATTAATCACTTTGAATAATTCTGGCATTCAATAAATATTTATACATGCGGGAAGTGTTGCTGATATTAATTATAATGGTGAGATTTGTCATTAATGCAAGAAAATTTTACTAGAATTTGGGTAAAGAATTAAAAAATTCAAAATTTGATGGAAATCATACTTTAATGGCTTTAAAGACCTATGTTATTTTAAATTCCTATACTTGTCAAATAAAACATAATTAAGAACAATAGCATGATGCTACTTCAAGAGAGAACAATACAGAACACAAACTTGCAACACCAGGTCTGTATCATTCTCATTCATTTTTTTTTTTTTATTTAAAAAGTCTGTATGAAATATTTTTATATGTATTATGTAATGAATCAAATCAAAGCAAATCAAATCAAACCATCAACTTTGTAATGATCATGGTGATCATCATCTTTGATGTCCATATCATTCTTTGTGCAAAGAAGATCTGTGTTGGTATGTTATAATTTTTTTTTTTACAATTATAATTTTTTGCTAGTACCCAAAAAATACACATCATTGCACTTCCTTGCTAATGAAAGAATCACAATCAAACTTACATCTCAAATCCTTCAAGCATAGCTCATGTACATTCTACAAAATGCATGTATGTGCTACAAATGAAGCAAATACAAATTTTAACATGTCTTCAATAGTTGGATGTGTGCATACGTATATTGATATAACAATTTATAATATGTTGCCTTGAACATGTACTTAACCCCCTGATCCAATGCTAGTCACCTAACAAACCGATTTCAATCACTAGCGGGGAGATAATATTTGAATTCCCCAACAGCGATCTACTTTTCAAACAAACTTTTTTTCCTCCTGACATGATATGAAATTATCCTTGAATCAGCTACAGCAACGTAACTCCTCCGTATTTTACATCTCCAGCAATCAAACGGGACATTTTTCATTTCCATAATGCTCGTCTCATTGCCTTGTAGAAAGCTGATTTGGATGCTGATATTAACACCCTGGAGCCCCCCGAGGTACTTGTGGCTTTCACAATATTCTAAGTCTGTAAGCTGCCAGTCATTCTTCCCACAGTGTGCCAATGATATGTTAACGCTTTGTACAATGTACTAACACACCTTGCAGAATTGCAATTAGAAGACACTAAGATCGGTTACATATATTACACTGTATGATTACACAACGGAACCTCTTCTAAAGCATTGATTAAAACTCAATTTATTTTCCATTTTGTGTGGCAAATTCCTGTAAGACTATTGATATTTTTTTCCAGACAGAAAATTAATTTTCCCTGTCAGAATTTCTTGTCCTTTTCATGAATCAACTGATTATCCAAAGCATTCCACAGTAAGTGATACATATGTTCCAAGTACAGATATAAGTGAATATTTATGGGAAGTGCAATGAAGATTAAGGCGATAGCACTGGGGAATAATTCATCAGTCGTAAAATGGCGAGAAGACAATAAATATCAGTGATTAGGTTTACACATTTTTTTGTGGCACATCTTTTTTCATTTGCATAGCATGCATAGATTGGCAAAGAACTGGTACTGTGTATGTAAACAAATTCATGCACACGTTATCTATTATCTTCTTTGTCATGTTATTTAAATTAATATGCAAGTATTTTTTTAATGAGCTGACAAAATTTCAAGATTGGTTTGAAGAACAAAAGTAGGGTGTCATTTGTGTACTTTTCATCCAAAGTGTAAAATTATAGGTGATCGGTAGATTCCAATCGACTGTGGATTGGTTCTTCAGTAACAACATTACTGAACATATGCAAACACTCAAGTAGGAAATGATGAAAGTGTACATTATACATGCAGTCATACACAACCATTAAAAAGAGATACTTATAAAGACATACGCCATATGTAAGACAAGACAGACACAAAGACCCTCATATATGTGTGCATGTAAAGCTATTTTAAACACATGTCCATTCCTTCCTGTTCTATGTATGCTGAACCATCTGAATGGTTCCTCTCATATATGTCCATGTAAATACATGAAGGCCTGCCAATATAATATGCAATGTTGTAATGGGTTGACTATTAAAGTAAAACCAATCACGCTAAGGAACGACCATTCAAACTGCCTGCAGCTATAATACACACCATATTCATAATGTCGACATATTCCTCAGGTAATGCAGCCTTCATGTTTCTGAGTGACTGGAAAGTTCAAATAATGAGCATTACCGCATCCACTTCATGTCTCCGTTCATTGTGTTTTAATTATTCTAGGAATTCCTACATAGTAAACACTGTTTGAATTCATAATACTATTTTTATCCATTTTTATGTAGTCATTACTGTCATGAAAATGTACTACATCTTGTAAGAACCATGGTGTCAGCATCAAAACTGTCATTAACATTGTAATATATGACATGATGAAGGAGAATGAGTCACATGTCGACCCTGGTCCAAAATGAGTTTTACATATGTTTCTAAAGAGGACATTTAGAGCTTTCAGAAACTGAGAACCCCATACAAATATAAAAACAAAACCCTATATATCTCAAAATTCACCTCCACTCAAAATTCCATCTGACATACTTGAACCTCTGACCACTTTCTCATTAAGTAAACCTGTTCTAGCTTAACCTGACACTTCTGTCAAAATTGACTTTGCTGCAAGAGAAGGGCTAACCACAGGAGCCTATGCATGAGAGTAAATAACAGCAATGCAATGACAGACAGGGGATAGATAGGAAGCAAGGTGGCCAAGCTATTTACATACAGTCAATGTATGCAATGCGGTGTACCCTCTAGTATTTGCAGTCCATCTATCAGTGGCAAGCAATCTTCACAGTCAGTGCATGAACCTTACTCTCACCGTTCCTCTCACATTAAATCTTGCATGTCTTTTGCCCCATGATTTCTTCAAATATTTGATCAATGAGTCTATACTTTGTTCATTCCCACCAAAGGTGAGCTAGGGCCTCATCATTGTACAATGCTACAAAATTGTGTTAATACCCAGTAGACACAAAATACTATTTTTTTTAAATGTTTTAAACAATTTTTCAAAAAGTTATAAAATCTTGAAATGATTTTAAATGCCGAGTTCAATACAGACATTGTTTTAGAACATTCAATAACAAAAAAATAAATGTTGTCAATAAATAAATGCCATTGTAAAATATTTCTTGCAAATGTTAGAAATAAATCTTTTATCAATACTTAAAGAACACTACGTTACAATGTTTTGTGGCAATAAAAATATTTTTTAAATGTTATTAAAACGTTTTATAATCTTTATACAACTCTGCATATTTTAAACATTTTCTAGCAACCTCTGTACACCCTTCTGAAAATGTTACAAAACATTTTGGGTTTGATGGGTAGTTGTATGCTAAACCTAGTCATGTGTTTCTTGCACTTTTTTAAATGCTATTCCCTCACACCTACTTGAACAAATTGAACTTTCTACCTGACAAAATCCTCTGCACCCCATAACCTACACAGCCATTATATAGCATTGCTATAATGAGTGGCGAATACCCACCATTACTGCCCTGTCAGGACAAGACGTTACACGCTCTCTAAATGAGATAATCCCAGTGGACTTACGGTTCATAAAACCAATTCAAGCATGTGGATTGACTTGTGTTCTAGGGATTACTGTTGGAGCAGAAACAAAATCAAGTGTTTTAATCTGAATACACAGGTGGTTACTAAAAACCGTTTTCAAAATCAGATAAGATGATCTGAATATTGAACCAACTTATTATCAACACATGCCACATGTTAATCCTACTTTAGCTTTATGAATTTTACATCATGCTCAAATTACAATATATACCTTGAGCATTTCATTTGTTTCCTATATGTTTCACTCTCACATGTAGTTATTATACATATTGCACATTTTACCTAAAACATAATGTACATCCTGCACCATACTGTATAGGACACCATAAGAGGACTTGATATCTTCAGTAGATAGCTGTTTTTCACAAGGGTTAAACATTGCAATCTTGAAGTAGCTTCATGCTATGTAACCATTAAATTTAATGATTTAACTTAAGATATATTCATGCTATCTTCAGATGGCAGTGACTGCCATTTGTGTTGAACAATGCAATCTTATCTTGAAGTAGCACTGTGCTAGCTTCAGTAGACAGCAGTGACTGCCATAAGTGTTGAACACTGCACTCTTGAAGAAGTGCTATGCTATCTTCAGTAGACAGCAATGACTGCCATTAGTGTTGAACAATGCAAGTGTTGAACAATGCAATCTTGAAGTAGCATTATGCTATCTTCAGTAGACAGCAGTGACTGCCATTAGTGTTGAACAATGCAATCTTGAAGTAGCATCATACTATCTTCAGTAGACAGCAGTGACTGTCATTAGTGTTGAACAATGCAAGTGTTGAACAATGCAATCTTGAAGTAGCATCATGCTATCTTCAGTAGACAGCAGTGACTGCCATTAGTGTTGAACAATGCAATCTTGAAGTAGCATCATGCTATCTTCAGTAGACAGCAGTGACTGTCATTAGTGTTGAACAATGCAATCTTGAAGTAGCACCATGCTATCTTCAGTAGACAGCAGTGACTGACATTAGTGTTGAACAATGCAATCTTGAAGTAGCATCATGATATCTTCAGTAGACAGCAGTGACTGACATTAGTGTTGAACAATGCAATCTTGAAGTAACATCATGCTATCTTCAGTAGACAGCAGTGACTGCCATTAGTGTTGAATAATGCAATCTTGAAATAGCATCATGCTATCTTCAGTAGACAGCAGTGACTGTCATTAGTGTTGAACAATGCAATCTTGAAGTAGCATCATGCTATCTTCAGTAGACAGCAGTGACTGACATTAGTGTTGAACAATGCAATCTTGAAGTAGCACCATGCTATCTTCAGTAGACAGCAGTGATTGACATTAGTGTTGAACAATGCAATCTTGAAGTAGCACCATGCTATCTTCAGTAGACAGCAGTGACTGACATTAGTGTTGAACAATGCAATCTTGAAGTAGCATCATGCTATCTTCAGTAGACAGCAGTGACTGTCATTAGTGTTGAACAATGCAATCTTGAAATAGCATCATGCTATCTTCAGTAGACAGCAGTGACTGTCATTAGTGTTGAACAATGCAATCTTGAAGTAGCACCATGCTATCTTCAGTAGACAGCAGTGACTGACATTAGTGTTGAACAATGCAATCTTGAAGTAGCATCATGATATCTTCAGTAGACAGCAGTGACTGACATTAGTGTTGAACAATGCAATCTTGAAGTAACATCATGCTATCTTCAGTAGACAGCAGTGACTGCCATTAGTGTTGAATAATGCAATCTTGAAATAGCATCATGCTATCTTCAGTAGACAGCAGTGGCTGTCATTAGTGTTGAACAATGCAATCTTGAAGTAGCATCATGCTATCTTCAGTCGACAGCAGTGACTGCCATTAGTGTTGAACAATGCAATCTTGAAATAGCATCATGCTATCTTCAGTAGACAGCAGTGGCTGTCATTAGTGTTGAACAATGCAATCTTGAAATAGCATCATGCTATCTTCAGTAGACAGCAGTGACTGACATTAGTGTTGAACAATGCAATCTTGAAGTAACATCATGCTATCTTCAGTAGACAGCAGTGACTGACATTAGTGTTGAACAATGCAATCTTGAAGTAACATCATGCTATCTTCAGTAGACAGCAGTGACTGACATTAGTGTTGAACAATGCAATCTTGAAGTAACATCATGCTATCTTCAGTAGACAGCAATGACTGTCATTAGTGTTGAATGCAATCTTGAAGTAGCATCTTGCTATCTTCAGATGGCAGTGACTGCCATTTGTGTTGAACAATGCAATCTTATCTTGAAGTAGCACTGTGCTAGCTTCAGTAGACAGCAGTGACTGCCATACTGTAAGTGTTGAACAATGCAATCTTGAAGTAACATCATGCTATCTTCAGTAGACAGCAGTGACTGCCATTAGTGTTGAACAATGCAATCTTGAAGTAGCATCATGCTATCTTCAGTATACAGCAGAGACTGCCATTAGTGTTGAACAAGCAATCTTGAAGTAGCATCATGCTATCTTCAGTAGATAGCAACAACTGCAACTAATCTTGGAATGGATTCATCAGGATTGTATAAAGTCATGAAGTTCGTTAATTATGTAGACAAATCCAATATTCTACTCACGGTTAGACAGTTTCGTCAACCAGGTCGGTTGACTTCTTCAGTAATGCGATGATCCGCCTACACTCCCGCGAAATTTCTCATTTCATAACTGCAACTAATGTTTAACATTGCAATCCTGAAGTAGAGTTATGCTATCTTCAGTAGATAGCGGTGACAGGGCATGTAAATATTAAATTCAATGTCATCATCTACAGATAGCAGTGACTGCCACTATTTTTAAACAATATACTCTCGAAGTAGCTTTAAGTTCATGCTATCTTCAGTAGACAGCTGTACATAATTACATGTAGGCATGTAATAATTCAATTTCACAATGCAAATCTTGAAATAGATGCATGCTATTTTCAGTAGATAGCAGCCACTGCCACAAGATTTCAACAATGCACTGTTGAAGTATCTTCATCCTATCTTCGGTAGACAGCAGTGACGGTATGTGTAACCATTCAACAATGCAATCTTGAAATAGATTCATGTTCTCTTCATTAGGCCTCGTATCCATAGGCTGTTCCCTTGTGGCGTGTGCCCTTGTTCCGTGTTTAAGTTTCCCATGTAACCTGCCACACAGACAACCTATGGATACGGTCACTAAGCAAAACAAAGGTTCGTTGTCTGTGTGGCAGGTCCCATGGGAAAAAGTAAACACGGAACAAGGGCACACGCCACAAGGGAACAGCCTATGGATACGAGGCCTTATACAGCAGTGTGTGTTCAACAATGCACTTTCAAGGCACCTTCATGCTATCTTCAGTAGATAGCAATGACCTGGATTACATTCATCAAAGTAATCTTGAAGTACTTCTATGCTACATAATAATATCATCAGTTGATGCTATTTATTTAATTTTTAGTACTTACAAAATCATGAAATGTCAAAAATACTGTTTTGTCATAGCAGGTCACAAAATGCTATGCACTGTCTAGTAAGAGGCAAACATGTTTTAAGATTATGCACACATGTGCTAAATCAAAGCATCTTAGTCAGATGCACACATGTGCTAAATCAAAGCATCTCAGTCAGATATTGCCTTTTGGCAGATTTACTGAGTATCCTGGTAGAGGTAGTGTGGAGAATGTGAAATGCAAGGAAAGTAGGTCTATTTTGGTAACTTTAAATGTTGCCTGGTCACACACAAATGTTTAACAATATAAACACCCACGGGGGAAAGTTTAAGTATGCTGGTTCACATACACTGTACATTTATGGCAATAACAACTGCAAACTTTTGTAATAACTGTCGGTCTGTCAGCAATGTACTTCTGAAGTAGCTACATGCTATCTTCAGTACATAGCAGTGATTAGGTGTGCAGCTATTAATGCTCAACAATGCTATAATTTTGACTTAGCTTAGTTCTATCTTTAGTATATAGCAGTGATTGGGTTGTGGAGCTATTAGTGCTCAACAATGTGCTCTTGAGTATCATGCTATCTTCAGTAGACAGTCCTGTTTGTCAGAAGTGTTCAACAATGCACTTGTCTTCATATTATCTTCAATAGATAGCAGTAGCCATTACATTGCACTCCTGAAGAAGCATCATGATATCTTCAGTAGATGGCAACAACTGTCACTGGTGTTCAAACATTGCACTCTTAATGTAGCATCATGCAATCTTCAGAAGACAGCATTGACTGCCACTAGGGTTCAACATTGAACAACTCCTAAAAAAGCATGAGCATCAGCAGTGTTAATATTCCACAATGTAATCTTGAAGGAACTTCACACCGTCTTCAGTAGATAGCAGTGAATGGGAGGTGGACAGCCACTGATGCTCAACAATGTTCTACTGACTTTTACCATACAAGTGATAGGATGTGCTGCTATTAGTTTCTTAGCTATGCACTTCATGCTTTGTTCAGTAGACGGCAGTAAATAGGTTACCAGTCAATTATCAGTCAGATTCAACTACTAAACAACTCAACAAACAAAAACTAGAAAACATGTTGAATTATAGGCAATTCATGCTGTGTTCCTTCCCAATTTAATTCATTGCCCATTGCGAGAATCAGAAAGAAGCCTCTGATTGAGACTGATTCAAATGCAATATGCACATGGGAAATTCTTTATCAATGATTAACACTTCTGACCTTGACTAGCTGGTCAAAAATTTTATTGTAATGATTCATACAAGTGATCAATTCACACAAAACAACACTTTGAAGCTTTTAACATCAGAGTGACAACATGATCAGCCAAGGTGTTTGATATACATCTAGAGTCTGTAGAGTTCATTCATAATAAATGCTTACTATGAATTACAAACTAAGCAATTGATTAATTGAACAGTCACTGAATTGGTTGGGTAGTTCCAGACAAAATACATTACTACATTGTATACTGGGAATGCAATTAAAATGGGTGACATGTGGTTTATAGCATATTGTAGTAATTATTATACAAACCCATCCAACAAAGAACAACCCATGAATATTATCTACAACTTAAACAAATTGTAAATTTATTTCCTTGCATATTAAATACAAATACTTAGTACAGATAATACTTCAATGGTAATTCATAACACATTAACAGGGAAGTTATAGAGCCAATAATTGTTTTACGGAAATGCAATGTTGTTTTTGAAGCAAATATATTTTGTTGGCTATTTTTATGATGAGGTTCGCCCAACATGTAAATTATCAACTGCCATAATGCTTCATAGGTCCTAAAATCTTATTTTAAAATCAGTAAAGAGACTTGATATTAGTCTAGATAGAAGCTTGAGTGGAAATGTCCGCCTTTAATTGAAGGTCCCTTAAGAAAAATGAGAACCACCAAACCTTGCCAATTATCACACTCAATTAAATGGCATTCCATATTGGATAACATCTGAAGTGTCGTGCATTCCTAATTACTGTATTCATCATCAGCAGTAATATGTCCTGGGATGGACTAACAAGTTGCATTGATTAACCTAGCATACATAAACAACTGGATATATATCTCTTACATTAATTTAAAGAAACCGGGTTAGGTTCACTGTATTATAGGACAGCGGCATACTTTTTTCACTGCACTGATCTTATTACCACATCTTTGGAAAATCATAAACAATTGCAGTAGATTCAGTAGCAATAACAATAATAACAATAATAACACACCAACAACCATGTGAAACAATACTAAGCATATATTCTTCTACCAAGTTAAAGTGAGTCTAGAAACAGTAAGTACCGACCCCCCCCCCCTTTCAGTTTTAAACATTACAATTTGGTAGACTCATTTCACTTCCTGATTTAAGGGGGAGGGATTCTAATCCAATGACCAGCAATGATCTCCACAAATATTTGTCCAACACCATCATGCATTTTATACACTTCTTTTTATAAGGAAACTTTACCAAACTAGAAGTATCAAGTCAAAGCCCATCTCCGGACATAGACGAAGCCGTCACATCTTGTTTACCTAAGTAGCATTTGATTGTACATGTATTTGACAATCCATCTCATTGAATCCCATTGCTTACCAAAGTCTAACCATGCAATTCCAAATGTATATCATTTGATTAATCATAAATTGATAAAGTAAATTTGACAAGATTTGCAATTTGCAGCATAACAATGGTGGATACTCTCAGTCTTGTCACATGTGAATCTGTGCATATTTCCATGCTAAGTGTAACATTTGAAAGTATGAAACTGCACATGGCATATCTTTGATAGCAGCACTCACAGAGACAGGCAGTGAATTAGTGCGTACACGATGCCATAATGAGCCGATAATAGATCAGATGGCATGTAATTAAGGCGTTCAATTCCAAAACGTGCTATGGTTGTAACAAACATTTGAGATTCCTTCCAGTAATATAAAATAAGCTAGACTTTGCATCACAGACAATGGATTTCTTCTTCAGTCTCTACCCCCATTTAAGCTACATTAAAGCCATAATGTACAATTTCAATTTTATTATTCTTTACCCAAAATGTTGAAATAATATTAGTAATAATGGCCGGGAAGGGTTTCTGTCCATTTTAAGCTAAAATCGCATAGTAAAGCAAAAGAAAGCCCTGGCTATTTTGGCCGCGTAACGTGGAGTTCTATGAATTCTACAATGTAGACAATAACAACAAAATAATCCCATTCTGGTGACACATTGGAACATAATAGAAAATCATTTTTAAAGGGACTCTACTGCACATACATGAAGTGAAGATCCAACACTCAGTTGTTATCACTGCTTCATACTGAAAAGCATCAAATATTTTAATTAACTTTTACATTCAGTATACATGTAATTATGTACAAATTAAAGCTACTGACTTCCCAACTTCATTGAGTTCATTCCTTTTTAATATAATATTTTTGCTGAACCATGAAATGGATCAGCCTATAACTGCGTATGTCCCTAGGTCCCTAGGTTACTAGGTCCCTAGGTCCCTAACTAACCATTTGGTCTGAAATGGACATATCTCTAAATGCCACGAAGGTATGGCCCCATGAGTGGTGTCAAATGAAAGAGAAAAACATAAAGAATATAATAAAAATATTTCCAAACATCAGAGGTCATCCAGGGGTCACAGGGGTCAAAAAAGGTCATTTCAACCAAAAATGCTCCGATTGAGCTTAAATTTAAATGCAATGATCCTTATGACATTCTAAACATGTTTAAAACATTTTTAAATTTATTTAAGGTCATTAAGGGGTCCTAAAGGGGTCAAAGGTCAAGTTTTTCAAAATGCTCCAATTGAGCTGAAATTTAAATGCAATGATCCTTATGACATTCTAAACATGTTGCAAATATTTAAAATTCATTTAAGGTCATTAAGGGGTCATAAAGGGGTCAAAGGTCAAGTTTTTCAAAATGCTCCAATTGAGCTGAAATTTATGCAATGATCCTTATGACATGCTAAACATTTTAAGATTCATTTAAGGTCATTAAGGGCAATAAAGGGGTCAAAGGTCAAGTTTTCAAAATGCTTCAATTGTAGGTATAGGCCTACCACAATATACTGCCGAAGCCACATGGTTCAGCTATGGTGCGGTTATCGCTCTAGTTTTACAATATTCAATGTTGTTAGGAAACAAGTGAAATTTACCAAAGAGAGGCATGATCCACTTTTTCATGTTCTATTTCCTACAATGTATCTTAGATTGAGGCACTCGCATTAAACAATACATGTACATGTATGTTTCCAAATTTTGAGTTGTATTGCTCCAGCGGTTTTGATATGAGAAGCACAAACTTGTATGATAATGCCCCATAGGATTCTGGTGTGGTTACCACAATTCATGACGTTTTTGTTCACACCATTTAAATGAAATTTATTTTGGGCGTTAAATTTCACTGGGAAAATGAGAAAAATGTGAGCTTTTTATTCTGATACCAAAATCTCATTTTGATGAAGAAGAATGGGGGATGAGGCTGTCGATCAGGTCATGGACCTTTAATCCTACTCTACCATCTGATCAATACATTTTTTTTTTTAATAAATTCAAATATTTTATTCATCACCTTGCATAAATTTCATGAGGCCATTTTTATTATGCATTCATTGTATCCTAGGTCAAGGCCATGATAATGTTTGCAATCTTGTTTGCACTTCTTGTTTGTCTAGTATTTGTTTGTTTTTGTTTTTGTTGTTTTTTTGTTTTGTTTTTTGTGCTTTTTTTTTTGCTTCTCATCTTTTTGTTTTTGTTTTGGTATTCAGCCATCCTTTTAAAATTGCACTGTCCACATAATTTGAGATTTGTCCGTGGCAAGCCAAATGTTACAGATCATAGACATGTTTATCTCACTGGTCAAAGACATGATTACATTTGTACAATATGTACCATCAGTCCATTAGGCATCTGAAGCACATACCTAATCAATCCATGATAAACCTTTACAGCCAGAATCAACTCTCCAGCCACCTCAATCCCCATTTGTTTACAAAGAGTCCATTAGAATTCGAAGATATCTCATTTTGCTCACAAGAGCAAACATGGACACACAAGTACCATTCCTTATTACAATATGCACGTTGACGGGTCTGAAAGAGAATTGGTTTCACACTGCAAATTCACATCACTACACATTGTACACAGTAACCATTGGTAAATTAACCTTTATTTTCCACACAGGAAACTGGCATTCAGTGGGAATGAAACCTGAACATTGGTTTACACTTTACAAATTTAAATCAAATTGATAATTTTTATGAAATTGGTTTACAAATTACAACAAATTGATCATTTTAAGGAAATGTTGAAAAATAAATGTTTCTTTATTGTAACATTTCATCCATTTTCATATAATACATGTAATAGCATACATCCAACATCCTTATTGAGCTATATTGATCATAGGAAATTACACAACTGGATTAGTAACACAGGCTATTTCACTGTTTGGGCTTTCTACCAATCATCAAATTTGCTAATTAATTATTCCACCCAGCAGCAGAATTTATAATGAGTGCTACTTGTCAGTAATGACTCATCTTGCATTCTTGGCCCGCAAGCGTAATATTGCTAATGGAATCACAACAATAATGGTAACCAAATCAGCTCAGATTAGTCTGGGTTCAATCAAACCTCTTGTAAGGTTTAACAAACTTAGGTGAACCTTTGGATTTATTAATATTGATCATGGCTGCTGCCGTTGTCGTTGTCATCATCATCATCATCATCATCATCATCATCATCATCATCATCATCATAATCATCAATTCATCATCATCATGGCAAATCTGATTGTCCTCAGTTTTGGGGGTTTCAAAACTCGTCAAATCTGAACAAATCAAATTTTAAAATCTGATCAGTTATAAACTTTTTTTTAAATACATGCAATTTGTTATATAATCACATACTGAAAGATTCCCATTTTATGGAACAATCCAACTTTCATCTTGAGATTATATTTTATCCATCACACTAAAAGATGCTTAATATTTTTACATGTATGCCTATGGAACTAGAAATTGATGGTAATTCAATTGAGTATGTGAATTTCATGACATGTACATGTATAACATGCATACCATGACTATGGCACTAGAGACAAGCTCATTCACCTACACACAGACAAATCTCCATTTTAAGTACTTACGGTCATTACATGTACATAGTCCTGTCATTTATCCACTGTTTGCTTTATTCATAATTTATTTAAAAATATCTCATGCTCGAAATGCAGTGTCAACAAAAATCAAGTTTGGGATAATAATGCTATTGGCATGACTGCAAATATTGTAATTATAGTTTTTATTGATCAATAGCCATGTCCATGAATATTTACATTAATTATAATCATTTAAGGTTTTGTTTCTTACATCATGTTTATCTGGCATTGTGGCATATGGACAAAATGGTCTGCAGATATTTACTCAAGAAATGTATTCAATTTTGTTTTTCAAATTTTTTTTTTTTAATGTATCACAATTTTGTTGAAATTCAATACAGCGAAAAATTATTATTTTATACAAAAGAAAAAAGCTACAAATTTGTATTTTAGATGAGTTTCTATTCTTTATTTAAAAAACTATGATATGTGCAGTTTGAATCAAAACATGTACCACAAGTACTATTTACCAATAGAAAATGACTCACAGAAGATGAAAAGCCCCAAGCACTCACATTTCCATATGGAGGGAGTACTTTTACAATTTTGCAATATTTCAGTTTTGGGTCCTTCCTCATCTATTGCAAATTCACACAATCTTGTCTAAAAATCCATACTTGATTTTCAAAATAGAATCTCTGGATACATGAAACAAGCCAACCAACCAACCAACCTATGGTGGTTTGCATCTCATTGGCTCCACCTTGACACTCACTTCCCAACAAGCTTTCATCACTTGATGATAAATGTCAAGGTACAAGAACCGATGACAAGTGTGGTGGATGGAAACAATGTCAAAGGCGATTCTCTCAATGGGCATTATATTCATTTGTACAATGTAGGCAGATTTCTTGGTTTCTCTTATGGTCTGCACTGATCACAAGCAAACCACCTCATCAGTGTACTAATGTAGACATAAACATCTATAGTTAATTAGAATTAAATGTTATTCCGAGACGATCAAAACCAAAAACTCTCTTTTTTTTATCTTTTCACAGAGCACACAAGGTGCCTTGTGCATTTATTTATCAAACATGACCAAAAACTTGTACAAGACTAATTTCAGGTTATGCATTCTAATTTTTGGCAAACACATTTTCTGATCTCTTCTACATTGTATAACATCAAAAGTAATATAAAATATTAAAATTATGAGCAAACTCATACTGTATACAGTAAACACCAAACAACTGAAACAGGGTGTTCCTCAAGGCTCTGTTCTTGGTCTGATTTTATTTCTTTTGTTTGTTAGTGACTTACATGATGTGGTTTCTTCCCCTCTTTTATAATTCGCCGATGATAATTCAATTGTCCATCCTATCTATTGTGTTTTAGACCATAAGATTCTTCAGCAGGACATTGAAAATATTTTCTAATGGTCAGTTTATAACAAACTTCCTTTGAACCTTTCAAAGTTTTCCACCATGCACATGACTAGATTTAAATCTCCTAAATTCTGTAGTTCTTATATTATAGGCAGTGATGACAAAACTTCATCTTTCTTTAATTCTATGTTTGTTTCCATTCCACGTCTTTGGAATTGAATTTCCTCTGAATTGCATCATGTTAATATCCTTGTTGTATTTAAGTATGAATGTAAATCTTTTTACTTGAACATGCTTTGAATGTATTTTCAAATGCCTGATTTTTTTTGTATATATTGTTCTAAGATTTCACAATGCTTTTATTTTAAAGTAGCCTTTCAGTTCACTATTTTATGTACTTAACTATGCATTCATGTGCAGGATGAGTGGGCGCTTCTGTGTTTGGACTTTAAGCCCATTCACTAATCCTGAATTACTTGCTTTTATCATGTGTACATGTAAGAAATGTAGTGTGTACTGTGTATTTTGTTACGTTTTTGTATTTTGCAAGTAAATAAATATTATTATTAATATTATTATTATTTAACATAACATGACATTATACTAACTGAGAACTTTATTTAGGCATAAGATTTGAAATTTGAATTTGAAAATAGGTACTGTTACAACATCAAGTCACCAACAGATAGCTAGATGAGCATGATGAGTGAGATTGGTTACTTGGGTCCCATATGGATACACACAGCCTTTTGGTATATCAATGACCCCTTCAAAGCCTATTTTGGTAAATATGAATGGGTCCTTTTTTCAAAATTTTCTCAATTTTTTTTCATAAAATAGCCCAATTTTTCCTTAATCTAGCCAAAATTGTACAAAATTTTCCCAAGATTTTGGGATAATTTGTAAAAACTAAGACAATTTGGGTTAAATTCGGCCGAAAATTTTGACTTTTGGTATATCATCACCAATGGGTCCAAATTTCTTGGAAAAATTGGTATATTTATGGGTCCACTTTCAAATTCTCAGCGCACGTCCCTACCAAAACCAAACTTGAGTACCCCCGGATGTAGACCTACTATATCACATGGTTACAATAATACTCATTCTTATTCAGTGGGTGGCCTATTTCTTAGACATATTGGACAATTGCATGATTTCAGGTGTCGTCTATTAGGCCCACTGTTTGTCAGGGGGTCAAACCCCCCACCCTGTTTATTTTCCCCATGCTTTTAGCCAGATACCCTTTTTATCAGGAATTGAACCCTAGTCCCCCACCCTTTTGTGACCAAAGCTTACAACATTGTAGAACTTATCAAATTCGGAAGACTGAACATTGTCGCTATCGCAAATTTCATAGTCACTTCCTGGTTCATTTATCACTAACTGCACCATCATTGTCCATGTTCTTCTTCATCTGAAACATTTGCAACATCATTATTTTACTGAATCACTAAGCTGCAACCATCTTACGAAAAATATGATCTTCGCCATTGGATTGTGTATTGTGAACATGAGGAGTAAAAGCATTTGACAAATGGGCACAAATGGGCACAACATATAGTACGCTGACATCCTGAATCGTTTACGATACATCAGTCTATACACAGCCGCTATGTTTCCACTCGCTCCACCTCTAGTGTGGAGTGAGCGGGCCCAAGCATATAAAATTCATGGATCATCGATTCAACTATGGATTACATCGTAAGAGTTGAAAATAGGGTCCCAACTTATGACACATGGTCGTGTGCAAAATAGGCAACCTTTACTCTAAAAGTTACAGTTGACTCATCCAAATTATACATTTGTATAAAACAAAAATTGTGTATGTAACTATAGAACAGAAATAAAGTTTAAAAATGTGCAACAAGTTAAACTCAATTTGCCCTGACTGAGAAATGGCCGATTCCATTTGTTGTTTACTGGTCAGAGGTCATTGTTATGACCATGATGCAGGCCTTGTCTTTTGAGGCGAGTGTGAGCGCTCACTCGTCAACACTCGCCTAAAATGAAGCTGAGGAGAGCTTTTTATATCACTCGCCTACATTTGGTGTAATAATAATACAAGTGATTAAAATCACTCGCCTATAGCTCACCTGACAAGTTTTTAGGAGAGTGATTTGTCACTCGCCAGTAATTTTCAAAAGACAAGGCCTGATGATGACAGCGTGTTGGTGCTTGATCCGGGAACCAATGGGCATTGTTGCATTTTGCGGGTTTGGAGAATGTTTCGTTGGTGATTAATTCACTGTTGGTTGGGAATCGGACATGACAACAACTGAAATATTTTCTTTCCCACCCGCCACTCCCTTTGCGGGCATGTTTGGGTAGATGAGCATGTGTAGCAGTAAATTAATTATGTGTCAATTAACAATAGTACAGGTACATCCCAGAATTTAAGCTGCGGATGATGGCCACCCGAGTGCAAGTTTTGATCACATGTTGTCGTATGGAAGAAAATTTACTGCGGTATGACGCTGCGATAAAGTGGGATTCAGTAGCCACTGGAATCTAAATTTTTCCGGTCTAATTCAAAATTTTTCTGCACCACTGGTCACTGTTTTACACAGCGTTCGAAATAAGGCGCGTCCTTGCGTCAAATACCCGTGAAAGTAGGCGCGGACCCGCAAATTTCCTACGGTACGGGTCCGTGTTACCCATAAAAATTGAACCAAGCAAAGAGCAGAAAATCCTAGTTTTGTTGTTCCACTGGAAAATCTGGTACACATAATATGTGCATCTCTCTATTTTAGTTTCCCATCAAGTTTTCAACCCGGGTTTTCAATTTTCTACAATCTACATACTGTGATCCCCGTAGCTAATTCTTTCTCTTGAATTTTCAAAGGAAAGAGTCCAGGGTCGGACCCTTGAAAATTGGTGAGGACCCTTGAAATTTGGGGTTGGGTATAGAATCAATCAATTCAGAGAACATACTTTATAATACGGCTGAGGTCATAAGTACTTGTTGATGGTCTAAAAAACAAAAGTTAATAAATGGTTGTCTTGTTTGATTACCAACCAAAATGCATACATTTGTAGCTTCTAAAATGATTTGAATACACGATGAGAATGAACGATTTCCATGCTTGAAGTGGTTTCAAACCCCGTCAAGCCTAAAGGGAAAGGGATTTTATAAAATATTTTATACCGGCATTCTCAGGAAAATCTTGGAAGACTGGTGAGATTTGATCAAGTTCAGAATCGTTCAAAAACATGAGTTTTAATTGCAAATATTTAATTTGTTTGTGTACATTATGAATTATGAATGTCAATTCTATCTCAGTATGTGTCATTGGCATATATCGTAGCGTTGAATGCGCTGAAGGTTGTGAAGCGGATTTGTTGCAAATTTTGCCGTTCTGTTTTTTGTGACATTAAAAATCCATCTTTCGCATGGCCGCTGTGTGTGTGTCCCGGGTGTGTGTGGGGGTGTACATGAATGGGGGTCGGCTATGCACGCATGGATTCTGTTGATACGACCTGCATGCAGAAACACTATAGGCCTACTGGCCAGGGTTCGATGTAACTTGTGTCGTGGAGCAAAATGCTCCCCATTTTGGACAACCTGCTACACAAAATTCAGGTTATAGCAATTTTTTACAATGTAAACATTATATGCTAATATTATAAGAACATCACCTAAATAAAGTTTTCGCTAAAAAATTGTTACGCATATTTTTCAAAGTAAATCGAACCCTGTGTACTGCTGGCTGAGTGTACCAGTCATAGCAGGGTGTAAAATATACAACAAAGTCAATGTTTATTCTCAATTATACATTTTGTATTTAAGCATAATTTGAATAATTTAACAATAATTTGAACCTGAAAAAATCGAACATGAGTGATTTTTCAACAAAAAAGTTTCATTACATGTATGACGATGAGAAACCAAAAAAAGCCAAAATTTTGCATCACTGGATATATGCTACAGACTGGGGCTACAGACATGTGAGGATTGGAAGGTAAACAGGCCAAATACACTGACCCTGTACAGGTATGTAGCGAGTGCGACATTTCATTCCAGTGCACGAGAATGGGATGGGATCTTGAATTTTGAAAACCCATATCGGATTATCACACTTTCAGTCTAGATATTACTGTAAAGTAATGGTATAAACAGGTGGAATGTATCCATGTCTAGCGTACGTACTTACAGTGTATTATTAAACTGTACATACACAATGCCGGGGGCACTGCCATTACAAGGTGGACACCATGCTCATGTATGGACTTTCAAAATGGACCCTAAACAAGTAATTATCCTTCGATCTCAGAATACCCTAAACAAGTATTTTGTCATGTTTTCCCCACCCTAAACAAGTATTTTCAAATCAAGTCTGAAATCATACCCTTTTCAAGTAAGCCATCACACTCACGTCGCAGTGAAGGCTACCATTTTGCATCGTTTGCTGGATGAATTCCTGTTTATGTCGTGGAGAACCACCGTATGTTAGCCTAAATTCCCAGGTCAATATCGCAGAAATATGTAGAGAGAGTGTGCGTAGTACCTTCTCCTGTATGGGGATTATCACTAATTTATCAGGGGTCCCGCTATTGCTCAATTGCGACAACTCTCCCGGAGTCGCTGGGTTAAAAATAGAATCATAGAATGTAAACAGAAGTCGGACTCGGGATTGTCACCGAACCGGCTCACCGGCACAAAACATAATTAGCTACGATTGATTACGACCCGATTATGTCTCAAATGTTTTATTTTCATGAATAGTAAAATATATACCCTTTACACGCATCCAAGCTACACCCTTTTTCCCCGATTTTGGCAATTCTGGCACCCTTTGCACTGTACGCGCGTACATCGCCCGTCCGTGAAAAACTACCCTTTTTACGCGTTTTTGTACACGAGCATGGTGTCCACCTTGTAATGGCAGTGCCCCCCCCCCCAGACACAATGTCAATGTGTGTCACTCACTGTGTAAACATCAATGACAATGGACATGAATATGAATCTGGTGCATCACATTCATTTTTCTGAACTGTTTATCATTCATTCAGTAAGCTTATTCAATTCAAATATATTTTTTGCTCAGCGAAAAAAATGTTTTACTGGCAAAGTCAGCAAAAGAGGGGGAGCTGTATCAATAAGTACTATAAATTAATTTTATATACACAGTATTGTTTTTAACCCGGAACACATGAAGGGGCGATCTTGGGTCAAATACAAGGTCAATACACAACAGTCACGCCCACACAAATGAATGATCAATTGATGCAAGAACACGTCACTGAAAAGGAAATCTTGCGTTTAAAGGTAAATCCAAAGCAAGACCCACATTATACTCTGTGACAAATAGAGTCATATAGTAGACTCTTTACTCACCAAATTCAACACTGTATCCACGACATCTCGATTAGATATTTCACCTACTTCGATCAATCCAATCAAAACACCGAACTTCATTTTCACCGAGCAGCTCGCGGACGCCGGCATGTTAGCAGCAAATATATCCGTCTTTTGCGCCGGGGTCTTGATCTCTGTGCCTGAACTCTCAGCGGCCATTGCAAGCCTACTCCGATTTATAATTCCACAAGGAAGGAAATTAGTTTATCGAACTCCCGTAGCCTCGATTTTTTGCAAGTGAATGGTTTGCACTGTGCATGCAGAAATCACTCACTGGGCAGCCATCTTAGCTCACGTCAAATGTTTGTGCAATGTTTTCTCCAGTAATTGTTTTATTTTGCACTTGAAATGCTTGCTGCCCTCTATAATCATTATCATGAAAAAAATAGATGTTGTCTTCACTCCCTCTCTTCTTGAACAATTTTTGTTCTTGTTTGCTTTCCCCCACCCCCATGCCCCATTATTGTTCTTATTTCCCCAAGACTCTTTTTTTTGTAAAGTATTCAAAGACTGCCTCTTTCAACAATTCCTATTGTTAAGATTTTACCATGGATTTTACTAAAGAAATCTTGAATTTTCAGTGGATAAATTTTCAACCTTGACTGTAGTGTCATAAGTTTTAGCTAGTTTTAAACATAGGCCTATAATGCCCCAGAGACCATTTTTAGGATCCCCCAAAAAATCCCAATTTTTTATATTTTAAAACATGCCCTCGAACGACCCCAATTACTTGCTCTCGACCTATACTAGTACCGTAGTCCCTATGTTGAAATTTGCGGCTGCACCACTTGAGTGCCCCCCCCCCCCACACACACACCACACCACACCAAACCAAACATCTTCCGAAATAATTTTGAACATACTTTCTTGGGCTCTTGATGAAGGAAAACACCTTATAAGATGCGGGATTGTGCCTAAGTACTGAACAAGCAGAACATACCGGTAGTACTTCCCAAAAAAAAGAGATTAGGCTATATAAGGGTCATTCAAAATGTTCTACCTCCATAATCATATCTCTGCTATTACGTGCCATGATAAATAATTGAAATTACCCATGCGTATACTCTTATATCTAGGCTACAAAATAAAAGTTATTTGATGACAATGTGATTTATGGTTGTTAAGATATGTTGGTTAAAGCAAATACAGATTTGGTACTTCGGAAACGGTTAAAGATTGAAGCCAAAAGTTTAGTAAGCATCATATATAGCTTTGGATAATGTCCATAAAATTGTTTTCAAGATGTGGTGGTCCAACTGCTTACTCGGGATAAATATTTTGGTCCTAATTGATCTCCCTGACATGCCTTGAGGCTTCAAAACAAAATGAAACATGTTTTATATGAGAAGAAAACATCGAACTCTTGACAGATGTTATAGTGAAATGTGCCAAATTTCGACTTAGTAGGCCACGTTTAAGGACAATTCGTAATCACGTCCTATTTTAAGCAATGTGCATCTTGGTGCAGAAATAAGATGAACAGTGATAACTTTATATATACTTACAAAATACACAAACTATGCATAAGACTTATTTGATTTTAACTTACGAACCAATTAATATGAATAATTTTTTTGGAACCAACAAGTGCTCACCCAATCGAAGTCAACAACCTATGGAAAAAGGGTCAATACGAAGGCTATTCTGAACAAGTATCGATTTTGTTGTGCAAAAGACATGATACCCAATAAAACTGAACTATTTGCAAGCATTAAATATATAATATTTCAAAAAAAATCATTTTCAGAAATAAATCTGTAATGATTTCCGCGTCGATATTGGCAATTAACCTTTCAAATCAAAATTAGGCTTTTTTTTCAGACCGTTTCCGACGTACCAAATCTGTATTCCCTTTACCCAACACATCTTTTAAGATGTTAAAACAACCAAAAATCACATTTTAATCAAATAACTTTTATTTTGTAACCAAAATGCAAGAGTATAACCATGTGTAATTTAAATATCATGGCACGTAAGATAACAAATTATGTGATGATTGATGTTGTAGAACTTTTTGAATGACCCTCGTAATATCGCCTGGGCCGGCCTGTGGAACCTATATGCGGTCGCAACTTTCAACATGGGGTCTTGGGGCAAAATTATGTGAAAAATAGGGGTCTTCTGGTGGTATAAAAACGGGGTCCTCCGGGGAAGATCCTAAAAATGTTTTTTTCGGGGCAGATGTTTAAAAATGGATCCTTTCCATGGAAGATCCTACACACCGTCATCATCCCTATATCTTCGTGTTAAAAATTGCCGTGATAGTACGATGAATCCTCACGTTTTTCAACAACTACGCATGGTGATTTTATTCGAGATAGGCCGTGCAACTCAGGCTAAGCATACAATTTGAGATTTTGAGCGCCTGCCACACTGTTTCTATTCTATGTTTTACGATTTTCGCATGATCAATATATGGCTGGCCGTAACCGCCACAACGTGGAGCTGCTACGCGTAGCTTACTTTTCGCTTCGCGGAGCTAAATTGACCAATCATGTTAGATCTTTTCATTACGCGGAGCCAGTGGATGCATCCTCGTTCCAGAGAGAGAAAACTCTTGCCAAAATGAATGTTTACTATGGGGATTTTAAATGAATCGATTGTAAATAAACCACGACCAGTTGTACAGGATCAATACAATTGTTTGATTAGTGTATAGTCAATGTTACCTTGCATGCATTTGTCATGTGTGTGGCGTGTTTGTTTGTTTGTTTGTTTGTCTACTGTGTCAGGCCAGGATCACTGACACCCACGGTACTGATACTCTCATACTATCACGGTGATCATATTGTTGAATGTTGTTGACTTAAAAATAATCATGATGCAGTCATGTCTACAGTAGAACTCACCACGACCTTTGAAGGACTTAAACCCTATTAAAAGCTATTAAACCAAGATAACACTCAATGAAAACGGCTCAACTATGTTACATCAGATCTTCTCTGGTTAAATACATACTGCACTTGTGTCTGTTTTACCTGTGCAATGAGCAATGAGCTGGTATTATAGTTTCAGTTGGGTGAACGATTATAAAGCGAACGCAAGGTAACACTACTGTGGGCTTTTGTTTACGAAATGAGACAATAGTCTGCTTATTGTTAACCAGCGTTCTTGAAAATGAGAATCTTAATGACTTAACACGGTTTAGAAATAATTTCTTCATATTTTTTGGTACAAAAGTACCAATATTTCCAAACACCTAAATTAGCTAAAAATTTAGGACATGTTACAAAACTATATTTTCTAGAATTTCAGAGAATACTTTAAATATTGGCCGGTTATTTTTTACACAGTAGTGACGTCAACTAGGCAATGGCCTATACTTCTAACATACACTATTTGTAGAGGTCACGCGTCAATGGTGAGCGCACTGAGTATTGTGTATAGGAAAACGGACAGTAACTACAGTATGTATGGCCTACTACTAGAGCTTACTAGTATATAAAGTAAATCCGAACTGGTTTGCAGTTTGCTGAAGGTCGAATTCCGCAGGGACACCGCGCAAGTTATACAAATTAGCTCCCGGCGATACACTGCAGATCGCAGAACTGTGTGCATAGTTTACCACCACTCTGCCTAGCTATATAGTTATGTACAATACTGTATGAGTTTCTTATGAGTGCATGTCTATCTTAATAATAAGTCAGTTCGTACTTTTCATAAACTACTTTTTGAATCATAACTTTCGTGACCGAGGATATCTTGCAACTACGTGACGCTCGTCTGGCAAATTCTTAATGAATAAATTCGCTTCACGTAATGAGTAAGTCGTACTTACCTCCGAGTAATGAAAAACTCTAACATGATCATGATTGGTCAATTTGGCTCCACGGAGCAAAAAGTCAGCTACACGTATATCCAGCTCCACGTTGTGGCGGTTGCGGCCTACCATATCAGTATCCCATATGATATTTCTATTGCAAGAAAATTTTATTTGTTGTCAGGTTTTATCTTAAATACACTAACTGGAAATTAAATACACTAATTAGTGAGGACCGGTATTTTGCTGTGGATATGTTTAACTGCAATTTGCGGGTAAAAAATTTGAAATCCTGAGTAAAAATTTTGATCATATTCAACTCTTTGAGAAAAAATTTATATAAAAGAATGCATGTAAAATCCAGCTGCAATACAATGTACATTATTGACACACTATCACTCTCTTTATCTACGGCAATAATAGAATATCGATTTCAATCGAATTGAATACGATGCTCAGTTTTGAGTTTATAGTTGACTACTAAGCGACCTAAGCGATCGATTGCTAGCCAATCAGATAGAACTCCTTTTCTTGCGTTCGGTGAAATACCAGTCGCCCGTCGCTCACCAACGGAGTATTAAATTTATATTTATCGAATAGGAAGTCGACACTGTGTCCTATAGATGATGTCTTTCGGGGATAGATGTTGCAAATATTGTAAAGGAGGACTTTTTCAACAACAAGGGTATTGGGAGCAATTGGTCTTTTTTTGGGGTGGGGAGGAGAGACAAATGGGGTTTATTTACTTACAGATACAGAGGAGTAGTATAACAACGTGTGACTATGTTCTAGATAAAGTTGGTCTATTTTGTGAGGAGTTCAGCATGTCCGAGACAGGAAAGTCTACCTTAGGCCTAATGTTTTCCTTGCCCGGTCACTTATTGAAGAATAACCTTGTGTGTCTATGTTCGACATGATGTTGGTTTATTTTGTGAGGACATCCAGAGACAGGAAAGTCTACCTATCTTGGTGTTTTCCTTCCTTGCTGGTAGTGCTAGCAGGAGTACAACAAGGGCGACGTCAAAGGCCAGAGTAGGATCCCGGGGTAGGATATGTGGACAACAGCAATCCTTGCATAAACAACTGACCGTTTTGGCTTGTTTTTGGACACTCGTGAAAAATATCCACGAATAGCATAAATTGGGCCTTCATTTCAGACATTTTCTAATTTGTTCGAACTATAATTTTACACATAGTGTCAAGACCGTTCACCAAATGGTTCAATTGTCCCTTCATTTTGCAAAATTTTCCAACACCCCTGTGTATGGATAATTAAGTCGCTCTTTAACTTTTCGCTTATGTTCTGGATACCAGACACTTTATGTTTAAATCAATATTGTATGATACAATAATAGTGAAAATTCACCAAACTACAATTGTACGCAATTTGTATTGCCAAAATGGTCTACCAAATGACTTCAATTAGGCTTTCATTTTGCCAAAAGTTTCTCGCTTCTGAGTTGAGCTTGAGGGGCACATTCCCGCTCAGACAAACCCTGATGCCCATTGCGTCGCACAACCCCCCCCCCTCCCTCCTTCCCCACTTTTCGGAATGGATTAACACCTCTATACGGGAGTAGAAGAGAAGAATAACCATTATGAGGACATCCAGAGAAAAATAGCATTGAAAAAAAGCATTGTACGAGTATGTTCAAGATGAAGGTATAGGTTTATTCTGTGAAGACATCCAAGAAACAGGAAAGTATATGCGTAGATCGGGGGGGGGGGGCAATATTTTGCCAGAGGAGGTGGTCCATACAATCGTCCCCCTCCCAAATGTTGACGCCTGTATGTGGGTTTCTGACCAACTTAACCTCATATTTGGTCATTTAGTCCTGAAGTGACAATTTTTGCGCGCTTCGAGCATAGGCGTAGATCGGGGGGGTTATCTCCCCAATATTTTGCCAGGGGGTGGTCCATACAATCATCCCCCCCCCAATGATAATGGGTTTCTGACCAAACTAACCTCATATTTGCCCATTTTAGCCCCAAAAGTGCTAATTTTCGCGCTCTTCGCGCGCATTTATTCTACGTTTACACAATATTTCATCAGTTTAGCTTCAAAATAGCAAAAATTTTCGCACACTTCGCGCGCAATTGTACCATAAACTTATTCTGTCGCCAAAAGGTGCTGGATTGACTATACTACAAGAATTTGTTTCCAACTCCACCCCCCCATGTCAAAAAGAAATCTGCGCCACTGGTCGAGAGAATTATACACCCCTGCCCAATTTTGTGCCTATTTTTGGATTTTTCTCAAAAATTATAGCGCATTGGGGACAAGTACAAGATATGTAGGCTATATTATAGGGGCAAGGACTACAACTACTGCACTGGAAAATTTGTGGAGTTACAGACAAAAATGAGGGAAAACCAATATTTGTTCAATAAATCAATAACTACTTGCTTTGAGTTGCTGAATTTTCAGTACAGTAGTTAAGTTGTAGTCCTTGCCCCTATAATATACATATCTTACTTGTCACCAATGTGCTATAATTTTGGAGAAAAATGCAAATGGGGATAGCCCCCCCCCCCAATATTTTGTCAGGGGGGTGGTCCATACAATCATCCGGCACCATATAGACTTCTCCGTAGTCCACTTGCCCATTTTGCATACTCTGGCTATTACATTTAAGTATAAAACGCTGATTTGTATTAATTTGTGTGCAATTGATAGATTTTCACATCTGATATTTTCAGTCACCCTACTCCCTCTGTTTGTTAGCTTCGCGATCAATAAACTGGTAGATTCCAAAATCAGAATTGCTCAATATTAAGTGAGCAATTATAATTATGCAAGATATGTTACATTCAATATAACTTTTATTGTCACTAATCATCTAATTATATTACCTCTTATAGTGACCATTTTACTATTGAACACTTTAATTCTAATAATCATCAGTATAATTTTGAGTTCAACGGAATGCGTTCATCATGATTAATAATAACATATTTTTTTAAATCAAAATTCGACTATCATGACTATGGCATAGTCTAGGCTCCATATGCCTGAATATGGGTTTCTGACCAAATTAACCTCATATTTGCCGACTTTAGCCCCGAAAGTGCAAATTTTAGCGCATTTATTCCACTTTTGCACAATATTTCATCAGTTTAGCTTCAAAATAGCAAAATTTGTACCATAAACTTATTTTGTCGCCAAAAGGTGCTGCTTTCACTATACTTCAAATCCCCCCCCCCCCCATGTCAAAAAGAAATCTACGCCACTGATTTTGACCAAATACCCCATTAGTTTTTCATTTTTCAAACTGTATACTTTATTTTGATACACCTGTAGATGGCGCTATTCGGTGTGATGCCAGGGTTGATGATGCGATTATGTTATTTGTACGCGTATGCCCTGGTAATGACCAGAAGCTACCAGACCACATTTCTCTTGCCCGGACTCTTGCATTACCCTGAATTTAGAGGGGGTCGAGCATTAATTTTACTGACAAGCGCACAACAAAATGTATATTTCAGACTATTTGGTATTTTCGTCTCAGGTTGGAACATCATTCATTCCCAAATTATGCAAAATTTTGACAAACATTCCATATTAACAGACAGACAACATGGCTTTAGACCAAATCACTCATGAGAGTCCCAACTTTTACTCACCGTTAATGACCTGGCTTCATCTTTAGATTCCTAGATATGGTTATCATGGATTTCAGCAAAGCCTTTATTCGTCCCCCAAAACCGGCTTCTTTTCAAAACTCCACAATTATGGCATTCGTAATAATTTACTCGCATGGATTTCAAATTTCCTTACATGATGCAGTCATGTCTACAGTAGAATTCATCTCGACCTTTGCAGGACTTAACCCCATTAAAAGCTATTAAACCAAGATAACACTCATTGAAACAGCTCAACTGATTAAATCGGATCTTCTCTGGCTGTGCACATGTGACTGTTTTCATGTGCGATATCGCAATAAAGTTTGTATTAAAGCTTCAGTTGGGTAACCGATTATAAAGGAAACGAAAGGAAACAATGGTATGTGTACCATTGTTCACGAAATGAGACAATGGCGTGCTTTTTGTAAACCAGCATTCTTGAAAATGAGCAACATAATGATTGTTGACTTAACACGGTTTGGAAATAATTTCTTCATATTTTTGGTGTTATCTGTCGTTTACATATCCTTCCTAAAACACAAAAGTACGACCCTCTCCAAACACCTAAATTAGCTAAAAATTTAGGACATGTTACAAAACTATATTGTCTAGAATTTTAGAAGAGTACTTTTAATATTGGCCGGTTATTTTTCACACAGCGACGTTAACTAGGCAATGTACTATTACCTATAACATTAACTAAAACACCAAAGTACGAATATTTCCAAACATCTAAATTAGCTAAAAATTTAGGACATGTTAAAAAACTATATTTTCTAGAACTTTAAAAGAGTACTTTTAATATTGGCCGGTTATTTTTCACACAGCGACGTTAACTAGTCATATCCCCATACTGTTAACGTAGGGCTATTTGTAGAGGTCACTCGTCAATGGGAAAGAGCACTGTGTATTGTGTATAGGAAAACGGACAGTAACTGCAGTATGAAGCACCGTGAACAGAGGGTTGTTGTCGGTGGAGAACACTCGACTTGGACAGAGGTTGTTTCTTTCTGGCGTCCCTCAGGGCACGGTGCTTTGTCCATTATTATTTTTGGTTTATATAAATGATCTACCTAACAATCTCAACTCTGAAGTCAGCTCTTCGCAGACGACTGCGTCGTCTACCGCCAAATTGTTAATGACATTGACCACACACTTCTTCAGGATGACCTACATGTACTACTTGTGAAGTGGCAAAACGATTGGCAGATGGCGCTCGTCAGACCCTTACTGGGGTACTCAAACTCAGTATGGGATCCCCACCAAAAAGAATACATAAATAAATTAGAAAAGATCACAAAAAAAAAAGGACAGCAAGATTCACAACCAACACTTATCACAAAACTCATAAAAGAACTGGAATGGGATACTCTCCATGCAGGAGAACAGCGAACAGACTGGTCATCCTTCACAAGGCTAGGCAGGGCCTCCTGGCTCTGCCGGTGGAAAACTTACTCAAGCCAAACCTACGTCAATCGCGGCATACCCACTGAAGCTTGCCAAATAATACCCAGCAACAAAAACTGTCATAAATACTCATATCTACCAAGAACTGTAATAGATTGGAACAATTTACCATACTCAATAACTCAAATCCAAGATCCAGCTAGCTTCAAAGCAGCAGTAGGCCTACTCCAACACCTACGTAAAGACTACGAAGCAAACCGCATGCGCACATACCCTATACGTTTGGCTCCAACTTAAGGAGTGTTGTGTAGTATCTCTACAGAAACAGAGTTGGCTCGTGTTTGAAGTAACAATCTATTACTGGTACAAAGCAGCAAAAAATTGAAATGCCATGGCCTACTTTGCGTTTTTTTTATAAATAGCATCGAAATATGTCGCAAGGTTTCGTGAAACCTACGTTACCCGATATATTTGTGTATATTCTCAGTCATCCGATATGTTAACCGTACCTTAGTGGTTGCAAGCACTGAACCAAAGTGTCCTTAAAGGTGGGTGACCTGATTGGCAGCCTCATCCCCAATTTTACCCTATATTAAAATGCAGATTTTGGTATCAGGTGAAAGCTCATATTAACATATTAAAATTAGGCGTTCCAAATCGGTATATTTCCGAAGAAATCGTCAAAAAACTGTCGAATTAGTCTCAAATGTGGTATACCACATTTTTGACTAATGACTAATTCAGCAGTTTTTTGATGATATCTTCGGAAATACACTCCTAATTTACACTCCTAATTCCAGTATGTTAATGAGAACAATATAGGATCTTTCATTTGATATCAATTTATTACATGATCATGATGATTATCATTAATAAAAACACTGTAGACTACCAGTTTTACGCTGTATTTAATGTCAGTAATTCCATGAAGAATTAGTCGCAATTATACTAATAATTAACATTTACATGATCTTTTTGCATGAATGCTTGAAAGGGACAACAGTTTATGTTATACATAAGTTTTAAAGAATTTGATTTTCCAAATATATCAGGTGGTTCAGGTCACCTTCCTTTAATTAAATATACGGTTTATCATGCAAGTTATATGATAGTAATGTTTTCAGATCCACATGATGTATGTATTTGAGAAAGAAATCAGGTTCAGACCGTATTTTAAGAAATGTAACATACGTTACCATAAAGTGCAGGATTAAAACAAAAAGTGACTATAAACTGTTAAGCAAATTATAGCCGCAGGAGTAGACCTACAGGATCAACTTGATCAATATTTCGTTAACGCATTTCCAACATACTTGTCAGGCATTTTGAAGTTAAAAGGTAACCTACGTGAAACATACGTTACCATTAATTTTAACACCCTATTAAAATTTACTAAAACCAAGCCCGATTAACCGTGTATTGTTTTCTTATGCGCGCCACCATGCATTATAAGTACTTTGGAAAGGGACATTACAGAAAGCTACAGAAAATAGGCCCAATGAAATCCTAATTGTAACGCAAGTTTCATCTAAATTTTCAATTCTGTTTGCTCTTTTTTGAGGCAATCGATTCCCCTTTGTTTGTTTGAATTTTGCATATTAAATACAAGCATCAAGAATTGACAAATGAGTGATTTTGAAAATGTGACATGTATCTTACAATATGACAGCAAGAATTGTCTTAAATTTAATTGCTTTTTCTGTTTTTAAACCGAACATGTTGAATAACCCTTAGTAACGTAAGTTACCAATAGAAAACACATGGGCATTATTGAATTGATGTAAAAATACTGAAATGTTCACAAGATTTGATCTTCATTCCCAGAATGAAACTTAGAAGGATTTGATTCATGAATAAAAAGGAGTAGTTTCGAGATACTTTATTTTTGCCGATTTTTCGATTTCAAGTAGGGAGGGGGGGGGGCTACTTTTGACCCATTGATCAATAAATTAAACGTGTATGGGCCGCATCACAGTGGTACGGAAGTAACTAAGGGCCACGTGAGTTCGCTTTGTAAGGCAAGAAGTCAGGATCTTGTGATCACAAATCCCGACTTCTTGTGTTCCTGACTTAGCCAGTTCAAAGTCAGGAAGTCGTGAACTCAAGCGGCGCTTCAGTTCTTGTGTTCCTGAGTTCAAAGTCAGGAAGTCGTGAACTCAAGCGAGGCTTGTGTTCACGAGTTCCTGACTTTAAAGTCGTGAAGTCAGGATCTCAAGCGCGGCTTGTGTTCACGAGTTCCTGACTTTAAAGTCGTGAAGTCAGGAACTCAAGAACTGAAGCGCGGCTTGAGTTCACGAGTTCCTGACTTTAAAGTCATGAGTCAGGATCTCGCGATCCTGTGTTCCTGACTTGAAGTCAGGAAGTCAGGAACTGAAGCGTGGCTTGAGTTCACGAGTTCCTGACTTTAAGTCAAGAAAATAGGATCTCGAGATAACTAACGTGGATGGGCTTACAATCAAAATACCATTCCAACGCTGTAAAATTGAACAGATTTCATGAGTTCTTGAGATCCTGAGTTGTCTTAACTATTTCTTTATTATGATATCTTTACTTTCTCTTTATTTCAAACTGGCTAAGTCAGGAACACAAGAAGGCGGGATTTGTGATCACAAGATACTCACTTCCTGCGTTACAAAGCACCCGCATGGCCCTTAGTTACTTCCGTACAGTGGGGCCGCATTGTACATGTCATGTATTTGCATTTTGGAAACCTATTGATGCACAGCCTACATATCAATGTACTGTATTGTGTCGATTGTGAAGTCAGACGTGAAGTCATGAATTGCCGGGCCAAGGTTGAATTATCATAATTATTTGCTTTGCTTGTTTACTTACATCCTGGTTACACTGTGAGATAGCCTAAACTAAAGTGTCAGTCTTGAAATTCCGTTGAAAATGAGCCGAACTTGTAAAATAATGTGCCAAATTGTGCTGCGGACCCGTTGAAGTTCATAAAGGTATGTATATTTTCCAATCATTTTTGTTAATGCTAGTAGTACTACCACCAAATTTTAATCGAATGGAAATCAATCAACTACCAAGTCGATTAGTAGATTCCGAAAACTACCTGATAACAGGCCTGATAATCACCCGGGGATAATCATAACGAAAAAATAAATGACTGACTATCATTGAAGGCAGTCCGTTCACTTTCACTTTCACTTTTTACATTAGGCCTGTCGTAGTTTTGTAGTTTTATCAATCACTGGAATGACTGGTGATGGTGTGATTGCCAAATCTGAGTGCCAAATTAACATCTTTAAGTTATATCACAGCCCGTATGTGAAGAGGATTAAGTGTACTGGTAGGCCGCTTATAATTTTATTATAATATATAGTTATAATTCGTCGAACACGATGGTAAGCCGCTGATAATGATGAGAATACAATGCAGTGGTAAAGCTGCAATAGGCCTACTATCGACATGGCCTATTATCATAGATCTACTACAATTTTCAAATATTGTCACGTAGGATGTCTGTCAACAATTTGACATTTCTGAGAAAAGGGTCACATTATAGATATTTCCATCCTGAACTAAATACGTGCTTTGCCATTTGCAGTTGGCAGAAATAAAACAATAAATAAAAAGAAAAGTAAAAAGTAAAAACTGAGTTCCTCTAGTGAAACCCTCAATACATCCCACAGTCAGGCCCCATTAAAAATGATATTCGGGTTCTGTTGAAGAACTGTTTGTGGTTCTTCAAAGGAATCTAACAAAGCTCTTACAATTCCTATATTTTTCAGCAAAGCAGCTGCATAGAGAATATAGATAAGTAGGCCTAATGTCTGCAAATATATCAGAAGATCAGATGAGTCACCGAATAGCAAAACTTCAAAATGACGACCTACGTCAGCAGCTTAAGAAAGGTATAATATTACTTTCATTCTCACACAGAAGGAGAAGAACAGGGAAAAGAAGCAAGAGGAGAAGAAGGAGAAAGGCGATAACGAAGAAGAAGGAGGAGGATGGGAGAAGAGGATGAGGAAGAAGAAGAAGAGGAGGAGGAAGAAGCCTAAGAAGAAGAAAACAAAAAGAAACAAGGAGAAGAAGGAGGAAGAAAAGAAGAAGCAAAAGGAGTAGACGAAGAAGAAAATATTGACAGGCCAGTATAGTAGCAAGGGCCGGGGTGCTAGTTGCGATGCACCATATCGAAAAAAGGCCCCGACTTTTAAATGGGAAAGTGTTCAAATTCAAGAAGGTCCAACTTAGAAAGAAAAAAATAACAGAGGGACTACCATTTTTTTTTCGCCCCCTGCAAAAAGTTCTAAGGGGCTAGCTCATGAACCAGGAGGAGGAGAAGGGCTAAAAATAATTCATGATTCTGATCATTTAGAACAACTAAATCATGAATTTCAACATTTTCTTTGGTATTGATACCATCAGGTAGAGCGTCTCATGAAGAGTGTGTCTGGGAACTCACAAAACTAATCGAAAAACATGAAAACAAGATAGAGGCCGGTAAGCTATATACGAATCATATATGCACAGTAAATTATTGAAATCAAAAATAGAAATACAAGTGTGATGCTATTCAAAAGGTTTACTTAAACATTTAATATGGAGCGTATCCTCAGAATCTATTGTAGACTATAAAACCCGTGATTAGGCCAAGTAAAAAAATGACATGTATATCGTCCGGACTTGGCAACAGTCACCCTTAGCTATTGAAGGATTTTTTCTAAAGATGACACATTTAACTTGCTATTTCTTTAAAACTAAACTCATATTTGGTGTGCCCAGAATACACAAATATCTTTGTCTTTTCTCCGATAAACGTTTTATGCAGGACACTTGCCGCCTAAAGTGGAGAAGAAATTCCGAGACGAGAAGGAGGATTTAAAACGCAATGTTGAAAAAGGTATACTCAATATTTTAGTATATTACAGTACTTAGCAGGAAATAAATACAGTGCTATCTACAGTAGATAGCAGAAAACGAATACACAGTGATATCTAACAGTAGATAGCAGGAAAAGATCACAGCGCTACCTACAGAAGATAACAGGAAATGAATACAGTGCTATCTACAGTAGATAGCAGAAAACGAATACACAGTGCTATCTACTGTAACAGTAGATAGCAGGAAAAGATCACAGCGCTACCTACAGAAGATGAATACAGTGCTATCTACAGTAGATAGCAGAAAACGAATACACAGTGCTATCTACTGTAACATTTAACACCAATGGATACTGCACACTGCCCTAAGCATTCGAGTGTAACAGCCGTCCAACTCTTTGTAGTTTTGGAGTTTTGGTCCAAGCTTCACATAATGACCTATACATACGTTAACACAGACTCTATTCTTGCACTGAACACTCGCATGTTTAATTTCTTCAGTAGAGCAGATCTCCAGATCTTGCTTAGGTTGTTATATGCTCCCCAAGCCGCTGTCTTACGTGTTTTGACATCATGCTCTGTGCTAGCCATTCATGTTCCGAGATATTTGAAGTCTTTCACCTCATCTAACGTTGTGTCATTAATTGTGCCGATGTTTACATACTGATTTTGGTTAAAAGACACTCGTCTTTGTGGCAATCATCTTTAAGCCGACGCTTCCGACTGATGTTTCGCCATTTGAAGCAGTCCCTGAGCTTGTTTTATGTCATCAGTAAAGTCCAGGTTCGTTACCACTTCTGGCCCAATTCGCCTGCCCTTTATCCTTTCTAGGTGGAATCCAAGTGCTTCTTCATTGCCATCTATCGCCATTCTCAAGGCAGCACTATCACAAACATATAGAGGGCAAGGGTATCTCAAAGAGGTTTTTCTCAATTGCCAAATCTAAAACATATAGGGCCTACTTTCCATTTCTGTTGGTTATGCCATGATAGGTAAAATTTTCATCTCCTGTTCCAATTCTACCATTGAAGTCTCCTACTATTACAAGGACATTTTGAGCTGGAATGGAATCGATGGCTCTTATTAAAAGTTGTCCTAGTGTGCTTCAATGTTGTCTTCATTGTCCACGTATTGTTGTTGCGGGGTTACCCTGAAAGTTGGCAGTCAGGATTCGGTCTGTGTGTTATACCACCGTAGTTTAATGAGCTTTTTGCATTAGAACTATTATAATAGAACAATGTCAAGTCCACCAGTTGCTGCCCCTGCTCTATTTCTGACAGCCGAAGTTGTGGGCATGGATGTCATCATATGTGACTGGTTCTCTGTAGATTATGCGATGTTCCTGCATCCCAGGATGTCTGTTGTCACGCCACTAAGCTGCACACTAGTTCATCTCTGCATCTTAGTTCTCTGTTGGTTCTCACATTCACGGTGGAGATTGTGACAATTTTCTTGCAGGTTACATTTCTCCTTTTGTTTCTACACTTGTCAGCTAGCCTTGTCCCTTCTATGTGGCTTTGAGTACTTAGATGAGCAATTTCTCAGTCAAAATATGTGTCTGCTACAGGAGTTGATGTTTTTGTAGGGACTCGATTCGAACCCTAGTGTAGTTTAGGTTTGCTGTCATAGTTTTTTCTTTTGGTGATTAATTCTGAGGTCGCAAATCCTACAGAACAAATAAACTCCTACAGTAGATAGCAGGAAACGAATGCAGTGCTATTTACAGTAGTAAGCCGGAGATGAATACAGTGCTATCTACGATAGATATAGCAATGTACTAGTGTTCGATGCTGTACAAACAGTAGATAGCAGGAAATGACGTTAGTGCTATCTACAGTAAATAGGAGGAAATTAATACAGTGTTATCTACAATAGATAGCAAGAAATGAATACAGTGTGTGATGTGCCCTGAGTAATTTAAATTTGATTATTTATCTCTGTTTACAAAATTAAGAGATATTTCATGAGTGATGACATCATGTGGGGAATCCCTTCTCATTCATCAAGTTGATCAAAACAAATTGAATCATATCTAATTTTGGATTGTTGGGAAATCCCCTGCTGTCTAGAAAGTTCAGCGTATTGCACCATTAGGGGATTCCCCGATAATGTAAAGTGAATATGACAGCATGTTGGGGAAACCCCCGGAAGTGATGTAATGAGAAAGGTTAATGTTTATAAATTAATCTTGGGAACTCCCACATTGTTCATCTAAATGCATTGCCTAATGCTAATTGGAAATTCCCATTTCTAAAATAAGCTGAATGTGACAGAATGGTCTATTAATAGATTGTAAGTATAAAAGATGAAAGTTTGCTCTTTGCAGAATATATTGTAGACTCTCTATAATGTGTTGGTCGTCGTTGTGCTTCAATAGGAGGTAAATTGACCAGTTTGCATAGCCAATAATGTGCTATTTTAATACAGCAACAAAGGAGATTTTGAGTATGAAGGTACTCTTCCTTCCCAAAGGATGAAAGATCTTCTGTCGACTTGCTGGAGTCTGGCTTACAAAACAATACATCTGTCAATAAAAAGGATCAGTGCAGAAAGAAGCCTGTTTCCTGGAGAAAAAGAGTGATTGTTGAAAGAAGTATCATTTTTGGAGATTGTCAAGGATTTGAGTGTTTGGAGAAAGCAGCACCTTTCTGTGCGAGGATTTTATACGCAAAGGATATATATAAATGCAAGTGTACAGTGGACTTCGTTGAACATTGATTTTCACAGGACAAGTGAACAAGGATATACACCAGCCGTCAAGAACATTGCAACAGAACTCTATGATCATCAAGAAGAAGACTGCCGGTTAAGCAGTGATAATTAAGATTATATTGTATGTGCATTAATTGTTTATTTATCGCATACTTTACTTTACTTTTAACTTAATCAAACAGTGTACTATTGTTGTGCATTCGTGTGAACTTGGGAAATATGTGATTTTGGCCTTGAGTCATTACGGCTTGTAACAAAATATATCAACAGTAGATAGCAGGAAATAAATACAGTGCTACACAGTAGATAATTTGAATACAGGGGTGGGGTGGGGGCTAGGGAGCTAGGGTTTTGATTTTTCAATTTGAATGTATACCTTTATATAGAGTTGGGTAGGGAATGTTTTAACGTATCAGTGAGGCAAATTTTTTCCGTCTCAGCAATGTTTTTTGTCTCACTAGTGGGTGAAGGGGTTTTTTTTCAAAAAACTCCCTACGCCCTCTCCCATAATATCTAATGGTGCGTCCCTAACTGACCCGTGATGTTGCGCACGCAATTTGCAATGTGTTCAAAATGCGACGTTGGGACATCAAGACACTTACATTTCCAGGAATAGGCCCGCCTAAGCCCTAACTTCGAAATGGTCTCACTTGAGGTCGCGGTCCTAAATTCTACCGAGAACACATGGATTATTATCTTGTAATAATATTAATGTTGACGATGGTTCTTCATAATTATTTTGTTTTAGTGACGAAACAATTCGAGAGAGCAACTGACGAAATAGAGAGACGTTTAAACGAATTCGAGAAGGAAATAGAAGAAAATGAGAAATCAAGAAATAAGCAAGGTAAATAATCAACAAAGAACGCGTTCAGATGTGAAAGTTAATCAAGAGAATGGGCTCAACTCGAGTATCCTAACTTCTTTCGTGGGGTAAACTTGGCCCCTGAAAGGTGCGGTCAACACATGTTAGTTCACGTTCCAAAGAAGGTGGTAAGTAATAAAACTTTTGTCATAGGCCTACTGTTGTAAATTCAATGAACAATGACTTTGTTTAAAGAGCGCTTAGAAATTGATATGTAGGATATTTATACCTTTGGTAATTCACTGTCGCACAAGTGTATATGTTAACAAACGTTTTCAGTAATATATATACCGACCTACCCTTGTACACTTCCTGTGAGATAACAGTTATGTAACTTTTAAAAAGATTGGTCATATTTTAATTAAGATACCATGTACCGATTAGAGAGCATAGCCTCCCGGCATAGCCTACATAAGCCCATGTATATCCGCGCATGAAATGTTCTTTAAACCATTTGACTTATGTGTAATCCGCGTTACAAATTGTTTCTATTCGAGGTTCTTTTAGCCCCAAACAATCATGTTATGGTTCTTTAACGAACCATCTCAGAATATTTAAGAACGTTTTTGGTCTGGTCTAAAAATGATTAATTCCCTTCATTATGAGGGCTCGTACACAAAGGGTTCTTTTGAGCTTACAGAACCTTTTGTGGGGCTTTATTGAACTATTTCAGAAGGGTACTAAAAGACGAAAGGGTTCTAGATTGAACCTTTATTTATTAGAATGCATAACATGTGACCTTTGACATTAATATATGTATGATTAGTTTGCTGCCTGTTTTACCATTCCCAACTTTATCACGAACGTTCTCAAGCTAAACAAAAGTAAGCTTAACCCTAATTCACGATCACCACTTTTGATTTTGAAGGTTTCTTTGAAGGATTGATTTCACCTTTCCTTTGCCTCTTGTCGGCGACTGGAGGGAACTTCGAATTGAGTGAATCATCGCATGATGTGACGGCGAGTATCGATTGGAAAGACTCGTCAGACCAGCAGGAAACAATCATAGATTTGCAAAGACAATATCAAGCAGGTATAGTGCACCTACTAACAAAATCTAACAACTCTAAAAATGTACAATTTGTTTATTTTAAAAAAACGAAGTTGGGATCTTAAAAGCAAATATGGGACAACGTAGGATTGGTTTAAAATATCACTTTACTACAATAAAAAGTGTGATAAAAGTTAAGAAAATCATCAGCAACTGAATAAGAATACAGAAGGGCATCTTAGGGAAGAGATGAGGCCTTCACAAAGTGCGTAAAAGTGTATGTTTAGTGCATATATTGTATATGACTTACTACAAATCTCAGAAAAGATGTTGGAACCAGTCCAATGTTAGAATGCACAATGTGCTCATCATCACCATTATTCTCTCAACATTGATTCATAGGGGAAAGGGAGGGGATGTGTGGACAAGGTGTAGACATGGTGGACATGAGTAAACATGAGTGGACATGAAACTGAATGGTGCATGATTTGCAAACTTTAAAGAGCATGCTTTATCAGAATGATTCCACTGTATTTTAATATTTTAAAAACTAACAAAAACGAGAAAATTTAAATATTACTCGTTTTTCTTAAATAAGATGAAAATGGCTGGCATTTTAGAATTTGGGCATATTTCAGGAATACCCTTCCGTAATGTACAGTGCAAAAGATATTCCAAAAATATCCCTCCAAATTTCATTGCTATTGCTTTCTGTAAAATCAAGAACATTTACGATTATTATATTCCTTCATCCTGTACTTTTCTTTGATTAATAATACTAGCTCTTACATCAGAGAGGAGACAGATGAAATCACTTTGCAAGAAGATGTCTGCAGCAGAAAACAAGATGGCTGCTGAAGAAGGTGAGTGAAATAAATAAGGAGCACACCCATTATTATTATTATTATTCTTATTAGTGTTATTATTATTATTATTATTATTATTATTATTATTATTATTATTGTTATTATTATTATTATTATTAGTGTTATTATTATTATTATTATTATTATTATTATTATTATTATTATTATTATTATTATTATTATTATTAATATTATTATTATTATTGTTTATTATTATTATTATTATCATTATTATTATTAGTGTTATTATTATTATTATTATTATTATTATTATTATTATTATTATTATTATTATTATTATTATTATTATTATTATTATTATTATTTTTTACAGAACGTCTCCTGCGGCTCGTAGCCCCTACAATGTACGTATTCACAGCGGCCTTTACAGTCCTCCGTACAATGCAAAGTCAGTTTCAAGTGCATACGTTACTGCCAGCCATGATCGAGATGGGATCGCTGTCCCTTCCTACAATTCTCTCATATATTTTTCATTAATCTAGTTTTGATATTATTTTATTTCCGAATTCACTATATTATATTGAGTACCCGCTAAAATTTGTGACGAACATAATGTGCATATAATAATAATGTAATATCCCAATACTCCGAACTCCCGGAATGAATAAGCCCCCATGTCACATGGGAAGTTGCCCAAAGTGGTCAAAAATTGTCAAAATAGTATAAAGTTATTCAAAGTTTCACAAAGTTGCTTAAAACCTCCTCGAAATCGCGGTAAGTTTCACAAACTTCAAAATCGCGTCAAGTTATTCAAAATTTCACAAAATTGCTTAACATTTTTTCAAAATTGCGCTAAGTTGATGAAAAGACGCTCAAAAGTTTTCAAAATTACTCAAAATTGCTTCACCATCCGCGCAAACTGAATAAAGTGGGCGCGGATTTCACAAAATTGTCCAAAATTTCCATGACAATCTCGCGCAGATTTGGGGAACTTTACGTAACACAATAAAATGTTGCAACATTTCAGGCGTTTTGGAAGAATTTTGCCAATTTTGGGCAACTTCCCCTATGACATGTGGCCTTGAATAGAATGTATTACGAGAGACACTTTTAAGCGTCTATAATAGATAGGAATTTATTCAAAATGAAGAAAATTTGGGAAGTCGTTAGAGATGAAAAAGGGTGGGGAGCACTGGGTGACGTGATCTGGGACTGTTGGAGTCCCAGATCATGTCACCCAAAGCGCCTCCACCTTTTTTTTTTCCGCAGGCGGATATAATACGGAATTTGCTGGGGATAAAATATATTTATTTGACACATAATTGTGACTGTGGAAATTGTTTTTGTGTTTGGTAGCTTTATGTATAACAAGATTGACTTATGTAAAATTGTTGTTGTATATGTGTTGAGTTTGTGTACGATAATTTGGAAAAAAACATTCATTTTAATATACTGTTTTTAGAAACACACTTTCTCTGGCCTCTTCACTGAGCTAGACGCATGCGTGGTGTCAATTTTGTATAGAATTGGGCTCATTTGCATATGCATAAGTTCGTTGATAAGGCTGTGGCGTACTTAGTGATAGTAGAGTTCCAGTAAAATGAAGTTGCACGATTGCGTTTGATGATATAATGCGTATATATTTAAACTATTGAAGCATTTGTTTTTGTAAATCTGCACAATGTCCAGGCATGTCGCAAATGGCAAATATTGTATTACGTGTAATAATATGTCCTAGTGTATTGTATTTGTTCGAAAAGTTTAGCCCCGCTAATTTACTTCGCGCAAGGCATAGTTAAAGTTGGATAACTTAATTCACGATAAAGGTAGGGATAGAGATATGACGTCATCGAAAAGAGATTTGTTTTAGATTGAGAAATAATGCATGTCAAGTAAAATTTTCGCTGACATTTTTATTTTACTGTTGTATTCATTGTTGTCAATGAAAGTGACAGTAGAATTTCGAAAATAACCGTGTATTTATGACGAATTTATGTCATGGGACTACTTGTTATGGTTTTAATGCGGAGGGACATGGAGCTATAGAGGTCAGTAACTTACGTGAAATGGTCAAAGTCACGTGGACAGGCACATGGAGTTGCAGACACGTGCAATAAATTATGCATGTCAAGTAATAATAATTGTGGGACATGTTAAATTGTTTTATTGTTTTATTGTCGTATACAATTGTTGTATAGGTCTACTGAAGCTGACAATCAATTCAAAGAAGATAATGAAGAATGATGAGGAAATGTTGGTCATGGGACTATATTTTGCTTTAACGGGACATTAAGTTAACGTTCAGATAAAGTGAAACGGTCAGCATGGATGACACGTGAATTGAAAAAGTCTTTGTCTCCGGTTGTTTATTGCGAGTTATCGGCATGGTTCCGGGTTTGGAGTAAACTTATTTTCTCGTTTTATACACAACGTGTGATCACTGTGATGTAATCGAAACCAGCAAATAACGGCTGGCGTAACATTTTGTGATGGGGTTAAAGGAGTAGTGGGGTTAATATAGAAGGTTACCATGCGAAATGACTTGACCAGGTCAGCACGTCAGTGCATACTGCGAGTTTGTTATCAAGATTTTTATGAACCCAAGCTCAAGTGCACTAATTGCTTCTTGTAGCATCACCAAGGTAAACATTCGCATGGCCTTGTAAGTTGTGCATGTTCTCTCACACAGTGGACTTGACATGTACGTTCTCTGTATGCTGCTTTCAGCATAATTATAGACCTTTACAGGGTCTATATGCTTTCAGTTGACAAAAATCTATTACTGTACTTAGTATGTGCATCGCCTATTTCTATTACCAGTGCACACATGATTTGTAAAGCGCGTTCATCTATGTGAACTGTTAGTATTATGTTAGTATTATAGTTTCAAATATTTTACAAACCTGTTACTCAGATAAAAAGTATCATAACTCCAAGAATGCTGTTTTAAAGAAAACTAAAAACCACATTCTTGTGATTCCATTGAAATTAAGTTATGTGTAGTACTGCTTTAAAAGCAACCCTTTGAACCCAATACAAAGTCTGTGAAATTCCAGAAGTTACGTAGGCCTATTAAATATGTCACAATCTGATCATGCAGAACAAAGGAAGCATTTTCACAATTCATTTCCCGGAGGGGGGCACTCCTATTGTCGCCTGTACACCATCCGCGATAATCAACTTTTGAAAGCACCCTAAACAAGGATTTAACCCTTGGCAAAAACGACACCCTAAACAGGTAACACGCGCCTGTTTCACACCCTAAACAGGGATTCCTTGTATCAAATTTCATACCCTAAATTTCATTTCCGCGTATTAGCAATTGCAATTTTGCTACCTTTTCCCCCAATGTTTCATGTTTATTACACCCTAAACACGAAACGCGCGTATCGCGCCTACCCACAAAAAGTACCTGTTTTACGCGTTTTTATTTATTGCGGATGGTGTACATGCCACAATGGGCGTGACCCCTACCGGGCAACCGCCATACTTCAATATGCTTGGTTCTAGAGTTCTGATGATTTGTATATGCCCCTACACCATATTTTTGCCTTGATCTCAATTACAAATTTGGCGGCTTGGGCCCTAAGCCAGATATCACACATTGTTACAAAACATTCCAGCAACCTGTTATTTCAATTACTTGTCTTTATATGAATATACTAAACCTTTCAATTAATATTAATTAACAACATTAACAACATTGAAGACAAACCTGCAGTGACAAAATCATTAAACGGAGACGAATATAACTATTCGTCTCAGATGTGACATGTTTTCATTCAAAGATTATTTATTCTATACTTCTCTTAAGTTAAGTGCTTTCAGTGATCCCAGCGAAAGTACAAAGAAATTTTGTCTTAAATACATAGCCGCTTTCAGCTGAATTACTATGTTAGCACATCTATGACAATGCAAAGGTACCAAAATCTGAATTTTGATGACTCACGATACGATCGTCCAAATGAGCAAATCGCCGAATGGGCTTTAAAACCTGTTACTTTTAAATCAGTGGCTCCGGAACCGAGGCAAATCCATCATGTTTCCTTTAATCACTGCGTTGTCTTTTTTAAAGACATTTCTTGTTAATTTTAAAAATCTCCAATGACCTCCTAAATTTTCATCATTTTGAATAGCAACAGTGTCCCTCGTAATAGAGTTTATCCATTTCTAAATAGGCAGTTTTAAGATTGTATACTACTATGATTATATAACCAGTGATAACTTTATAGAAAGATAAAATGATGGAATTTGCTTAAAAATTGAGAATGTAAATAGCAAATAAGGACAAAATTATTAAGAAGCAGGGGAAGTTCGTCTTTGACCAGTGGCGGCGCTATACGGGAGTGGGGCATCCGCGGGTATTCATGCTTGTCGGTGAACTTTAAAAACACCCCCTTTTGCATCTCATTTCGCGAAGTTTTTCGGTGAAAAATACCCCTTTTTTGAGCAATTTCGCGAATTATTTGCCCTTCGTCAATACCCCTAAAACGCGAACGATATTTCTAATATACCCTTTCTTGGCAGAAACGCGTAGGCTGCTCGATGAAAATACCCTTTTTTTCAATTTCGCGAACACGTGCACTTGGTTTGAAAAAACACCCCTTTTTTGTGTGTTTCGCGAATCGCGTTTCTTCATCTGAAAACACCCCTTATTTCGCGAAATCCTGGCGTCATCACTGTCTTTGACGGGAGTGCAATTGCAATGGTGTGTATATTTTTGTATCAAATTATTTATGGATTATGCGCTTTTATCTGTCTTATGTAATAATATTTATACTTTAATATGTACGCAATACATTTATAGGATTGATGAATTTTGATCATTAACCCAGCTAACAAAAACCGTTTTACAGAAAACTTTCAAATGCCAGGTTATATAAAGGCTATAAAACGTATTGGTAAACGTTTTAAACTGATACACGCAACTAAATTGTTTACTTCAATACGTGAGCTTCGACACTACGACTGTGTCTTTTTTCAAACTGATGGGATTTAGTTTTGATCTTGGTATATAACGTGTTAATAACATTCAAACAATTTGTGAAAACTTGCTATACAAAACGTTCCAACATAATGTTATTGTTAATGTTCAAGATATTTGACAAAATATTGACAAAATATTTTCCACAAATGTTTGTTAAATATATTACAATAACATTTAAACAACATTTTAAAAATGTTGTTGTAGTGTTTTTTCATATAAAACGTTTTAGTGAGTGTTCATAAATACTTTGGGGTGGAAAAGTTGGAACCTCCGACATCATTTTTTATCCTCCTTTTTATGGTCTAAATTTTTGTGTGATCCCCCTTAATGACCTAAAAATGAACCTAACAATATATGTTATTAACTTATTAGCTAAAAATGACCATTTTGAGTTATTACTCATTGGAGTAACAGTGTTGCATCCAAATTGCAGGTAAAGTGCGCAAATTTGGTTGATTTGAAGCTTGAGAGTACACGATTGAATACTTAACATTTTTACTCGACAATTTGGACCCAACATTTTTTGATCCCCCTTTTCTTATTTTCCAACCCCCACCAAAGTATTTATGAACACACATTTCCATGACCTGTATATAACCAGACATTTAATTGTTATTAAAACATTTTGATCAAAACTAAAACACGTTTATAACACGTTTATAACGTTTGGAAAATAATGTGTATGTTTGCTGGGAATGGCTACAGTTCTAGTACCAGTGCAGTGACGGCTAGACTTTCGCAAGGGAGCAGCCGAGGAAGTAACTTGCATGGGGTGGCAAATGAACGTCGAATACCGATCCTCCATTGAGGCGTATACAAACGGTCAACTAACTTGGCCGGTAAAAGGATGGATCATAAAATATTATGTACGCCAACCTATCTTAGCTTTTCTTTAGATATTTAAAAATGATATTGTGAATTTAACTAATTATTTAGCAGATATAAACAAATAAAATGAAAAATAAAATAAATAAGTGCACTATTAGAACGATTGGGTAAAACTTTACCTTACCCTGCATGGTGTTGTTATGTAATATTAAATATTTTTGCTTATTCTTCTTGGGTAATGTTTACCAAAGAATAGGTTAAAATATTTAAAATCACCAAAAAAAGAGTGATATTTTACCCAAGGGATGTTCATATGTCACCCAGGGAGTGTAAAGCATTACCCAATCCGCACCGTAAAGTAAACATTAGTAGATGTTTAACATTTTCAATTTTCTTGGTAGTTTGTCTTGATATTGCTACTCATGCATCCAAATGTTATCAATAGAAATGTCTTTTAAGTGTACTTTTTACTTTTAGACAAACAAAGAAACAAAAAACAAACAAACAAACAAACAGACAGACAATGTCGCGAATACGATTACCCGGCTTTCGCGGTTCGTAAAAACGTAATTACCCGGCTTTCGTTAATTTAATTTCATGTAATAGTCGATTACCCGGCTTTCGCGGTTCTTAAAAACGTAATTACCCGACTTTTGTAGTTAACAAATAACGGCACATAAAAATTCATTCCGTTGAACGAGTTTACCATCATAGTTTAGACATCACGCGTCTGTTATTCTTAAGAGAAAAGAAAGAAAGTACTCTTTTTCTCTTTTTGGAGACGAGGTTAAATTTATTTGGTGCATAATATTCCGCTAAAGTAGACATGAAGGCTGGGTTTGTTTGAGGATAATTGATCGAGGAGACAGGTCATTCCAATCCAACCATTGAGAATGTGGTGCAAAAATTATGAGTGTTGAATTATAGGATGGGAAAGATTTTGTGGCATGCCAGGTGGAGGGGGAGCAAGCATTTTTGGCAAGTCAAAGGGAGGGGTGCTATTTTTTACACAGATAGTCTGGTCACCGTTTTGATATATAACCCTCTGAACTATTTAGAATAACAATTTAAGGCTCTAACTAAGGTTCCCCAAAATCTGGATTGTGTAAAAGATGGGGGGGGGGGGATCTTCCAAGATCTTTAATGGATTTAACAGAACTAAGTTTAATTTTGTTTATGAAATAGTCAAAATGAAATGGTTTCCGTTTCCTGGTGACCGAAATAACTTGACCACTAGGAGGGATGAAAATTTAACTCGCAGGTGCTACTCCAATCAACAAGCGCATTGAGATCATTCTGGAGCAATTGGCAATCATCGAAACTGTCAATATTCAAAAAACATTTGGCATCATCAGCAAACTTTGGTATTCTGGGCAACACTGGGCAAGTCATTGATATATAACACAAAGAGGAGGGGACCAAGATGGATCCCTACGGGACACCGGAAACCACAGGCAGCCAGTCAGAGTTAGTACCATCGACAACAACTCGTTGACGTCTGCCTGTCAGGTAAGCTCCAAACCAACAAATTAGATCGGAATGGAAACCAAAATAACTGAGTTTGTGAACAAGGAGCTTATGAGAAACACTGTCAAAAGCTTTGGGAAAATCCAAATATACCATGTCGACTTGCCCAGAGTTGTCAAGAACAGAGTTAATGTCATGAAATACCTCAATAAGCTGAGTAGCTGTGGAGCGGCCCTTAAAGTAACACGCTGGCAATCACAATATCATGCCTTATATGTTAGAAAAATAATTACGAAGCACGAATCACATGGTTTTATTTAAAACAAACTCATATTGACCATAAACACGAATAAAAAAAACCAGCTGACTCTCAACACGCGATATTCAAAGTTCCCGCGCCGAAAATAAGGCGAAAAATGTCTGTGGCAATGACGTCATGGTTGCTTGTGCTCATTGTCGTCAGCCTTCATTGTATTACTGAGACGTCATTGCCACAGACAATTTCGGTGCCCGGGAATTTTCAATACCGCGTGTTGAGAGCCGACTGTTTTTATTCATTTTTATGGTCAATATGAGTTTGTTTAAAATAAAACCATGTGATTCGTGCTTCATAATTATTTTTCCAACATATAAGGCATAGTGTTGAGATTGCCGGCGTGTTCCTTTGATAAACACAGTTGGAGATGATAAAAATAATATACAATGGCACGCTCCATAACCTTACCACAAATAGTAGTGAAACAGGTCTGTAGTTACTGGCCTGCTGTTTGTCAGATTTTTTAAAAAGAGGGACCACGTTAGCATCAAACCACTGGCTCGGGAGTTTACCCTCAGCTAGAAAAACATATAACATAGAGGATATGCTACTTGATGGCAACATTCTTTAAGCACTCTAGGTGACAATCCATCCGGACCAACAGCCTTTTAGACCGGTAGCACACTAGGTGCGCACCATGTGTTAGCGTACCGCAATTCATCATCTGGACTTGGAAGTTCCCGAAGATGTTGTGGGTCCGGTGTGGGAGAAACTGTCAGCCAAACTACAGCATTAAAAGTTGCTAAAGATTAGATAATGAGAAGCCGGATGTGTCAGAACGTACTGCTTTAATAAAAGGGGGTTGGATAGCTCAGACTCCTTTGGAAAGAGTAATTGAATGGCTATCCTTTGACTTTGAGTCATCAGAACCAATCTTACTCTTAGTCACTTCTCTTCTATCGTCAGCATTCCGAAACTACGACGGTCTTAAGTATATTACAGATCCTCGAGGTTGTGTAGCCATGTTTGAATTCATGGTCCCCGTACCTGTATCAAAATGACACTACATTCAACAGACAAGTTAGACTCAACCAACGTGTTACCATCATAGATTATTCCAGGATGATGTTGTCCATTACTTGCGAAAATGGTTCAGTTTATAAGAGTGACTATGTCCAAAAACGCACAAACACACAAACAAAAACAAACGTGGCAGGCCTACTATTATTAGAGGGAATAAATTGTAAAAAATGCCGAATAAAACAAAATGTCACAATTATGGTATATTGAATTTGTTGGCGACCAATATGTGTGCGACTAGTAATAATCTATAGAAGAATGACCATAATGGAATCGAACAAACAATGCAGGTACAAGGTAATCAAAATATAGAAAATGGTAAAGACGTACATCAACTTATTTTCAATGTCAGATCGTTGAAATCACTGATCATTATTTATTGTGTCACCAAAATTGCGACCACTATATAATTTTGACCTCAGATATTGGAACACAATATCTGTGTTTCGACCTTGTGTTATTTTTTAAGAAGCTTCTACAAAAAGTAGAATTAATCAAATGAATAATTTGGAATAAAAACTGTACTTTTGAACAAAAGTCAATGGGGTCAGTCTTTTCTTGACCGATCATCCGTGCAGAAATCGAGCAAAAAAAACCAAACACACAGAAAAGTAGTAGATATTATACTATAGCGTATAACGTCGGATCACCTGTTGAAGGTTTGGAGCTGCACTCGTCTGGCGAACATGGCTACCTCAAAGTTGCTATTTACATTGGTTCTACTTTTCATGTTTTCTATAACGGTAAAAGGTGAACATGCAAAAGTGTTAATTTTGGGCGCTGGAACTGCTGGGATTCAAGCTGCAGGTACTTTAAGTGAGAATGGTTTCACTGATTTCCTTGTCATAGAAGGAGCCGACTATGTTGGTGGGCGTGTTAAGAATGCTCTATTCGACGGAATAACGGTTGGCGTCGGTGCGCAATGGACTCCCGTCACCCACCCAGAATTCAACGAAAAGCTTTTGAATGCGTGGAATATTAGCGGCAGCGAAATAGACTTTTCGCTAGCATATCGCAATTCATCATCTGGACTTGAAGTTCCCGAAGACGTTGCGGGTCCGGTGTGGGAGAAACTGACAGCCGCTCTAGAAACTACAGCAAAAGTTGCCCAAGATATATTAGACAATGAGAAACCGGATGTGTCTCAACGTACTGCTTTAATAAAAGGTGGTTGGATAGCTCAGACTCCTTTGGAAAGAGTAATTGAATGGCTATCCTTTGACTATGAGTCAGCAGAATCAATCTCAGTCACTTCTCTTCTATCGTCAGCATTCCGAAACTACGACGGTCTTAATTATATTATAGATCCTCGAGGTTATGCAGCCATGTTTGAATTCATGGCCCCATACCTGTATCAAAATGACACTACATTCAACAGACATGTTAGACTCAATCAACGTGTTACCACCATAGATTACTCCGGTGATGACGTTGTCACAGTTACTTGTGAAGATGGTTCAGTTTATACGAGTGACTATGTCTTCGTTACATTCCATATTGGTGTCTTTCACAACAACTTGGTTCAATTTATACCCGATCTGCCTGCCTGGAAGAAAGATATCATCTACCAAATCTCATCGATTTCGTATACCGCTATTTATTTGAGTTTTCCAGAGAGGTTCTGGGAGAATGTGGAAACTATTCTCAATGTCGACGAGCGATACAATTATTATCCTGCGTTTATAAACTTCGATTACTTTCGTGTTTTCCCTGAAGACACTCATATTTTAACAACCCATATAGTGGGAGATGAGGCACGACGTATAGAACACCAATCTGACGAAGAAACCAAGCAAGAGATTGAAGAACTATTACAAAGAATGTATGGACTGGACACTCCTCCTCGTGCTTCAGAATTTCTCATACATAGTTGGCTTCGCGATCCCTTGCACATGGGGGCATATACGAACCGACCAGCCGAAGTTCAACAAGATGACCTTCCTAAACTTCAAGCTCGAGTAGATCGTGTATTTTTCGGTGGAGAAGTTACAAATGGCGGTAGAGGTGGTGTTGGTGATGCTTGGGAAAGTGGGATACGGGAGGCGACTAAGATACTCCGATGTATTGATGGCGAGGAGTGCCCTGAGTACAAAGAACCAACAGCCAAGTGTGAATGTGACGCAACAATTTTGACGGACAAGCAGAGGAAGAATTGCAAACTTGCTACGTGTTACCCGTACCCTTAAATAATGGAACTTAAAAGAACAAACAAATGGTTCGTGGAATTAGCAAATTAAAAAACAAAATACCCTTTTCGCGATTTCAGTATTCTGCTAGTACTTAATACCGCAAGGATATCAGAAATCTAGAAAATAATGGACGTTAAGCTTTAGCTTATTTACTTTTATGGTATATATGAAGAGCTTGTTTCCAAACCATGTTAATTCCACAAACACATGTTTCGATTTACCTGTGCGATATTGCAATGGGTTGTGATGCTATAGGTGTAGTAATTTCAAAGTAGGTAATGATGCCTCCAACGGACGAGGTACAAAACACAGCAAGGATCAAAGGATGATACAAGAGGATACCTGGAATATATAAAAATAGAAAGATTCAAGCCAGGTATACCAACTTGGTGTCAAAATACTGCAGTATGTTTACATACTGCTTTGTTTTTTTCTTGTCTTTGTCTTTTTTTCCCCCACACCAAGTTGGTATACCTGGCTCGAATCTTTCTGTAGTAATTTCAGTTGGATGCACCATTACACAGCAAACAGTGCGGCCCTAATTTGGTAAAACGATCTAACTTGAAATTTGGACATTTTGAGATAAATCCATATCATGGGTAATGTGAGGGCGCTCTTTCCATTGGTGACATCCTCAAATCACCACCATGCCACCAAATAATGAGATTTTTATATTTTCTAAGATATTAGATCTGTTTGATAATTTATTTTATTCAAAAAGAAAACGTCAAGTGTTCAAACTCAAAACAGCAATTTTAACTTCAAGTTAGATCATTTTACCAAATCAGGGCCGAGTGGATGGATGCACAGTAACATTACTGTGTGAGGCCCTTGTTTCCCAAATGAGAACACTAGTCTGCATATTGTTCATGTTGTTAAACAGCATTGTTGTGGTAAATAATGGCTTGTTGATGGTACAACTCATTGTTGTCGAACTTGTCAAAGTAATTGTGATTGTATCATAAAAATAAAAATTGATTTATTTGACAATTTATTTATCATTTCAATGTATTGAGCTGGATCTTTGAATTGAAAAAGTTATTTCTGTGACCCATAGTTTTTGACTTATGCCTTCCAGAATACCATAGGCCATTTCAGCATGAAATACGTATTATTGGGATTTTTTTCACTTTTGACATGTAAATACATAAGGCTATAGCAAGAAGGCCGCAATAACAAGTCCTATGATTTAAGATTTAGAGAGGCCACATAGTGATTTTGAAGTTTTTGTCCAACATTTTTGGTCAAAGCTTCTTATGGTGTTAAAATGTATCTACACGCTCTGATCATTTCATTTTACCCGGCTGGCATTTCTGAAACGTGACTTGGGCTGAGGAGCTGAGATATTTGGGTTGAAAAATGGCATTTATATAATCATTGGCATTTTTGGTAAAAAAATATAAAAATAATCACAAAAACTGCATTTATGTACCCAAATATTATATCTCGGCTCACGTCACTTTTCAGATGTGCCAGCCGGGTAAATCAGAAAGATGAGATTAATTTTAACCCAACATGATGCACGAAAACTTGAACTAGAGCAGATAGACCGATGTGGCCTCTCTACCATACAATATACGTCTAGCCCTTTTCTATTCACTGATTATCCATTGTATTTCTTTTGTTCAAGGTTCGTTGTCCAGACCATTACCTAGAGTAATGGAGGTGGCTGGCTGCCCAGAGACCATTATCAACACAATAGCTCAAGATAACGGTCTCGGGCAGCCAGCTGAACAAAAGGAATACTAGGACATTCTAGAAACACTATAGAAAGGATCACAACATACATGTAGAATCTGAGTTAGTTTGGTAGACTTACGGAACAAATGCATTTACAGCTCGATTTATACGCAAATGTTACATGGCAAGAGAAAATTATAGAGGGCTACTGCAGTCCGTATAACAGTAATATCAAGGGGGTGACACTAAATTCACGGTTGTTCTATTAGCAACGCAAAATCTATGAAAAATTCAGCTGGTTTACTAGCTAGAAAGTGAGGCCAGTTATCGATCCGTTATAGCTCGTTATGAATAATTCATTTTGCAATAGCAAAGTCAAAATTAGGACTTGCTGTCAATAATATGAAGGAAATATGTGACAGAGGCAAGGTGGGAAATACAAGTAGTATTTCAGTTATAATAACCTTTGATACCCGACCTGACCTTCCATCATGGCGCCTTATTCGTCTTTATGTATTTCTATTATGCTCTCAAGTAAAATAAAATACCAATCTGCACTGAGCAGACAATGTTACTTGGCTCCCAGCATGAATTAATGATTTTATACGGAAGTAAAGAAATGCACAGTGTATGTGCATGATGTGCAAGCATACTCCAAATATTTACGGTAAATCTGAATAGTGGTCACATGTTGACATATCATGTGTTCGGGAAATCACGTGGCAACATTTTAAGATTTCAGGCTTGTTTACTAGTTAATTGCCATTTGTACTCTTTATTATTTATCTTTGTTAATTAACATATATTTTAAATGCTGATAAATCGTGGTTGGCTGCCCATGATATCTGTTAAATTCAATGTTTTATGAATATAATTCTACCACGCAGAGGTGGTCACGCAGCAGAATTTCACATCACCTGACTTTGCTACATTTCGAAGCTCTGCTCTTCAAATTCATGTAAATTTCAAAGTTTATACATTTAATATATTTAATATGATACTAATTTTTTGTTATAACCAACTGGTACACGAAATATACTAGCTTATTACCTATACAGAAAGGTGATTATCAGCCTTCACTCAGCAAATTGACATGCCCGGCATATGCAGCCATTCTCCGTCTGGATAACATGACTGTCGCCCTCAATACGTCTGGGCACAAATTTAAATAACAATACGCTATTTACATATCAATGCAGCCTCATGCTAATTAAAGCTGCCCCATCCAGGAGTTTATCTATGGTAATATTTTATATAACACCACTGGTGCTCAATTAATAAACATGCAAATTAAAACTTAATTAGCATAACGAAGTAATAATTATTCATAAATAAAAAGTAACTGCTTCGTTGAATGTCTACTCAGTACATGTATTTGCCATTAGGTTTTTAGAAGGGAATCTGTCTTTATCCTTACCCAACCCAAAAACGCCCAACGGTCCATGCAAATTAGTAGTAGCTACTAGGCAAGAACCCCCGGGATACTACCCGACCAGGGGAGCTTCGCAACTACTCTGCGGTACTCATTACAAGTCAAGAGGCTGGGGGTGCAAAGCCTTACCAAGGGGGTGACACTAAACTCACGGTTGTTCTATTAAACACGCAAAGCAATGACAAATCCCGCTGGTTTGCTTGGTAGAAAATGAGTCCAGTTATTGATCGGTTATGAATATTCATGTTCGACCCTTGATCATGTTAATTACGGTTGACAAATAAAGCCGCCATTCAGTATGCGAACTTTGTCTGTTCAATGCGAGTACCAAGCTTGAAAGTGCGCCCGCTATGAGAGCTGAGACCACTGACCTCTGCACCCGTAATGGCGGACTGGTATTTCCATTAGGCACCAGAGATATGTTTTTTATTGAAAGTCTGCTAATTTGAGAAGGAATGACTTTTTACAATAGCAATGTCGAAATTAGGACTTGCTGTCAATAATGCGATGGAAATTCGAGAAGGTATGAAATACAAGTAGTATTTCAAGTCAAAATCTTTTACACCACATCTGACCGATCAGAAATGAAGACCACTTCATCCCTTATTCATAGGTCTATCACCAAACGCCGTTGTGGAAATTACGTAACCAATGTCCTTGAACATTTTAAGATCTACGGCTGTTTTGACATAATATAATGACATTGTGATACTCGATTATATAATCTTTGGGAATTAACATTTCTTTTCAAAAGCAGACCAATGGTGTTTGCTTGAAATGAATCTGATATAATTCAATATTATTGGTTATTGAATTCTACATGCAGCCAGGCACGGCCACGCTGGCACCATCTATAGCTTCAAGCTGCTTCAGTCGGCGGAGCTCTGCACTACAGACAATAAAAAGGCACGTAAATGTCACATTTTATAAAGTTAATACATTTAATATCACCCCCATTGTTGTATAAAGAAATCGTGCACAAAATATACCAGCTTATACCTATATACAGAACGGTGATTTATGCATCAATTAAACATGCCTGTACACTTCCACTGGTTCGAACAGGCTCCGTCTGCATGCCATGACTAGCGCCATCTATACGAGCTGAGGCCAAATTTAAAGGCCCTTTCAGTGATTTCACAGGAACATTAAAAAAAATGGAAATTTGTCAGAGTTGCTTAGAAATAAAGAATAAGTCTACAGAATTTCATTAAACCACTTTTCCCCTGAATACATCGACAAATTAGTCAAAAAACAGAAGTTTTAGAAAGGTTTTCTACTTCAACTCTGAGAAAATCGAGATTTTCGTACAGTGCGCCACCAATCGACTGGAAAAACTTCCTAGTCCAGTGTTTCTAACACGGGGAAGTAGAGTCTAAATTGATTTAAAACAGACGCTTTTAAGCTACAATTTTGTAGTAGAAAACAAAATAAGCAATTAAAGGTCACCGAGGCAAACTAACGGTCAATTCAAATATGAAAAACAGTTAAAATTGTGTATTTTGTTTAAAATAGTAGCTACTGATGTAATAAGTAGTAGAAACAATACGCAACGCGTGTTGGTACGTGGAGAGTGAGCTTCTTTCGATCTCGAGTCGGACTTTTGTACTGTCAGTATCAAAAGTCCAGAATCATGCAAATGCTTTATTTTGTCTAAAATACACGGCTTTCGACCGAACCACTAGCAGGCTATGTTAGCACATCTATGCCAATTACAAAGGTACCAAAATCTGAATTTTGATGATTTTTACGATCGTCCGGATGAGCAAATCACTGAATGGGCCTTTAAATAACAATACGCTATTTAAATAACAGTGCAGCTCATGCTAATGAGATAGTGCCGTTTCCTACCAATTATTCCATGGCCTTACCATAGATGAACTCCTCAATGAGCGTGTTTATAGTGAATATACCGCATTTTGAGTATACCGTACACGATAATCCTTGTATATATACCGATACCCTTGCTGTTTATAGTGAGACACAGTTACCGCACAAATTATATACCAACTAACATTATCGTACATTTGCAATGACCCCGAGGTCAAACGGGGAATGTGTAAATATTGTGGCGCGTGCTATAAACAGCCCATTCAACAATATGATTAGGGATAACCATCAAAATTTCATGTTGCCCCTATTGCTACAAAAGATCTTTTTCTGGATAGAACTCATCAATAGAAGTATTTTGGTGGTTAAATGGTCAAAATCGGTCAAAAACTTTTCGAATTATGAATTTTCAAAGTTTCCCATTCTGACCGGTCATTGGACATGTTGGAACGAAATGAAATGACAAGGTCCAAAAATAGCAATTGGGAGCAAAATTGGCATAAGCATATATTTACCTTTATATATTTCTTTATTTTAACATTATATGCAAACATGAAACAACATATTGTGAAAGTATCAAAGGGGTTTCTTATGAAATGGCACTTTACTAGTCAATGGCCTAAATTATTTTTTCAAACCGAGGCATTGAAATCATGCATTTAGAGAACATTTGGCAAAAATCATCCAAGATGGCCGATATGGCACAAAATCAAAATTGCACTAAGTACATGTGAACTTTTTTTTTCACAACCAAAAATGTCAATGTTATTGGGTTTAATATGACCAATTAGTAGGTGTATGCAAAGAAAATCTTAAGTGTCATTGAAGGTCATTGACTCATTCACAACAATAGAGGTTATCCACTTCACTCATCATGCTCATGTGAGACTTCTAACAAAAGGTGCTGGTTCCCGTAGTATTCCTTATTCAATACAATTCAATGCATGACCTCGAAGTTAGCTGCATGACTTTCGCGGGCTATTTTGAAACAGTTATGGTTGCACATTCAGGTACTTCTCTTGAAAGTTCTAAACAAGGTATAGCCAGCAGCAAATTGTAGATGGTATAGGCCTAAATAGAAGAAAATGTTTAGGGTTGAAATCAGGTGAACAATACATCGAATGAGCACGAAACTTCACATTTATGTTCAGAAAGGTGTCTTCTTAGCATGATTCGAAAGGAGTATGGAAATTCCAAAGGGAAGCTGGTGATTTAATTTGTAACTAGAGATCTACTTGTTCAATTTTTTAACCTTTTTACAGAGGGTATGATAGAGGTATTACTGGCAACCATGTGGCAACTCTGCCAAATTACAGCTCAGTAGGCCACGTTGTTCACCTGATCTTATTGACATGAATATTTTGTGCCATTCTTGAGCAGTGCTGAACTCAGCCACTGGCAATTATAAGCGCACTGTGGCGATGGACCAATTTTGACTCGCACTTACAGGAAAATGAAATAAGTTATGTTGCTGTAATTTGCAAGATAGTTACAAAACATAATTGGCATTAACATCCTCATTTTTACAGAAAAATAATGAAAAATAAAAGAATGAGCTCAATTTAGAAATGTCTTTGCAAGCAGTGCACAGTTGAGCTCCCTGCATGTCTATGGGAGTGTTCTAATCAAGTTGATGGTTCATTGGTCATCCCTAATATGATCATGGCGGTGAACATGTAGCTTCTGTTTTGATAACTCTTGGGTGTGATAATCGTTCCGAATGTCCTGCGCGCATCCTACGCATCATGAATAAAAATTCCTTTAAAAAGGAACAGGGCGAACAAATGAGGAAGTGTCAAAGGTGTAGTTATTTTATTGTTTGAACTGTTTCTATAATTCGCATCGATCATAATGAGTATGATTTACGTACTAGTACCTCAAATGACAAGGACTACGGTACTTAGCCTATGATCTTGCAATGAGACTGTACTCAGTGTATGGACAGTGTAGCCTATTTGTCTAATCATTTTGGCTATTTAATTCTGACCATTGTGATTAAAACAGGCTTTCAGATTGGTGAGCTATTGTGTACCAAGTGATAAGACCGGGCACGTATAATAAAAATACACTGGATAATTCATGACAACCTATTTACTGGCAAAAGGTGGGCCAAATAAATCTTAGTTGATTCTTGAACACAATTTAAGCAGGAACCTTGAGGCAGAATTTGAATACATATTATCCTGTAACGTTTACTTAGCCTAACAGTCAATGAACGTTCATTGTTAGCATAATAAGTAGCTTCGGGTATCCTATGTTTATGAAATAAAGTGTTCACAAACGAATAACATCTGTTAGACATATATACATCTACTTGCTAATACACCGAAAGTCTTATAGAAACGAAGGATAAGGAACAATTACAGAACATTTATTGTTGATTAATGTACGACGTAGCTATGGGCATACAATGTTTACAAAATAAGAGCGTTAATGTTTTGTACATGAAGTTAACGTCTTTGCTACATAGCTAGTTGTTAATACATCGAAAATGTGACTAGAGATTTACAATTTGATGACATTCAAAATAATTTAGTATTGAAGAATTTCAACAAATTACAGAACTTTCATTTGTTGACATACTAGCAATATTGTTAACAATGTTGAAAATCATGTTCATAAGCGTAACATCCTCTATCTATTTATTAATATTCATAAACGTATAACAATTTGTTACATCTATGTCTTAATGCTCATAAACGTAACATGCTCGAAACATCTATTTATTAATGTTCATAAACGTCCTATTTCTATTTCAATGCTATTTTATCTCCGTGTTCTGACAATAAATTTGACCCGAATAACATTTGTAAGAGGTAGAAACCTATCAGGCGGCGAGTGGCATGATAGAGCCGGCAACTTGTGATACCGCCCGGCCGTATGGCATTTTCCAATATAGGCCTACTCGGTTAATTTTGTGGGGTTCATTATCGAACCCCAACGGTTTTAGCTTGTATTTATATTATTTATTAACATAGGCCTATTTGTTTGTGATATTTCAAGCGTTTTAAAATTTGAAAATAATCCCATTCAATTACACGGTTGACGGTGGAAATTTACTGAATTTAGAGAATGCAGTGCGACCACCACCTGGAACCTATCAAAATAATATTATTAACTAATCCCATAACTGTTCAAATAACAGCACTCACTTAACAGACATTAAGTCTCAATTGACAGATCCATAAGTGCTAAAGTAAATATATTCTCTCTGTTATCGCCTGCCTAAGTTTCCCCATTTAAGGGATGGGGTATGAACGTTTGAACAGTATTTATTGTGGGACATTAGAGCACATCAGACATGTTGAATTGCATTCTGGATACGAAGAATGTCCTTTTGATATAAAATAATTTTGATTTTTTGAAATTCGCAAATGATGATTTTTACTTAAAGTGTATGTAGGTGGGATGAAAAAGCCGACGATCAATTTATGACCTTTCGTATTGAAGATATGGATCTTTTTCCCAAAACACAAAAAAATTAGGTCATTTTGGGAAAAAAGTCCATATTTTCAATATGAAAGGTCAAATTTTTTTTTTCAATATATCGGCTTTTCCTCCCAGCTACATACACTTTAAGAATATGTCATTAGATTTAATAATTTGTCATAAAATTTGTAGGCCTATTTAATACATCGTGATTTTCAAAAAATGAAAATTATTTGATATCAGAAAGACATTCTTCGTATTAGGAATGCAATTCCATATGTCTGATGTGCTCTCATGTCTCAGAAAAAATACTATCGAAACGCCCATTCCAGATCGCTTAAGTACTCTCTTTAATTTACTCAAGGTTGTGTTTGTATAAACGAATTCAGTTATATAAACACAGCCTCGTGAAAAGGTCATGTTGACATAAATTAATTGACTGTGAGGTTAAAATCTCATTAACAGATTCTATACGCTATAGCAGAACAACAAGCACATACAGGCAAGTATTTTGCCAGTATCAATAAAACTATAATGAGGCTATTAATGTAGCCCAACTGTACGTACAATCTGGCAATACCGCTAAATCTTAAAGAAATGAAAAATATCTGTTGCAATTTTCGGATTTGCATAAAAGTAATTCTAGTTCATCCAAGTTGTAAAACAATTATTTCTTTTAATACAAACACATTCCTTGGTAAGACAACTTTATAGCACTGTTTGAATATCAACATGAAGTAGTAATGACAAATTTAAATGTACACTATCGCCTCTGTAGTTTCCTGATTACATAGACAGCACGATTATTTTATTTTTATTCTGCAACGCTGTGAGGAAATAAGTATGCCAAAACCCATCGCAATAAGGACGAAAAATGCTTTGCATTTTTCGCCCAAAAAATGCTTTGCATTTGCAATGGGCACTTGCCTAGTTAACATCACTGTGTGAAAAATAACCAGCCAATATGTTAGCTATTCTCCAAACTTCTAGCAAATATATTTCTCTAACATGACCTAAAATTACAGCTAGGTTAGATGTTCAGAAATAGTCGCACTTTTGTAAAATATGAGTGAGGGCAAGGCATAGCTAGCCAACTCCCCGTGTTAATTGAATGGAGATTTGACCGAAAATATTGGTATCGGACCGCTCACTTCTGAAGGATGCCACAAAAAAACGGTACAAGCTACATTTTAACTATTCTCTGGCAATCATCATGATGAGTTTCTTATATAGTATGCCGAAATTGGGTACTGTAGGTGATTGACAAAGGGTCGCACTTTTCTGATAAATAAGTGACAGTGAACATGAAATATCAGCGCCCATAAACCCAAGTTAGTAGCTAGTTAGTGGAGGCCGTCACGGACTGATTATTGATTATTGAAGTGCCTTATTAATAGATACGCACGATTTAGGGCAAGAAAAACAAACCGGGACACTTTTGGAGACATCATCATCATCATCATCATCATCATCATCATCATCATCATCATCATCATCATCATCATCATCATCATCATCGACATCATCATCATCATCATCACTTTCTACATTTTTCTAAACAATACCGTTTTAATAAGATTTTTTCTTGAAATGCATGTAACTATAATTATTGTTTAGAGCGTGATGAAATAAAACATCACGATTTTCATCACAAAACAAATATAATGCATAAGAAATCGTTTGTTTTAGAGCGTGATGATGAAATAAAACATCACGATTTTCATCCCGAAACAAAGTAATACATAAGAAATCAATTTTTCGTGAGTGATGAAATAAAACATCAAAATTGTCATCACGAAACAAAGTAATACATGAGAAATCGTTTGTTTTAAAGCGTGATGAAATAAAACATCACGATTTTCATCACAAAACAAAGTAATAGGCCTACAAAAGAAATACATTTTTCGAGAGTGATTAAATAAAACATCACGATTTTCATCACGGAACAAAGTAATACATAAGACATCGTTTGTTTGATTGCAATCAACCGCGACAGTTCGTCTCACACACATAACAATGCACTGCGATCAAATAGGTTGATGACAACATTTGATTGAATGGACTGCACTGCGCCATGATTACGTGCACCGGTTCAAATCCTTTGTTTGGAGCCAATCAATAATTTCACGTACAGCCTCTATGCAAATTAGAGTTTACACACGCTGCAGCTGGGGTAATCGACCGAATGCATGAGCTTATTTGCTTTACTGAATCGATTTACTGGATTAATTTCCTGTTAACTGGGTTTAATGCCACAAAGGTCGAATCGCCTTTGCCATGGACCATGACTGCATCATGATCTATAATTTGAACTTTAAAATCTATTAAAATTACAACACAGTCACGATAGTGTATCTTACAATTTGTACAGCATACTTATAAGCAAGATCTTGATGATATATTGTGTGTGCTTACAGGGGCGTAGCCAGGATTAATGGGGGGGGGGCGGATTTTGAAAAAGGGACCCCCCCCAAAGTAGACCTTTTCCCAAAATGTTGGACTTTTTTGACCAAGAAAGTATAAGAACCTGATGTTTTCGCTCGCGAAGCAAATTTGGACCTTTTTTATTACCGAAAATGCATAAAAACCTTTTTTTTCACCCGCAACTCTCGCAAAGTGAACATTTTTGGCCTTTAGCGATGGAGGTGAGGGGGTCAAAATGTTTGAATATATCTCTACATTGAACCATAGATGTCAAAGTACAGGGATAAAGACCTGGATCGTATTCTATAAAATATAGAATATTTACATCTCGCTGATCACTCGCACCTGTAAGATTAGTATCGTTGAAAAGAGCGGTATTGTATTCAATCTTTGATTGCAGACATACACAGGTGATGAGTACAACCTGCTTGTAGTGCAGGGCGATATATTCAAAAATTGTTTTACCATTTGCTATGGTAGTGGTCCTGTTACATCATCACTTCTACGGCGAATAGACCAAGCCGATGTAAGCTGCATACAAATAGAATATACTATTGCAACGTGAATGACGTTGGAGCAGGTGAATGCCGTCTCACACGTAAGTGCCTTTTAGCAACATATCTTTTCTTTCAGCTCTACGCCTCACAGTGACATCGCCCCGATATCTTCAAAGTAGAAATCGCCATGGTAGGTTGAATCCACAGCCACCCATGACCATTTTATTCGGACCTTATGAGATGCATATTATTAGCGAAGTGACCTGACTAAGGCTACTGACATAGACGGGGTAATTGATTTCTCGCTCTGTGAGCAAGCTTGTATACGACATTGCGGTCAATGGTTATACTCTCTCCTCTTGAGTGAGTGCCGCTATAGCCTGCTGCGCGCTGTAGTCCATACAAGACCAACGCAATATAAAATTGAGAGTCTTGGTCAAATTTTGAGTTCAAAGCGCACGGCCAATTTTCAAAGCGCACGCTAACGACTATAATATCTGTTCAACACGTATTTTCAAGTGTATGAGACCACATCTGGTTTCTTGAGAAAAATTCATTTACGGGAGATATTCATCATTTTCTAACTCAGTATCCGAAGATTTTCGTCTGATATCAAAATCGTTCATAGCAATTCACGTGTATCGATCCCGTGTATTCATTTTAATGTCACTGCTGCACCAAATAATTATTAGCCAGGCGATGTCGGTGTGCGCCTTTCCCGGTGTACAACGTGAACTTGGTCAATATACCACGGCATGCGTTTTCTTACGGATCAGGTGCGCGTAATCATGGTAGTACTTAGCAGAGGCAAATTGATCTGAGGATTAAACAGCGGACATATTACGTTGACAATCAAACAGATTGTCAACGTAATCATGATAATGGGAACAGGATTTAAAACATATGAGACAACTACGGGAGAAATGTCTAGCATCAGTGACCGTGTACTTCGTTTGATACAATGCGGTAGAGGCCCGGGGTAGAGGTTTCGGAAAAGTCACCTACTCTGTGGTGATCAGACAATTGCAGTCAACGAGCTTATCATCAGGACGTAACAGAACATTGTCTAATATGTGTCCATATCTATCTGACTGTGAGTTTACTTATTCACATGTTGTTGAAGGTTAGCAGAAGAGATTTTAGATGTAGCCTATACTGTTTGACACCAGATCGGTTTTGATCATCTCATCAGCATTATAATCAAGCCACCAAAGAGCAACAGCTTCCCTGGAAACAAGGATTTATACGTCATCATTGAAAGAGTTTTCTCAGGGTCAAGTTCAGCGAGAAAGTCCGATGTCCCAAAACCGTTTGCAGAAGATGGAGATCTGTATGACAACTTGATTTATGACTCTGCAAAGTCTCGGATGTGGACCGATTCAAAGTATGTGGTGTTATGTTCTTGAGAGATCCGACATAATTAACTAAACTCGCCAATATGATAATCTCATCTTTATTATGAAGCCACGTTTAAGTAAGTATCATAACATCAATATCAAGCTCTTGACCATAATCAGCAATTTGTGTAATTTTATTTTGGGCAAAATGTACGTTTCATACACCAGAAGTGGCCCAGTGCAGTGTATAAAGCCTTTGGGTAATTGTTTCAAATTGGACAGATTAGCATTGGACAGGATGATGGGAATTCCTATCAGCACGGATGATGGGAACATGATGCTGCTGTTTATTAAACAATCTAATCAAATGTTGGTGTGAGTAGATGTATTAATTGAGTAATTGTTAGGGCTCACACTTGAAGAAACATGTATAACTGTACGATTGCTCTTCTTGTTCGCTTCTGTGACAATCTTACTTTCATGTTTCGGGACCTGTTTGCCCCCAAACCACTTCCCATAGACTATCTTGTGAAGTGTCATGTTATAGCTGCGACGGAATTTTGTATTCATAATGCCATAGATGATGAAGTTTATGGAGCTGTTCGATAAACCCAGTGCAATTCCAGCAATTGAACACCATTCCGGTAAAAGATGGTAAACAAAAAACAACTGATCATAAGAATACAGCGCCCACATTATCATGAAAGCTGCCATTGTTGTAGCTATTGTTTTAAGAAATTTTACATCAGGACCACTTACTTGTTTGGTTTTGTGGCTACCACGGACTTTAGAGCAATACTTTTGCATTCGTTGTCTTGATTTTTTGACAAAGAGATAAATACGAGTGTAGCAGAATGGTACAATGATCATAGGACCCAGCAGTGCTAGTCCAATCCCATAATAAATGTAGAAGTAGTTTTCTTTGCTGAAATTCCAAGTGCATACCCGCTGTCGGAGAACATATTCATAGTTTGCCCAAGTAAAGAAGTCAAAGTAAGGTAGAGCAACAGCAGCTCCAATCAACCAATTACATAGTACAATAAACGGTACTGAACGTTCATTAAACATTTTCGGGTATGAAATATGATGACAGATATGGAAATATCTTTCTAGTGATATTGAAGTAATTGACCACACAGAACAAGGGCAACTGATGTACCCCAGAGCTCCAAGAACATCACATAAGTTCGGGAGACTCCTCAAAATTATACCGTCGTTGAAAAGTCCAACTGCAGCGAAGGGAATAACTACAGCGGTGACAATTAAATCAGCAATGGCTAGGTTGACCACAAACACATTACTGATGACTTGAAGCTCTTTATTTAAAGCCACTGACAACATAACGAGGATGTTACCAAAAGTACCTATTAACGCCACCAGAATAAGATAAATAAAGTAAGGTATGAAATGCCTTGGTAGGAAAAGTTGATCCACATCGGCAAGTGGCTCCTGTGTGCCTGGAGGAACTACGGATGTAGTGGCTGTTTGTAAGACATCCATGTCCAGATACTTATGTTAATGATCAGCAATTTATCTCCTTAACAATGTACATTTAACGCGTAAATCAGAAATTTTAAATGTATACAAAAGTCAGGACGCATGTAATATTGCCGTTTCCTCACAAAATAATTCAAATGCAGTGCTGTTGCGTTGTTACTTTATAAAACGTGAATGCATACCCGTCGACCTCAAACTCGAAAATAATCACTCACGTGAATTATTTCGCGATTATCGGTAATTTTTGTCTGTTGGCCTTTCAATAATTGTGACAGCAGTTACCACTTTCCATCATTTGCACTTTAAATTTAATGGCTGAAGAGTTTCAATTATTATTAATCTAAAACTTTAAAGAGCACACATTTAGCGCAGACAATAAAAATAATCGTTGAAAGTTTGAACCCAACGTGTATCAACTTTCACTTCAAATAGTATGAAATTGAAAACTTTCCATCGCTCACACACCTTCTGTCCCACACGATCAACTTCGGGTTGACGCCCTTGCCCTTTCGCCAAGGAACTCACAAATAATGACCATTCCCATTAATAATACCGTAATTACAAGTTATATTTTGTTAACAGCGCCATATATTTCCCCTTATTTATTATTGATCATAATAATGGTTTCCTCCATTAACACTTTAATCTTCTTCCGTTCATGGAAGTAGTATTTCCACCTTCCGTTCAATAACCGTAGATCGACACTAAGCCAAAAAAAAAAAGAAGAAACTTATCATTTTTCACAAGGTCAATGCACTAATATGGAACAGCTTCCTGGACCATATTCACATCCCAATAATTTGCAGAATCGTGAGAATCGTTGAACAGATGATAATTCACAAAACGGTGCTGCTTTCTGCTTTTCGCGCACTTTCTTTAAGAAACAGGTCTTGTTCCACACTATTCCACTTACTCTTTGGGAATTATCGTCTGTGTTCTTGTTCACATTCCTGAGCTGGGTGCCAATTATTGGACTGTGAATGTGGTCCAGGAAGCTGTTCCATGTCAGTGCATTTTGCTGTTGTGTCAGTTGGACAACAGTTGGACAACTGCTTGTTTACTGACATGTGTTTAGAATAGAGTATTGAAGTAATCCTGTGTGTAATTTTGGTTCATTTTGATGGACAAGAATTTAAGATATGACCTTGTGACAAATTATAAGTTTCTTTTTTGGCTTAGTGTATATCAATTTTACGAGAATAAAATAATATTTCAGAAATAATAATGCTTTAATTTACAAATTAATGACCATTAATTTTGTAGCCTCGTCAATATTTGCCTTAATTGACCGTTATTAATCTAATCAAATTTTAAAGGCAATTGCATTTTATATTAAAAGCTATTAAAGGTAATTATAATGATTATTGGAGCAATGTGAAGGTTTGCGGGGTTGGAGAGCAATTATTGATGACAACTTGAAACAAATGACCGATCTTGAAACATACTGAGAATCTAAAAATTTATGGTGTCATAGTTACTTATTTGGAACGAAAGTTTACGAAGAATAAATGAGCAATCTTTAAAAGCTATTCCCGATCTTCACACAAATATACTTTTGTACTGTTTTCCTGACACTTTTGTGGGCTCTGGAATTGGTTTATTTTGGCCAGGCGAACTTTGCTTGTTTTTGTGCCTACATTGTTGTTTAGCCTCGTGTTGTTTAGCTTCGTGCTTATAATGTGCACATGTGATTTCCATCACTTCTTCCAGTGCACTTTTGTATTCCCTTTGATCCCTGTTGTTTTTGCAGGTTTAACATTTTCTGAGGGCCTTGGAATTGGTAATTTTTGGCTATCGAACTTTACTTACTTCTGTGCCTACATTTGTTGTTGTTGTTTTGTCCCTCTATGCATACTGTCTAGTCTGTATCATAGTGCACTTATACTGCACAGCAAACATGATTCGACCTTTACAGTACTTAAACCTGGTTAACAGGAAATTACTCCAGCAAAATCAATCGATAAAGTCTAGCCCATCCTCCACATTGAATGGTGGACTGCACTTCACTTACTTCACTTACTTAAAGCTTTCCTCCCATGACACAGGTAGGCCTGGAGATATCTGCCTAGCCACTATGCTTCGCCACTCAGCTCTGTTGTTTGCCATCCGGCCGGCTTCTACTACGGATTGGATTCCCACTGCACTGCAGTTTGCTTTGATGTTGTCCATCCAGCGCATTGGGGGTCTTCCTTTAGGTCGTTTCCCTGGGATCCTTCCTTCTAGTACGATTTGTGGGTATCTGGATGGAGGCATTCTTTTCACATGGCCATAGTAGGACAGCTGTTCTGCACGGATCTTGTTCATTACAGTGCACTGGTAATCAAGGGTGTCTCTGATTGAGGTGTTCCTAATCCTGTCTCTTCTAGTAACACCCAGGATTTTTCTGAGACAAGCCATTTCAAATACCAGAAGTCGCTGCTCATCACGTTTTTGATTGTCCAAGCTTCAGAGGCATAGGTTGCTATAGAAAGCACCAGTACTTTGTACAATTCCAATTTTGTTTGGGTGGATATTTCTTTGGATTTCCAGATGGGGTTGAGTTTTTGCCTGATGCCCATGGCCAAGCCAATTCTCCTTTTGATGTCCTTCTCGCTGCTTGCCTTTTCAGTGATCACTCCACCTAGATAGATGAATGATTCCACTTGCTCAAGGGTGGAATTTCCAATGGATATGGTGGCTTTTGCTGTTTCTCTACCAATCACCTGGACTTCGGTTTTAGCGATGTTTATAGTCAGACCAAACTTCTTGCTTTCATTGTGTACTTTATCGACTAGAGTTTGGAGGTTAATTTCAGAGTCGACCAGTAAAACAATATCATCGGCAAATCTCAGGTTGTTGATGAGCTGTCCTTGAATTGTAATTCCAATGCTGACGTCTTCAATAGCTAGGCGTAGGACCAGTTCCAGCAAGATGTTAAACAGCTGGGGGGAGAGAATACATCCCTGTCTGACTCCTGTTTGAGTGGTGAACCAGTTTGTCAGCTCTTCATTCACTCTTACTGCACTTTTAGAGGTGTTATATAAGGCTTGGAGAAGTCTAACCATTTTTCTAGAGTAGCCTAGGTGGTCCATAGCCTTCCAAAGACCTTCTTGCCAAACAGTATCAAAAGCTTTTTGATAGTCGATGTAGCAGCAGTATAGTGGTTTCCCTATCTCCGTGCATTTTTCAGCCAGTTGTCGTAGGGAAAATAATTGGTCTACTGTACTCCTGCCTGCTCTAAATCCTGCCTGAGATTCTGAAAGGATCTCTTCAGTTTTCAAGAATTCTAGATTGGATGATCGAGCAAAATACTTTCCCTGCCAAGCTCAGGAGGCTGATACCTCTGTAATTTCCACAGTCCATTTTATCCATTTTCTTAAATATGGGGACAATGATTGCCTTCCCCCAGTCCTCAGGAATTACTTCAGACTCCCATATCTTGTTACAGAGTTTTAGAAGAGCATTACATCCAGCTTCTCCTGCTGCCTTGATTTCTTCCGCTGATATACCATCTTCCCCTGCTGCTTTATTTCCTTTGAGGCGTTTGATGGCCAGTTCCACTTCAGATTTGAGAATGTGGGGCTCTATGTCTTCTGTTGAAGTACTTGGTAGAGACTGCAAGATACTTGTATTGGATGGGATGGGTTGATTATACAGCTCTTCATAGTTTTCTTTCCATCTGTCCTTTATTTTCTTGTCATCGGTGAGCACCTCGCCACCTTTGTCCTTTACACCTCTCATACGAGTAGATTTTGATACAGTGATGGTCTTGATGGTAGTGTAAACCTCTTTGGTTTTCTTTGCATCATTAGCATGCTCCACATCTTTGCACAGATTTTGAAGCCATACTTCTTTGCACTCTTTACACTTCCGTTTTATTTCTCTGCTGAGAATGTTGTATCTTGGCTTTTTTGAGTTGTCTTTGGGTCTTTCCTGCTTCACCTTACTTCTTTCTTCCGTCAGCTTAAGAACCTCGGCAGTTAACCAAGGTTTTTGTCTCTGAGGTTTCTTTGCTCCTAAGACCTTGTCAGCTGTTTCATTAAAGCCTGACTTAATATTCTGCCATAGCTCTTCCGTCTCTATGTCTGTGTCCGGTAGTTTAATTAGTGGGTTAAATTTTCAACCAATTGTTACTTGGTAGTCACCGTAAGTCTGCTGTAGGTAAAGTTTGCTTACATCAAATTTCTTGATCTTGCATTGTTTCACTCTGGATCTAAGTTTCAGTTTAATGTTGGCTAAAACAAGTTGGTGGTCAGATCCGATGTCTGCGCTGGGAAAGCTGCGTGAGGAAGTCATGCTCGTTTTCCATTTTTGTCGTATTAGAATAAAATCGATCTTGTTCCTTGTGGAACCATCTGGGGATTCCCATGTCCACTGGCGACTTGGTTTGGATTCTTTGAAGAGAGTGTTTGTGATACACAGGATATTTGATGAACAAAAGCTGAGCAGCTTTTCACCTCTGTCGTTAGCTTCTCCAAAACCAAACTTCCCAATTACGCCATTCCATGGTTCCCAGTCGATACCAACTTTCGCGTTGAAATCACCCATGATGATAAGGATGTCTTGGGAAGGTGTTTTATTTATTTCCAATTGCAGTTGGTCATAAAAGTCTTCAATATCTTCGTCTGGGTATGACGTTGTAGGTGCATACACCTGCATAATGGTAGCTGTTCCTATTTGAGTGCGAAGCCTTGCTGTAATTAGCCTTTCTGAAATAGGATTGTAGCCGAGGAGTGATCTCTGGGCATTCTTGTTGAGAATTAAGGCAACCCATGCTCTGTGAGTAGATCCACTACCGGCGCTCAATATTTGATAACCATCTTGTGTGAAATCGCCTGATTCTATCCAATGGGTTTCTGATATACCCATTATCTCCCACTTGTAATTCTCCAATTGGTGAATAAGTAATTCTAAGTTGCCAGGCTGGTGAAGGGTCCTGTCATTCCATGTCCCGATACCAATCTTTTTCTTGGCATGTAAAAGTGCCCTTCTATCATCAGGGTTATTAGCAGCATCCCGTCTAATTGGGTTTCGGAGTGGTGTTCGCCCTGCTGTAGGAGGACCATCACTCTTTCCGATTGGCTTTAGGGGTGGTGCATCATCATGCACTGGATGGTGATCCAGGCCCTGAGTTAGTCGGTGCGAATGTAAATCCGGGGCTTTAACCCGGGTGCTGTTTGTTGTACTCATCATAGTGGTTAAGTTTCAGTGGTCTAAACCAAGGTAGGACAAAGGACCAGTTCTCTCCCTACAGGGGTCACTAACTGATGACTTTGTTAGATTTATTTCTCCTCCTAACTGTAGACAAACCTGGAGATAAGGCTCGATGATCTTGAAGATGATGTCATACAGTAAGCAAAATCTGCAACCCTCCAGACTGCTCCAACAGCCTTTCAGATCACAGACTATTTCCCCCAGAGCCCCCGTCTGTTAACTCTGGTAACAGGTGGTGCGCGATTGACTTGCAATCTTCGTGAACGTGGGGGTTGGTAACTACAGAGTGGCGATTAGGAACAGGAGGGCTGATGGAAATGCCTCTTGTGCCTACAACCTTGAAGTATAGTAAGAATAGCAAAGCAAGCAAAAGGTAAGAAGCATGCAGAAGAAAGGCAAGGGCATGCAGGGAGAAAGAGGGGTTAGGTAGGGAGAGCAAAGCAAGGTTGGAGTTGCGCTTCATGCAGCCAGTTTACTGCACTTATGCCCAAATATGGCACTTGCCAATCAATAATCACCACTTGAAATCCCTGACTCGCTCCACTGACCAAAGTTACGGACAGATATGGGAGTTGTTGTTTTTCTTTGTCACTTACATATCGGGGAGGTACGAATATTTGCATATGCCCTACCTACTCAGGTTTTTGCCTACATGTAATATATACATTATTCTTGATTGACAGCAAGTACAAAAAATATTCGTCAAGTGGTTTAGCTTTAATGCCCTTCGGAAGAAGATCTAAGAGCCCAAGCTCATTTAAGGAATGATTTACAAAATGAGTGAAAAAAACTACCTTCTTCATTGTCTAAGGGGGCCAGCATCAGACACGTTTTCTTGTCCTCATCCTTATGTCCTCGGCAATACAATAAATATGTACCATAAGGCATGATAAGGCCTCAAGTTGCTGATCACAAAGGTCACTTTCCAGTTTCAGATACTCTTCTGTACGAATTGTATTCACTATGCGTTTGAAAAGGAAGTGACTGAGATCTTCGCTCCCGCTTGTGCATAGAGGCCATCGGTCCAACCTAGCCTGAATCCCTCGGCCCCGATCTCGAAACTAGTAAACATGGCGGAATAAAATGGCCGTTTCTCACCTGCAAGCACAACCCGATGACCGTGCATAAGCAGTTGAAGGACTAGTGGATCAAGTCTAGGTCCAACCGCGGTTGGCCAAATTGACCGCGCATTAAAAAATTTCGGGTATGAAAAATAATGACAAATATGGAAATATTTTTCAAGTGATATTGAAGTAACACGGAAAAACAGTGGCATGATCGACGGGAATTATATAAATAAACATTATTTTTCATCAGGTTCGCCGTCGCAAATAATAAAGGAGACAAGGAGAAAAAGTGATCCCGCCTGGGAATCGAACCCAGGACCTCAGGTTTACGAGACCTACGCCTTAACCACTTGGCCACGGGAGCTTCATGATTAGGGTGGTTGAAATTCGAACCCATAAGCGGTCACTTAGACTTATCTCCTCCCCGCAAATAGCCCATAGTAGCTAGGGCCGTAAAGTAATTGACCATATTAAAGTAATTGACCATACTGAACAAGGGCATGTAATGAACATCAGAGCTACAAGAACATCACACAAATTCGGGAGACTCCGGAAAATTACGGCGTCGTTGATAAGTCCAACTGCAACTAGGTAACAAACCATCCTAGTGAAAACTATTCCTTATTTCAGTTTATTTTACATGACGAACAATTTGAGGGTGCAAGACCTCACCCGCCAGCAGCTTCTCCAGGACAATGTTCATGTTCTTTGAATTTGTAATAGCGCTGGTATTATTATTATTATACGTGCACCACATGATGCAGTCATGTCTACAGTAGAATTCATCTCGACCTTTGCAGGACTTAAACCCCATTAAAAGCTATTAAACCAAGATAACACTCATTGAAGCAGCTCAACTGATTAAATCAGATCTTCTCTGGTTGTGTACAAGTGTCTGTTTTCAATGTGCGACATCGCAATAAAGCTGGTATTACAGCTTCAGTTGGGTAACCGATTATAAAGGAAACGAAAGGAAACAATGGTATGTGTACCATTGTTCACGAAATGACACAAAGAACTGCTTTTTGTTAACCAGCATTCTTCAAAATGAGCAACATAATGATTGTTGACTTAACACAGTTTGGAAATAATTTCTTCATATTTTTGGTGTTATCTGTCGTTTACATATCCTTCCTAAAACACAAAAGTACGACCCTCTCCAAACATCTAAATTAGCTAAAAATTTAGGACATGTTACAAAACTTTATTTTCTAGAACCTATTTAGAATAATTTAAATGTAGCTTTTACCGTTTTTTTGTGGCATCCTTCAGAAGTGAGCGGTCCGATACCAATATTTTCGGTCAAATCTCCATTCAATTAACACGGGGAGTTGGCTAGCTATGCCTTGCCCTCACTCATATTTTACAAAAGTACGACCATTTCTGAACATCTAACCTAGCTGTAATTTTAGGTCATGTTAGAGAAATATATTTGCTAGAAGTTTTGGAGAATAAATAAAATATTGGCTGGTTATTTTTCACACAGTGATGTTAACTAGGCAAGTGTCCATTCTCCCAACATACATCATTTGTTGAGGTCACACGTCAATGGTGAGAGCACTGTGTATTGTGTATAGGAAAACGGACAGTAACTGCAGTATGAGACTCATTTTCAGAGAGTCAAAATATACTCATACTTCACCTTTGCTTCATAGTCTGCACTGGCTTCCAGTTGCTAAACGTGTCCAGTTCCGCATTCTTGTTCATAAGGTTCTTGCTTCATCTACACCTGAATACCTGTCCTCCATCCTTCACACCCATCATTCTGGGTACTCATTGCGCTCTACTGCTGCCACTTGCCTTCCATCCCACAAGATCCTATAAGTTGGTTGGTGACAGAGCATTTTCCATCATTGCCCCTGTTTTATGGAATGGCTTGCCTTCCCACATTCGTGACTCTACCAATGTCCAAACCTTATGTTTCCTCCCTCTTGCATTTTTTCCGTTTCCGTAGTGCTTTATTTCTTCAATTAAAAAGCGCTCTCGAAGTATGTATATTATTATTATTATTATTATTATTATTATTAACTAAAGATCTATTGTTTAGCGGCGTGCAGGTTATCTAGATTCTATTGTTTATCGTGCCGTTCGTAAAACATATATGACCGACGGTAAAGGCATACACAACGGTGAATAGAAATGTGCACTGGAAATTTAGAGCCTGATAATCATGATAATGGATCGAGAGTTTACATCAGTCAAACATAAAGCTACATATACTTTAATCTCCCTTTTATTTTCAAGCCCGACTCTTAAACAATCTAATCAAGTATTGACGTGAATAGATGGATTCTTTAAGCATGTTGAGTAATAGTTAGGGCTCATAATTGAAGAAACGTGTTTAAATGTATACGGTCTCCTAATTCTGTACCAATCGTTCCTACCTGTTTGGCCCAAAACTAATTCACACGGAATATTTTGTGAAATATCATACTGTAGCTACGACGGAATTTTGGATTCATAATGCCGTAGATGATGAAGTTTATGGAGCTATTAGATAAGATTAGCGCAGTTCCAAAAATTGAACACCATGCCGGCAAAGGGGTGAAAGAAGAAAACAACTGATCATAAGTATGCAGCGGCCACATCATCATGAAAGCTGCCAATATTGCAGCTACTGTCTTTAACAATTTCGTATCAGGAACACTTCTTACTTGTTTGGTTTTGTGGCTACCACTGGCTTCAGAACAACATTTCAGCACTTCTTGTCTTGATTTCTTGACAAAAAGATAGATACGAATATAGCAGAGTGGTATAATGAATGTCGGACCCAGTAGTGCTAGTCCAAGGCCATAAAAAGCGTAGAAGTAGGTTTCCTCTCTAAAAATCCAAGTGCATATCTGAAGCCGGCGATCATATCCATAACTTGCCCAAGTAAAGAAGTCAAAGTAAGGTAGAGTAATAGCAGCTCCAATCAACCAAATACAAAGTACAATGAACGGTATCGAACGCTTATTATAAATTTGCGGGTATAAGAAAAAATGACAGATGTGGAAATATCTTTCAAGTGATATTGAAGCAATTGACCATATTGAACAAGAGCAAGTGATGATCAACAGAGCTCCAAGAACATCACACAAATAAGGGAGATTCCGGAAAATTACGTCGTCGTTGAAAAGTCCAACTATGGCGAAGGGAATAACTACAGCGGTGATAATTAAATCAGCAATGGCTAGGTTGACCACAAACACATTACTGATGACTTGAAGTTCTTTATTTAAAGCCACTGACAACATAACGAGGATGTTACCAAAAGTACCTATTAACGCCACCAGAATAAGATAAACGAAGTAAGGAATTAAATGCCCTGGTAGGAAACGTTGATCCAAATCGGCAAGTGGCTCGTGCGTAACTGGAGGACCTACGGTTGTAGTGGCTGTTTGTACGATATCCATGACTATACTGAATGTCATTTACGATGTTGATGATTCAATCATGATTCAATCATATACGAAAGTCACATCACATAATGTCCCGTTGGCTCATAATAGCTGGTAAAAGAAACAATCTGGTTTCTCAGATGTTTTATTTTAACTTTCAAGTATTATGTCCCGTTGGCTCATCAAAGCTGGTAAAAGAAACAATCTGGTTTCTCAGATGTTATATTTCAACTTTCAAGTACTATGTCCCGTTGGCTCATCAATGATGGTAAAAGAACAATCTGGTTTCTCAGACGTTTTATTTCAACTTTCGAATTTGCCGTTGAAGCAAATGAATGCATTTAAATGCAGTTGTTGCGTTGTTACTAAATAAAAACATGAAATCTGAGAATGATAACGTGAACACAATTTATTTCCCCATTATCGGTCATTTTTGACCGTCGTCCTTTAATAATTGTGATTGCAGTTTGTACATCACTCAATCTTTCATACATATATTCTAGACAGTTCATTTGGTGATTGCCATTTTCATTTTTGCCATCAGCTTCATCTCCGTCGTGTGATATATCGAAATACAATTACTCGGTGAAAGATGTATTGTTCCATTCCACTCATCATTCCGCTTGCCGTTCCGGCTCGTGATATTTTTTTTCGTACATTATTTTGTAAATTTTGCTTTATAATAGCTTATAATCACGAGGTGAATGACAGATGGTTCACGAGTTGGCAGCTAAATGCAAACAATGAGGCATCAATAGAATAATAATAAATGTCGTTGCAAGTTTTGCACTTGACCAACTTTTGCCAATCAAATAAAAGCAACAATACTATTCAAAACAATCTAATCATTTGACCGTTGCAATAGAAGTGTGAATTCTTGATGTGTACAAGATAGCATTAGATCGCCACATGCTCTAACTTTATTTTGGCGTTGTTCGTTCGGGGACAGGTCTGTGAGCTTGAGCCTCTGTCTGGAGGACCAGATCATTGTCTCAGGTTTGCCTGAGGTTCTCCAACTCAAGTAGGAAGTGAATCTTCTTCAACACTAAACTAATAAAACAAGCAGTAGAAAATGGCGTTTTCTTGGTCAATTTGATCAAGTTAAAATGCTTTCCCCTTAACCAATTGTTTATTACAGTACTAGTATGCTGTCATTAAACCATCTAATATGGTATGACCGTTGATCCCGAGCCTTTGATCCAAAATCTAATCGGGAAGGGTATTTTCTGAGGTTGGGTTCCATGGAATTTCATATATTTAATGACCGTTCTTCCATTGTACTCTGTAGTCAGAAAGGAAGGTATCAAGGTAGACCTTCCTATCTCTGGATGTCCTCACGAAATCAACCAACTTCATATAGCCATACGGCAATAAGGCTGTTTCGGCATAACACCTGTATAAACAAGGGGCCAACGTTGGTTAACGTATTCCTAACGTTTCCTAATAGTTGACCCAACGTGGAGTGTGCAGACGAAACCATTCTCAACCTGATACAGCTGAGCAAAAAGGAAACAATGTTGACATTTGTGATGATTGCATATCAAATTTGAGTAGTTTGACTTATTGTAGAAATGAAATGGATAGTCTTTTGAAATAATGAGTTGGAGATCTTGTCGATTTGAATAGTTACTTGTTAAAATTAATTATGTATTGTTGCTACATCGAATTTGAAAAGGCATTCGACACAGTATGGCATGCAGGACGGTCTCTGGAAAGCAATGGGGTTCTTCGGGTTTCCAAGCAAGATCATCCGGCTTCTCAAAGCACTATACTGTATATCAAACAGTGCTGTGCGTGTGAATGGCGACCTAACTGACTGGTTTCACACAACAGTGGGAGTGCGGCAAGGATGTGTGATATCACCGCAACTCTTCAACATAATTCTTGAACTTGTTATGCTCTATGCAACCCATAACACTGACATAGGAATAACGATACAGGGACAACTGATCTCAAATCTCCGCTTCGCTGATGACATTGTCTTGCTGGCTGATTCTGCTAGTACCCTACAGACTGCAGTGGACAACGTCTTTCGTAGTAGCTCGAACCTCGGACTAAAGATCAACATTGGTAAAACCGAAGTACAAGTAATCAGCAGCCAAAAGGTCGACCTTAACATCAACATCAATGGCAATCTGCTTAAGCAAGTGGATGAGTCTGTGTACCTGAGAGGCACCATATCTCAAAAGGGTACAAGCAGAGAAGACATCAAGCACAGAATAGGGAAAGCATTAGGAGCGGTCCAAAGACTTCATAGTATATGGAATGCCAAGGACATTCAACAGGCAACCAAGATCGAGCTATACAGGGTCCTAGTACTTTCCATCCTAATGTATGGAGCTGAGACCTGGACCATTAAGAAAGAAGATGAAAATCGCCTCCTAGTCTTTGAAATGATGTGCTTGAGGAAGATCATGGGCGTATCACGTCTGGACAAAATACGTAACACCATAATACGGGACACACTTGGGCTGAAGCACACAGTCACTGATAAAATCACACAAAAAGGATCCGATTCTTTGGCCACGTACAGCGAATGGGCAACGACAAAATACCCCAACATTTTGCTAGAGGGCAATGTACATGGAAAAAGACCACGTGGAAGACCTCCCAAAAGATTGATGGACACTATTAAATCAGACTGCCTAGCTCGAAACATCACCTCCGTAGCAGCAGCAGGAAGGCTGGCCAAAGACCGAGTGGCATGGCCTGGAATCACCATGAATCAGATGGCAAGGCAGAGTGCATCAGCATCCGTGCCGACGCCTTAGATCAAGGTCAAGGACTTGTTAAAATGAAACGGAAGCTTGATAAGATTGACGGTTCAAAGTGATAATACACATACACCTAATCATAATGAACAGTATATCTCATCAAAACGAATTAAAAGTTACGCGATAAAAAATAAACGAGTAAGGATTTTATTTAAAAAAAATGAATAGTACGAAATTAGGGTGTATTGAACATTTTTCAAGCTTTTCCCAATTAATATTTTACACAATAATAGTGGATAATGCCTTCATTTGATGCTCATTTTGTAACATTCTCCAAAGACTCAGTGAGGCAAGCGCGGTCATATTTCACATACCCTCTGTCCTTCCACGATGAAACTTCGGGTTGACGCCCTTGCTTGCCCTATCGACAAGGAAGTCACAAATAATGACCATTCCCATTAATAATACCGCAATCGCCGATTACATTTTTTAACAACGCAATAGATTTCCCTAATAATCATGATATTGTTTCCGCCATTAACCCTCTTATCTTCTTCCGTCATGGAGGTAGTATTTCCAACTTCCGGTCAATAAGCAGTCGATATCTCTATTTACTACTTTTACGAGAATAAAATAATATTTTACAAAAGGGTCATTTGCCGACTTGTCAATTTCTGCCTTAATTGACCGTTATAATAAAATTTTAAAAGCAAGTATACTCGTATTGTAGAGTAATGCTGGTTTCATACTTTCTGCCGCTTGCCGCTGAGCGCCGAGCGGCATGACGCTTCATCATGCCGCTTGTATTTTCTGCAAGCGGAGCGGCACACCGCTGAGCGGCAGCGGCATGACTCTAAAAGCTACCGTACTCTTGCCGCTCAGCACCGCTCCAAAATCGTATTTTGTTCTTATACGTCAGAGCGGCACCGCTCCGAGTTGACTTGAATTCAACTCCCAGCGGTGGAGTGATCGATATATCGGCTTGCCGCTGGTCACCGCTAGCGTTTTTGGTGTGATCCGGGGGTGAGATTGCGCAGTGAAGTAAAATCATCTTCAGAGCGGCAAAGCGGCAAGCGGCAGGAAAGTATGAAATCAGCATAAAGCTAATTACCATAATTTGCGGGAGCAAGATGCAGAAGTTGCAATCAGAGGATTTGCGGGGTGGGAAAGCAATTATTGACAACTATTTGAAACAAATGACCGATCTTGAAACATACTGAGAAACTGCTGTTTTTAATAAATAATCTAATCAAATGTTGGTGTTAGTAGATGTATTCATTGAGTAATTGTTAGGGGATCACACCTGAAGAAATATGTTTAACTGTACGATTACTCTTCTTGTCCGCTTCTGTGTCAATATTGCCTACCTTTTTGGGACATGTTTGCCCCCAAAGCACTTCCCATAGACTATCTTGTGAAATGTCATATTATAGCTGCGACGGAATTTTGTATTCATAATGCCATAGATGATGAAGTTTATTGAGCTGTTAGATAAACCCAGTGCAATTCCAGCAGTTGAACACCATTCCGGTAAAGGATGGTAAAGCAAAAACAACTGATCATAAGAAACCAGCGCCCACATCATTATGAAAGCTGCCAATATCGTAGCTATTGTTTTAAGAAATTTCACATCAGGACCACCTATTTGTTTGGTTTTGTAGCTACCATTGGCTTCAGAACAATACTTCTGCACTCGTTGTCTTGATTTTTTGATAAATAGATAGATACGAATGTAGCAGAATGGTACAATGATCACAGGACCCAGCAGTGCTAGTCCATTCCCATAATAAATGTAGAAGTAGTTTTCTTTGCTGAAATTCCAAGTGCATACCCGCTGTCGGAGAACATATTCATAGCTTGCCCAAGTAAAGAAGTCAAAGTAAGGTAGAGCAACAGCAGCACCAATCAACCAAATGCAAAGTACAATAAACGGTACTGAACGCTCATTAAAAATGTTTGGGTATGAAAAATAATGACAAATATGGATATATCTTTCAAGTGATATTGAAGTAATTGACCATACTGAACAAGGGCATGTGATGAACATCAGAGCTCCAAGAACATCACATAAGTTCGGGAGACTCCGGAAAATTATACCGTCGTTGAAAAGTCCAACTGCAGCGAAGGGAATAACTACAGCGGTGATAATTAAATCAGCAATGGCTAGGTTGACTACAAACACATTACTGATGACTTGAAGTTCTTTATTTAAAGCCACTGACAACATAACGAGGATGTTACCAAAAGTACCTATTAACGCCACCAGAACAAGATAAACGAAGTAAGGAATTAAATGCCCTGGTAGGAAAAGTTGATCCAAATCGGCAAGTGGTTCCGGTGTGCTTGGAGGTAATACAGTTGTAGTGGCTGTTTGTAAGACATCCATGTCTACATATGGCATTTATGATGTTAAAAAAATGATCAGCAATTTAACTCCTTAGCACACAGCTACAGGTAACAATTCAATGTGCATTTCATGCGTAAAATTAGACAATTCAAACATGTAAGTCAGGACGCATGTAATATTGCCGTTACCTCATAAAAGCTGGTGCATCTGTCAAAAATAAGACACACAATCTTGTATCGCAGGTGTTTTATTTCAATTTGCGAAATTGTTATTGAAACACCCAATTAACATAATATTCAAATGCAGTGCTGGTGCGTTGATAAAACGTGAACCATTTACTGATGTAAGTGCATATACCCGTCATCCTCAACCTCGAAAATAATCGCTCACATAAATTATTTCGTATTATCGGTCATTTTTGTCTGCTGGCCTTTCAATAATTGTAATGCATGTAGCGATTGTCAGTTTCCATCATTTAATTTGCACTTTAATTTTACCCGTAAAGAGTTTATATGTTTTATTCATAAAACTTTTAAGAGTATACATTTCACGCAAACAATGAAATTTCTGGTGTTGTTCGGGGACTGATAGTGAAGAACTCCAGGACTGTGAGCTTGAGCCTCTCTCTGTCTAGAAGAATGGTATCATTGTCTCAGGTTTACCCGAGGCTCTCCAACTCAAATAGCACTCAGGCTTGAATCTTCTTCACCTACCAGATTAATTATGTAAACAAGCGATATTAGAAAATGACGTAATTTTGGTCAATCACGTTGAAATGATTTCCCCTAATATCAATTGTTTATTACATTAGGTTGTTGACTTGGAACCCCCCATCCAAGGGTTTTTGATTTTTGTCCCAAAATCTACTCGGAAATGGTGCTTTCTGAGGTTAAGTCCCATGGAATTCCATAACTTTAATGACCCTTATCCCATCGTACTCGTGTTATTCTTCAATTGTACTCCGCTAGCAATATAGCCACACAATGTTTCTTTTTCCAGTTATAATCCGCTGTCAGCAAAGAAAGCATCAAGGTAGACTTTCCTATATCTGGATGTCCTAACAAAATAAACCAACTTCATCTCGAACATAGTCCCAAAAGGTTATTCTTTAATTATAATCCGCTGTCAGCAAGGACAGTATCAAGGTAGACTTTCCTATATCTGGATGTCCTAACAAAATAAACCAACCTCATCTCGAACATAGTCCCAAAAGGTTATTCTTTAATTTTAATCCGCTGTCAGCAAGGACAGTATCAATTTAGACTTTCCTATATCTGGATGTCCTAACAAAATAAACCAACTTCATCTCGAACATAGTCCCAAAAGGTTATTCTTTAATTATAATCCGCTGTCAGCAAGGACAGTATCAAGGTAGACTTTCCTATATCTGGATGTCCTAACAAAATAAACCAACCTCATCTCGAACATAGTCCCAAAAGGTTATTCTTTAATTATAATCCGCTGTCAGCAAGGACAGTATCAATTTAGACTTTCCTATATCTGGATGTCCTAACAAAATAAACCAACTTCATCTCGAACATAGTCCCAAAAGGTTATTCTTTAATTATAATCCGCTGTCAGCAAGGACAGTATCAAGGTAGACTTTCCTATATCTGGATGTCCTAACAAAATAAACCAACCTCATCTCGAACATAGTCCCAAAAGGTTATTCTTTAATTTTAATCCGCTGTCAGCAAGGACAGTATCAAGGTAGACTTTCCTATATCTGGATGCCCTAACAAAATAAACCAACTTCATCTCGAACATAGTCCCAAAAGGTTATTCTTTAATTTTAATCCGCTGTCAGCAAGGACAGTATCAAGGTAGACTTTCCTATATCTGGATGTCCTAACAAAATAAACCAACCTCATCTCGAACATAGTCCCAAAAGGTTATTCTTTAATTATAATCCGCTGTCAGCAAGGACAGTATCAATTTAGATTTTCCTATATCTGATGTCCTAACAAAATAAACCAACTTCATCTCGAACATAGTCCCAAAAGGTTATTCTTTAATTATAATCCGCTCAGTGTCAGCAAGGACAGTATCAAGGTAGACTTTCCTATATCTGGATGTCCTAACAAAATAAACCAACCTCATCTCGAACATAGTCCCAAAAGGTTATTCTTTAATTTTAATCCGCTGTCAGCAAGGACAGTATCAAGGTAGACTTTCCTATATCTGGATGTCCTAACAAAATAAACCAACCTCATCTCGAACATAGTCCCAAAAGGTTATTCTTTAATTATAATCCGCTCAGTGTCAGCAAGGACAGTATCAAGGTAGACTTTCCTATATCTGATGTCCTAACAAAATAAACCAACTTCATCTCGAACATAGTCCCAAAAGGTTATTCTTTAATTATAATCCGCTCAGTGTCAGCAAGGACGGTATCAAGGTAGACTTTCCTATATCTGATGTCCTAACAAAATAAACCAACCTCATCTCGAACATAGTCCCAAAAGGTTATTCTTTAATTATAATCCGCTGTCAGCAAGGACAGTATCAATTTAGACTTTCCTATATCTGGATGTCCTAACAAAATAAACCAACTTCATCTCGAACATAGTCCCAAAAGGTTATTCTTCAATTATAATCCGCTGTCAGCAAGGACAGTATCAAGGTAGACTTTCCTATATCTGGATGTCCTAACAAAATAAACCAACCTCATCTCGAACATAGTCCCAAAAGGTTATTCTTTAATTATAATCCGCTCAAGGTCAACACGACAGTATCAAGGTAGACTTTCCTATATCTGGATGTCCTAACAAAATAAACCAACTTCATCTCGAACATAGTCCCAAAAGGTTATTCTTTAATTATAATCCGCTGTCAGCAAGGACGGTATCAAGGTAGACTTTCCTATATCTGGATGTCCTAACAAAATAAACCAACCTCATCTCGAACATAGTCCCAAAAGGTTATTCTTTAATTATAATCCGCTGTCAGCAAGGACAGTATCAAGGTAGACTTTCCTATATCTGGATGTCCTAACAAAATAAACCAACCTCATCTCGAACATAGTCCCAAAAGGTTATTCTTCAATTATAATCCGCTCAGTGTCAGCAAAGACAGTATCAAGGTAGACTTTCCTATATCTGATGTCCTAACAAAATAAACCAACCCCATCTCGAACATGGTCACAAAAGGTTATTCTTTAATTATAATCCGCTGTCAGCAAAGAAAGCATCAAGGTAGACTTTCCTATATCTGGATGTCCTAACAAAATAAACCAACCTCATCTCGAACATAGTCCCAAAAGGTTATTCTTTAATTATAATCCGCTGTCAGCAAGGACAGTATCAAGGTAGACTTTCCTATATCTGGATGTCCTAACAAAATAAACCAACCTCATCTCGAACATAGTCCCAAACGGTTATTCTTCAATTATAATCCGCTCAGTGTCAGCAAGGACAGTATCAAGGTAGACTTTCCTATATCTGGATGTCCTAACAAAATAAACCAACCTCATCTCGAACATAGTCCCAAAAGGTTATTCTTCAATTATAATCCGCTCAGTGTCAGCAAAGACAGTATCAAGGTAGACTTTCCTATATCTGATGTCCTAACAAAATAAACCAACCCCATCTCGAACATGGTCACAAAAGGTTATTCTTCAATTATAATCCGCTGCCAGCAAGGACAGTATCAAGGTAGACTTTCCTATATCTGGATGTCCTAACAAAATAAACCAACCTTATCTCGAACATAGTCCCAAAAGGTTATTCTTCAATTATAATCCGCTCAGTGTCAGCAAGGACAGTATCAAGGTAGACTTTCCTATATCTGGATGTCCTAACAAAATAAACCAACTTCATCTGGAACATAGTCACGCGTGTTATTTAACGGTACTCCGCTAACAATGATATTCTTCAAAAATAGTACTCCGCTGTCAGCATGGAAAGCATCATCAAGGTAGTCTCAAACATTGTCACACAAGCTTATTCTTCAATTGCACTTTCCTGCCGGCAAGGAAATAGGTTGAGTTTTTTGTGCAATGATAATTGCGTCAGTGTAGGGGTGTGGGATGGGGGTGTGTGGGGGGGTGAGTGTGTGAGATAAGGTGTTGGCTTTAGTGCGATTAAGTATGAGCCTCAACTTTATTAAATCTATACGAGTGGATATTCAAACGTAGTGGTAGATAAACTGAATACGGAGTTTAACTTTGACACTACACTATTTTTTCGCTCACCTGGAACGTTTTCACTAGTTCGACCGGAACGTTTTCATCAGTTCGACTAGCCTTACTACATGTATACAAACACACCCAAGCCCAACTAACCTTTAATCTAACCCAAAACCCTTGTCCTTACCCCCAAAAGGGAATTAGGGAAAAATTGATTTCACCGGAAAATCGCCTCATTTTTTGCCTCAAATTTTGCCTCATTTCATCGAAATTGTGGTTTTTATTGCTAACAAAGAAAAAGAGAAACCTTTCACACAATTTTGGAAATTTAACGATTTTTCTAAAATTCTAAAAATACCAAAAAATACATTCGAGTGCACAAGCTTTTTGCTTCTGGGAAAGATTTTGTTCTTACATGCAACATCTTTTTTAATGCAGGTTAGAAATTTGATAAATAGGCCATCATACAAAATGCATGCATGGACCTATTTATCAAATTTCTAACCTGCAAAAAAAGCTGTTGCACGTACGAAATTCTTACCCAGAAGAAAAAAAGCTTTGCACTCAATGTATTTTTTGGTATTTTAGATTTTTTTTATTTCCAAAATTATGTGAAAGGTTTCTCCTTCCTATAATTAGCCATAACAAAATTGTCATTTTGATGAGATGAGGCTAAATAAAGTAATTGAAAATTGAAATAGTGCAACAAGTCAATGATTTGCCTGCAAGTACGATCTTTTTATGTATTTTAATATTTGTTTATCTTTTTGAATTTGAATGTAAATCACGATATAATTCAGCCATTTTGGCTGCTATTTGAGTGTTCTAATAAATATACCTGAAATATATTTAAAATTAACACAAAGTATAACTCGCTGGTACTAAAACTATACGGGAACTTATTGTCCGTGTATAACAAACGTCCATCGGCGATACATTTCTCCTTTTTCACAAATTTGCCCCACAACTCTTACGAGATACACAACATATGACATGCCCCATGGCATTTTCACACATGATAGTTGGCAGGGCTGTCAACTCTCACGCATTGGCCGTGAGTCTCACGCATTGGGTCACTTTCTCACGCCAAGGTAGTATAATCTCACGCCTAAATATTAAATCTCACGCAAAAAGCTGAAAATGAGTAAAATCTCACGCATCGTCATGAATAATTTGTTGCTCTCCTACCCCCCCCCGCTTTTCACATTCTCGAGCGCCGTGGCTCAAATAATCATGGTACAAAATGAAAATTGGAGTCGGCAAATCCCGGTACGCTTCTGTCTCACGCCAAGCAATTCCAAAACGTTGACAGCCCTGATAGTTGGTGTATGTCATGTTCATTATTTTTCAACAGGGGCCAACCTGAAAATGTTGCTAGTGACCCATTAAGATTTAACATTGCTAATTTTTGCACACATTTGTCCCATTGGTACTAATTTTGGTTGATATTTGCCATTCATAATGGGTGTGCCATTTGACCTATAATTTTGTACACCTAAATAGCAAACCCCACAAATTATTCCATACATCGTGGGTTCAGAACCAGAAAGCCATAACTCACTATGACCAGCTCTCACAAAATGAGCATAAAGTTGGCTCCTTGCTTTTGGTCTTCAAAACTATTTCCTTCACAATATCTTTTCTATTGAAATTTGTCATGATTAATGGACCGTATCTGCTACAGCACCCCTGCGACTTGATGTTCATTTTGTGGGAGTAGGTGATTGAGAGTTGAGGCTTTCTGGCTCTCAACATGTTGATATTATTGTCAGTTATGACACAAAACCTTTTCTGGGATCCACCTCATGTTACTTACTTGACACTGGTGAGAAAAATAGATGAGGCTGTAGATGAGCTAGGTGTCACTTGGAGCGTAAACTTATCCCATATGGTTTTTCTAGATCAGAATTTCATGAGGAATAAGAATATCTTGGGTAACAAGCCCCTATCCTGAACAGGCTCCCACAAAATGGGGGTTCTTTCCGGGGGGTCCATTTTTTAAGGATAACATATCATAAGTTACGTTTAAACACAATAGTGTAGAGCAAACTCTTATAAATCTCATAATGTACACCCAATTAGTAAATTAAGCCCAACATATTTGATGTGGTAACAATCTGGAGGGTGGAAGAGTAGTAGGGGGGTCTCTAAAGGACCCCTATTGCCGGGGGGTCCATTTTAAAGGAAAACATACCCTAAGTTACGCTTAAACACAAAATAGTATAAAGTACACTCTTTTTAATGCCAAGATTGAACCCACTAATTTAAATAAGCCTTTTATATTTGATGTGGTAACAATATGTGGGGTGGGGTGTAGAAGGGGGGTCTCTAAATGGCCCCCTATTTAAAAACAACACCAGTGAAATTTGCCTAAAGTTTATTCTTTGTTTGGTATGACCAGATTTTTATGAAGATTAAGTATATCTTGACCAAGAAAGTCAAACTCCTTCATACAAACATCCAGCCACCAACTCCCCACCCCACCCCACCCCAAACAGGGGGTGCCATTCAGGCGTTATGAGCATTTTGAGAATATAATGTGTAATAATGTATGATACTGTAATTTCAAATTATGATGCAATACATCTTACAACCTAAAATCAAAATTAATGTTGATATGTTATTCCAAAACTCGATGGCAACAATACTGTGTGTGTGTGTGGGGGGGCGTGGGCTGGAAGAGGAAGTCTCTGAAGACCCCATATTTAATAGACGGGATGGGGTATTTAGTCTTTAGGGGAATCTTATATTTTACGGTTCCAAGCATTTGGGTCCGTAATTTGTAGGAAAATACTTCATACCATTATGTTACCCTTTGGTTCAAATAGGGCACAAATACTTGTTTGTACTATAAAGTTTGCTTTAAAGTTCTACCAATTATGCTTACCAGTGGCGGATTTAAGCTGTCAGCAAGTCAGCAAGTGCTGACAAGGCCCCCCCTGTTATTTTGGCCAAAGCCCCCCCCCTGCTTTTTTTTTTTGTTGCTTTTATTGTTTTCTGCAAGGTTCAAAGGTCCAGTGGGTAGAATAGTACTGAAAAGATTATATGCCCGTGCATGCAAGAGGACATTCTATTTATGCCTGCATTTATGATTCTTGAAAAGTTTCATTAAATTTTGCCCGTTTTGGCCACAGCAAGAGATCAAAGTCAACGGCCCTAGCTGCCCAAATTTAATATTTGGGAATACAATTTATATAGAATCAGGACTACGAATTGGTGCATTACACATTCTCAAAATACAAGTAGGTCATCTAGTATGGGTCCAGGCCCCCCCCACAATGTTAGATATAAGCCTATCATCAAAGCTGGCTCTAAAACTTTAAAGGACCCCGTATGTGGACCGTGATATGATGCACTTAAGCCTGAAGGTCTTTCCCCTTAGATATGAATTTTGCCAATTTTGGCCCGGATACCCAAGATCAAGAGTTCCCCGGGGGTCCAAATGTCAATACAAAGGGCCTGTCGTTTCTCAATAACTATTCATGAGTTCCAAAGGTCAAATATTATAGGTCCCCGGGGCCTAAAATGTTTTTAAAAAGTAATTTAAAGCAATAACAGTTCATGGTTCAGCATATGAGCCTCATAATGTCAAATATTATTGGGTACAAGAGCCCAAATGGGCCCAGACCCAGGGCCTCCAAAATGTGCCTCCCTCCCAATTGCCCTGTGCATCTTCCTTTGTAGACCTAAAACACCATGTTTTGGCCAAAATAGGGTAAAATTGCATAATTTTGCCCGCGCGAAGCGCGCACTGGCTCTATATTATTATTATTATAGCAAAATTCGCCTTCATTTTTTTCCATGGTTCACTCGCAAATGTCATAGTAAAATCGAAAGCAAAATATGCCCGACTCTCTCTAAATTGTTATGCTTCTGCCGCAATCTTATACGTAAATCAAATAAAAAGTACGTTTAAGGGACCCTTGGACTATGTTTGCCAGAAGAGAGGTAGAAGGTTAGATTTGAGGTGCATGTGCTTGGTTAGAATGTTAAATGAAAGTTTATACATGGCCTAGCACCTACGGACATGCGCAGACGTGTGACAATGTTAACCTTGCGTGCATGCTTCATACCTAATTCGTTTATTTACACACACCACACGAGAAGCATATTCGAAAGGCTAGCTTCGGGCGACGTCGCAATAGATGCTAGTAGATGCAAGTATGAATACAATATCATCCAAGAGTATAATCTCTTATAATCTTTAGGTCCGAGAAGTACTAAAGTTTGTTAATGATGTTCTATACACGTCAGTGGGGAATTATGCTATGCCACCGCATCCGCAGTAGGCATATATGGTACAATGTCATTAAACACTCGGACAAGTATTCAGAATCAAAGGTCTTTTGACAGCAACGGTTGAGTACGCAATCTCTAAACGCTGCATAAATAGACAGATTTGCACTACAGACCTTTAGTTCAGGCCACGCACACAGAATATTTTGTTTACTCCCCAACAGGCATTACAAATGCAGGCGTGTATTAAACATGTTTAACGCCAATTGGAAAAATCACACAAGTACTAACCAATACTTTGTAATTCAGAACATGTTCAGAAGCACATACTAGTACTGCATTAACTCTAACTTGTTCCCACAAAGTATTCTTCACACAATTGATATATTTCCCATGCTATTATAGTTGATATCAGAGCCTTCATCAACCATCACGCAGGTATTTCGTATCTTTAAACATGACAGCAAAAATATCTGTGACATTATAAGGCATTAAAAGAAAAGAAATAAGTATAATATTGATCAAATCAAGAAGAATATCAGAGATTTTTTCCTACTCGCACATTACACACGATAGGCCTGTGTTATATGATTATAAGGCCTACGGTAAAAAAGATAATATGCTAGTTACGCTAAACAAGAGACTTTTCGTGCTTGGCTGATCCTCACTTGATGAAGGTCATATTGATTTATCGTCTACAAAGATGCCTCCTCTCCAGGCCAATGGTACGTTCAAATCGATCGGTTGGACGTCCAAAGGTCCCATGAACGTATTATAAGCCACTTGAGTGCATTATGCCTTCCTTACAGTGAGTTTGGGGTCCTTCAAATTTGGCCGGGCCGAGGGCACCCAAAAAGGCAAGCCCTAAGGTGCATAGGCGTAGATCCGGGGTGTGGGGATGGGGATAAATCTCCCCTTTTGCACCATATTTTAACAGTTTAATTTCAAAATGGCAACATTTTTCGCGCGCTTCGCGCGCATTTGTGTCATAAACTTAGTTTGTCGCCAAAAACTCCTGGATTTAAGATTTTTCCCAACCCCATCCCCCCATATGTCAAAATTCACGCGTACCAACATAATGGCTTCGTATTCCTTGAGATCAGATTATGACCATTAATCTGGGATTTTGCTTGCTTCTTGACTATCAAGCAAAAACAGAAAAGGAAATATTCCTTGTTCTTTAGTACGGTACCGTTTAAACACTCACAAATCTGATAAACCCTCGAATTGGGTATATAATAGTGTGAAATTGCGAAATTTACCGACATAATATGGGTCTACATCAACTTTTACTTCAAATAGTATCAAAATGTAATGAATGTTTGCGCATTACGCGCACGTATCTCATAACATTGGGCCGAACTAATGATCACTATCAAATTTTGTTCTTACTCTCCTCCCGACAAAAATTCAGGTTCGTTCCTGATTTCAACTCTTTACCATTGGGCCCCCAGGATATTTTTTGCTGACAGGGCCCTTTTCCTTAAATCCGCCTCTGATGCTTACTTAATCCTCTGTATCGCTTTCATCGCTGTTGCCTACAAAGTCTTCACAATCATGATCTATAAACAGTTCTTGCATATTATCAGGCATAACCTTCTCAAGCCATCTCAGTTCTAGTGATTCTGTCCATCTATTGTCAGCAATGTTTCCAGCCTCATAACTACAAAGGACTGCTGAGCGCCATTCTCTAGCGATAAAGTTTGATCTCAAAATATGAAGTTTCAGTGTATGCTGGCATGGTGGAAGCAATGACACATCAGTGATCTTGTTCTGTTTGGTAAATTTCCGATCAAAGAGTATATACCGGGCCTCGTTGACGCTTTTACACTTTATGCCATACAGCAAGGCAACATATTCTTCAAGGTCTGCCTCCAGGGTTTCAGCAGAAGACACCCCAAGATTGGAGAAGTTATCCAGGAATTTAGGCTTGCATTCAAGTAACTTCCAACAAGTTTGTTTACCTTTACAAAAAAAGGAGGAGTTGTAGTCATTGCCTGTGAAGGCATGAAATCCTATCAGCGATGTCTTCTGTGCTGGTGTTAGGTCTATGTCGCTCATTCTAAAAACCTTGCGATATGTGCTTGTGTTTGTATCTAGTACAACTCTTGCACCATCATCAATGAAGTGTGATAACGCTAGGATTGCAATATCTATGTCACCAGAATGAGATCGGATGATGACTGTGCCACTATCATTATTTCTCAAGACATGCTGCGCGTGCAAGATAACCTTTGTGTCAGCCTCTTCTTGTTCTGCGGTAAGTTCTGGGACCTCTGCAGTACCTTCTTTGGTCACGAGAGTACATTTCTGGTATGAAGAGAAGTAAACCACTTCACTCTTAAAACTTCCCAGGATAGTTTCTCTCTTGGACTCCAGCACACTCTGGATAAGGTCAATCAGTCTCGTTTTGTTCTCACCATTGGAGAGGAAACCCGGGAGAGGAAACCTGTGAAGTCGCTGGGCAACTTTGATTGGGCTGACCGCACTATTATTTTGGGTGCCGTTCCACGTCTATCTCTCTCAGTTGATTTGATACTCTGTGGTAGGTAAGCATCAGCAACAATATCAACTCTCCTGTAGCCTTTAGGGATGCATGAAAACACCTTCAAAGCAAGAGCCTCAAATGTGTTGGGATACGTTTTAAATGTTCTAATTAACACCATCAAGTCAACCACATAAGCAGCCACACTTTCATTTGCTAGAAGCGTCCCTAAGACATCTCGATTAGCTTCTACTAAACAAGTAAGGCCATCCAGCATCCTAACATCGGAGAAACGAGTGCAGAAACTTGTCCATGTCATGACTCCGGAATATATCAATCCATTTGATTAGTTTAAGTTTAAGTTCAGATGAGTTGTACAATCTCAGCTCTGGAACACCTGTCAAAAAAGATCTAGCAGATGGAATCCTTGATGTTGCGTCAGTTGGGAAAGGTGCACATGAAAGCTTTGTAAAAGACAGACTTGAGTCTACTGAAACCCAGTTCCACGATCCTCTTAAACGTCACAAACTTTCCCTGTTTTCTGACAGTGGTAAGAAGATTGAAATTAAGGCGAAGGGCAAAGTGAAGGTAGTAGAAGCTAATCGAGATGTCTTAGGGACGCTTCTAGCTACATCAACAAACCATGGTAAAATCATCGATTTCAAGAAAGCCTTAGAGTATCCTTTAACTCCTGTTCCCTTGAGCTTAGCAAATGCAGATGGTACAAGAAGGAAAAATGACAAAAGTGACCTGATGAAAGTTCTATTACAGAACAGTACACTGGATCCTACCGACACATTAGATCCTACCAGCAGACTACCAGCAAATGAAAGTGTGGCTGCTTCTGTGGCCCGGTTCTGTGGTTGACTTGATGGCGTTAATTAGAACATTTAAAACGTATCCCAACACATTTGAGGCTCTTGCCTTGAAGGTGTTTTCATGCATCCCTAAAGGCTACAGGAGAGTTGATATTGTTGCTGATGCTTACCTACCACAGAGTATCAAATCAACTGAGAGAGATAGACGTGGAACGGCACCCAAAATAATAGTGCGGTCAGCCCAATCAAAGTTGCCCAGCGACTTCACAGGTTTCCTCTCCAATGGTGAGAACAAAACGAGACTGATTGACCTTATCCAGAGTGTGCTGGAGTCCAAGAGAGAAACTATCCTGGGAAGTCTTAAGAGTGAAGTGGTTTACTTCTCTTCATACCAGAAATGTACTCTCGTGACCAAAGAAGGTACTGCAGAGGTCCCAGAACTTACCACAGAACAAGAAGAAGCTGACACAAAGGTTATCTTGCACGCGCAGCATGTCTTGAGAAATAATGATAGTGGCACAGTCATCATCCGATCTCATTCTGGTGACATAGATATTGCAATCCTAGCGTTATCACACTTCATTGATGATGGTGCAAGAGTTGTACTAGATACAAACACAAGCACATATCGCAAGGTTTTTAGAATGAGCGACATAGACCTAACACCAGCACAGAAGACATCGCTGATAGGATTTCATGCCTTCACACAGGCAATGACTACAACTCCTCCTTTTTTTGTAAAGGTAAACAAACTTGTTGGAAGTTACTTGAATGCAAGCCTAAATTCCTGGATACCTTCTCCAATCTTGGGGTGTCTTCTGCTGAAACCCTGGAGGCAGACCTTGAAGAATATGTTGCCTTGCTGTATGGCATAAAGTGTAAAAGCGTCAACGAGGCCCGGTATATACTCTTTGATCGGAAATTTACCAAACAGAACAAGATCACTGATGTGTCATTGCTACCACCATGCCAGCATACACTGAGACTTCATATTTTGAGATCAAACTTTATCGCTAGAGAATGGCGCTCAGCAGTCCTTTGTAGTTATGAGGCTGGAAATATTGCTGACAATGGATGGACAGAATCAGTAGAACTGAGATGGCTTGAGAAGGTTATGCCTGATGATATGCACGAACTGTTTATAGATCATGATTGTGAAGACTTTGTAGGCAACAGCGATGAAAGCGATACAGAGGATTAAGTAAGCATAATTGGTAGAACTTTAAAGCAAACTTTATAGTATAGTACAAACAAGTATTTGTGCCCTATTTGAACCAAAGGGTAACATAATGGTATGAAGTATTTTCCTACAAATTACGGACCCAAATGCTTGGAACCGTATAATATAAGATTCCCCTAAAGACTAAAGACCCCATCCCGTCTATTAAATATGGGGTCTTCAGAGACTTCCTCTTCCAGCCCACGCCCCCCCCCCACACACACAGTATTGTTGCCATCGAGTTTTGGAATAACATATCAACATTTATTTTGATTTTAGGTTGTAAGATGTGTTGCATCATAATTATTTGAAATTACAGTATCATACATTATTACACATTATATTCTCAAAATGCTCATAATGCCTGAATGGCACCCCCCCTGTTTGGGGGTGGGGTGGGGTGGGGAGTTGGTGGCTGGATGTTTGTATGAAGGAGTTTGACTTTCTTGGTCAAGATATACTTAATCTTCATAAAAATCTGGTCATACCAAACAAAGAATAAACTTTAGGCAAATTTCACTGGTGTTGTTTTTAAATAGGGGCCATTTAGAGACCTCCCTTCTACACCCCACCCCCATATTGTTACCACATCAAATATAAAAGGCTTATTTAAATAAGTGGGTTCAATCTTGGCATTAAAAAGAGTGTACTTTATACTATTTTGTGTTTAAGCGTAACTTAGGGTATGTTTTCCTTTAAAATGGCCCCCCCCCCCCCGAAATAGGGGTCCTTTAGAGACCCCTACTACTCTTCCACCCTCCAGATTGTAACCACGTCAAATATGTTGGGCTTAATTTACTACTTGGGTGTACATTATGAGATTTATAAGAGTTTGCTCTACACTATTGTGTTTAAACGTAACTTATGATATTTTATCCTTAAAAAATGGACCCCCCCCCGGAAAAACCCCTCCTTTTTTGGGAGCCTGTTCAGGATAGGGGCTTGTTACCCAAGATATTCTTATTCCTCATGAAATTCTGATCTAGAAAAACCATATGGGATAAGTTTACGCTCCAAGTGACACCTAGCTCATCTACAGCCTGGTCTAAAACCTGAAAAGGCATGTGAATGCAGGCCAAAAAGCCCCAAAACAGGCAGAAAATAAATAAAAACGTGGGAATTTGGACTCCCAAAAAAACCTGAATTCAGGCTAAAACCTGAAAAGTGGCATCTCTGAACAACATAACACATTAAATTATCACACAACACAATCATATTCACCTTTACTCCATAGATTTAATCTGTAGAAATATAAAGTATGACAAACAGTTTTTATTGTTTGCTATTTACAAAAATCAACAATGGAATCAATATTTAAACATGAAACAAGTCGTGATTATAATATCAAAGATGCATATCCATTTGACTGTGACACATCTGCAAAAACATGTGACAAAGTGTTAACTGTGACACGCATCATACATATAGTTGGGCTATAAATTACTGAAGACATAACTTTAGAATACCCTAAGCATCATGTGGTTAGGGTTAAGGTTATGGTTTGGGTTAGTATTAGAATGCCAAGGGTATTCTATAATTATGCCGTTGTCCATCTACTTTGATGCTGTTCTTCAGCTGAACTGGTGTGGCCCTGATTCAGCATTTATCCCAGCAAAAACACAATGTTTAAAATGGGCGCTTACAGGTTATCAGTAAATTTGGGTTATATAAAAGGTTATACAACATATTGCAACAAAATGTTTGCACCCAATGTTATTCAAAGTGTTTTGTAAACATAACATCACTTTGGTGGCATTTTTGTACATAAAATGTACAACCCAACTAAAATGTTATGAAACCGTTTTGATTTTTAAAAACATTTTATAAACTCTTGTGTTTTGCTGGGAGCCTTGTATTTGTACAATGTATTAGACAATGCTGTACTGAAGTGGCAATTTCTATGTGATAAAAACATTTTTCCTAATTTTAATTTCACTAATAGACTTGTCCACTAAAGAAACAACTTTGCACATTTTAAATTTCCAACAACCTTATACCGTATTAGGATAACAAAGCACTACAATTTCACATTGGTTACCAAATTATATCAATATCTTTCATGGAAAAAATCACAAGATAAAAATACGAATCAGTAAATAACCCAAAATCAATAAAGTGACACGATCAAGGGGAATGAGTCGGATGTCGCTAACATTGATTTTCAGATATTGGCAAAGAAAGTGTTAAAAAATGCTTTTGTTTTCTATTGTTTTCAGCGATTGATAAAGTGACGTAACTTCGCAAAGAAAAGTCGTATCACCTTGGGGTTTTCAGTTTCTGAAAGCTCTCAATGTCCTCTTTAGAAACATATGTAAAACTCATTTTCGACCAGGGTCGACATGTGACTCATTCCCCTTGATCATGTCACATATATCTAACATCCCAATCACATCAATGGCTTCATACTCAATTATGCAGTTAAATAACCACTTATCATATTTTCTCTAATTAAAGTCACCGGGGCTTAACATGTTTGAAAGGGGGTGTTTATTAGGTCTTTTTACAATGACGATTCCAGAGGAAATCGTTAGGTATAATAAATCTTCAAAATCACACCGAAATGATGAACTTATGATCAATGACTTACGGTTTACTTCTGGCAATTACCGATTGTGTGTGGCAAGCTTACTTACATGTATGGAATTCGAGCATTTTTAAAACTTTTGGTTGATGAAAAAATGGGGACATCTATTAGAGGGGTATTAATTAGAGAAAGTATACAGTATTTACATTTCAATACTAAGGTAAACCAATCGGAATCATAAAATTAGGATCAAGTGTTAAATTACTGATTAAAAATGATTAAAGAAAAAAGTGCTAAAATATTTGACAAATCAGGACCTTTAACCTCACATTTATTATAATTGACATAACAAGTGGCATTTACCCAAGGGTCACTGTGTCCAAGTCCCATTTAAATCTATCAAAGCATGCATAAGAAATAATGACCCAATGTTATAACCTTTTGGTTAATATACACACCCTTACTTCAGTCACAGCCATTGGCAACACAATTAAGGTCCGTTCATACTACACCACAATTGCTTTGCTGTGCGTTGCCACACTGCATCGTACTTCAGAATACTGCATTGCAGTATCACAAAAACTTTTTTACATGGAAATGCGACGAGTTGCGGCAAAAAGTAATCGATATGTCGGCAATGTACTGTACCGCAAAGCAATTGCGGTGTAGTATGAAAGGACCTTTACTATGTGTCATCTTGTATAGCAGACGACGCAAAAACAATGAATAACTCAAGATTATGAAACCAGTAAGTATGACACAGATTATGCTTTAGAAATTGCACAAATTAAGTGACAGCATTTTGTAGCAAATTAAGGTCATATAACTTCCAGTAATTTATACAAATCATAGAACGTAAACTTTAAATACCGTAATAGCGAGATTTTGTTACATGTTTTGGATGACATGTATGTGTAGAACGGGCAAAAGCTGTCTTTGTAAAGGTCAAGATAAGCTATCTATTACAAGTTAACTTGCCAAGTTAAAATTAAGATGCCGCTACACGCGTACATACAAAACATGTGGCTAAATCTCCCTAATATACTCAACCATACACAACTCAGGTATGTATATATCACAATCTTTTATAAAAACAATTTCATACATTGAACCAGCACAATACTTAACTCTGAACACTTATCCAGTAGCTGTTAAATATTACTTGCATAGTTAATTTAACATGTGTTGATTTTGGTTGTACTACAATTATTTTAAACATCATATTTTTTCTCTTTTCAATTGTACCATCATATTATTGTGATTTTTGCATAATGTCAAATAAGACATGTAAATTTTGAATGGAGCAATCCCTTAATTTATCTAAAAGATAGAGAGACAGGCAGCAGCATATCAATATTTTGACTGTGAAACAAATAAGTGGGCTATAGAGGCAGCATACATGTACAGGTTTAGTTAACAGTGCCTTCTCATCCCTATTCACCAATTCAACATGATTTTAACAAAACGACTAATATGCAAATATCACAATATTTGCTTAGATTTCAGCACCAATGACAATCAACTGACAGATCAAAGCAGGTCATACACAAAATTATTAGTATTTATACAACTTAGGATTTTTTTTATACATAAGATTGATTTTGTCAGTTTTCAATCACCATTTACAATTATTATTTGATCTGTATTCTGTTTACTTTAGACCTTACAAAGATTAGATGTTCTAAGAACAGCACAAGAAAGCAAGCTACATTATCATGTTAAACACAACACTGCATGCACTTTGGGACAATTAAAAAAAATACCTTGAATACAAACTTTACAAAATATATTGCCACAACAAGACCTATTCCACTCAATACTTCCAAACAAAATATGTGTTTAGTTTCAACTTAAGTGCATTCTAAGAGGTGTCACATTTCCATGCATTTGTTTGAATGCAGAGAGTATTAAGCGCTCCACAGACTCCGAGTATTGTACGTACAATATTGTATGCAACATATCTACGTTATTTAATCTATTGCCATTCTATTTCCAGTAATGTTTAAGTTCTAATGAATGTTTGATGACAAAAAAAAAGCGATAATATGTTACATACAATATGTAGCAGAAATATATTATCGATTTTACGTCATCAAACATTCGTTAGAACTTAAACATTACTGGAAATAGAATGGCAAAAGATTAAATAACGTATATATGTTACATACAATATTGTACGTACAATAAAAAGTCTGAATACTGCTTTACTTGTAAAATTAACCCCTAGAATGAGTTATACCATTTTAAATCCACACTCACCCATTGGAAGCCATGACCTTGATCTCCCACACAAAGGGTGTAGATCTTAAATAGAGTCACCCATGCAGGTAATCCCATTTGAAATTAATACTCCCTCTTAGGAAGATTAAGGTCATGTATGAATTTCAACTGGAATAGCCCAATGGATCTTTGTAGATATATGTAAAAATGTCTAATAATAAAGCAAAAGAGTTGATGCCATATGAACAGTGTTGAGTAGATATGATTGGGTATATGTGACCGTACAGACGAATGAGCGTAAATGTCCTCAATTGTATTCTGAGTTACAGTGTAAAATGGGCATGAAGGTCGTATTCATAGGTACCTCAATTTGGTGCTACGTGTACCTCATTTAATGAGATACACGTAGCACCAAATTGAAATACCTATGAATATGACCTTCATGCCCATTTTACACTGTAACTCAGAATACAATTGAGGACATTTACGGCTCATTCGTGGTGTACGGTCACATATGAGAAACGTAATCAACATTAACACCCTTCCTCCTCCAGTTTCATTTATAGGCTTTTGTCGATCATTTGGTTTATTCCCTCAAAGATACATAGATCTGTAGAGCTGCAATACAAAGCAAAGGCTGCCCTCTTCACAATTTTGTCTAAATCCAAGAAAAGAAAATCAAAACATTCTGAAAGCCAATGTACAATTCAATGCTTTTTGTACATTTTTCTGCTACGACCAAGACAATTTACTGCAATTTTGATGCACAAAAAAACTTGGGGAAAGAGCAAAGCCATGAACAAAGCCAATCTTCTTCACAGAAAATCGCAGTGGAACCCCAACATTGTGGCAAAGAATGAAAAACGCAACTTGTCCGTAAAAATGCACACAAAGCTACTGTATACGCCAATATTTTCGCGTACAGATTTTTTCGCAGTTCCAAATATCACCGACAATTTCGCGAGGTGTTAATTCGCAGTCGTTGGCAACTTATATAATAAAATACATAAGAAGTTTCTTCATTTGAACATATTCGCAGGTAATTATTTTCACGGGAACATATTAATCCGTGAAAATAAAACCACCGTGAAAATATCAGCGTATACAGTATTATACACGAGCCTTTTATAATATTTGATTTGACCTAGCATGTCAAAGTGTTTCCAAACCCAGTCATGCATCATTCCAGTATGGAATCAAATGCTAAATGGGATTGGACCAAGTGAGAATAAACCTACGTCTCATGGTACACTTCAATAGCATTACTTATGGGACAAATCACATAAACATTTTCTACACAGAGTGACCATTTTTTCACTTGAATACCCATTGAAATATGTGCATAAGTGGAAGCTATGAAAACATTTAAAACATTCTAAGTGAACAATAAACTTGTAAGTGCTGTTATGGTACAACTTAAGTAAGGCACTTTCAGGAGACTTTAGTTTTAAAATCATCTTTTCCTAGTGCAGGTATATGTGTACTCTAGCACCAACGTAACTGAAACTGAAGAAAAGCACGTATAATTATTCAGAATATTCTAATACACATAGCATGACTAGCAGTACTTCAAAAGTATAAAGTTACAAATGTGATTGTTAATTGTATATTTTCAACTGAAATAACAATACTTGAAATGTTTTAATCAAAAACCATTTAAATGTACTCTATCATCTATTATCATGAATTTGGCATACTAACAAATACTATAAATTGTTCCTATTTAACCTGTGAATTGCCCTGCAAGATTTACTGCGCTGGGCAGCAATAATAGCAAAAACAACTTTGTGCTGGAAATAAAGTCAATAACATTGTCCTCTATGAAACTTGAGGACCAGTTTATAGTTATCTGATATGGGCTATTCCATTTAAAATCTACACTACCCCTGTGCAAGATTTTGGAAATATCTACCACAGAGGGAGTATGAATTTCAAATGGAATGAATACATTAGCAGCTCTATTTGAAACTCACCCTCCCTCAGTAGAAGATTCAGGTTGAATCTTTTTCAGAGTATGTATGAGATTCAAATGGAGCTGCTTAATCTGTTCATTCCTTTTGAATTAAAATTCATGCTCCCCCTGTGGGTGGTAGATATTTCCAAAATCTTCGACAGGGGTAGTAAAGATTTTATATGGAATAGCCAAATTTGTCAGTATGCAGTGATCATGATGATATAACAACTGATTGCAATACCTCTATACCACTTATAGAATATGGTAAATATTTCAGGTACATGTAAAGCCAAGTATGCTTAGAAGTTTTGATCATTGAATTAGTATAGAGAATGCTGACTCTGGCATGTTTGGTTGTCACTCATGGAGAGGGAAATTATTGTGTTCCTCCATATTGTTTATGATATGCATAATACCTAGTTTTGATACCACATACTACTGCAAACCTTTACATGGCATGTCTTTAGTGGTTAATTATCATTCAAATTTGACCTCAACCATAAAAATGCAGGAGGTTCCCATATTCTACCTCGTGATGATTTATATGGAGTTGGGGTTCTCTCAGTCTTACATTATTTTGCATTTTGAAAAATTCACTGTTCTATATAAGTGATGCACAGTGTATCCAGTCAGCACATACAATTAAAAATTAAGAGAGACTTATTCTCTTGTTAAAACTGATCCTCAGCGAAATTCATATTCTGTGCACTACCTGCCGATTGTTCACCTCCAGGTACTTGGTTTGTACCATATGAGTCCCAATTACCCCTTCCTCGTCCACGACCCCTCCCTCTTCCCCTGCCCCGTCCCCTACCCCTCCCTCTACTCATGACCCTTCCATACTCTGAGGGGTTTTGCTCGGATGCAGGATTGGGATTCATGTGAGGCGGAGGACCATCATATCTACTGCGTGAATCAAAACCACCACGACCCCTGTAGTGACCTCTACGAGACTGTTCAAAGTCTGGCTGAGGCATATAATCGTCTCTACGTGGACTTCCTCGTCTTGGACTTGAATAGCCATACTGATTAACTCTCGGTCTACCAACAACTGTAATACTCTGTTGCTCTTCCACTTGTGGAGGCGCTGGGACATTACTCTGCTCAATTTCTGGTTGTTCTTGCTGTTGCTCTGTTTCTGGTTGATCGACTTCACTTGCCTGAGCTTCACCAGCAGCTGCTGTTAGCTCTTCATTATGTTTTTCTCCATCTTCTTTCTGTTGTGATTCACTTGTGTTTTCTTCACGTGGTGCCTCTTTTGATGTTGTTGCTTTAGGATCTACATTGGCTAGACTACCTTGCGGGGCATCTCCAATCTTCTCTGATGGTTCGTCCATAAGTGGTGTACCTGGAGGAGTCCCTGGTTTCTCTTCTTCTTCCTCCTCTTCAGGCTCATCCATAAGTGGTGTACCAGGTGGTTGATCATCATCATCATCATCATCGGTTTCAGCCTTCAGACACTCTGTCCTCATTGCTTCATCTTGCGAAGTATCTGGTAATGCAACATTTTCTTCTGGTTGAGTTGTCACACCCGAATCATCTCCGGTACTTTGGTCTGTTGATAACCTTTCTTCTCTGACATTTCCATCTTCACTTTTCAGTTCCCCAGTTTGAGAAGTCTCAATTTCTTGAGAAGAAACACTTTGTACTGGCGGTTCCTTAACTTCACCTGTTGTGTCTTTACTCTCACTACTTGTTGGGACTGTTGAATCTGTTTTTTCAACATTACTTGATATGTTCATTGGTTCTTTATTGATGTCACTGGACTCATGATTCATTTCTTGATTGGGATCACTGGGTGTTACTATTTTTTCTTTGTTAATCTCAAGTGATGGTGCTGTTACATTATTGTCATCCGACGGTGTCACAGACTCTTTATTTACATCGCTACATGGTTCTGTCTTGACAACATCTGACAATACTTTCTTTTCTTCACTGATAACAGCCGATGGCAATGTTGTTTCTGTGTTTACCTGAGTTGGGCTTCCTCTTGGAGAGCTCTCTCTACTAAGACGAACATCAACAGGTATTGTACGTATTGCTACTTTCTTGGGTTTACCCCACTCTGATGCTGCAGTCCACTTAGGCTTAGATGTCATACCAGGCATAGGCCCAGAGCTGGTAGGCTTAGATGCCATATCAGGTGTAGGCCCAGAGCTGGTAGGCTTAGATGCCATATTAAGTGTAGGCCCAGAGCTGGTAGGCTTAGATGATACATCAGGTGTAGGCACAGAGCTGGTTTGATGATAATCCGACATTTCAGTTTCAGTTTTGACTTTGGTATCCATTTTCTCTATTTCATTGGCTTGTGAATTTGATTGTTCTATATCACTTTTAGTCCTCTCTTCTTTCATTTCACTCTTAACCACTATATTCTCACTTCCAAGTGCCGACTCTGAAGCCAGAGTAAGCCCTGGTATTTCCATAAATTGCATTGTATTTTCCTCTTTCACAGGAGGCAGCTCATCTTTGATAACCATGTCAGTTATCTGAGATTGAGCAATGTTGTTGCCAATGGTATCTTTCTCGGTCTGAGTACCTTCTACAACACCTTCCATAGGAAAAGATGGTTCATCTACAGGTTCAGTCTTGACAGCATTTGACACATGTGGTTCATCTGCAGACTCAGTTTTCATAGAAACTGACACATGTGGTTCCTCTTCAGGCTCAATTTTCACAGGATTTGACACAGGTGGTTCTTCTGCAGGTTCAGTCTTGACAGAATTTGACATAATTGAATCAGGATCAGGCTTCACAGAGACATTTCCTACAGTAATATTGGTTTCTTGAGCTGGCTGGGATGAGATCTTGGCAGTTTCGTTATCATCAGGGACTTCTTTCTTGACGTCTATTACAAGCTTTCTGTGTCCACCTGCATCACTCTCCACACCACTCTCCTCAGAACTACTAACCACTAGGGTTTCTTGGCTCGCAGACAATGCTGGTTTTAGTAGTAATCCTGAACCTGTAGGTTTTTGTTCTTCGGCTGAAACCTTGTCTAATGTGGTCGGTGATTTGAAAGAACTGTCTAGAGATGATCTGGGAGTCCTAACGAAAGGCGTTCCTGGAATGTCATCAAATGGTGTGTCCAAATCACCAAAACTCTGAAAGCAACAATGAGAAACAAAACATCACAATGGCTTGACTAATTTATCAGATTACATCAAGTTAGAATTTAAATTGAAACCTCACTAATCCAGAGTATGAAATGCATTCAAGTCTGTGATCTGTCTCTACAATAGAACTATAAAAGTGTGTAATCCAAGCTTGAATTTACTGTCTGATTCCATGGGATATAAATTTGAAGTGCAATGACTGTTGCAACAAACCCACACACACACTCATGCCTACAGGTATTCCTTGCCAAACAGGGACTATATCCCAGACTGTTTATCCCGCAGATGTTTTGTCCAATTTTGACTGCCTAACCAGCAACGTTTTGAGCTTTACAAACATTTTACACAAATTGCACATTAATTTTGTCAACCAGTAACTGCTTTCAAATGCATTTTTAGGTTATTTGAAGCTCATGTCAAACACTAGGGAATGAGAACCGGTGAGTTCCAACAAATGTCCCCAGTTGGAATGTAAAGTTTCATCAAATTGCCTGCCTTTGAGGGGGGTTACATACACACCCAGCTCAAATGCAAACCCACACATTAATACAAAAACATGAACTGAAGACCGGTTTTCTGAACAATAAAATTTGTCTATGAAGTAAGGAACAAAAATTGCAAATATTATATACATATTTCAGTACATGAATAAATGGGTTTAGACATGCAGGCTTACCTCTAAAGCATCTTCATAACACATTGGATGATATGTCTGAAAAAAAAAATGCAGAAATAGACATGTAAAACTAACAATGATTTTCTTTATTTCATCCTCTTTCAACATGCACATGTAAACAAATATAGGTTATAGTGTAGAACCGATCATCTCTTTTTCTGCATCCGCCGATCTCCTATCGTTTTTGTTTTTGATCGGCCAATCCCATTCAGATTTCCGATTCATACATTTAGTAATCACGGCCGTGAAACTGTGCATCAAACTATAATATCAAAACATGGAGTGCACCACTTCATATTATACATATATATTATTCATATCATACTCACAAATCTTGAAATATTATTTCAAGATTTGTGAGAGTCACACACCTAGAAATCTACCTCTGATAAAAGCAAAATACTTCAACAAATCAGTTCTGCACTTTCTGGGAATCATGAGTTGCTGAATCTTACAGGTGTAGTGTGTGGAGAAAACTAAAATAAGCACCTCACAAAGTCCACATTTTTAACAGAATTGATTACAAGCAATACAAGGTGATTTTCGAACCACAAGTCTTGCCTGTGTTCGCGACCACCTGCTTTTGTACTGACCTTGGGTAACGGAAGGTTTAGCAATAAAATAGATATGAGCAGGTGACACATTTTGTTAGCTGCAATATGACACCTCCAAAGAATTAGGAATGATTAAGATTTTAATGATATCTGGTGGTCTCATTTCAAAAAGTTATGTCTGTTACTGTGTAAAACGATGCAGTTTGATGGGTATCAATCACACACAATGTTCTTGAAATTGAAAAGACCATAGTCAGTGCAGGTGCCCACAGATCGCATGTTGACAGTCACTCAATTCTGCCAAAGTAAAAACATCTCAGGCTAAACAATCCTACACCGTGTGATCTGATTGAATTGGCAACATCAAACTGCACCAATTTCACAAAATCTTTTAAAATCTGCAAGTTTCAAATTCTTCAAACAAGTGTGGTATACAATGTCATCAAACTGCAGCAAATAAAAATTCTTTGCATATTTGCATCAATTTTAATATTGCAATCATGTCAAACTTATGGCCACTCTACTATAATCAAATTAAGTAATTCTTGGCCAAACTGGAACACTGTGAACGCTAGTGGCTCCGCGATAAACACACGCGAATATAGCACGGTACAGAAGAAAGTATACACGCGCCCTACACTGCGTACACGCTTAGTACACTACATGGACACAACACGCATGTTCCAGTTTGGCCAAGAATTACTTAATTTGATTATAAGTGTGGACTTTCATTTTGTGTGGAGTGTAATTAAGTTGTATATTTTGAGTGTTGCATGTTTTAATTTTCATTTTAAAAGGCCATGTCATGATAATCTAACACCTTGTGCCCTTTTATAGTGTCCATTACAATGTACTACCCCTCACACTATGATAACTTAAGTTCACAAGCTTTAAGTTCCTCACTAAGACTTTGAGGAATAAATAAGAAGTTGTTGACAAATTAAAACTGGTAGTATATTTTGTGTCACTCACCTGGTCCAATTTACAATGTCACACATCGTTGTGTAGAATATCCATGCTTTGTGAGAGTTGACTCTGGACGAAAGTGCAACTTTACAAACTGCCACTTTTCTTACATAATGAGCCAATGTGACCGAACGCAATATGTGATATTGTAAATTGGACCAGGTGTGTAAAACAAAATAGCTACCAATATCTTCCATAATTTTTTTAATATTTAAAAAAGTCTTATGGGAACTTAGAACCTTTTATATATCCATAAAACCATACCTTTCCTTTATGCCTGAGTGCATCTCGTAATAGCCACATCTCTTCATCTTCATCAAAGTACTGTTCAAATGCTTCATGGCATATGCTGCAGATCTGTGGAAAACAATCAATATTTCAAGCTCAATTATAATTATAATGATGATTAAATATTTTAGACAAACGTCAAGTAAATTTTAAGGGATCTGGTATGAACGTTGCGACAGTATTTTTTGTGGGACATGAGAGCACATCAGACATATCGAATTGAATTCTGAATACGAGGAATGTCCTTCTGGTATCAATTAATTTAACATTTTAAATTAAGTCACTGGGCGGGAAAAACCGCAATATGTACTTTTGGCCCTTGAACATGGATAAAGCCTTGTAGATGTAGACTTTATATTGAAGAAGTTGCTTCATCCATGTTCAAGGGCCAAAAGTTCATGCAGGAAACACCGCATATTAACTGTTGGCCCTTGAAAATGGATAAAGCCTTGTAGGTGTAGACTTTATATTGAATGGTTTGCTTCATCCATGTTCAAGGGCAAAAAGTACATATGAGGGTTTTCCCGCCCAGTGACGATATATATTTAAATATTTAACAGTCCTCGAAGTAAACTTTCTAAATCTAATATAAAAGTGTATGTAGCTGGGATGAAAAGCCAACGATCAATTGGCCAAATGTTGACCTTTTGTATTGAAGATATGGATTTTTTCCCAAAAGCACCAAAAAAAAAATCAGGTCTTTAACATCACTAGCAACAACAAATCTTCAGAGCAATTACATCTGCTGAAGATGCAGGTTGAGCTGTTGTAAGCAATCCGGTGAGTGTACCTATTTGAGTAGCGTAAAAGTCTTACAGGATTCAGTGTTTCTACACTATGATAGCCTTATACATAATGTCACCTGCCTTTTTCTATATGCCTTTTCTATTGATATTTTTGATATGCCGTATTGTTTGTATTAAACGAGGGGCACACAGAAGCGCATGGAACATGATATTTTATCATAATTAGGTAATGAACTGGATGGAAGTTTCATATTTAGGTTGTCCATGCAATTTTTGATCGTCACTGAGATGACTAATACAAGTTTTAAGCTTACTCACAAGTATAGGGGGATCATTTAATACAAACAATATAGTATACACTTTCAAAACAAATATGTTCCCTGCTAAATGTATTTTTAAGGGATGTCCTTATCACTTACATCATCATTTTCGACATCATTGTTGATAGGTACACTGCTAACTCCATCTTTCTCAATGCTCTCAATCTTCTCCTGCACCAAGGCTTCAAACACATCACTTTTGGCTGCAATGAAAAATGTACAAGCTATTAAATCAGAATCATGCAAAAAAAGCAATGCGCTAACATGCAAATTTTAAAACATATGCGCACAGGAATCTGAGCCAAACCTTTTTTTTGGCTGTATCACTAACTCAATACTAAATCTTGCTCCTCTTACCAGATACAAACCTCATCCGATTTATAAGGTATTTAGTCGCAATGCTCATTTCAATCTGTCTGTGTGCCTTTATTAATTCTGTAATATCTAGTAGGTAAGAAGCTAAAGGAGCTAAGGAGGATTTCGTGATCCTAGCATCCTCTTTTTATGACATTTTTCAGTAGATATCCACGAAAAAAGCTTACTTCCAAAATTTCAGTTGATTCCGATTATGCGTTTGCGAGTTATGCATGATTATGTGTATTACACTGCTCCATAGACAATGTGTTGTAATTTCGCTCAAATTCAAATTTGGCGATATTTTTTGCTAAACGAATTAATCTGCAAGAGATATTTGGTACATAAACATTATGTAGCCAGAGGTATCCAGTGGTGTAAAAATCTTTTTTTGGCAAAAGTGGGGGGATGAGGCTGTGGATCACGAAATGTCCCTTTTAGGGTATTCTACATGAATCAAATCAGCCTAGCTTTTGACTTCACAGACTGACAACCCATAAGCATTCCTCTGATTGTAAGTTCATAAACCCAGGGGTTTATTTCACAAAGCAAGCCAAAACCATCATACATCAAAGTCAAATTTGAGATGGTTTACGACTGATATATGCATCCTATGTAATTAGGACTTGCAACAGGAACTATTCCTATGGTAACTAATAATATTTTTCTTTTTACCTTCTTGTTCATTCATTTCTTCAAATTTCATCCAATCCTCCAATGGGTAGTACCATTTGCGACATGTAACAACTTTGTGAGTAGTGTCTGTCTTCTTTTGATTCTGCCGGAAGTGCCAGTCAAGATGTTTACGATATCTGTCCATCTCATCTGTGACAAAACGCATGCCGCATGACGAGCACTTTGTACCGCAATATATTCTCCTGATTACACCTGGTTGACGGCTGTATAAAAAAGAGAATCAAACAATTAATGAGTAATTTAACCGTTTCACCAAGGGGTTTCTCTTGAAGCCTTTATGGTCTATGATAACTGATTAGACCTCTATTTCAGTTTTCATCTCTAAAATGGGCTATTCCAGCTGAAATCCATACACCCCCTATGGAAGACATGATCTTCATCTCCCACACAGGGAGTGAGAATTTCAAATGGGGTTACCTGAATGGGCGAATCCATTTGAAATCTATAACCCCTGTGTGTGAGAAGGTCATGTCTTCCAAAGGATTGTATGGATATTAACTGCAATAGCTGATATTAAGCGACTGACGCACGCTTTTGTGAATTTATGCTAGCGCTAACTACTTTGACGACTTACAAACTCATATCAAGTTTTCGGGTCTTTTAGCACAATAAAATCATGAGGGACTCCATATTTTTCAAATGTTGAAAATTATAATTGGACCCCATTATTTGTGTCTAAGACCCCCAAAAATTGTTTGGGACCCCATAATTTTTCAAATGTTGCAGATTTTGGGGTCCAACTGGACCCCATAATATTTGGACCTTGCGGGAACCCTGCACGCAGTGTCACAAGGTATATATTCGCAAGCGAAGTGTTATGTGTAATCCGATTATCACCATGTCAACTGGATCACGCTTTCGTTCTACACCACGATCGAAATGATCGCAACACAAAGTAAATGGCATGCACTACCAATACCAAAAGGTGCGTGATCCAGTTACGTAAGTTACGTAACCACTTCGCTGGTGAATTACAGTCAACTTAGTAATAGTCATGTAACCCTAGACAGGTAAGGCAGAGACAACATGATAATTACACTTACACTTTGAGCACATCAGATTTGAGTCCAATCTCTGGAATGAACATTTCTTCTGGTGTACATGGTTCCATAACAATCTTTAAATTATCCAGGTCCAATGGTTGTGAACCATCTTGTGAATCCTCTGCTGCCATTGACGGCTCAGCAGGGGCTGATGCTGGTGCATCGGACGATGGCGGGGTGTTCTGTGGGGAGTCGGATCTAACTTCTCTGATGATGCCAGTTTGAAGTAGTTTGGAGAAGAGAGAATTGATGTCTACTTGAGTGCTCAGTTCAGCAGGTGAATCTGTATTGATTGTGTAAAAATGAACTCATCATTAATCCCTGATATTGCGATCATGCAAAGCCATTTGAAGTAAAGCCCTGTGGGGCAAGATATTTTACACCCCAAAATTGGCATTTCCCACATAATACCAACCCGACCTGACCTTAACAATTAGGAACAATCCCGCCCATTTCCAACATATTTTTTACACACACCGAACCAGACGATCTATTTTTTTAAACACATCAGACTGGCTGATCCAAACTTTCTTATCTGTTATAGCCTTCCAGATCCGATCAATGTTACTGAAAACTAAGAAAGGCGACCGAACATGCATTATAATGTTCACATGAAACCTCAAAATGAAACATTTTGTGGAGATGCGAAAAAAAATGCCTCAAGTGGCGTTTTCATTTTTGGATGTGGAAGACAAATTCTTTGCTCAATTTGTACATTTTGGTGCTATTGAATAATACTGAAATGGAAATCAATACAAATTTCAATTCAAGTTTTCATATTGGACATTAGATTTCATAGCTAAGTTTGTGTGAAGTGGGTAACAAAATTAGAAAATCATTGTAGAAATATTTGCGGTCTGTTATAGGTAGAATTACCTGCAACAATTTTCTATACTATTTATCCTTTGTAGGTACCGATAAAAGCACATGTCAATGTTATAAAGAGCTATTTGTATCAAGGGGTCACTGAGTGATGGCACTATATGACCAAACCAACGGGGAGCCAAACAAACACTGCCTTTGAAAGTTACAATGTAATGAATGTTGCAATTACCTCTTCCTTTGGGTCTCTGCAATTGTGCTGCAAGATGTGGAGGCATTCCTGGTATATCTGGTGGAATTTGTGGCTGGGGCATTACTAGTCCTGCAGGACCAGGACCCATTGGTCCTCCTGGCATGCCTTGGATCATTGGGCCTGGACCCATATGCATAGGTCCACCAGGCGCTGGTCCTCTCATCTCCATACCACCGGGAGCTTGTCCTCTGAAGTCTGGGCCACCTGGAATGGGTCCTTGTATGTTCGGGTCACCAGGACCTGGTCCTCTAATTATTAGGCCAGCAGGAACTGGTCCTCTTATCATGTCAGGGCCACCAGGTATTGGTCCTCTCATCATGTCCGGACCACCCGGACCTGGACCCATCATATCAGGACCACCTGGATGAGGTCCACGAATCATGTGTCCTGGAGGACCTCCTGGGAATGGCCCATGTTGTTCCAACATTGGAGGTCTGATTTCCATTTGCAATAAGCTTGGCGGACCTTCCTGTATGAATCCTGGTCTTATGCCTGGATGACCGGGCATACCTGGCCTCAACATTGGTAATTCTTGCATTCCAGGTCCAAGTAAGCGAGGTCCTTGTTGCCCTGGCTGTCCAGGTGGACCAGGTTCATGTTGCTTGGTGATATCATTGAAATGCTGCGCAAGTTGTTCCAGAAGAGCAGGATTGAAACTACCATCTGGATTACTTGGGCTACTTGAAGGGTCCCCAAGTAATTGGGCTAATATTTGAGGTGGTAGCTCGTTCACTAATGACTCCAGCTGTTGATGGGACACAAGAGGAACAGCTGATTTTGATTTCCTCCTGGACAGTATTTCTGGTAGTATATCTTTCAATGCATCAGGCGTCAGTGGAATCATATCTGGTGGACCATCTAGCGGTCTCCTAGGTGGTCCTCCTGGACGTCCATCAGGTGGGCCATGTTGAAAACCTGGGTGGTCTGGTGGTATCCTATAATAAGAGAAATATTAAGGTTAGTTATAGGCTTTCTTTATAAGATTATAGACAAGCTGACACACATGTACATTTGATACACCCTCTATCTGTCTCAGACAAAAAGTGCAGGGGGAAAGTAGTTATATTTCATTTACATGGAGGAAGTTGATTTTTTGCATAATTTACAACAATGTTATCAAACAAGTGCTACAAGCTACATAATATCACAAATGTCAACAACCAAGGTATTGCAAGTTGGTTTTTCAAAATATTTTGTGGTTTGCCATGAACGCTCCTGTTTATTTTGCCCTGGCATGAAAGAACAGATTGCTTTCTGAATATAAACATGTGATGCCATAGGTCAACTCTGTAGGATACTATATACTCGCATGAGGCCTCGGATCAGTGAATGTAGGCATTCTCAGGGTTTCCAAAAAACTTCCAATTCTAAAATGTCCAAGATGATAGACAGGACAACATACTTAATCAAATACCCATAACTTTGCCAAACTTGCTTCTCACATTGCAAGGATTTAATCTGTGTTTTACAGTCATTTTTACCAAGCTTGATTGTCACTATCTCTGAAGATTTCCACATATCCATGACTTTTTGATAACCAAATCCATGACCTATAACCTTTCCATGGTCCACAATCAAAATGCCATGACTTTTTGCCATCTTTTTAAACAATTGTCTGAATTTTTCAGACTCTGTGGTAACATTGGTTTTGTTTTTTTGTGTGGGATCATTCCAAATATTTGTTAGAAAGGCAATTACAACAACACTATTTGCAATCTTAAATAGTCTACAGTATTCTTGGCATTGAATGGAAACTGTACAAACCCTCCCAAGCTTTAATCGCACCTGGTAAAATTTTTGTTTCATCAAGTGATCTGCAACCTTTAAGAATCCAATATATTTCCACATGAATAATTACTCCTTGTCAAATACATTCCTTTGAAATATTCCACCATGAATTCATCTTTGCATGATACTTTTGCCCGTAACGTTTTTCCAGTGGCGTACACCACAGAAAAAAAAACCCTGCTATGTATGTTGCAACTGCTTATCATGATATGGGCTTTAGTCATCTTGCAACTATTCATAATTTAAATGAAATAATCAGTAAACGATGTTATAGTTGTTTCTTATTTTATACAATAATAAAAACAAACAAAACATACCTTTGAGGTCTACCATGTGGTCCCCTTTCATCAAAATCTGGTGGTGGTCCTCTATCCCGAGGATCTCTTGGATGTCTTCTGTCATCTCCAGGTCCTCTTCTTCTACCGCCTTGATTGTATGGTCCAAATCTTCTATCATCAAAATCTTCTGGATGATCTGAGTCCATGAATTGTGGAGGGCCATCTCTGCGATTGCGTGATGGATGAGGTCTGTCATCTCTATCAAAGGGCTCTGGTCCTGGTCCTCTCCTATCAGGCCATCCTCTTCGTCTGTCTTCATATCTTTGCATAAGAGGTGCGGCACCTCGTGGGGGTTGGGCATCAATTTCTCTATCCAATCTTGGAGGCGCGTCAATATTTCTTGATTCAAACTCATGTCTCGGTGGTCGCCGCCTCAGTTTTAATGGTTCCTCACGTTGCAAAGCTGGTGGTCTATCACCTCTTCCTCGTCCCCTTCTATTGGCATCAGATTTCATTCTCTCTTGTTCTCTAGTAGGAGGTGGTCTACGATTTGGTGGCTCTTCTGGATGCAGCCCTGATCTTCCAGGTTCAGATACAGGTGGTCGTCTAGGGATCCTTTCCATGAGAATTGTCCTATGTGGCTCATCTGGGTGTCCTGGAGGTCTTCTTTGAGGCTCTTGCATGGGTCTGGGTAGCCTTTCATCTTGATCTCTGCCACCCATCATTTCACGACGATTAAGTGATGGTCTGTCATCTTTGTCCTGCCCTGCAATGAGAGGTGGTCTATCAGGTAGGATTCTTTCATCTGTATCTCTGCCTTTCAAGAGTCTTTCATCTTTATCACCACTTAATGGGAGTTTCCTTTCATCTTTATCTGACCCAGATTGCCTCATGTAAGTATCACTCAATGTCCTGGCATCACCAACTAACTTTGTAGGTCTCAGGTCCACATCAACTGTTGGCATTTGTCTCTCATCTTGATCAACAGGTGGCAATTGGGGCACTTGTTTTGGAGGTTCATCTGCTCCTGGGAGTCGAGAAGGATCCATCAGCCTCATATCAACATCACGTGCTGGAAACAAAGTAGTCATGTCATCAGAATCAGATTTTCGTCTGCCTCCTTCCATTTCCTTTACCATTTCCATAAAGCGTGGATCAGCAGGTCGATCTTCAGCAGTAGGACGCGCCTCTTTGTCCCATGCTTCTTCTACTCTCATCTTTTGGAATTGGTAGAGTTCACTGAGCTGCTTCAGAAGCTGCTGGTGCTGCTCAGGACTTAACTCCCCAGAATGAAGCTGCTTCTGAGCCTGAAAAAATAAAACATATATTATTTAAGAATAGTTTGATAACTCATTTGTGAGAAGCCACATAAATGTCTAGTTTCTTTAATGCGACCAATGAACTTCTGATACAAGTGACATTTTTTTGCAAGTGCTTGTGAATTGGCCAAATAACATCCAAAATCAGTGAACCACTGATAACTTACACTGTGAATATCTTCTAATGTCTACTGTGTCACAAATTAGAAACAAGATACTAAATACATGACAACGAATCTTCTGCTAGTGCTTGCATATTATTACTGTTATTTTTGTGTCAATTCTAATTTAGACACTGGATGATAAGTATTCTGTTTGGATAATGGTGATAGCTAGATTGGTGCATCCACAATTACCCTCTATTCCTGCATATGGTACAAATGATCTTCAATGACAGACCACAGTGTTGGAATATTTTGTGAACATAGGCAAATCATTTCCATATGCTAATCTGATATGTACTTTATAAAAAATAAGGCCATTATACGTAAGTGTTTCACTGATTGATGGAAAGAAATACAGTTGATTACTGAATGTGCATAAGCTTTTAAAATGAGTTGTCAGAAGTCCAATAACATTCTTAATAAAATTTCATTCACCTTGCATTTTACCAAGAGCTTCAAGCGTAGTTATTATCCTAACAGGTTTTTTTGATTTACAGAAGGCATGCAGCATAAAATCTATGGCAATTAAGCCACATCAAGTTTTCCATACTTAGAGTGATTACATGTGGACAAGACAAAAAGAAACATCTCAGAAACAAAAAATGCACAAGTGGAGCATGACAACCATCATCACTAACGAACATTCAACCTTGACATATCATAGTCTTGAAATAACAAACATAGAATTATGTAATATAAGAAATTCCATCTAATGACAGTCTGTTGGATGCCTGCATCCATGCTATACAAGCCATGACCAACACCTCATGAGTTACACCAAAGTTGAAAAGAAATTCCAAGTAAATGTGACATGTCAAATGGTATTAACACTTACACTATCTCCAGGAGGCTGTACCAAACAAAGGAATACACAACAAATAAAAAGACAAAACAGGAGACTGGTTTAATACACCAACTACCAATTGGAAAATTGGGCTATGTTAGTAACCTGGGATCAGATCAGATCATAGGATTCTGAATTTGTTGCAATGGTGCACCCTACTGAGCATTTACTGGTATTAAAGCCATACTGTAACATTTTCATTAAAAATAGATTAATATTTCTTTTCCATAATATGTTAGCTTTTACTGTCAGATATGTCCCCTTTTAATTTTGAGCTGAACAACTGAGGGAAAGCAAAGAAAATTGGGATTTACTACCAGCGTCCATGTTGCCAATGCATGTCACTCTGTCGGTCGTGCTACGGTACGGTCCTTTGATGTGTGTACATGACTGTCCCGCACACCATGTACGTACTGTGTTATGATCATCACATACACGGTTGACTAATACATGTATGTCCATTGTAATAGTAAAGTCTTATTCTGATGGTTTATTCAAAATCTTTGATTTTGACAAAACTACAGCACCTAAAGTCTTGACTTTTGCAGGGTATGTTAGTTTAATAAAGTACACTACAATTGTGTAAAAAACAGAATTTTGAAAAATATTGAGGGAATCCTCCTCAGCTAATGTAACAATATGGCGCTAAGTCACTCTAATATATTAGCAGATTAAATTAGCCTCTGTGCACAAACATTGTTTTCAGTCTCTTTTTAAGTACTTTTTGTTATGGGATGAATAACTTCGAAATCAAAATATTGGTTAAAAATCAGACATTCATTGCAAGTCCAGAAGAAGATCTTTTGTCATTTGTTTTTATTTGGTCTTTTTAAGTATCTTTAACTTTGGTCTGTTTTACCAATGGCTATGGATCATCAAAACATTGTCTGGTGATATAAAAAGCATGGACAATTGCTGATTAATTGACTACTCATCCATCTCGATTGAAATTATTATGTAATGGAAAGGCATACATGTAACTACAAACAACCAAGGAGAACACACATACTGGCATTTCAAATATTATACACATGCACCATACCTGAGCTAATATAACACTGTGTTTTTCCAGAGAAAGTTCTTTGGGTATCTTGACATTTGGGTCAATGCTGGATCTCCGTCTTTTACTGGATGGTGAACTGGCCCGTTCCCCAGATGGCCCTGGTTTAGTACCATCATCACTTTTCTTTCCTTCTCTGTCCTTTTTAGCCCTGTGAAAAAATAAATAAATAAAAATTAGTTACTTTTCAATTTTGACAGTGACTGGCATTGGTTTGTTGTGAATTTTGTGTGTCAAATTTGGTTAACTTACCAGTGGCGTAGATTTCTTTTTGACATGGGGGGGGGGGAATGGGGTTGGAAAAAAATTCTTGGAAGTATAGTCAATCCAGCACCTTTTGGCAACCGAATAAGTTTATGGTACAAATGCGCACAAAGCTGAACTGTTGAAATATGCCGGGGGGGCACTTCAATTTGAAATGGATATAGGTGTAGGGCTGGCACTTTCGCACTAAGGGGCATTCGGTGAGAGCAAAATGTAAAAAATAGGGGTCATTGGGTGAGAGCATGATTTTGGCATTCGGTGAGAGTAAAATGTAAACTAGAATTACGCGGTTCGTAATTAAGGTGGCCCCCCACAAAACTATACACCACATGAGGCCACCATATACTATCACAATACCACGTTTGAAGTTGATCAGTGATTGTGTTTAAGCTGGAGAGTGGATTAATGGAAATGAAGGCAAAATGTGCAAATGAGCTCATTAATATTCGTAAAATATGCAAATAAAATGACACAAAACTATTCAGCACATCAGGCCACCATATCCTATCACCGTACCAAGTTTGATATAATATTGGATGGCTGAGCATGATACCGTAACATATCGGATGAGTCATAAAAATATTGGACGAGCCAACGGTGAGTTCGATATTTGTATGACGAATCCGATATGTTATGGTATCATGCGAAATAAGCCATCCAATATTATCATTATTAGGTTTTCTTAACTCCTAATAACCCGGAAAACATAATAATGAAGTTGATCGGTGATTGCGTTAAAGATGCAGAGTGGATTAATGACAATGTAGGCCAAATATATGCAAATGAGCTCATTAATATTCATAAATATGCAAATAACATGACACAAAAGTATACAGCACATGAGGCCACCATAGACTATCACCGTAGCAAGTTTGATATAATATTGGATGGCTGAGCATGATACCATAACATATCGGATGAGTCATAAAAATATCGGACGAGCCAACGGCGAGTTCGATATTTGTATGACGAATCCGATATGTTATGGTATCATGCGAAATAAGCCATCCAATATTATCATTATTAGGTTTTCTTAACTCCTAATAACCCTGAAAACATAATAATGAAGTTAATCGGTGGTTGCATTTCAGCTGCAGAGTGGATTAACGACAATGTAGGCAAAATATGCTAATGAGCTCATTAATATTCATAAATATGCAAATAATGCGACACAAAAGTATACAGCACATGAGGCAACCATATACTATCACCGTACCAAGTTTGAAATTGATCTGTGATTGCGTTTGTACTGCAGAGTGGATTAATGACCATGTAGGCAAAATATGCTAATGAGCTCATTAATATTCATAAATATGCAAATAATGCAACACAAAACTATGCAGCACATGAGGCCACCATACCCTATCTCCATACCAAGTTTGAAGTTGATCGGTGATAGCGTTTAAGCTGGAGAGTGGATTAATGAATTTGCTTCCGCCCGGACAAAAAAACAACCAAACAAACAAAGAAACAAAGAAAGAAACAAACAGGGGAACAAACAACCATCTCGATGATAACATAAGCCCCACATATATGTGGGGGCCAAAAATATGGGGTCATTGGGTGAGAACATGACATTTTTTAAATGAAATCTTTGGGTGAGAGCCAAACAGCGCCATAGAAACCTCAAAATCGAATTTCAAGTTCAAATGGCTTCAAATTTCTTTGTTTTTTCAAAATAAGTAACAAAATCAGTGATAAATGAAAGTTGCTGTTAAAATTGAACTTGTAAGGGTCTTTGGGAGACAGATCAAATGAAAAAATAGGGGGTCTTTGGGTGACAGAACATGTGTTTGTAAAAAAATATGGGGTCTTTGGGTGACAGCAACGCTGAAAAAGGGGGGTCTTAACAGCCCTACATATGCGTCATCTCCAAAGTTGGAGTGCCCCCCCCAGAAATATGGTGCAAAAGTGGAATAAATTTGTGCGAAGCGTGCACAAATTTGGGCTAAAATGGCCAAATATGAGGTTAATTTGGAAACCCACATACAGCCATCAACATTGTGGGATGATTGTGCAAATTACTAAGAATCTTGGGTGTGCCATCCAAATTTAACACCAGGATTGAATGCAGACATGTTTATCAACTCTTATGTTTTGTCTGAACTTGTGTGGAAAGACTATGAAGTCACTATTTCTGTCTGTTTCGGCCGAGAGGGGGGGGGGGGGGCAAGCAATTTTTGGCGTTGTCATTGACAAAAATTTGTCATTGTCATAAATATGTAAACATAGCCCGATAGTGGTTCAGCCGAAACCTGTGTATTCAAGTCAAAAATAAGGAATTTACATGAATCTGTAATTTAGATACTGACAGTATCTAAATTAGCTACATGTATTCGAATGGGGCTTCAACTTCGTCAATACTGCCGTTTTCTTTGTGTTTTGCCAAAATTTTCATTTCAAAAATACTAAATGACAATTTGAATGACTTATCCTTCACTTTTAAGCAATTGGGATCACTGAATGGGTCTTTAAAAAAAAATCCTGACCGACCTACCCTAATTTGTTTTTTATGTTACGTCAATCAAACTATTTTTTAGGCCTTAATGAGGGCCAATCATTGCATGATGGCATGATTTGTTAGACACACACGACCAGCCCTCATGACGGATGAATATGTGAGAATTCACAGCATACAAAGCACAGGGGCTTTGGTTGTTGTGAATAGCATGCTTGCAGATCGTAGCTGCTCCTACCTCGGGGGGGGCTATAAAAATGTAAATTTTGCCGCCTTTGTAGCAACAGTCTGAAAAGGTTAACCCCTTTTTTTTTCCAGCCAGGATGACTCACGAAAATCTAAAATCCCTTCTTTTTTGCGACTGCTTGCTTTTACCCGGGGGGCTAGTAGGGGACCAACCAGGCCCAAAATGGATCAACAAAGGTTGAACCAGCCTGCATAAATTTCAAGTTGTGAATGCTCAATCCAGATGAGGCCTTTGCAACATACGTGCTCAATTGCAATTTATGCATGACAGACCCCATGATTCTCATAATAGAACACTGAAGTTAACCAAGTTTTAAGACAATTTCTATTGACTGGAAGTCATATCCCACAATGCTTCAGGATCTATATAACCCTCTCCTGGTTTTAAAAAACAAATTTGATGAGGAAATCATAAATGCTCTTGGAGTTGCCATCCCAGAACAATCAATTTCTTGTGCCATTTCTCTTAAGGGTCGGTCAGCTACCTTTGCACAGTATTTTTTGCAGGCCTGAGAGCACATCAGACACACCAAATTATTCTGAATATCACAAAATGTGCTTCTGATATCAAATAATTTGTGATTTAAAAAAAAAAATTGTATTATAATACAAATTTTATGGCAAATGATTAAAAATAGATATTTTTGATATTTAACAGTCTTCAAAATAAATTTATAAAAAAATGATATGTACAGGGTACTTGTTTATAGCTGGGAGGAAAAGCCATCCATCATATGAAAATTCTGACCTTTTGTATTGAAGATATACATTTTTCCCCCAAACACCTCAAATTTTAGGTCTTCTGGGGAAAAAATGTATATCTTCAATACGAAAGTTCATTCATATGATGGACGGCTTTTCCTCCCGGCTACAACTACATACACTGACACTCTCAGTACATATCATTAAATTTATCAAGACTACTTTGAGGACTGTTAAATGTAAAAAATATAATTTTTTAATAATTTGTCATTAAATTTGTATAATATCGTGAATTTCAAAAATAATCCATTTTATTTGGATATTCCTCGTTTTCAGAATATAATTTGGTGTGTCCAATGTGCTCTCAGGTCCCACAAAAATACTGTGCAAATGCTGCTATCCGAGCCCTTTTAAAAAACACCTTGAAAAACAACAGAAAACAATTTACCATGGTGCACCACTGCCTCCATGTTCCAGCTTCTGTCTTTTACTCCCTGTAGACTGCTTATTTGTCTCACTCCGAGTTGCTCTTTTCTCCTTAGAAGATGAATCACTTTCTTTGGATGATTCATCTGAAGTCTTCTCACTTTCTTTACTACTCTTACGTGATCTCTTGACACTTTCAGGCTTCTTCTCTGCATCTTTTTTATCCTTGCCTTTAATCTTCGGTTTAGGAGAAGTTTTCACCTTTGCTTTTTCTTTGTTTAGTTTACTCTTTTCCTTCCCTTTTTGCTTATCACTTTCCCTATCCCAGTCTTTTGGTCTATCTCTGTTTCGATCCCTTCTATCCGATCCCCTTGGTGATCTTGAATGAGGTGATCTTGATCTTGATCGAGGTGATCTAGACCTACTATGGGGTGAGCGAGAACGTGAACGTGATCTGGATCTTGTGGATCGTCTTTTTGGAATTCGTGGTAGACTGTCTTTTTTTGTATCTTTACCTTTACCAAGCCATGTGCTCTTTTTTGGTTCTGTCTTTTTCACACTTTTAATTTCTACCACATCTTCATCACTTTCAGAGCTCTTTTGTTTACTAGTCTTTGCTTTACTGTCTACTTTGACATCTTTCTTAGTTTTACTAGTGTTCGTTTCCTTAACAACTGGTTTTGAAGTACTATTTTTCTTGACCTCCTTATTTGGTTCTGGTTTCTTCTTTTGAGTAGTTTCTTTGGTTTCTTTCTCTGATTTTGTAGTTTGCTGCTTTTTCCCAGGATCAGTAGCTGGTGATGGTTTTCCATCCTTCACTGGTTCTGGAGGTTTTAGGCGGTGCACTTGATGACGGAGCTGGAGGTAAAGGTGGTTGTTCAATAAAAGACGGCTGCTGCATAGGCCACTGGTTTATGCCAACTTGCGCAGGGATTGGAGCTGGGTATTGTGCCAACACATGCTGGGGAATCGGCTGTGGGGGGATTGGCATTACTGGAGGCGGTGGCAATGGTTGAAATGATGGGACTGGTGGGGGGAGTGGTGGTTGGGGCAACGGCACAGGCTGAGATGATGGAAGTTGCAATGGCAATGGGGGTTGCATAGGTGGTGCAAACTGGGGAGGGGGGAGGGCTTGCTGGGGTGGAGGAGGGAGGGCTTGTGGTGGAGGAGGGAGGGCTTGCTGAGGTGGAGGCACTGTTGGCAGGGATGGTGGCGTTACTGATGCTTGTTCTGCTGCAGCACGGACTCTTGGATCTCGGCTGGCTAAGCGTGGGTCTCGGCTGGCTGCACGACGCTGGTCTCTACTTGACACAGTTGTAGCAGTTGCTGCAACTGATGCAGTTGCAACAGGAACCTAAGGATGGAATAGAAATTAATGCAATTAAGTTTGTGCTTCACAAAGGCTTGGTATTTTAGGGTGGTCTTAACCCTGGAATTATGGACATTTTTGGGCCTCATAACTAAATTATTGGTCTAAAGTATTTGAAGTATACATATTTAGAATGGCAAAGACCTGATGAATATGCTATGTACCTGTGTGGGTATACCCGGTGGCATACTCGTAGATGTATCCATGGCTGTTGCCTGTTTTGCGGTTTGCTGCTGCAGCATGAATTGCTGTGACTGCTGTTTTACCAACTGAGCATTCTTTATTTCTAGTTCTTTAGCCTGAAATAAAGAAAATGAACATTACAAAATATTTATTAGGACTTCGATACTTTTTATTTTGTTCAAAATTCATTGGACTTTTTTAGAACGTGATGCATCATTATGATTATTTTGTAGATGAAGACATTCTGTGCAAGTTGATATCATTAGTACGATCAAAATGACTGCATTGCACATGATATTATCATATAAACGACAAGACAAGGTCACAGAAATGATTAACATACTGCTGACCTTTTCAAAATCACCAGAAATCAATGGTGAAGACTTGGTGAAATAGTCAAGCTGAGATGAAATGAGCACTCTTAAAACATGTGGCAATGCTGACAAATGAACAACTAAATGTAATCACTGCCAATGCAGATATGTTAAAATCAAATTGGTTTGAACTTTGTATATAAAATTGCAACACAATTACCATCTACTGAATTACTAAAATTGCTAGACTTTGAATATGTTATTGTTTATGTTCTACATGTCAGGGCAGTTGTGAAGAGACTGACTAGTCAAACTATTTAAGCTGATGTGAATAATTTTGAACAAAGAGCACCCTCAAAAGTCTAGATCTCAACTAGTACGACAAAAGCATTGCCAATCATGAATCGGTAGCCAGCAGCATTTGATTTGTTTTTTTTTATTGTTGTTGATTATGTCATGGCCAACCACCTAAAATCGATTGAATTCTGTGCAAAAGCAAAAATAAGGCAGATGGATTCTTGGTAATGCTTCACGTAACTTTATACATCACTCCGATAATCTTGGTAAGTTTGGTTAAATTAGTAACATTTTATTCATTCAAAATAGGTCACAGCTGGCTTTACCCTATTAAACAATTTTACAGCGTGCAGCAATTCCATGTATTTACAGGGCGCCTTCAGCGGTTAAGTCCAACACTGCCCTATTTCAATATGATATTACACATTTTGGCTCCAGAGAAATTAATTTCATCTCAGTGAAAATACTTAAGGTGCACCAAGCTTCAAGTAGTCATGAACTGGATGGCCACAGGTAAGCATATGATAGCTAATACAGTGGAACCATGTTAACATAAAATTGATTTTAGTTTGTGTTAACAGGATTTTGAGTTATCATGTCTTAAAGGAGGATTTCTGGAAATATCAGAACGAAATTCAAATTTGACGATATTTTTGCTAAACGAATTATCTGCAAGAATAAACATTATGTAGCCAGAGGTTTCAAGTGGTATAAAAATCACAACTTTTTTAAAAAGAGAAGTGGGGGGGATGAGGCTGTGGATCACGAAATGCCCTTTTAATGTATAAATGCTTGGGACTTAATAAGCATTTTGTGTTATCAGGAATTTATTTTGTGTTAAAGAGTTTCCACTGAATAGACCTACTTGTTCTTCTAATTTAGCTTTGGTCTGTTGTAACTCAAACTCCAATCTCTGTTGGTGTAATTGAAGTAGCTGCTGTTGCTTGGCAATGAGCTGTTGTCTCATTTCTGCTTCTTGCCGTTCGCTCTCGGACAACTGTTTGCTGGCTGATGATGTTGCGGGGGTGGTAGCCTCCGTCTGTAAAAAAAATGTATATCACTAATCTTAGCTGTTTGGTGAAAGTAGGTCACAATAACATCCATGTAATATCAAGATGTAAAAAATATCTAGTTCCCTTATGCCAGTTTTAAAGTATTTTGTGCCAAGCCTGCAGCTCCCATGGACCTCAGGAGTCAATTGTATTGTGTTATGGAAATCTTAACCAAGTTGCGTTTTACATTCCTCTTGTATTCAGGGCCAAATATTATCACATGGAGTGGATTAATGGAAATTGAGGCAAAATATGCAAATGAGCTCATTAATATGCAAATAACATGACATAAAACTGAACAGCACATCAGGCCACCATATCATATCACCATAAAGAGATTGAAGTTGATCGGTTATTGTGTTTAAGCTGCAGAGTGGATTAATGGGTCTGCTTCTGCCAGGACAGGCAGGCAGTCAAACAAACAGGCAACCAGCCATTTGGATGATAACATAAGCTGGCCAAAAAATCCCCTACTTTCTTTAGAAGGTAATAGAATCACCCGGGGGGGGGGGGGGCCCTTCAATAAGAAATGGATATAGGTGTAGGGCTGGCACTTTCAGTTCACACTAAGGGGCATTCGTGAGAGCAAAATGTAAAAAATATGGGGTCATTGGGTGAGAGCATGATTTTTGGCATTCGGTGAGAGCAAAATGTAAAAAATATGGGGTCATTGGGTGAGAACATGACCTTTTTTTAGAATGAATCTTTCGGTGAGAGATGAAACAGCGCCACAAAAACCTAGTTCTAAACGGCTTCAAATTTCATTGTTTCTTCAAAATAAGTAACAAAATCAGTGATAAATGAAAGTTGCTGTTCAAAAGGGTCTTTGGGTGAGAGATCAAATGGAAAAATAAGGGGTCTTCGGGTGACAGAGCATGTGTTCGTAAAAAAATATGGGGTCTTTGGGTGACAACGATGCTGAAAAAGGGGGTCACTCCAAAGTTGGAGTGCCCCCGGGAGAATCACACTGCAGAGATGTATAACACTAATTACAAGTCAAGACTAATACCACCACTGCAAATGTTATACATACGGCACGACTTGCGGCACCTCACTTGTTGGAATTAAACACAAGCTCAATTCATGGGCATCATTATATAGAATGTAGTAGCTGCCATTTGGGGTCGCACATTCCTCATACTTGGTGGGTGGGTGGGTGCAGCTTGACCCCATACAGAACAAGTTTGTAAATTGGTTAGTGGATCCAAGGTCATCTAGGGGTCATATGAGGTCAAATTAGCAAAAATTGTCGTATGGGCACGGAACTTGGTGGGTACAGTAAACATTTAGAGCCAAATTTTTTGAAGGTCATTTTGGGGTCATCCAGTGGTCATCTGAGGTCAAATAACTGTCAGATGGGCATGAAACTTGGTGAGTACAGTCAACATTTAGAGCCAAATTTTTGGAAGGTCATTTCGGGGTCATATGAGGTCAAATTAGTAAATACTGTCGTATGGGCATGAAACTTGGTGGGTACATTAAAACATTTAGAGCCAAATTTTTGGAAGGTCATTTTGGGTTCACCAGGAGTCATCTGAGGTCAATTTAGTAAAAACTGTTGAATGGGCATGAAACTTGGTGGGTACCATCACCATTTCGAACCAAATTTTGAGATGGTCATTTAGGGGTCACCAGGGGTCATATGAGGCCAAATAAGTAAAAATTGTCGGATGGGCATGAAACTTGGAGGGAACAATCACCATCAGCCAGGTAATCATGCCCAGCCGAGAACCGTCAAATACGGGTAACCGCCTAGTTTGCTATATTTCAATAAATATACTTAGCAACTACACAACAGGTGATATCTTGGGTTACTGTTAACGTGGAAATTTCAGCGTGGAAATTTTCACATTTTGCAAAATTCAAGCTTTTTCACCTGTTTTTTATGTAATCTGCAGAGCATTTGCTTCCACCCAGCCAGACAACCAACCATCTACGTCATAACATATGCCTGAAAAGCATGCTTGCAAAATGGAAGCACAAAAAATCAAACTGAAATAAAACATTTTCATATTTTGTGGACATACATACCTTCTTGATAAATTTAGGGTTTATATGAATTGCAGCTGGTTGGGGCGAAACTTTTGGTTTGGGTTCCACCACTGCCATGACGGGCCAGGCCGGGTCCATTGTCTTGACTCTCATATCTAATGCATATAATTTCTTGACAGGAAAGTAATCTTTCCATGTTGAACGCAACTTAAAAAGGGACTGTCTTGTTTTCTCATCAACCTAATTAGAAAAATAAACAAAACACCTTCTTAGTAATGGTTTGTGATCAATGGTCAAGTTTTCGCTCAAATTCCAAAGATGGTACATACATGTAGTATTTTTATTCCCATAATGGAGCCTTGAAGCCCAGTATTATGAAAATAGTTAAAGGTGTTAAGAATCTAACCTGAATCTTAAACAGGCATTTCATGATCCACAGCATCATCCCCCCACTTTTCTCAAAGAAAGTTGAGATTTTTATATCACTGGAAACCTCTGGCTACATAATATTTATGTACAAAAAATTTCTTGCAGAGTAATTCGTTTAGCAAAGATATCATGAAATTTGAATTTTGTTCTGGTATACCAAATTACAACACATTTTCTATGGAGAAGTGTAAATAATACACATAATCATGCATAACTCGCAAACGCAAAATCGGAAGCAACTGAAATGTTGGGAATAAGCTTTTTTCATGGATATCTACTGAAAAATGTCATAAAAAGAGGATGCTAGGATCACGAAATACTCCTTTAAATAGATAATTAGATGCAGCAAGTCACTCATGTTGAACTTGAAACAAGAGTAACTCAGACGCTTATCAAATAGCAATTTGGATGGTGTCAAAGTGATATTCGGTTCTGGAAAAAAGGTCGTCAACTCTCAAGCCATGACATTTGATTTCAATACGCTGGCGAAGTTACGTAATTAATCGGATCAATTACCATAGCAAATAGGTGAGAACAATTTTGAACATATCGCGCTGCACTACAAATAGGTTACACTCATCACCTGTGTATGTCTGCAATCATAGATTGAATACAATACTGGTCTTTTCAAAGATACTTATCTCACACGTGCAAGTGATCAGCATGATATGGTCCAATGCAGATGTACCGCGTGAACGTATCAGTGCAGCGCGGTATATTCAAAAATTGTTTTCACCTATTGCTATGGTAGTTAATTTGATTATTACGTAACTTCGCCAGCGTATAATGTGCATTTACATATCAGGGGGAAGATAGGGAGCCATCTCAGACCGATGGTACGTGGTACTACACCCTATGATAAACTTTGTGACTAATTTTGCATTTTTCTCAAAAAATAACTACACACTGGTAACAAAAGTTATGTATATTTAAAGGGGCAAGCAATCCAATTACTTCACTGAAATTTCACAGTGATTCAAGACAAGTGGTTCATTATGTTAAGAAATGAGGTACTTTCTAGCGGTACTTCTTTTCTTATCATAAATAATGTACGGCTTGTCTCGAGTCACTGAAATTCAAGTGTAGTATCTGGATTCCTTGCCACTCTAATATACATAAATTTTATTACCAGTGTGTAGTTATCTTTTGAGAAAAATGCAAAATAGTCATAAATTTATCAAGGGGTGTAGTACCACCTTAAAATAACAAATTGAATATAACTTGTAATTTCTCTGTCAGCTTGAGTACCTGCTACATGCAATGGAACACACCTCACACTTATTCTTGTATCTTTATTTTCACAACCATTTCCCCCCTTTTTATTATTTTCCTGTACAATACAGGTATGGAATTTCATTATATCATAGCAGAGCTTAATTAGTCCCCACACTTAATTAGTCCCCATCGTCTTTTTATTATTTTCCTGTACAGTACAGGTATGGAATTTCATTATATCATAGCAGAGCTTAATTAGTCCCCACACTTAATTAGTCCCCATCGTCTCCTTGACATGCAAATATGGCACTGTTTTACACAAATAATTGACAACAATGTGGTCACAATCCAGTTTAAATTTCATCAATCTCTGGTTCAGGCCCATTGTGTTACTCCAGATGGACTTATTTGAACTTTCTTCACCCATGTGACTCGCAAAATCTCGGAAAACACCCTCTATGCAGTTAACCAACCGGAACGATAGTATTACATGTAGTAACAATTCAATCACCTGTTTGAATCATGTGATTCATGTATTGTTCTCAGGAATTAATCATGAAGGACAGTGTTTTAAAGATGTATTTATGCATATTCTTAGTCAGTGGGAGTTGTCTAGTTTGTAGACTCATAAGGGGTGGTGCAACAATTATGTGTACCCCTGGGGGGTGAATTATAGGGGGGCAAAGATTTTTGGCAGGCCAGAAGGGGGGAAAGCATTTTTGGCCAGTCAAAAGGGGGGGGGTCAAGCGATTTTTTTTTTTTTCGAAAGGTTGGGGGCAAGCAATTTTTGGCACAGATATTTTGGGTACCATTTCTATATTACGCCCTAAAAAGGCGTAGGAAAACGTTAGGAACACATTCAAATATGCAAAATTGCCTGCTCGCATTATATGATAAGACAATTTCAAGGTTTTAAATTGGGGTTCCCCAAAATCTTGCATGTGTAAGGGGGGGCAAAGATTTTTGGCACGCCAAAAGGGGGGCAAAGGTTTTTGGCACGTCGAAGGGGGGCAGAGATTTTTGGCATGGCCAAAGGGGGGGCAAGCGTTTTTGGCAGACCATTTTGAGAATTCACCCCCAGGGGTACACATAATTATTGCACCACCCCTAATCTGATTGAACAATCGCATGATTTCGGGTGCCATCTATCAGGCCATAGACGACCCCACGTCATCATGCGTGTTAATAACGCATAACACGCTTCTAGAGGTGCGAGTATGTATCGCGTTGTATGCGTAGACTAGTGCGGAATACGCTCACACGCTAGCAGTACGCACAACAGAATACGTTAAGTTGTAAACAAGTTTCGTTCATTTTATAATAAGGAGAGTTTTTATGACGGTAACTTAGTTTTTACTTTAAAAAATAGTTTACAGTTATTAAAATAATTTTTAACTAACTAAGAATGAGAATAAACGATATGAATTTTTGTTTTTACTATCCTCTACCTATGATAGACGACAGGCAGGTCCAATATTTTTATCGTAGTGGATACCGGCTGCCACTACTAAAAAATATTGGACCTGCCCGTCATCTATCACACGGTAGAGGATAGTAAAAACAAAAATTCCTATCGTTTATTCTCTAACTGCATAGGGTCTGTAGGCTCACACAAAAGACAGACCCAGGACTAGAGATGACCCATTATGAACTTAGTTTTACAAAAAATTGTACCCACAGATTACAGACTTAATTGCTATGTATTTAATGATATTGTTAATGTGCCATATTGGTCTGTTGCTTATTGGGGTGGGGGGGAATGTACATCCAGGGTTTTTCCGACAAGAGTCCAAGATTGAATTGAAGTTTGCTGGGAGCATTATCCAGAAGTACACTATTTGCCTCCATGAGGGACATGAAAACAGGGCAGGGTTGGTTCTACCTCTTTGTCTTGTACAATATGTGACCTACTACTAGTAACTACCACGAAATGAGTGTCAAGTTGCAAGTTGGTAATTTCGAGACATCCTGGCTGCTGATTTGATGTTCTTTGTGCAAGCTGCAAGCCAGTTGAATGGCCCATTGTGCCTCCATTTACAAAGGATACAGACATACTATTGGCTGAACAGTTGCGTATGATACAAAGAACACCAACGCAGGAGCCAAGATGTCTCGAAACTACCAACTTGCGACAAGCAAAGTAATGGTATCAAGGCTCAAAATACTTTTGAGGGCCATGTCGAACAAAATATTATGTAAATTAGCCCTCAGGTGAACTTTTTTGCAAAATATTATTATGCTCCATTGTATTTTGAGCCTTGGATGGTACCTATTATAATAATACAGTACAAGTATTCACCAGGCAAAGACTCAATAGTTTGATCACTTTTAAGGTGGTTATGGAGGCATTATAAAAGTGCTCTAAACATGTTTTAAACAGATTAATTGAGTAGAGCAAAAGTACACTGATCAATATACCTTTTTTGTTTGGAGTCAATCGGACATACGGTTATCAAAATATATCAATTTATATTTTCTTTGTATCTTATTGTTTTTATCAATAATCAATCAAGTTAATGAGCTAAAATGACTGGAGAAGCTCATTTGCATATAATTTTTGCCAATAGTTTGCTAAAAATCCATGCATAAATGTTCAGGGTACTTTTATTTTGCATAATTTTGCCCTGAAACTTGGTCAAAGTGTTTCTAATATGTTCTAATGTATTATACAGTGAAGCCGCCCCCTAATTTGCATATTTGCATAATTAATTAGCATTTATGCAAATTAGCTCATTAATTATGCAAATTAGAGGGCGGCTTCACTATATAATACATTAGTACATATTAGAAACACTTTGACCAAGTTTCAGGGCAAAAGTATGCAAAATAAAAGTACCCTGAACATTTATGCATTGGTTTTTAGCAAAATATAAAGCCTTTCCAGTCCTTTTAGCTCATTAACTATATTGATTATTGACAAAAACAATAGGATACAAAGAAAATATAAATTGATGTATTTTGGAAACCGTATGTCCGATTTGTCTAAACAAAAGGCATATTGATCAGTGTACTTTTACCCTACTCAATTAATCTGTTTAAAATATGCTCAAAGCATTTTCTAATTTCTAGAAAATGCATCCAATACCACCTTAAGTGTAACTAGACATACTAATTAATGACCAATTCAGTGGTCCTACTTCACCAGCAACAGCAGGAAGATGAGCTTTCAATATAACAATTTCGTTTTCTTCTTCTTATCATTAAGATAAATTAATGCAACACAATAATTGTCTTTTAATGTTGTCTTCTTTTTTAATCTTGTGTCCAATGTCCACATCAACCTGCATGATATAAATCATTTGTGAATACTTAATAATTATATGATGTTGTCTTAAATTACATGGCTATTACAAAAACCTTCACATAACAGTGTCTGGCCCACAATAGAAATACCTAATTTTTATGCACTTCTTATCTTTGTCTAACACTTGAATATTCAAGTTGAAAAATGTTTGCGCATAACACTATAAATATAATCAAGATAATATACAACATGTGTCTAACCAACTTTTGGACAGAGCAACTTACACAATGTAAAGACTGACAGAAATGCCAAATTTTCATAATGGAAATTTACATGTATTACATCAGCATTTAATTTCTTTCAGGTCACCCCAGTTCAGTTCAGGTTAACTATTTCTAGTAATTTTTGAAGAGTAAACTTGGTAACAAATAATTATCATATCCCAAGTAAAAGTTTATACATTTTTAACAGGCAAACAAATTTGTAGTTGTAAATTTGTAGATGTATGCTATCTTTAGCATTAAGCAAGTTGGGCAGGTTGACAATGCACACTAACATGCATGGCTTCTTGACCATTGGATTTGTGATCTGCATTCTGCACATTGCAAGGTAAAACATCTGGCTGTTTAGTTACTAAATACAACCAAGTATACCAGTGCTTGTTGACAGTACTGGGCTGCGGAGTGCTGACAGATTATACACTGGATATAAGTAATGTATAGTGTGATATTTAAGCGGTAATAATTTTTGACAATTAATTCCGAGCAGTTTTACGATTTCAAACAGCTACATATTAAAGCCTATAGGACAAAAATATTTTCTGTGAGCTTTTGAAAACACAATTATGAAATTAACCACGAAAAGAAGCTTACAAAAATGTCCCGCTATACAGTATTCTACTCCATCCTCCGGCTGCTGAAAGTGATGACAATGAACTCTATACTGCAAACAATCAGTACCCTATTCACCCCTTGCATTGTTCCGTCATATTGGGTACAGCCTCAAATTGGTAATAGACATGAAAGAAAAAATTACGTCACTTTACGCAATGGTATATGACTCGTTCGATTCCCATTCATGCTTGCTGCCAGATTGAGGCTCCACCTTCAAACTTGATGACCATGCAAGAAGTGAATTACCTGAAAACTTTACTCTAATATCTTACATGAACAATTCAGGAATACTGGTGCCTAGAAGGCAATTTCAATATTGGACAATTCTGTTAAAATATGGTCACGAACTTGGGATCCATCTCAAATTTGATGTATTAACCCATATTGTCTCAAGATAATGATACCTTTGTGAAATGAACTCCTGGTTTATCTCATCTTCCATGTTCTGTTGATGCATAAGTAAGGATATGTTACTAGTTGGTCACCTTGACTTCTGATGTTATCAAAGATTTGTATTTTGATAACATCGAGAACTAATACATAAGTACTAAGTAATATAAAATTTGAATTCTACTACAGACATTTCGTCATCCATTTCATGTAATGACAAATCATGTATATTTATATAGCGTTATGATACGTCCATTATGTAAAATGGCAGACGATTTGTTGTTGATAATAAGCAGGTTTCTGATAGTTCAATTTTGTACAATTACGTCTTAAACTTGCCTGGTGAATACTTCACATTTAAAAAAATTTGCAAATCAGACATGTTCTTTATGAGTTACTGAAGCTTATTGCCAGATCGCTCATTTATGTCCAGCCATGGGTTTTAATTTATACATGTACATGTACGGTATACATGTACAAAAAACATGCCCTTCCTAGATGTTAATGAACAACTGATTTGCCATGTAACTCAAAGAAAATGTCAGAGTCCTTAAAACCTATTACGAGCTAACCTGTTCAAAAACACCGCAGAATGTGTTTACAATATTGGCAGTAAACAATTCCAAGTAGCGGCCTTTCATATTCTTGATGATGGAGTCCAGCAGGTAGAATACACAGAGCTTCTCTGTTGGCTTGTTCTGTAGTGCAGTATGAGGGAATCATAACATATAAACTTATCATCATGCACAATCTGATTATATTATTTCATACAAAACAATGGTAACATTTTCATAAATAAAAATAATAATAAAAGTAAAAAGAAAAAGAAAATGAAAACTATAGATGACTCGTCTTCTTGTTGGTTGACCCAATGTTACAGCAGAACTGGTCACCTGTTATATTTCTCACAGGCCCATAGAAATACACCTGAGAATTTCAAAACTGTGAGCACACTGGAGTCCTCTCAAAACTGCTAGGCTTCCATCTTCCATATCAGTAGCGTTTGGTATATCATGACCTGTATTCGACAACTTATAAAAAAATTCAAAACATTCACAAATTATTGCATAATATACTGTAAAAGTGGTAATATTCGCACATGTAAATTATTCACACTTGACCAATTTTGAACTACATTGTTTTTTAAGTTTCTGTACATAGACGAAACACATAAGAGAAAATAGTTGCAAGTTTTTATTTTTATTTTTGCGGTAGCTGCGTTGAGCATGAAAATCAATGTTCATCAGAAATTTCCACTTTTACAGTCTATTTCATATTTATTTCACAGCTATTGTCTCCCATTTTATCATAAAGAGGTAGGGAACCTGCCAATGGTATGGAATACAGGAATGGAATAAAATGACCATAAATTGAACAAAACCATAAATTTGGAGGAAAAACAAATGCCCAAATTCAAATTTTAAACCTGAATAAAGAAATTGTGCCCAAAACCAAATTACTTATAAAATTGAAGTCACTACAATTTTGAAGCAAGTTGCATCCTTTGGACTGTACCAATTGGGGGTGGGACTATACACAAATCTTCAGCAATTTCAGGATTTGTATACTCAGGTCGGTATATGGTGGTTACTGCAGTTTGGATTACAATGAAATCCAGCTACTTGCAAAAAACCCTGATAATTATTAATAAAAAAGATTGTACAATATTTTGCTCATTTAAAAGCCAAAGACCCAACCTCGTCTACTTATACAGTGAAACCTCATTAACACAGCCTGCCAAACGCATACCTATAACTTATGACCCAACACAAATTTGTGACAAACTTAAATTGAAGGTTCTGATAACTTTCTATTCGCAAAGCTCCACTGTAATAAACACATCGCAAGTCCACACTTGTTTGAGTGATAATGTTTAACAGAATTTTTACAGTTATATTTGATAGAATTTTGTGTAATTTGTACTTCTGATATCTTACGTTTGTAAAAACAATTCCAAATCATTCAGATGTGTAAAAAGATGCAAAGGAGATTTGCAACTTTCAAAATCGGATCAATATTTCAATCATTTAATTTTTTATCATTTGTAATTATTTTTACATTCGTGAGGTATCATATTGCAGCTTACAAAATGCTGTCTTTCAAAATTATGACCACTCAAATAAGTGAGGACTTTTCTTTTGAGGTGTACATATTGCTAAACAAGACATGTATACACAGGCAAACATGCACACTAATAGTAATAATAGCACGCTCACACCCGGGAGAAATTACAGCCAAGATTGACTGGCATATTAAAATATGTTACCAAATTTAAGCAGCAGCATGGATACTGATATTGGACTTGTGTCATTTTTGACATACGCTTAAAAAGTTACCTTTTTCAGAATCTTGATTGAGCAGTGACGTAGCTGGCGACACCATCACGGAGTCTTCATTCAGCGTAGTGATGTTTACATTCCTCCGGTCACATGACCTCCCGATGGGTGGTCAAGTGCCAGCAGATCATTGTAAACGGCGGCCAAGTCGTATCCGTCCCTGTTGATCGTGGAATTTTGTGTCTTTATCTCGGCATCAGGTTCAAAGAACACACTAGAACCACCACCACCCAAACAGCAGTCGGTGACCATAAAACTCATCATAGACATGATATCAGTATTGACGATGTGGAAGTTATCGTCAGGGAAGACCATATTTGGAACAGGAAGATCAAGGAAGCCATAGAGATAAAGACACAAAAACCCACGCTCAACAGGGACGCCAGGTATGACCTGCCTGCCATCTACAATCTGCTGACACTTGACCACCCATTGCGAGGTCATGTGACTGGAGGATTGTAAACATCACTATGCTGAATGATGGTGTCGCAAGCTACATCGCTACTCAATTAAGACTCTGAAAAAGGTTAATTTTTTAGGCTAAAATTCAAGCAGTTGTTTGTATTTGTCTCCTGAAATATTCAGAGAATTCAATATTCTCCCAACTGCTCTTCCAGATATGTGACATGATCAAGGGGAATGAGTTACATGACGACCCTGGTCGAAAATGAGTTTTAAATATGTTTCTAAAGAGGACATTCAGAGCTTTCAGAAACTGAAAACCCCTTCTTGATATGACTTTTCTTTGCGAAGTTACGTCAATTTATCAATCGCTGAAAACAATATAAAACAAAAGAATTTTGACACCGTCTTTCTCAAAATCAATATTAGCGACATCCGACTCTCACTCATTTCCCTTGATCGTGTCACATATGTGCAAGACAAGTCATTAAGATATGAGCAAATCTTGTTGTTTTGGCAAGTACAAAGCAGTTCTTTGGTCAAATGTATGTCAGTACCTTACTGCAACTGCATTGCAAAAAAAAAAAAAGATCAATCTGATGAATTCATTTTCTTTTTTCTTGCACACAAAAAAACCAAACAAATACACAAACATACAACAAACACAAACAAAACAGGTTAACACATCTTTTCTTTTCATCCATTATTTTCTTTTTTCAACTGCCTTTTTTTCACACTTCTTTTCTTCATTATTTTTTCTTTTTTCATTTCTTCTTTTGTTACTTTTCCATTATTTTTTTTAGAACTTTTTTTTCATTTTTCTTTTCACTTTTTTTTTTCAATCTTCTTTTCTCTCTTTTTTCCAATCGTCTTTTCTTTTTTCCAATCTTCTTTTTACTTTTTTTAAACTTCTTTTTTTGTTGCTGTCTTCTTTGTCTCCCTTTTGTGAGTTGTGAAACAATGGTCTCTCAGCCCAGAGCTAGTAATACTAGCTGCATCCTTGTCTGCAGTTGCATCTTCCATTCAACATTGTCACAGCTAACATGGTGTACCACCTACACGAAACACTGCACCGCCCGCACACAGCAAAATACTGGATATAACAAATCGGCTTAAGCTTGGTGATATAATTGAGCGATGTTTAGAGGCCGGTCGAGTGCAGATCTGTTGGAACACGCTTTTCAATACGGAATAAATGCTAACCTCATCGTGACATCATCCAAGCAGCAAAGTTCATTTCCCATTGAAAAAGCGTTATCCGACGGATCTGCAGTCGACTAGTCTGTTATTAATGCTTCCTTCAGTTATATCTCATTTCGGTATTCGACTTGTAACTTGAACACTATCATTGACTTATATGCACATAGTTGTAACCATCTCATTTCATTTGGTGTTAATGAAATATACACCTTGTACCCGACTCTTTTAAACTGAAACAAATCCATTAACGGACACTTTTCACAAGCTTATCACTGTATCAAAATCATTGAAGGCAAAGTGATCAAGTCACAGACCTGTATATTAAATCAGTTAATCATATTAATGTTTTAATTTTCCAGTCTCTTGATCATTTTGTCTTTGATTTTATTGCAGTGTTTAGCATCATTAGCATGAGATTATACCTTGTCATGGTATTTTCATTTCACCAATTGGGCAATGAAGTTTGGTTGGAACAGCATGTCTGACTGGTACCTCCCACCTTTGTCAGTTAAACTGTGCAGCATTTGCAATTACATGCTGACATTTTCTTTGTATCAATATCATATACAGATGTGAATTATTTCATGCCATTATAATGACTGCTTAATGTGTAAACAGCTTAATTCCCATCTGTTTTCAATGTATAAAAATGTCAACATGCAAAATGCAACCCATTTCATTCCTTTTTTTCGATTCTGTACCATATTCAACCTTACTTTATTGCTACCCTTCAGTAGATGTTCAACATAGTTGAAGCCATTATTCAGTAGCTCTACCAAGATCTGCCTATGCAAGCTTTGAACTTTGGAACAGCTGAGGCCTTTCTGTAATTCCCAAAATCATTTGCATTCTAAACCAAACCTACTGTCAACAATGCCAGCATGTATTGTTCAAGAAACTGAATATTCTCCAAACAGTGTTACAGTGTAAAAACAAAACAATCGCACCACCACTACGTGCACTGTGGAATATACATTGTAACACCGATAATACACACTGGCATTACTGATGTAATTTGGTTTCATAATCATTTGATGTAAAGGATTTTGAGAGGCCACGCCACAGCCACACAATCATTCATCAGAAAATACAAGAATGTTATGATGTATTTAACAGTGGAACAATCTTGCATTCTGTTGATGAAATGTGCTTTAGCCTAAATATCAAGTAACTTGCATACACAACCAAGCAGAGCATACAAAATATTTTAGACCATTAGAAACTTCTACAGGTAATTTTGACATTTCTAATAAATGCAAGTTCCTCTGTGGGAAACTACAGATGCCTTTATTTATTACCTCTTCAATTTCTAATGATCTGTAAACAATGAACAACATCATACTGTACACACAACTTTACAAGAAAATGATTGATGCAAAGTTCTTGTTTTTTGTTTTTATTCCATCATTGAAACAGATTTCATTTGTACATTTTCTAACCTGCAAAGCAAATATTGGTTAAAAGAGTTATTACCTGAATGATAATTGTACAGATGTAGTATGGTATTATAAAAACCTTGTAATTTGATAAAAAATTGGAATAAGAAAACATTGTTAATAAGAACAAAATTGACTAAGTTGCATTTTGAGGCCTCCATGAAATGTGTGTGATTTGCTCTTTCAAGTTTTAAGAACAAGATAGCATTTGACTCTTTTTATTCATTTGAATATTTTTGTTTGAAGTTGCCTGATTTGCATCGATGGAGCAATTTCACTGTTAAGATCTGTTATTACTAAGGGTTGGATTTTTGCCTGATTTACAAAATGTATGCCAATACTAGTAATGCACCAGTGCTTTTTAAAGAATGCAAAAAAAAATCACAAACAAAAAACATGATACACAGAAGTTTAAAAAAAAAGGCCAAAAAAACATCAATCTTAAGTTTAATTTAAGGAAGTACTTGTGGTGTGGATTAGAAATGAAATCACAAACTCCAAGTCAAAATTCCTTAGCTCAACGATTAGCTGAACAATATCTTCGATATAACACTTTTGATTGTATGACTCAGCAGCAAAAAGACCGTAGTGTCAAGGGTAATAAGTTTTTCTTGTGGAGCTCTATGTGGAATGCTATTCAGATGGTTCTTAATGTACTGTAACCAGATCTCAGTTCCCGGAGCTGAAAATTCATCATCTAGCACATGTACTTAGCTATACTTATATGTACATTGAAAACCATCTAAATAGCTGCACTTCATACAGAGCTGCACATCGTCAACCTGCTTACGCTAATTGCCCAAGTCATTTTTGTAATTTTGAGAACAAAGAACAAAATGTGGGTCTGGGTCAATCATGCATCAGTTACGTAATCACCTTAATAACTATTTCGGATTATTCCATTTCATATTTGTATCATCATTTGTTCTTGTACAAAGATTTGTGAATACTTATAAATGTTTAAATGCATGTTTGAACCATATTTTGTACTTTGTTCTCAAAATTACAAAAAAAAATGATGTGGGCAAAAAGCGGAACAGGCTGACGACATGGAAATGATTCCCCTGATATATACAAGGATTAAGGTGTGGAGTGTTCCAAGTGGGTGCACTTTATTCCCTCTGCCCCTGAAACTGTACTCTGCCTCTGCTCATGGTGGCATACACATTTAAAACTCAAAATCATGTCAAAGTTTTGTGTGTACGCAAGATCGTAATTCAAGGAAACAGATCTTTTTGCAGCTGAGTCATCAACATTATTAATCGAGAACACATTAGCATTTTAAATCCAAGTATTATAATGCAGTTTGGTATTATACTTGTATAATTGTGGGTAGGTTGTCAATGATTATTCCCTTGTCATGATAACACATTCTCAATGTCATTAACACTATTAATTAAGTGACTGGATTGTGGCTAAAATTATAAATGATTAAAAAAAAATATTATGAGATATGGTATGAGATTTGGTAGTAAAATTTTGTGTTCAATATATTTATTTGTGCTTGATATTGAAGCACTTGCTTGAAATAAAATTAAGGATCGAATGCATTTTACTGTCCAAAAATGACAAATTACATTAGCATCAAATTTTCAATTCTGCACCCTTTTGAGTCAGGAATAGAAACCTATCTTTTTAGTGATCAAAAACACAGAAATACACTCTGTGGCAGCACTATGTATTATAGGCAAGAGAAACAATTGCCCAACAACACCAAATTATTCAGAATGGTTGACACTGATGTGAATGTGATGTTCTTTCAGTGCAGTGAATAGAACATTCAACGACAATCAACTTAAACAGATCATGAAAAATTACAAGGTCCATGACCCGATCGATATCCTCATCGAGCCTGCCCTGGATTATGCACTTTCAGTTTCCCACGCATTTGAATGGGTATTGGATTGCCCACTTTCCTAATGTTTGGTGAGCATATTTTCTCCAATATTTTGACAAGTTGACGTTGAATGTTCTGTTCTATATTGTTTGGCAATAATGTCTTTTGGCTTTGCCAATAGTGTTTAAAGTTGTAATTTTGTGTTTTTGATCGCAAAGACCGGATATTTTTTATTCCTGACAGAATTTGGCAGAACTTAGACAATAATTTTGCCTCTTTGGTCACTGAAAACATTCGAACCTTGATTTTGTTTCAACTAAAATTAACAAGCTCAAGCACAATAAGGTGGATACCAATTTTGTATAATTTCTGCATAAAGAAAATTTTTCAAATTTCTGACCTGCGCAAATCGTTGAAAAGTGTATTTCCTATAGACATCCAAAATGGCGTACCGTATACCAGACCTAGTAATTTTTCTCATTCATGCATAACCCCAGCATTGCCAAGTGAAATTTAACGCCAAGGTCAAGGTGTTTTGTTAAAATGGTGTGAACAAAACATACATGTAGATAGTGATTTGTGCCATTGTGGTTTAATACTACACATCATTTATTCATGACATGCACACCGGAAGGAGGAAGTGTATAAAATAAAAATGGGGCATACACTTCATACTCATAATGATAATAGTATACACGTTTCTGCTGCATCTCATTTCAAAACCACTGCAGCAATGGTATGCAGGGGTTTTGCTAAATAATATGGAAACTTATCATTCAGTAGACATGAATAACGACATTTCATTGGAAAAATAGCCAATAATAATTTTGTATTGTTCAACGTTCTTAAATTACTGTACAATATATATAGCTGTATTATTCAGCTCTTAATCAGTAACAGCAATTAAGGCCCTTCGCACTTGATTATTAGTTTCCTGTTTAAGATTTTGAAAAAGGGATGAGGTGACTATTAATTATCTTTTATTTTCTTTATTTGGTTTGAACTATTACAAGCAACTATCGACTCGTTTTGACAAGGGCGGGCATTTAATTCACAACAATATTTGATTTTATAAATAAGTGAAGGTGGAGTTGTACTCTTTGTTCATTCATCATTATTGTTGATATTATTAAAGTCAGAAAATGTCAAGTAGAAGTAGTTGAAAGTTATTTTAAAGGAGAAAATTGGAAATAAAAATAAAATAACTAATTATTTTGAGATTTTCAATTTTGGACGCGGGCGGTAAACAGGAAACTAATAATCAAGTGCGAAGGGCCTAACGGCCTGCATACTTGCATTGTATTGACTATTGTACACTGGCACTGTGCTGATCGCGTATGCGGTACTGCAGCGGTAGAGACGGCAATTACGCACTACCTCGCGTGCTAAGCTTAGTGTGCAGTGCGTTGCGCGATGGCAATGGCGCGCTGTATTACATGGCCTGGGCCCCGGCGGTAGTTGCATGATGAAAAAAAACTGTAAAGCATGCATGGAATAGTTTGGAGTAGGCCTATAAATAACTTGATCTTTTTATGATTGTGGTGTTATTTATAATTTGTGTTGTGTTAAATTCATGTCTACTAAATGATAAATTTGTTACCCGTCTGTTCATGCAATATCGAAAAATATCACTGGTTTTGAGGTCGTATCACACATGGTTTTGAGGTCGTATCACACGTGTGATACGACCTCAAAACCAGTGATATTTTTCGTGATATTACAACCTCAAAACCAGTGATATTTTTCGTATTGCATGAACAAACAGGGGATAACTAATATTATTGTTTTAATGCTAGGCATCATCTGAGATATAAACTTGGAACAAATATTTCTGTACACCAACAATTACATGTGCAGAGAGTGTAGCAGATAGGACCCTGTTTTTATGCCTCCAGCCTCCACCGGAGGTATTATTTACATTACAATCCAGTCCATCCAACAGTGATCACAACATTGAGAATACTAAATTAGGTATAATATATGAAAACAATATGAGAGGGTCATGTACTGTAGTTTATTTTGGTACTTTGATACTTTAGAACTATTATAACCTTCAGCAATTTGGCTTCGATCAGCTTTACAATCTCCGGTGAATGGGCGATACTTTCTTCAGCCAGCATAGTCAACATATTGATCAACGGTTTGCTGTTGAATGTTAGGTCTTTCAGAGACGACTCGTACTCTTTCACTGCGTCCGTCATCTTGAACGATTGGTCAAAATGTTCTTTGACAAAACAGTTACTGTTTATAACTTAAGGCATGGTTAATTTTGCATTAAACACCACTAGAAATGCCACTGTTATTACGCCCGATTTCGTCAGCGAACAAATCACAACGCCATTTTCCGGTTACTGAAAAACTCTTTTGCAAAACCTTCCAGAATTCACTGTTCCCGACGCACTGATAGTGCACAGTGTGAGTACTCATGTTGTGTAAGAGTTTAGAGTCACATGATGAAAAATCCTCATGAAGTAAGAGTAAATCTTATTGGTTATATATTCTTGCAACGTTTTTATGCTTAATTTTAATAAATAAAAATTAATAACATGAAATCCGTTGAAATAATATAAAATTAATTTTTATTTTTAAGCTTGTGTGTTGATGTTAGACAACTGTCCATTATTCTAAAAAAATAACCACAATAAAGTTTATAAACTTGGTGCAATTACCCAATCAAAAGAGGTTTGACATAATTGCACGTTTCGTATGCTCAGTACAATTGCGTAATATACCACAATCCATTGCGAACGAAGTGAGCTAAATCGAGACATGACATCATTTTGAAAAGTTCCAGCATAGTGCCGCATGTTAGAATTTTTTAGTGAAGTTTATTTTTAAAAGGGCATTTCGTGATCCACAGCCTCATCCCCCCACTTTTCGCATGTGTAAGGGAGGGGGAAGAATTTTGACACGTCAAAAGGGGGGGCGGCCCCAACTCAACACAAAAGTTGACACTTTGAACCATGAGAGTTACCAAATCTTTCAAAAGTCTTTCAAAGGCCCCCTTTTGCAATGATTTTCATCAAATTTATCCCCCTTTTTTATGCAAAATCGAGTCAAAAACAACCCCTTATAGTTTTTAATGACCAGAAAGTTCAAACACCTCTTTTCAATGATTAGAATTTCAAACACACCTTTAGGCCTATCAATGACACTGATTGACATCAAAATTTCTGGATTTTCTCAAGTACCCCTTTTATCCAAATTTCCCGGACAGTGCAAATTAAATACCCCTATTTTGCTGATTTCACTGTCAAATTTAGCTAAATTTCACGGACAGTGCAAATTAAATACCCCCTATTTTGCCAATTTCGTGGTCCTTACAATTTCGTAAAAAAATAACCCCTTTGGTAACTCTCATGGTTGTCAACTTTTATGTTGAGTTGGGGGCCGGGGGGAAGGTTTTTGGCACGTCAAAAGGGGGGGGGGCAAAGATTGTTTGGTACGGCCAAAGGGGGGGAGAAGCGATATTTGGCAGACCATTTTGAAAATTCACCACCCCGGGGTAGGCCTACACATAATTATTGCACAGCCCCTAATGTTTATGTACCAAAAATTTCTTGCAGATTAATTCGTTTAGCAAAAATATCGCCAAATTTGAATTTCGTTCTGGAAAACCAGAACGAAATTACAACAGTGGCATAATGCACATAGGCCTATGATATTAAATCCGATAACTCGCAAACGCAAAATCGGAATCAACTGAAATTTTGGGAATAAGCTTTTTTCGTGGATATCTACTGAAAAATGTCATAAAAAGAGGATGCTAGGATCACGAAATCCTCCTTTAATTGATTGGAAAAAATAAATAAATGAAATCATAACACAAGGCACCTCATGGGAGCTTTGGGAGTGTTCATACTTTGGTCAGGTGTGGGGTGGGGGTGTGTGTGGGTGTGTGTGGGGGTGCGTTTACGTAGGCAGGCAAACGAGGACACACACAAGGATACACACATGTCAAATGAGGACACCCGGTGACCGTGGAGGTCCTCGGTGTTTTAAATATATCCAAGACATCGCAAATAACGTAAAAATGCATTTAAAACGGGTCCACCTATGGGTGGTATAGGACGGTCCACGGTTGGATAGTACGTTGTCTGGTGTGTGTGAGTGAGGTCCACGGTATGGCGATTAAGAACGGATGTGTGAGTCCTCGGTTAGTATGTTTTAAATCAAGTGAAAAATTAGGTCCTCGTTTTCCTGCCTACGCGAGTGGGGGGTGTGTGTGTGGAAGGGGTGGTGGGGGGTGGGGTGGTGGTGGGAAATATATAGTGGGGGATCAAAAAAATTTGGGTCCCTAAATTAAAGGGGGATAAAAACAAGAAATGTCTTTAAAAAAGACAATGCCTCCAAGATACCAGTGGGCACCTTTTGTTATTAGTTAAGGAGACACTTATAATGCTAGCTTTAAGGTAACGCTTTTGGATATAGATTTTTGTCTGATTGAAATATGTGAGTCCATTCTCTCCTGATTACAAGACTGAAAATTTTATTTTAATCGGATTTTTGGTTTATACCAAAATATATGGCCTGTCAAAATGGCGCGAAACCAAGAAGTTGGCAACAAAGTTCTTTTATTTTTGTTATGCAATGTTGTCAGGTAGGCCTTATTTTCTAATTATATATGCAAGAATTGTACAAAGTAAAATGTTCAGATCGGCTACAAAATAAGATATAAAACCCATGGATGTTTTTTTCCATGCAAATTTCCATTTGCATAATTAATTAGGGCCCTAATCAACTTTTCTAATAAGTGGCCCTAATTAATTATGCAAATTGAAATTTGCCAAAACGCAACTGTAATTTTGTAGTAGGCCTAGGCCTACAGTGTGTGTTCTACCCATGTACCATGCCTCAGTACTATAGCTCTTTTAATTGTATCTGAAATCTTTACTTTGCATAATTCATGCATGTAATTAGAAAATCATCTGGCAACTGGACTTGTCAAAAATATAGAAATTTTTTGTTTTGGTTTCGCGCCATTTTGACAGGCCATATCTCAAGAACCGAATGTAATCTACCGTGGCATAAGCTTTAACATATTATTTAAATAGAAAGAAAATCTAAATTTGTGCATTAGCCAATAGGGCCACGGTCACCTAAAGCCATCTTGCAATCTTTTAAATATAGGCCTATGCCCAAGTTGTATATCAAGAGTCATTTCTCGTAGATTTTTTGACTGAAAATTACGATTGTAACGTTTCAGAGTAACAAATTTTCGTATCAGATATTTTTATTCTTGTTTATTATATTTTGTATTCAGGACTAAAATAATATTAATATTATTATATTTAGGGGGGTCTTTTTATAGGCCATTACTCTTTTGTATGTGTAATTGAATAAAAAATCAAAAACATTATTGTTTTGTTTTGTTTCCTTCATTTGTGCTTTGTCTTGCATCGAAAGGGCCAATATCAACCTTGTTTGTAAGAAGTATTGTGTGGGGAAAGATGATTCTTGCATTTTATTTTTTATTTTTATCTTAACAAACAAAAAGCAAATTTCTCAGTCAAAGTCTTGAAACGGTCATGGCCTGGGTATGTGTAACGGGATTTCCCCTCTATAAATAGCTTGTTTTTCCATTATTTTGCAAGCCAAATAATCACATGTTTTGCGGCTACATCAAGGTATTTTATGTACCATACTTCAGTTATTTTTAGAAGTTTCCATTGTATTCAGCGCGTATAAGCACCGTCAATCAGGAAGCGGCATCGCCTTTGTGAGGATTTAGCAATCGAGCGCGCTGATTGGTTAAAAGTCAGCTGATCAAAACTTTGGCGTGGGTCTGGAGGTGCGCGATTTGGAGAAACTTCTCAGACCAAGACGAGAGACTGATTTAGACGAGACTAGACCAGGGGACTGATGCAGGACGACCATGTGAGACTGACGACGACCTGGGCAGACCGTGTTACGTGATGGATAGGCGAGTAGAAAGCGACGAGAGAAGACAATTTCGACAAATGGACAGATAATATTTACCTTTGTGTGTTTTCTGGAGGAGTAAGACGAGAGTTTGGAAGAGATGGAGATTACCGTGACAATATTTTTGTGTGGAATTGGAAAAGACCAAGTAAATTGACAGCAGCGAATGGACGATACAAATTTACAAGTTGACGAGTTTTAATAAATTAATTGTGACGACATTTTTACTTCGCAATGTGCTGAGAAATGGGGAAAGATTCACATTATTTGAGTGGATATTATCGCCTAGATTGAGGTTATGTCTTCAATGGAGTTTTGGCAGATCATGACGCACGCAATGGACATGATATTTTCAAGTGATTTAGCGAAGACGCCGTTTTCTTCCATCGCATGTATTTCTGCAATGGACATTTCGCAATTTAAAAAGCTGGCCAGCAAAATGTCGGATTTTAATTCAGGTGCACTTCGCGAGAACGACAGACAAGCAAGATCGACAGGCGACGACATGGGACATTGTGTGTATATTTTTAATGTGAGTTTATGATTTTGAGATGCATATCTAAATGTAAACAAACAATTTGTGCTTCTTGTGGGGGATGAGTAAAACAAATGTTTGCCAAATTGGGATGTGTTTTGAGCAATGTTTTGGCTTGTATTTGTTTTGTACATTGTTTTGAGAGTAAAAATATCTGAAATTGGGTCAAAGTTCAATTTCAGGTCATTGTTTGCCAGGGATTGGGACAAAACCTTGTGGAAATTAAATTGGGTTAAAATATTATGTTTTTGCAGAACAAGCAGCACAGATGATTGCAAATTGACATGACATTTTGTGTACAGAAAGCCAAACTTTGTGTAAATAAATATTTGAAGCTATTTTATCATGTTGATTGACATTTTGTAGTAAAAGTATGGTGCGCCAAAAGCGTCATAATTGTGATTGTGAGCATGGTTCAGATATTGTGCACTTTGCGTAAAAGTAGGCCAGGTTGAAATAATGTGTGACTTTTAATAAGTAGTTGCATTATGTACCAAATTTGTGCATGCTGATTGCGTAATCATATTTCAGGTTTGGCTAAATGCTCTGTGTATATTAAAGTATGTAATGCACCATTTGATTCAAGATTTGCATAATCTATCAGTGTTATATATTGGATATGTGATGGTGTCATATTTTAGGCCTTCCCTTACCTTAAATGGTTGTGGTGGAGACTCTTGAGTCTCTCTTGCGTTAATTAGTTGGAAAGTATAGTAAAATTGTCAACTTCAGGTCTTCTTGCTTTCATTAGCCGGTAGTTACCTTTAAGCCCAGTAAAGCACCCCTTAATATCCAATTGTATTTCTGTGTGCATTTTGTGAATTAAAGTCCTTGGTTTATGTAAAATGCTCACTTTGTGAAATGTATAGTAAGCTATTTTCATAAAGATGTGTATTTATAACTTGAGTATGGCAAGCCATTGTTGACAAAATTAGCATTGAAACTGATGATTGGTGTGTGGCAAAAATAGATCATTAAAAATGTGATAAATGATACAGCCATTGTTGAAACCTTGTGTGTGTTGTAGACTGTCAAGTTGAGTATTGGATAAAATTACACGGGATTTGTGTACCAACTCAAAATGTGTGTTGATGAGTAAACAGGTTGTACTTCATTAAAGACATGTAGAGAACAGAAGAAACCCGAAGTAGAGATACTAGTAACACTGACGAGTGGCTACGGCGTATTACTGCTATACCGGAAGTTTCACTGGCTTCTATTTAAGCCCATGCAGACTCCACGTGCACTTTGAAGTCTGTGGTGGCCATAATGTGTCATTGTATAAAAAGCTTGTTTTTATATAAAAAGATTGTCTTTCAAGTGGAAATCTGCGCAGTGGTGCAGAATGTGTTGATGTGGCTCCCAGCATCAGCTCCCGAAGGTTGTGCGCAAAATAGATTTCCATGAGGACATTCGCTAAACATGTGTTCAGTGTGTAGGCGTAATATGGTTTCAGAAATAATGCTTGCATGCAGTGTGCATTCATAATGTCATTTTTGTGAAATAATTGTAAATGTAATATTAATGTTGGCAATTGCGCTTTTGTGGTTTATGCATTTAGGAGTTGCAGATTAGGCGAGTTGTGAGAGAGCTTTTGTGAGGGTTTAGGGACGCGAAGGTTCGAGGCGCTCAAATTGCGAGTTAACATTTGTGTACAATGTTTAAGTCGTGTATTGCTTGGGATTGTGTGAGATTAAAATAGTTGGAGAATTGGCGAGTTCATGGTAAAAAGGTGCTCAGGTGATACCAGTAGAAAGAAATAGTGTACAGTTGTAGTAGAGACATTAAGGTTCAGGAGTAAGGTAAAAAGTCAATGGTTGTGAGGTTTGGCTTTTTAAATAGTTTGTGCATGAAGTTAATAGTGCAGTGACCTTTGTTTATGTATTTACTTGTGTCAGGTGCTTTGATGAATCCTAAAAAAAGGTACCATGTATTACTTGTCATTGTGTAGGATGCTTTGATGAACCATATAAAAAGTATTCTTTGTAATGTAAATTGTGAAACCTTGTGTAAAATGATGTAATGTGTTAAAACAACATAAAGTATGGCAGGCCATTTGCGTCATAATAAAGTATGGTAGGCCATTTGCGTCATAACAGCAGATAAAAACACACTGTTACTAATTGTTTAATTAAACAGCTGTGCATTTTAGAATCAAATCATTCCTTTCAGTCAGGTATGGTAAGCCATTTGTGACATAAACTGTTATTCATGTAGTAGATTAAGATGTATTTTGTAGAGTAAAACTTTAATAAAACTTGTTAACAAATAATAATGTTCATTGTTTATTGTGTTTTTAAGCCTGACCAGGATTCCTTTGACGGATACCTCGGTGTGTTCTGCCACACCAACTTACCCTGATGGTGGCATATATTTTCGTTCGCATAAATCTGCGTTTTTAGAAACCAGTCTTCGCTACTTTATATTTTACCCTAAAAGGAGGGGTGGCGCTGCTCCAAAAATTGTGGCAAATCCGCTCGGCCATTCAATAAAAATAGGGTCAGCCAGCCCACCACCCGTTCCTTTTACAGTATGCATGCAAAAATATTGCAACAGTACTCAGTAGAACATAAAAAACTGATACATGACCAACCACGCATGGGAATTGGGGAAGCAAATACTTTAAAACGAATTATTCCGAATTATATCAACGCAATAAAATTGCAATACTTTAGTACATGTATTTGAACAGCAATGAAGCCGGTGCTGCGCGATGATCCCGTTGCCATGAAAAACCAGTGGTTCATCACGTTTTGACCGTGACAGAGTCGTAGTATACTATGATATCATGGGGATAGTACTTATATACACTCGGTGTGCATTGAGGTTAATTTGCATGTTGGTATTTTCGTATTTGCATAATGTTAGGAGAAAATAACCCGTTCATTTGATGAAGGTATCCAAGGCTGTATTTAACAGATTGGTACTGGCGTCTGCTCCGGATTGATACTTCCATGGGATCTGTGTTTAGGGCTTAGGGGCTCTCATTTTCTTCGGAAAGGGGATGGGTCCCAATTATACGGGGGGGGGGGGCGGGGGAGGTTTGAAAGTAAAACAAATTGATGACCAAAATATAGAGAGTCACAAATGACCACAGATAGTGTGTTTAATTTATTCAAAAGACTGATTTCAATAAAATTTTAGCGTAGGGGTAAGTAGGTGTATCGGTGAGGGGGGGGGTCGCAATTTCATTGACGCTCACTTTTTGTAAATTTGGATCCCCCACATCCAAAGAAAATTCTAGCCATAGGTGGTATAATATTTAGGCCTACTTTCGTTTGTTTGTTTAAATGGTCGTTCCATGCGAGACACGCTTGGGTCTTGATATGACCAAGCTCAAACAAAATGTTGAAGCCAGGCTAAAGAGCATTGGCCTACAGAAAAATAGGAGGCACGTGTGTTTTGGGCATCTTGCAATACATAAAAGGCACAGAAAAACAATAGGAAAACGGTGGCAAATAGTATGCACAATTTCCTGCTCGCTGTTGTCACGTTTTTAGACAATATTTCAGTGTTTTTTAAACTATGCCACAGAATTAAGCCTATGCGGTTTCCAAATTCCAAAATGATCTGGCCTGTCATTGTGTGTCAGGTAATGGATGGGGGCATTTTAAAGGTACATGCGGCCCTACATGGGTTTCAGGGGGCTGGTCTGGAGTTTAAAGGGTACATGTTGGAGTTTCGTAGATGTCATGGGGTTTAAGGGCATGTGTTGTGGTTTACAGCTACAGGTAGGGCCTACAGGTTGGGGATTTAGGGCAGGGCCTTCATATTGGGGTTTAAGGTTAGGCCTACAGGTTGGGTTTGGGTTTTAAAGGCAAGCCTGACTTTAGGTTAGAGTTTTAAAGGTACGTATGTTGGGGTTAGGCCTACGTATAGGTCTACAGTTTGGGGACAAGGGCCTACATGTTGGGGTTTAGGGAAGGGTAGGCCTACAGGTTGGGTTTGGGTTTAAAGTGCAGGTCTCACTTGTGGGAGTTTTTAAGGTACACGTACATGTTGGGGTTTAAGGGTAAATGTTGGGATTTAAAGGTATGCCTACGTTTGGGGGTTAAGGGTACGTGTCGGTGTTTAAGGGTACATGCGGTTGGGCTTTAAGGGTACATGTTTGTATGTTGGGTTTCAGGGACTGGTTGGGGTTCAAGGCAGTTCAGGTTGGATTTAAGGATAGGCCTTGGCCTACGTGTTGGGGTTTAAAGGTGCAGTTTGGGGGAATAATGGTACCTACGTGTTGGGGTTTAAGGGTAGGCCTACAGGTTGGGTTTGGGTTTAAAGGGTAGGTCTGACTTGTTGGACATATAGGTACATATAGTTTGGGGACCAGGGCCTACATGTTGGGGGTTAAGGAAGGGTACAGGTAGGTTGGGTTTGGGTTTAAAGGTTAGGGCTAACTTGTTGGGAATTTTAAAGGTATATGTTTGGGTTTAAGGGTAAGTGTTGGGGTTTAAGGTTAGTCCTGCGTTTTGGAGGTTAAGGGTACGTGTTAGGGTTTAAGGGTACAAGTAGTTAGGCTTTAAGGGTACGTGTTTGTTGGGTTTAAGGCCGTTTGGGGTTTAAGGTAATTCAGGTTGGGTTTTTAGGGTACGGATTCTAGGTTTAATGGCATGTTGGGGATGGGCTGGGTTTTCATTTGTATCCATCAATTTTGTTTGTGGTAGTCATAGTACTTCCATTGGCCTCCAAACACCCATTATTGATCTGATATATTGCTTCCTTCTTGAATGCCTGTCTTTAACAAGTTTGGATGGACACTTTCTCTTTGAATTTCAATTAACAATACATTCCACATTTATTTATGAAATGTTTGTAATTTAAACCAAAATTCATGACTTTTCAAGGCAGTACAGGACACGCATTATGAAAGTACAAGCCTTACGAAACTACAATGCTGAAAGTGGTTTTGGAATAACATAATTTGTGACACGATCTGCTCCATGGGGGCCAAAGGAGGCATTTTTGAAAATTGAGTTACTCTAATTATTACATTGTAGTATCATTAGGCTATCATATGTGATGCGATCAAGCTAAATCAGTCGGAACTCGGTAATATTGATTTTGAGATATAGCCAAACAAAGGAAACGTTTCCTTTTGTTTCCTCTTGTTTTGGAAACTCTTTAGTTGCTCATATCTTTGGAACTGGTTGTTCAACTTCAATGGAGTTTTCTGCAAAATATAGCTTTGTAAATGATATTCACTATCCCATAAGAAACTGAATTTTTTATATTTCCGAGTTCCGACTGATATTGCTTGATCGCATCACATATACTGAAAACATCCAAGGGTCTAGCATACTTGGTTCTAAAGTTATGAGGTTTTGTGATGTGTATTTTCTTATGTATTTTATTGTTTTTTACTCCATATTTTTGCTTTTATCTCAATTTCAAATTTGCCGACTTTGGCCCCCATCATGTCACATTTTGATTTAGCAAACACATAACACATTTTATGATTTAGAATTAATTATTTGTGAAGATTTCATGATAGTAACCCAATAGTGATGTCAAAAATAGACATATCACATCCAGTCTCCTCCCTGAACTTTTCCATGATTTTTGTGCCTTTTTCAAAAAAAAAATATGTCATGAATTTTGCCGACATATTGCAACACTGGTGAATATATTTATAACCCTGATGATAGTCATGATACCTGGTAAGAGACAGTAAAACATGCAATAATTACACTGGCTAATGTTTAATTTCTCTCTTGAACTGTTTATTATTATACGCTGACGAAGTTACGTAATAATCGGATAAACTACCATAGCAATAGGTGAAAACAATTTTTGAATATACCGCGCTGCACTGATACGTTCATGTGGTACCTCTGCATTGAACCATATCATGCTGATTACTTGCACCTGTAAGATTAGTATCTTAGAAAAGACCAGTATTGTATTCAATCTATGATTACAGACATACACAGGTGATGAGTGTAACCTGCTTGTAGTGCAGCGCGATATGTTAAAAATTGTTTTCACCTATTGCTATGGTCATTAATCCGATTAATTACGTAACTCGCCAGCGTATAGCATCATAATAGAACACTTAAAATTGAAATACTAAAAGTTACGTAATTTCTCGTTTACATACAATAATAGCAATCATGTACTTGTGCAATTATTAGAACCACTCAACCATCTGTTTTTATGCATGTCACAATATACATACACATGCAATTTACTAACAATATTTTTCTTTGTTCCCATCAATCAAATTTGGTTTGGTACACAAACTCAGTCAAGTAATAGATAACTTTATTTTTCTATAAATGATATTTAATGTAACTGGTATGTTTTCAATTGACTATGATTTATATTTTCATTTAATTTATTATATTTAAAGGCACTGTGCCTTCTCAGAAATGCATAATGGGCTAGTATTCCAGTTGAAATCCACAGGGGAGTATGTTTTTCAAATGTAACTGGTCAGGGTTTATCATTTTGAAACCCATACTCCCCTCTGTATTATGGCTTTACCTATATCTTCCACAGCTGGAGTGAGTATTTCAAATGAAGTTACCCAATGGTTTATTCTATTCAAAACTCATACTCCCTCTTTGAAAGACTTTAGCTAAATCTTCCACAGGGGTGGTGTGGATTTTAAATGGAATGGCCCAAAAGTTACTAATCCAAGATAAAAGTATACATTTTTGGAAAGGAAATTATCTAAATATAAATACAAATTTGGGGTGAAAAGAACAATTTTGAAGAAAATAAGAAAAAAACCTCATGATTTTGCCTAAAATTGTTTAGAACACACTAGTCTATAGGAAGGAAAAATCCAAAATTTGGATTTTGTGTTTTTTTTGTAACCTAGACTCGCGCTTAGGCCTTATTTTGAATTATTGACCAAATAAGACGAAAATTCAAAAATTCAAAAATAAGACTAATATCCAAATCATGAAAAACCGTTACATGAATGGAGTGTCTAATTACAAAAAAACCCATGAAATCCAAATTTGGGTACAGTGTGTTCCAAATAATTTAAGGCAAAACAATGTGCTTTTTTGAAGTTTCTTCAAAAAAAATACTTTTTGCATAACAAAAATATATACTTGCATTAAATTTTGTTTAATTTAAAGTTACAGCACTTTTAATTAATGCATTTCTGAGAATACACAGTCCCCTTAATATGACACTTTGAATAAAACTTACTTTTAATCATATATGGCAGATTTATCCAAGATTCTCACTCTGACTTGATGCTCATTCATTTGAAACAAAAAATGTTGGGGGGCGGGGGGCTCAAATTAAATTTTAACAGGGGTGTGCTGATGGCAATCTGAAACCCCTACCCATCTTAAGGATTTTTTTACCTAAAACTGCTGATTTGACAATTTTTTTTAAATCAGGTCATATTGTAACATTTGCTGAGGAGAACAACCTCATGTTTTTCAAAACTTAACACACAATGTTAACAATACTCTCCATACAAGGCGTGCGGGACCGACACCAGTCACATTGGAGTGGCTCACATTGGCGGCTTATGTGCTGGTATTATACAGTGATTTTCTTTTTATTGCATCATTTGCTCAGGCCAAATTTAAAAGAGGACATATCTGACAGTGAAAACTAACATTTTGTGAAAAAGAAGTTAAATTCTATCTCTAATGGAAATGTTATAATGTTGCAATGTGGGTAGCTGTAAGGGCTATCTAGAAACACATTACATTTAACTTTTTGCTAATTTCAATCTGCATAATTTTTAATTATGACTAATTTTTTGAACAAGTCAAAATCAGCTCTAATTAATTATGCAGATTGAAATTTGCAAAACTTTTAAAGAAGTTCCTTACTGTTACCTAGCAAATTAAATTAATATACAGGGTGTTCCAGAAAAAGATTACAAGGTGAATGAATTTTGACATAAGCTGACAAATAAGCATCCAAATCCAAAACATAAAAAACAGCATGTAGCCCCTCTTATTCTGCATCTTACACACTTGAATCGGCTGACTGCTTGCACAGATATGAGCGATTACATAACATACATCTCAATTCATTTCATTAAGTTTGAAAGAAAGATCATTCAACACAATGCACACTAATGCTTATCAATTGACTTTGTGTTTTGTTTGGTGAAATTCTTTTATTCTTCTTACACAATCTGTGTTTTGCTAAACATGTAATAAACTTTTGTTAAAATGTGAAAATACTGTGTGATATTAAAGCTTGAATCTAAAATGGTGCTTGGTACTTGTAAATATATTTTTTCGTTAATATTAATATAATTATTGCATAAAGAATTATTGTATAAAGAATTCCAGCTGACAAAAAAGTTTTCTCACACAATAATTAATGTTTTGGAATTTTCCAAGAAATGGCTATGTAAAATGTAAATCTTTTAAAATTTGAACATAATGTTGCATGGTATCAAAATTACACGTAAAGATGTACAAGCACTTGATCATTGTCATTCTTGGCTCACATGTTCTTTGGAAAGTTGCAATATAACATATTGCACAACACAAAGAATTAAAGCTGGAAAGCTTGTAAAAATCAAAGTTTTCTTGGACAAAATGTTGCTTCAAATATTGCCATGAATGCAAAGTTTTAACTTAAAAAATTAAAACATTAAACATAATATAGCACAGTATAAAAATTAGAAGCTCTAAGCTTAATCATGTATTTCTTGGGTTTTTGAAAGTTTAACATATTGCGTAAAGAATTAAATCTGTTAATTGTATAGCTATCCAATTTCTGCAATCCATGTTAAGTTTCTTACAATTCAGGCACTGTGTATCAAAGTAAAGGCAGATCAAATGTTATATTCACTCACGTTTTTCACCTTCAGTGCAAGCATGATTAACATAATACCATCGATAAAAATAGATCAGAGGACTGAATTGAATGAGATACACAAACTTTACGAAGGGGTGAGCAAGTGTGACAAAAGTGCCTGTTAATCAAACTTGGAATGAGTTGTTGATGTGTGCATTGTGTGATCAATCACTCATTTCTTTGCATCCAGCCAACCGAATTAAAATAAAATTTGTGTATATAATGTGCACAATGAGCTACCCACTGCTTTTAAAATATTTTGATGATATTGTCTATTTCTGGAGATGTTTTCTGGGACACCCTGTACTGTGAGAATATAATTATAATAATTTGCATCCCTTTCAGTGTTTGACTTTGCTAATTCCAGCCTAATTGGAGTTAGCTGAAAGTTATGAAAGTTCCATGTCTGAATTTCATTGCTGTGTTCATGAAAATTGATCAAGAAACCTTTACATTCATACCCATTTTTTACCCAAATTATTTTTGGCAACAACAAAAACATTCTTCAGTAAAAAATTTTATTTTTAAAAAACTAGATATACGCTGGCGAAGTTACGTAATTAATCGGATTAACTACCATAGCAATAGGTGCAAACAATTTTGAATATACCGCGCTGCACTACAAGCAGGTTGCACTCATCACCTGTCGCCAATCATATAGTAGATTGAATACAATACCGCTCTTTTCAAAGAGACTAATCTTACAGGTGCAAGTGATTAGCATTTCTTTGACATCTATGGTTCAATGCAGAGGTACCGCATGAACGTAGTAAGTGCAGCACGATATAATCAAAAATTGTTTGTACCTATTGCTATGGTAGTTAATCCGATTATTACGTAACTTCGCCAGCGTATAGATATCTAGGACCATTTACTTTTTAAAATTTTGATCAACTTCACCAAAAAAAAAAAAATGAAAATTGAGCTAAAAATCAGGCTTTTTTTCATGTTTTTTTTTTTTCGGCAAAATTGAGCATTTTTCAACCAGTTTTGGTAAAAATTTCTCAAAGTTGGTCAAAATTTTAAAAAATGAATAAAAATAGGTTTTAAAAATTAATTTTGTAAAGAATTTTTTGGTACAATGCCCATGAAAATTTGGGTAAAATTGTTTTTTAATTTTCCCCATAACTGAGCATTTTTGCCCAAATTTGACCTCGCATATGAATGCATCAAGTCCTTGTCATTTTAAAAGACCAAAAATGGAGCAGTTATGAGGCCCATAATTCCCTGAGGGTTAAGACCAACCTTAAGAATTAATTTTTTACTGTTATGTGACTATATGGTAATACCAGTTATATTCACCAGATAGCCAGCTCACATAAAAATCATCACTTCAAATCACAGATGTTCCAATATCTATGTTCAAATACAATGTTAACAGCTCTCCTAGCAATCATGCTAGAGAATGATTTGACCACTCGCCTAGCATCATACTAGAGAGTGAGTAACCACTCCCCTTTAAAATCTAGACGACAAAGCCTGTCACAAGGATCTATGATTGGCCCTGTTACATGTATGTCATTCACCATAATATTATACACTTGTCAATCAAGAAACCTCTCTATATGTTACGGTGATGACATTCAGTTATACAGATATTTTAATGTATCTTATCCAAACTCCATGAAAACAGCCTCATCTAGCATCACTGAATAAAACACTGGATGACCGTAAAATCTCTGGAAGCTAAATGATGAGGAGATAGAGTTTTCTATTGGCGCATCAAATTATCATACACATAGATTATCTCCTGCTATGCTAACAGTTGGCGATGATTCCATCAATCCAGCTCTGCAATCCAGTATGCAACCTCTCTGTTATATTTGATACACAGATGACAGTGGCTGCACATATCATATAGGCCTACATTGTATCCCTGTAATCTATTATAAATTAGCAACTACATAAAATATCAATTGGTTTCAAGGACCATGGCATCTACTATCTGGTGGTTTGTGCCTTGATCTTGTCCCAAATGGACTATGGCAATGGATTGTTATTAAGTTCCAATAATGACATCCAAAGACTTCAGGGCAGTTCTTATTTGCTGCATTCTTGATTCTCTATACTCTTTTGTTCTTTGTGTTGTTGCCTGTTAAAAGGCTGCTTCAAACTATTGAAGGAATCCTTACTCCTTAGACAGTGCTAGTGCCTGCAGAAAAGTTATTAATGAGAATAACATGAATATTAATAATAATTTAACACAACATTTTCAGACCTTCCTTTTATTTAAGAAATAAAGGGTAATGCATTATCCTTTACACCCAAATAATGTGTCCTCACCCATTATTTAAACGTTTTTACTGCCAAGGACACATTATTTGCGTGTAAAGGATAATGCTGCACCCTTTATTTCTATTCTATTACCAGAAAATAGTGCGATTTAAAGAGAAAATATCATTTTTTGGCACAAATATTTTCAGTTGTTTACTTCAAGGTGGAGCGTGTATCGCGGAAATATTGCACAGCGTAATGCTGTGCGTAGAGTGTGTTACGGCGCTTGACCCATTATTGCAGAATAATGGGCTGTCATGTGCGTGTTTAAAAAAAAAATCACAATGCGCGATTTTTAATAATGGGTCGTAAGAGTAATAGAATTATAAATAAGTCACAGAATTTTTAAAATTATATACGGTAGATATTTAAGGTGGCAAACTTAACTATGGTGTTGTGCACAGAATTGCTTTAAAATTATCGTACAGGATGTGATTTTTCAAAACAGCTTTTTGACTTATGCAAATTCACAAAATCCCATTTAAACACTTTTCTTTGCTGATTTAAGTTAAATGAACATAATGGATTTGACATGTAGCTAGCTATTGTATCTGTAAGGTGTAGTATTTGAGTTAGCTATCTGAAAATACAAATAAAGACAAAATGCCACCTAAAATGGTCAATATGTTCTATATACGTCTTTCATAAGGCGAAGTTAGAAGGTAGCATGAACTAGCAGCATTTGCATTCGAATATTGAGACAAGTAAAGCTGACACACATGAGGAATGGTATTGGTTTTATTAAGGAAATCCCAATGATTGATATAAGTAGTGTCATTTCCACCCCATTTGCATGATGTTTTTTGCAAATCTAAGCTAAACTTATTTAACATTCGGCCGAAAATTCTGCCCAAAACATATAGTGTAAACCTTAACTCACCTCTAGGAAGATCAATTGCAAAACATCAGATGCCCTGACACCCAAACTCGCAGCCAATGGCTTCACATGTTCATTTACTTCATGAAGTTTGCACCATTCTTTAAAATATAAAACACAAAAATCATAAATGTTACATGTGGGTAAAATATAGAAGATTAAAATTGTGCTTTACAAGATACCCATGAATACCGCAACTTTGTCACAGGTGGGATAGGATAGTAAAGATGATTTGATTTAAACAATACAACATTCCCTTGTATACCACAACTTTGTCACGGGTGGGAAGGGACACCTAAATCATAATTTTAATTGTGTTATACAACATTCCCTTGTATACCACAACTTTGTCACAGGAGGGACAGGATACTACAAATAATTTACATTATATAGCACAATAGATAGTGTCCTGTTCCACCCATGATAAAGTTGTAGTATACATGGGAGTGTTGTATAGCTGAATGGAAATCATCTTTGTACTCTGTTCCACCCATGATAAAGTTGTAGTATACATGGGAGTGTTGAATAGCTCAATGGAAATCATCTTTGTACTCTGTTCCACCCATGATAAAGTTGTAGCATACATGGGAGTGTTGTATAGCTCAATGGAAATCATCTATAGTACTCTGTTCCACCCATGATAAAGTTGTAGCATACATGGGAGTGTTGTATAGCTCAATGGAAATCATCTATAGTACTCTGTTCCACCCATGATAAAGTTGTTGTATACATGGGAGTGTTGTATAGCTCAATGGAAATCATCTTTAGTACTCTGTTCCACCCATGATAAAGTTGTAGTATACATGGGAGTGTTGTATAGCTGAATGGAAATCATCTTTGTACTCTGTTCAACCCATGATAAAGTTGTAGTATACATGGGAGTGTTGAATAGCTCAATGGAAATCATCTTTGTACTCTGTTCCACCCATGATAAAGTTGTAGCATACATGGGAGTGTTGTATAGCTCAATGGAAATCATCTATAGTACTCTGTTCCACCCATGATAAAGTTGTAGTACACATGGGAGTGTTGTATAGCTGAATGGAAATCATCTATAGTACTCTGTTCCACCCATGATAAAGTTGTAGTATACATGGGAGTGTTGTATAGCTCTATAGAAATCATCTTTGTGCTCTGTTCCACCCATGATAAAGTTGTAGTATACATGGGAGTGTTGTATGATAAAGTTGTATTATACATGGGACCGTTGTATCGCTCAATGGAAATCATCTATAGTACTCTGTTCCACCCATGATAAAGTTGTAGTATACATGGGAGTGTTGAATAGCTCAATGGAAATCATCTTTGTACTCTGTTCCACCCATGATAAAGTTGTAGCATACATGGGAGTGTTGTATAGCTCAATGGAAACCATCTATAGTACTCTGTTCCACCCATGATAAAGTTGTAGTATACATGGGAGTGTTGTATAGCTGAATGGAAATCATCTATAGTACTCTGTTCCACCCATGATAAAGTTGTAGTATACATGGGAGTGTTGTATAGCTCAATAGAAATCATCTTTGTGCTCTGTTCCACCCATGATAAAGTTGTAGTATACATGGGAGTGTTGTATGATAAAGTTGTAGTATACATGGGAGTGTTGTATAGCTCAATGGAAATCATCTATAGTACTCTGTTCCACCCATGATAAAGTTGTAGTATACATGGGAGTGTTGAATAGCTCAACGGAAATCATCTTTGTGCTCTGTTCCACCCATGATAAAGTTGTAGCATACATGGGAGTGTTGTATAGCTCAATGGAAATCATCTATAGTACTCTGTTCCACCCATGATAAAGTTGTAGTATACATGGGAGTGTTGTATAGCTGAATGGAAATCATCTATAGTACTCTGTTCCACCCATGATAAAGTTGTAGTATACATGGGAGTGTTGTATAGCTCAATAGAAATCATCTTTGTGCTCTGTTCCACCCATGATAAAGTTGTAGTATACATGGGAGTGTTGTATAGCTCAATGGAAATCATCTATAGTACTCTGTTCCACCCATGATAAAGTTGTAGCATACATGGGAGTGTTGTATAGCTCAATGGAAATCATCTATAGTACTCTGTTCCACCCATGATAAAGTTGTAGTATACATGGGAGTGTTGTATAGCTGAATGGAAATCATCTTTGTACTCTGTTCCACCCATGATAAAGTTGTAGCATACATGGGAGTGTTGTATAGCTCAATGGAAATCATCTATAGTACTCTGTTCCACCCATGATAAAGTTGTAGTATACATGGGAGTGTTGTATAGCTCAATGGAAATCATCTATAGTACTCTGTTCCACCCATGATAAAGTTGTAGCATACATGGGAGTGTTGTATAGCTCAATGGAAATCATCTATAGTACTCTGTTCCACCCATGATAAAGTTGTAGTATACATGGGAGTGTTGTATAGCTGAATGGAAATCATCTTTGTACTCTGTTCCACCCATGATAAAGTTGTAGTATACATGGGAGTGTTGTATAGCTCAATGGAAATCATCTTTGTGCTCTGTTCCACCCATGATAAAGTTGTAGTATACATGGGTGTGTTGTATAGCACAGTGGAAATCATCAATAGTACTCTGTTCCACCTGTGATAAAGTTGTAGTATACATGGGAGTGTTGTATAGCACAATGGAAATGATCTATAGTGTTCAGTTCCACCTGTGATATAGTTGTAGTATACATGGGAGTGTTGTATATAGCACAATGGAAATCATCTATAGTACTCTGTTCCACCTGTGATAAAGTTGTAGCCTAGTATACATGGGAATGTTGTACATGTATAGCACAATGGAAATCATCAATAGTACTCTGTTCCACCTGTGATAAAGTTGTAGTATACATGGGAGTGTTGTCTAACACAATGGAAATCATCTATAGTGTTCAGTTCCACCTGTGATAAAGTTGTAGTATACATGGGAGTGTTGTATAGCACAATGGAAATCATCTATAATGCTCCATTCCACCTGTGACAAAGTTGTAGTATACATGGGAGTGTTGTATAGCACAATGGAAATCATCTATAGTGCTCTGTTCCACCTGTGATAAAGTTGTAGTATACATGGGAGTGTTGTATTGCACAATGGAAATCATCTATAGTACTCTGTTCCACCTGTGATAAAAGTTGTAGTATACATGGGAATGTTGTATAGCACAATGGAAATCATCTATAGTGATAATATTGTTGTACACATGAGAGTGGTATACACATGTAGCACAATGGGAATCATGAACTTCAATGTCCTGTTTCACTTGTGAGCATGATAAAGTTGTGGCATACACTAGAGTGTTTATTCTAGTCTTTTGTTGCCTACTGAAAAGTTGAACGAAGATCATTTCTGTTTTCGGTTTCGGGAGTTATGTTAATTTCTGACATGAAAACGTGACATGAGAGAGTTGATGCTAATACAGACAAGAGAAGTGTCTAAATTTTATGGTCGTAAATTAGCGATAAATTGTACGGCTTCAATTGACTTGCGTGAGGGTGTATAGGTACTTCCGCCTAGGCGGAGTGGCTCATGAAAAAGCCCAGCATAGAAATATACACTAATCAGTGTTGCCACGAATTACGTATACTTGTTCGTGCAATCGCGAAAAAATAGGTCATATGATTATGTAGAGATGAGACAGGGAATTCTTTTCGTCCAAAATACACCTTAAAACTTGTGTGTCCGAGATAGTAACTCGGGGCCCGACTTAGTAACCCGGGGCCTCGACTCGGGACCCGAGATAGTAACTCAGGGTCCAAGATAGTAACTCGGGCCCGACTTAGTAACTCGATATCTGAGTTAGTAACTCGGGCCCGGACTTAGTATCTTGGGTCCAAGATAGGCCCGAGATAGTATCTCAGACTTAGTAACTCTGGGTCCAAGATAGTAACTCGGGGTCCGAGATAGTAACTTGGGGCCTCGACTTAGTAACTCAGGGTCTAAGACAGTAACTCGGGGCCTCGACTTAGTAACTCGGTGCCTCGACTTAGTAACTCGGGGTCCGAGATAGTAACTCGGGGCCCCGACTTATTAACTCGGGGTCAGAGATAGTAACTTGGGGCCTCGACTTAATAACTTGGGGTCTGAAACAGTAACACGGACCGCGAGATAGTAACTTCGGGTCTGAGATAGTAACTTCGGGCTTCGACTTAGTAACTTGGGTCTGAGATAGTAACACTCTCCCGAGATAGTAACTTGGGGCCTCGACTTAATAACTCGGGGTCTGAAACAGTAACTTGGACCCCGAGATAGTAACTCGACGTTAAGTAACTCGGGCCCCTTAGACTGAGTAATTCGGGGTCTGAGATAGTAACTTCGGGCCTCGACTTAGTAACTTCGGGGTCCGTGATAGTAACTCGGGGCCTCGACTTATTAACTCGGGTCTGAGGTAGTAACACGGACCCCAAGATAGTAACCCGGGGTCCGAGATAGTAACTCAGGCCTCGACTTAGTAACACGTGTTGCGGGAAAGAACAGCACGGACCCGGGTAGGGTAACTGGGGAGCCCACAGATAGTACGCCGGGGCCCCGGCGTAGGAACTGGGGGGCAGAGATAGTAACTCGGGGCATGGACTTAGTACCTCGGGGTCCAAGGTAGTAACGTGGGGCCTCAACTTAGTAACTTGGTATCTGAGATAGTAACACAGACCCAAGATAGGAACTTCGGGGTCCGAGATAGTAATTGGGCCCGACTTAGTAACTTCGAGTCCGAGATAGTAACTTGGGGCCTCGACTTAATAATTGGGGCCCTGAATTACTATCTCAGACCCCGAGTTACTATCTCGGGGTCCGTGTTACTGTTTCAGATACCAAGTTGCTAAGTTGAGGCCCCAAGTTACTATCTCGACCCCGAGTTAATAAGTCGGGCCCGAGTTACTATCTCGACCCGAGTTAATAAGTCAGGGCCCGAGTTACTATCTCAGACCCCGAGTTACTATCTCGGGGTCAGTGTTACTATCTCAGACCCGAGTTACTAAGTCGAAGCCCCGAGTTACTATCTCGGACCCCGAGTTACTAAGTCGAGGCCGGACCCCGAGTTACTAAGTCGGGGCCCGAGTTACTATTTCGGACCCCGAGTTACTAAGTTGGGGCCCTAAGTTACTAAGTTGGGGCCCCAAGTTACTAACTCAGACCCGAAGTTACTATCTCGGACCCCGAGTTACTAAGTCGAGGCCCCGGTTTACTATCTCAGACCCCGAGTTACTAAGTCGGGCCCGAGTTACTATTTCGGACCCCGAGTTACTAAGTTGGGGCCCTAAGTTACTAAGTTGGGCCCCCAAGTTAGTAACTCGGACCCGAGTTACTATCTCGTTGTCCGTGTTACTATCTCAGACCCTGAGTTACTAAGTTGAAGCCCCGAGTTACTATCTCGGTACCCGAGTTACTAAGTTGGGGCACCCAAGTTACTAACTCAGACCCCGAGTTACTATCTCGTTGTCCGTGTTACTATCTCAGACCCCGAGTTACTAAGTTGAGGCCCCGAGTTACTATCTCGGACCCCGAGTTATTATATCTCTGACCCCAAGATATTAAGTCGAACCCTGAGTTACTATCTAAGGGCCCGTGTTATTAAGTCGGGCCCGAGTTACTATATCAGACCCTGAATTAGTATCTCGGGACCCTGAGCTACTATCTCGGATCCCCAATTAGTATCTCGGGGCCCCGAATTACTATCTCGGACTCCGAGTTACTAAGTCGGGGCCCCGACTTACTATCTTGGACCCTGAGTTACTATCCCGGACCCTGAGTTATAAAGTCGGGCCCCGAATTACTATCTCGGACTCCGAGTTACTAAGTCGGGCCCCGACTTACTATATCGGACCCTGAGTTACTATCCCGGACCCTGAGTTATAAAGTCGGGGGCCCGGATTACTATCTCAGACCCGAGTTACTAAGTCGGGGCCCGAGTTACTATTTCGGACCCCGAGTTACTAAGTTGGGGCCCTAAGTTACTAAGTTGGGGCCCCCAAGTTACTAACTCAGACCCCGAGTTACTATCTCGGACCCCGAGTTACTAAGTCGAGGCCCCGGTTTACTATCTCAGACCCCGAGTTACTAAGTCGGGCCCCGAGTTACTATTTCCGACCCTTAGTTCCTCAGTTTGGGCCCTAAGTTACTAAGTTGGGCCCCCAAGTTAGTAACTCGGACCCGAGTTACTATCTCGTTGTCCGTGTTACTATCTCAGACCCTGAGTTACTAAGTTGAAGCCCGAGTTACTATCTCGGTACCGAAGTTACTAAGTTGGGGCCCCAAGTTAAGTTAGGGCCCCAAGTTACTAACTCAGACCCCGAGTTACTATCTCGTTGTCCGTGTTAGACCCCGAGTTACTAAGTTGAGGCCCGAGTTACTATCTCGGACCCCGAGTTATTATATCTCTGACCCCAAGATATTAAGTCGAACCCTGAGTTACTATCTAAGGGCCCGTGTTATTAAGTCGGGCCCGAGTTACTATATCAGACCCTGAATTAGTATCTCGGGACCCTGAGCTACTATCTCGGATCCCCAATTAGTATCTCGGGGCCCCGAATAACTCAGGGTCCGGATAGTAACTCCGAGTTACTAAGTCGGGGCCCCGACTTACTATCTCGGACCCTGAGTTACTATCCCGGACCCTGAGTTATAAAGTCGGGGCCCCGAATTACTATCTCGGACTCCGAGTTACTAAGTCGGGGCCCCGACTTACTATCTCGGACCCTGAGTTACTATCCCGGACCCTGAGTTATAAAGTCGGGGGCCCGGATTACTATCTCGGACCCCGAGTTACTATCTTGGGGTCCGTGTTACTATAATAAATGATTATGATTTAGCAGAAATAATGATGCTCGTCTTGAATTGATGCAAAGACAGAGTTTCAAGGTTTATACGATATGATGGTGGTAAGTTATTCCATAAATTTGAAGCTCTTACAATAAATGTACGTTTACCACTATTAGAATTATATTTAGGCATGATCAATGTGTTAGAAGAATGACCCCTTGCTTTGTGATCATGAACATTATGGACAAAGTCAAATTGATTACATAAATATTCAGGACACATATTTTTGATACATTTGAAGGTAAGAATAATCATGTGATTAGACCATCTATCACAAAGTTTAATCCAATTTAAAGAATTTAACATGTCATCTACTGGTGTTCTAATATCAGCAAAGAGAATTGTTCTAGCTTATCTGTTATGAAGTACTTGAAGCTGATCAGTAGCGTAGCCAGCGGAGGGGGGGCAGGGGGGCAGAGTCCTGACAAAAAATGAAAGAAAAAAGTGCCCCTCTGACAAAAAATAAAAGGGAAAATCAGGAGGGCAAAGGAAAAGAAAAGGGGCAAGGAGCCCTTTTCTACCGAAATTCAGCCTGAAAATACACAATTTTTCCGTGCTTGGCAAGATATTGCAAAAGATTAAGCCCTTTCCATCCTGATAATGGGCGAAAATAGTGTAAAATACCATTTTTTTTGCGCACATCGTCCCAATAAAGCCTTTTGTCTCTATGTATTGTATGATGCAACTGTAATTTTTTTTCGTCTGTGCCCCAAAAATTTTATTTTGCCCCCCTGACCAAAAAAAGCTGGCTACGCCCCTGAAGCTGATATTGATTGGTTGCAGAACAATTAGACCACACACTGCTGGCATAGTCGAAATGTGGAATTACAAGAGCATTAGAGAGCATAACTAAGGTTTTATGAGGAAGGAAATACTTAGCACGTTTTACAACACCAATTCTCTTGGAGATATTTCCAGATACATAATCAATGTGTGATGACCAAGACATATTACTATCAAACTTAATACCAAGATATTTGAAAACATCAACTCTTTCAATAATTTTGTCATCAAATGTGAGAGTTATGTCCTTGTAATGATTAAGCGTATGATTAGTTCCAAAAACCATAAACTTAGTTTTATCAGTATTTAATGTGAGCTTATTAGCTTTAAACCAGTTAGCAACAGTTTTTAGGTTAGATTCAAGTTGCATTTTTAGGTCATCAGCATTTTTTGCTTTACACATAAGAGAAGTATCATCTGCATACATTACTGTCTTACAAGTTACAACATCAGGTAAACAATTAACAAAAATTATAAATAGCAGAGGACCCAAGATTGAGCCTTGAGGAATTCCAGTATTATAAGTTTTGAAATCTGACAGAAAAGAATTCACATGCACAGCTAGAGCCCTATTACTTAGGTATGATTTAAACCAACCAAGTTCATTACCCTTAATACCATAGTCAGCAAGTTTATTAATTAGAATTTCATGATTTACCGTATCAAAAGCCTTTTTTAAAGCCAAAAATATAACTCCTGTTGCAAAACCATTGTCCATATTATTAAGAATATAATCTTGAACATCTAGTAAAGTTGTTGTTGTAGAATGATTGGATCTAAAACCAGATTGAGAATCCGAAAGAATATTTCTACTACAAAGATAATCATATAATTGGTTATGAACAGTTCTTTCAATAATCTTTGAAATAATTGGCAAGACAAAAATCGGCCTGTAATTGCTTACGTTATTCTTATCACCAGATTTAAAAATTGGAGTGACTTTGGCTTTCTTCCACTCATCAGGAAATTTGGAACTGTTTAAAGAAATGTTACAAATATGAGCAAGTGATTTTGACACATGAGGTGCAGCCAATTTGAGCAGTTTTACATTGAATTTATCTAAACCTGGTGACTTATTATTATCCATATTACATATTTGGTTATATACAAAATCATAGGATACAGAATAGAATTTAAAACTCTCACTATATGGTTACATCGAAATATACTACTTTTCCCATCATTACATGGGCAGATGATATCAATATTATCAAATTGTTTACTAAGTTCTTCACCAACTGAGGTGAAGAATTGATTAAATGAGTCAGCAGTATCTTTACTGCTGCCCATTTTGGCTTATAATGTTAGGCACATTTGGCTTACCTTTTTTACTTGGAATTACTTTTTTTATTGTTTTCCATAACTTTTTGCTATCATGTACATTATCATTAATTGCCCTTTCAAAGTGCTTCTTCTTCAAATAAAATTTCATATTATTAACTCTATTTCTAACTGACTTAGCCTTTTCCCAATCATCAGGGTCATTGGTTTTATGAGCCTTGGCATAAAAATAATCCCTATCCTTACACAATTTAAGAAAATTACTGTCTACCCATTCAGGAGATGCCCTTTATACGCTTAGTTTTAAAAGGTGCATGGTCATCGCATGCTTCATTAAACAATGATTGCCACTTAGATAGAGCGTCATCAACATCATCAATACAGTTTACTTGTTCCCAATCAATATTCTGAATTGTGTTCACAAAGAGTTACTATCTCGGGGTCCAAGTTACTGTTTCAGACCCCGAGTTACTAAGTAATTAAGGGCCCAGGGTGTAGACATCACCCTGGGTGTAGACATAATTATTGCACAGTCCCTATAGTATTGTGTTGTCGTGGATACATGTAGTTGATAAATTACTCGATCAAATCATTTGGATAACAGGGTACTACACCCCTGCCCAATTTTGTGCCTATTTTTACATTTTTCTCAAAAATTATAGAGCATTGGTGACAAGTAAGATATGTATATTATAGGGGCAAGGACTACAACTGCTACACTGGAAATTTTATTTCAGCACAGACAGCAGTTGTGGAGTTACAGTCAAAAATTAGGGAAAACCAATATTTGATCAATAAATCAATAACTACTTGCCTTGAGTTGCTGAATTTTCAGTGCAGTAGTTATAGTCCTTGTCTCTATAATCTAGAACCTATATCTTACTTGTCACCAATGCACTATGATTTTTGAGAAAAACACAAAAATAAGCAAAAAATTGGCTAGGGGTGTAGTACCCCCTTAAACATAATAGATCCCACACAATTTAAAACCAACATAACCCAACATCTACAAGAAATCTATAGACTAAAATTTGCATGCATGCGCATATCAACCTAACCGTTTTACTCCTCTAGGACTGTTGGGCAGTATCAAGATCAAGATGATGTGCAAATTCCAAGTTAGATTTCATCATGTTCTTGCTGTCATTGACATATTTTGTAGAGACGACTAGAGTCCCCGCTATATGTCGAATGTATGGACTAGGGTAGCCCGAAACATCATGGCCCTGTTCCTTCCTCACTAGGGCCATGAATGCCCTACGTAGGCCTACGTAACAACGGGGCACCGTGAACTCACGTCGCGGTGATGACGCCACACTGACGGCATCTATTTATAGAAAGAATTCAAAACATTTTCCATCCTCAAATGTGCTCAAAATTTACTGAACATGCACCAAATATGTTTTGTTTAAGTCTCATCTTCACGTGAGGAATGGTAGGAAGTGGTATTTATGAGAAAACGTGGTATTTTATGTGTACCCTGGACCAGATATGCTCAGGAGTCTCAGACCTTCGTGCGGAGAAGGACAGTGGAAATCAGGGGTACAGCATTACGGCCCAAAAGTCGGGGGTTGTTTTCCTGTGTTTTTCACTCCAGAGCTTGCAGAAAATCCAAATACATGGGGTGAAAATTAAATCTTGGGGGTGAAAAATATTTTGCAGTGTAGTCAGGGGTAGGAGTACGGTCCAAAAGTAGCTAGAGGGTCAGTTTTCACCCCCGAGCTTGCACATATCCCAATAGAGGGTGAAAAATTAATATTTTTTAAATTTAGGGGGTCCTTCACCCCGCTACCCCTGGTGGAAATCGTAGTGACGGACGTGTGAGTACCTCGGGCTAGGACTAGGGAGCCAATTGTCAAAAGCCGTAACTCACACATATTATACGATACACCCATCGAATGTGTGTCATCGGTCCAGTCATCGGCCTTGTAGGAACCCATGGATTAGGTCCATGTACACATACGATGCCGATGGGTGTACCCCGCTAGAGTCCCGGACTAGAGTTTTAAATTATACTATGTAGTATGTACAGTACTCGGAGAACGTGGTTGTGGTATATTTTTTCTGTATACATCGCTATTTATAGAAAGGATAAATCAACTTGAGAAAATATTGTGACTTGCTCAAGTTGTTATACTCGCGTACATACTCACACTGTACAGAGTTGTACAGTATGTACATCAGTGCAGAAACTATCACAGCTTTTGGTATTAATATTGGTAAGCTTACACTACCATAATTAATTGACCTCATGAAATAACTGGTAAGAAACTGGACGAAATGTACACTTACTGTTGTTTAAAATGCTTGAATTCCGAAATTACTGGTTAGAAACTGGAACAAAAGTACACTTTTCTATAATACTGTGGTTTAAAATTCAACCGCCGTGTGTGTGTTAATTAATTTCACTGTGGTGACGAGCTAGATCTATTAATACCATCATTCATGATCTGTACGAGTCGATTATTAAAAAAATGTATGACGCGGATGACGTAGAGTTCATTAATATTCATTATACTACTACGATTTCTTCATGAGAGGGGTCTGGCACACGACACCGGCCATAGGCGCGGCTAGGCGTATCATACCATACATTGCAGTTCAAATGCATCATTATTCATGATCATGATTGTGGCCTAGTCGAGCCTAGCATGCATACCAGTCGGTCTGCTGACTCGCCGCGGCACAAAAATACCCCAATTTTGCACAAAACAATCCATGATGTCAAATTATCACATCCAAAGTGTCGCCATGAACGTCAGCTTCAACTTCTCCAGCCAAAGTTTTTGCATTGATAATCAGGTTTCATGTAATCATGAAATTAAACCTTGTTTGATGTGTATTCCCATTGCCACAGCATAACGGTTTTCCAACTTGTCTTCTACGATAAAGCTGCTGCTGATGAGCGCTGAGGCTAAAACCTATAATTAAAGACCGAATTAAAAAAGACTAGTTTGCGTCTGACGTCATGACAAAGGCGCGCCGTGATTGGTTGCTGACCTGCGCAGTATGGCATTTTTGGTCTGGTTTACAGGACGGCATATAGACTTGATCCACCAGTCCTTCAACTGCTTACGCACGGTCATCGGGTTGTGCTTGCAGGTGAGGACTGATAACGATTGCGTTCGAAAATTGGAGCATTTATTAGCTCATGAATAATTAATTAGTTCTTATCACGTGGTCACAGCATCTCCTTTTAAGGATGTTATAATTTATTATGAATGAAATATTTGCATTGTTTACTATAATCATGACATTTGACATGAAATTATAAATAAATAAACAAATTTGTACTGCCTGAATATTTATTCATTCTCATTTCACACATCATTTTCCAGGCCGTTTTCCATGCATTTTTGAGTTGTCACTCGTCTCCTCATGCTTTAGCTCTTTGACTTGCAAAATATGCATTGTTTTTCCTTTTTTTCTTTCATCATTTAATTCGCACGTGGGAAATTGAAAAAAAAAAAATATATTGATTGTAATACAATATTTCACTTTTTTTACTGTTTATTTTATTAATTGTTCAACTTGATTCACGTGTATTTTGTTTCTATGACCAGTGTGTTTGTTTATATTAGGGGGCTGTCATTTTTTTCGAAAGGGGGTGGGTCATGAATATACTGGGGATCATAGAATTTTTAGACCAAAAATAGAGGGGGTTATAATTTTTACCCCAAAATAGAATTGAAGGCTGATGACACAAAATTTGCCCAAGCTGCGCATGCATTCTTTCAATTTACGCTCAAAAGGTACGTACAATCTTTAGTTAATTCAAAATAATACATAATTCAAATTTTTTGCCCGCTCCTCGCACCTTCTTTACGCTTTTTTAACCCTATGATCAAAATTTTAACACGCTCCACACACTTTCTTCACATTTTTAGTTTTGCATGCCTCGCGCCTTACTAGTTCCGGTGATGAATAATTTGTCGTCAGTCTGTGCAGGCGGAGGGGGTCATAAAACTTTTCGACTCGAGATAAGGGAGTCGTAAAAAAAATAGCCCGCGATAGGGGTCATAAAAATTTACTTAGATTATACCGCTTGTAAGTCATGTATAAATGTGCAGTTGGGAGTGGGCCTAGGACTACGGTGCGGGATTGGTAGTCAGTATAGTGTTACGGCACGGTAGTCACAATGTAACGCAACTTACGTCACACAACTTACGTGGCGTAACTTACGCTTCATGTAACTTACATTGCGTTGTTAATTTACGCAACGTGACACCCCTTTACGTTGCGTAACTTATGTTGCGTTGCGCAATTTACGTTGCGTTGCATTGTTAAGTTACGCAACGTAACTTACGTTGAATAACTTACGCTTGCGTAACCTATGTTACGCAACTTCGTCACACAACTTATGTGACGTAACTTACGTTATGCGTTGCATTGTTAATTTACGCAAGCGTAACTTCACGTTACGCAACGTAACGTAACTTATGTTACGCAATGTAACGTAACTTACGTTGCTTTGCGCAACTTACGCTGCATAACTTACGTTGCATTGCGTTGTTAAGTTACGCAACGTAACTTACGTTATGCAACATAACTTACGTTGCGTTGTTAATTTACACAACATAACTTACGTTACGCAACGTAACTTACGTTGCGTAACTTACATGTATTGCATTGCATTGTTAAGTTACCCAACATAACTTACAAACGTAACTTATGTTGCGTAACTTACGTCACAATGTTACGCAACTTACGTTCTAATAACGGTAGGTACACGGCTAGGCTGTAGACTATAATACAGCAAGTCATGCAAGTGTAACACCATGCATACATAACGATACGATGTGTGTATAATAGGTCCAATCTTAGACTAATGTGTGTATGCGTGACGTAGACTACGGCAAGTATAATGCCCTGATGGTACGATGCATAGATTACGGTAAGTGTAATGCCTAAATGGAGAAATGCGTGCAAGGCCCAGCCGTAGACTTGGAAAAGGTTAGGTAAATAGGATTACATGTACCGTACATAGTCACGGTACTAATACTACTACTGTTAGGCCTAGCATGACCAGTATTTTGTCCTACATTCATGCAAAACATATCATGACAGGCTAGGCCTATCATTCTTCTAGGCTTACATACTCACACTTGAATACTTTGTGGCTAAGCCTAAGCCATGAACTTGAAGCCCGAGCCTAGGCATGCTAGACCTAGTCATAATTGTGGGACTCCGTTTTTGGATCGAGTCTTTGTCAAATTGTAAAATTGAGTCTTGAGATCCAACCCATGATTTGGCATGAAGACATGAACTTACCAGTTTCAACATGAAGAATACCATCCATTCGATTTCAAGTGCAGTGCAGCGTCTGATGTAGGAGTAGTGCAGTTGCACAGCACAGTTCTCGGTGAGGCAAGTTACAATGTATTGACAGCGGGACTGACAGTCGTGCAATGACAAGCATGTACTCAGATTCAGACTTGACATACACTGTGACATCGTAATTTGTAAACCAGCACCATCACGATCACACTGTTCATGGTTTGATTATGACATGACGAAGACCCGGGCGGGTTCAAGAACATGACAACATTAGCTCTTCGTGCAGCATATCTGTCAATTATGATGTACATGACATGTATGCCGTAGGCCCTACATGCCTATCATGGTATGCAATCATCATCATGATCATTCATGACCATCACGACAATGAATTTTCTTTGTCCGTCTTGAGACCGTGCATGACTTAGTAGCTTTCTGTAGTACTTACATGCTTAGCCGGTGCCTAGGCTACACTGATCAATGAATAACATACAAATTACGGTGTGTGTACAATCCGTATAGTTGAATTTATCAGGCTGCTTGTTGACAGTGTACATACAATTCATGAATTGCAAACTAGAAAATGCCGATTGCCGTTTACATGGCACAAAAATGCCTCCTATTTTGCTCTAAAATAACCCATGACTTCAGATAAACGGTCTAAAAGATAACCAGCAACGTCACCTTCAACTTCTCCAGCCAAAGTTTCAGCATTGACAATCAGGTTTGAAATTAAACATATTTTGTTGTTTTTTCTATGCACTTTCACACAGACAAGCTGATGGCATCTCTCTGCTCTGATTTCACAAAAAAAATTAATTTCATGAATAATTAATCACGTATCATCTCTTTTACAAGCCCTAACTGCCCGTACAACAAGTATTGCGCAGGCGTCAACGATAATACTGCTGATGAGTTTGAGCTAGTTTCTACGTCATTGATTGAGCTACTGCGCACGCCCGACGTGTTTTCGTCGTGAAAACAATACAATACAAAAGAATTAATCGCCCCACTTTTTTGCACGGTTCGTTCTCAGGCCACCGGTGTTCATTTCCGCCACCACCGGCAGCGAGGTTACGCGCAAGAGCTTGACAACGGCCGTTTAGCCGCGAATTTTGAAACTGCGATTGAGCAAAATTTTGCCCCATATCGGCTCATTAAAAGGTACATTTTTCAAATATGCGTCATCAGGAAATTAAAAATAACATGTAATAACAATGATAAGGGTTCATTTTATGAAGTAATTGTGTTTTTTAATTAAAAAGAAAAATCAGGTGAAATAATTGTCTGTTTAAATTTGGATCAATTTACGTGATTTTGACCTGAAAACACAATGTTTTAAAGTAATTTTTGAAAATTTTCGAGATTTTCAGTGTTGAAGTGAAATATTGCAGTTTGATATTCACCGATGTCCTTTTCTAAAACCACAAACCTGATGTTGTTACTAGGTGTTTCCTTTTTGTTATACATTTTCTAAAAACGCCCTTTTTTGTTTTTAAACTTTACGCTGCTTTTCGGCCCGACGTAAATGCGCTATGCGCGCGAGCCTAGCCCAAGTCAATGCGAAGTATCCTTTTTTTTGTGGAAAACGCATAGGTTTTATTTTGGTTGTTTTAATTCGTTCTGAATTTATTATTTGTTGGATATGATAGTAAATTGACACCAACATAGCCTACTTTTGAATAACATTTGAGAATTGACGAAATGTTCAACGATTGACCCCGAACACATAAAATGAGACCATAAACGAAAATGCGACCGTCATTTCAGCATGTAGGCCTACATCCATTTAGATTGTACTAAGATGCCCTCTACACAGTTGATCCTTTATTTATTTGATTTCTCAACTAATTTACACTTATTAGTTACAACACTGACTAAAATAAAGGTTTTCTCATTTTTCGCCGGACTTGTCGACATAGGCCTACCTTTTAAAAAGATCTGCAACGGCCAATGGTGCATGCATGCATATGGTTTTAGAATAGGCTTATGAATTTATAGGCCTAGGCTTAATAGGCTGTATAAATAATTGATATAGCCTACCGTACGTGTTATTAATAAAAAATGTTACATTATAAAATGCACAAAATATATCATAAACACCTTTGACAATAAACCTACGTTATTTTCAACTCAGGTGATTGCATAGGCTACCAGCTACAAACAAAAAACTTTAAAAACTTGCAATATATAATAGGCCTAGGTCCTAAACATGAGGCGCGGCGCGGGGCTCCGGGCCGGTTGATTTTGCAACTACAAAAATGTAATCTCTGCCCTGTAACTAATCATCTAAGATAATCATCAGGAGTTTATGCCCACATTCACAAAAAAATAACGACTTCCGAGTACATTGCTCAAAATATAATATTATATATCCTAAAGATTTCGTTTTAGTAACATTGAAATGGGCGTCATTTAACCCCTTAGGCATATTTTCAAACTTTTCCGAATCAAAGGAGCAACGGACTCCACCAGAATGAGAAATACTTTACTTTTTAGGCCCTTATTTAAAATTTGTTTTTGAACGCCAAAATGTTAGGCCTTGTTTATTCTATGATATAATAATATGTAGGCCTATACGCCTAATCTTCGGTCTTATTATTTCCAAAGGTTCAAGTGACCAAAACTACAAAAATGGGCAAACCCTTATTTTCAAACTTTTCCGAATCCGAGGAGCTTGGGAAAATACTTAAATTTAGGCCCTTGTTTACAAGAAAAGACAACACTTTCAGGTCTTCAAACTTTGTTGTATGTATAATAGACTTCCCCATCCTGAAATGCCCCAAATTGGGGGGTTTATGCCTTTTTGGTCAAAAAGGTCCAAATTTTGGGGAAAATCCACTTTTTCAAAATCCCCCCTTAGTCCAGAAAGGTCCAAATAGAAAAAAATGTCCACTTTTTCAAAACCGCCCCCCCCCCCCAAAAAAAAATCCTGATTACGGGCCTGACCCCTTTTAACTCCCTGATTGGAGGATACTAGACCTACATGCATATCCTTTAAAAAACATCAAAATTAACCGTTGTTTGTTTTAAGTAAACATGTAAAGTAGGTCTAGGCCCTATTTTATGCAATAGAATCACGAAATATTCATACATGTTTTAACAGCATGAACATCATGTGTAAATAATTTACTTAATTTTAAAACGTGTTCGAATTTCAAATGTACTGTACTCCTATTCGACCAATACCTCGAAGTCAAAAATGTCGATGTCTCTGATCGACCATAGGCCTATAATTTATTATAAACCGGATGTCAAAAATGTCGATTTTCGGGTTTGGGTAGGCCTATAATAGAGAATGCTTTTGATGCAAGACATTTCAAATTTAATCTAAAACGCACATTCGTGTCTTTAGTTGCCATTTCCTTCTAGCATGTCTAGCCAGCTAGCCCTACAAATAAAACACTTTGGCCCCATGTCGGGAGAAAATATGTACTTGCACTGTAACAAATAAATATGTACTTGCACTGTAACAAATAAACCTGTGGGGTGGGGGTAGGGTCATCCCTTCAGTCTCTAAACAACGCGTTCACCCCTCCAATAAAAGCTAATAAAGTCCATCCTCACTGAGATTTGACCACTTTGTAGGCCTGTAAGTCTTGATCCATAGGCCTGATCCATTATTTAATATTTCGATCCTCCGAATTTCAAACTTTCAGTCCTAAACAAATTTGGCCAAAGTCCACTGCCGTAAAGGTTGGGCAACAGTCCTTTTCACAGTGTTGACTTATAATTCCATGAGAAACAAAAGAAAATGGGAAAAGTTAAAAGCATGTATAGCCCTAGGCCTAAGTGTTTTAAATTTTCCAAAAAAAAAAAAATTCGAAAAAATTGATTTTTCAATGTTGTGCCGACCGATAATACGCTATTCACTAAAAAGAAATCTCATTCTGTTCAAACCAATGTGTGCTATTTGGGAATAGGCCTATACACCTATCCGACTTCGCCATTACTGCGGTGTCCCCGATGTAAAACTGCGGTGTCCCGAGGTCGGGGGTTCTATCCATTATTTATTGTGTGCTATAAAGAATTGTACCCGGGAATTATACACAACAGTGATATTCAATACACAATCATGAGTATTGAATTACGAATTAAATCTCCCGCTCTGGTACATCTGTGTTGCCGTCAATAGAGGGCCAAATACAGTAAACGCTTCTCGGATTGGTGTATACATTAATAGTAAAATTTCATTGGATTTATGAATTATTAGTCTTTAAACATGTTAAAGGAGACTGGAAGATGAAATTAAGATGGCATGCAGGAAAGCGGAAGTAAAAATAAAATATGAAAAAGACATAATATGAACTATAAAGCCATAAAAAATCAGGCATGACAATATAAAAATTTAAACCTAATTTAGGAGAGTTTTTTGCCCCGTTTTTCCGCATTTAATTTCAGTCAGTTTTTCGCCTAATTACCTGCGATTTTTCGGTGTTTTTTTTTCCTTCAAGCATTTCAGGGGTTCATGGATTATCATTCTCCGATGCTTGTAAAATATCTCAAACACAGGAGAAAAAAAAGAAATATGAAAATAAATCATAAAAGACTGGCTGGATTTTTATAGCATTATAATAAAGTAAAAGCAAGGTGCTGCATTAACATAAAGTAAAATAAAGGTGCAATGCATGAGAAAGATGGGAAAATGGGAAAGTAGGCCTAATTAATAATATAGGATATGTTGAGGAAGAAAACAATTGTAGGCCTAGGCCATGAATGAGAATGATCTTTTAATATTAATGTACTCTTTTGGAGTTTTAACTTTCTTCATCTTTATTATAATACCACCAACTCCATGAAGTATTGTTGAACTTATGCATAAAGTCTAATAAGAAATAAATGTTCTTTACATCTAGGCTATGCCTACAAAGTATAATAAGTATTTTTTATTGTTGTGACCTTAATTATGACTCAATATTAGGCCTATAATTAATTTTTCTTAAAGTCATAATGTACGATCTTATAATATGAATTTGGTTAATTTTTTTCAAACCTGATTTTTTGGCATATTTGTAATGTTTACACATGTCACAACTTGCACCTAAATGGAATCAGCCAAATTTCTTGTGTTTGTAGGTAAACAGAGCAAAGTTCGACATAAAGTCTTAATTCAAAGAATTATGACTTTATGTCCTCCCATAACTGCGTGTTAAACGGCCAAAATAACAAGCAGTGTTTCTTTCACTTTACCTCGTTATTTCAGCTTAAAATCAACAGAAACTATTCCCGATAATTATTTCTAGTATTATTTCAGCATTTTGAGTATATAATGACAAATTTAAAATTTGGAAGGAAATCGTACATTAGGCCTAAGCCTTTAATGTCAAATCAAAAAATAACAACAAAAACGGCAAACCAATGTGATGCATGTTTATACGTACGTATAATGAGACACAAAGAATCTTAAAATTTACTTGGATTTACTAGGCCTATCCCCGGCGGGCCGCTCTAATTAGCGCCTTCGGGTAACTAAAAAAAACCCCGTTTTTATTACACAAAAAAAGCAACACCTAGTAGGCCTAGGTCTATTGATGTTCAAAAGTATGTTGGTGTTAATCTATTATCACATCAAACAAACAATAAATTCAAAACATATTAAAGCTATTCATTCTAATAACCAAAATAAAACCTAAGCCTATGCGTTTTCCATTAAAAAAAAGCATAGGCCTACTTCGCGTTGACTTGTGCTAGGCTCGCGCGTATCGGGCCGAAAAGCAGCGTAAAGTTTAAAAACAAAAAAGGGCGTTTTTAGAAAATGTATAGCAAAAAGGAAACACCTAGTAACAACATCAGGTTTGTGGTTTTAGAAAAGGACATCTGTGAATATCAAACTGCAATATTTCACTTCAACACAGAAAATCTCAAAATTTTTCAAAAAGTACTTTAAAACAATGTGTTTTCAGAGCAATATCACGAAAATTGGGGCAAAACGAACCACGCAAATATGTCTTAATTATTTTCTAATTACTTAACATTTCTCGATTATCTGCTAAAATAATTGCTTATCAGTTATATTATGCTATTTTTAATGTTCTGATGCCCGTCAATTTTGAGATAGAGCATTTTTAGTAAGCCGGTACAGGATAAAATTGTGCTCAAACGCGGTTTGCGTTTTGCGGCAACACGACCGCTGTGCAGCGTTTTCGCGTAACCTGTCTGCCGCCCTCAAACAGCGGTGAGGCCCCGAATCGAGAAACGGCCATTTTATTCCGCCATGTTGATTGTTTCGAGATCGGGGCCGAGGGACTCAGGCTAGACGGCATACGCAAGCTAGTCTTTTTTAATTCGGTCTTCAATTATACAACAGTTTGAAAATATTCTAATGCATAATTCATTAACTTGATAGACCCACGCCATTAGCGCCACGTGCTAGGTGTTTCTAGAATCGCTATAGAATAAGATTAATTTTAATGCTAATTTATTGCACATGCTGAGGAAGCGTGATTACCTTTTTGAACATTCGGAAATGGCGATAGGCGAATTTATGTATGGCGCAGAGAGGTGGGGGATATATATTGGGCTCTCAATATTGGGCGGAAATTAGAGTACTTGTCAGAATATAAATTTGTACAATCGGCCTACATGCCGCGCAATGTGCGGCATTTTAGGTGTCAATTTCAAAGCAAACTACCTCCTGCGGAGGCAGAAAAATCAGTCCTTAAAAAGGGTGATCAAAAAATTTGAGGGTAAAAGTAAATTGTACAACAAGGCATGCACATGTACATAATCATGCATAAAAATAAACTCCCGGGGAATAGTAGGGGGAAGTGGTGCAAATTGGTCCACCTAATGTCCCATTTTGCCCCACCAGATTTTACTCGGCTACAAAACAAAATGTAGGCCTACATCACCAAGAGTAGTAGACTTAAGTTTCACACCGTGGAGCCAGTCGGCCCGGCTTCATTATTTTATTAAGGAGTCTTTAAGGCGTCCCATTTTACCCCACTGCGAAATTTTTGCTGTATATACGCTGGGGTAAAATGGGAGAGCTGAGGTAAAATGGGACGCCCATTGATTTACTATGGGATTTTTTTGTGGCAAAATGGGACAGTGCGAGTTAGCACACAGTAAATCAACGGCGTCCCATTTTACCCCATTTGGCACATTTCTAAAAGAAAACTTTTCTTATAATTTTCGAAGAAACAATTAACAATTTTTGTCTTAATTAATTGAAAAGGTGGCTTAGAAGTTATTTTTTAATTTGAGAAACACTAATCCGGGCCATTGATTCAGTTATTTAGCCTCAAGTCGTGACCTCTGCTTAGACATGAAAACAAAATGTAATATTTATTTTGATGTGTTAAGCTTTTGGCTCTCAAGTTCCTGTTTTAATGAAGAATGGTAGGCCTACTTTTAATTGGTTGGAAATATAAATAGATTTGTTGCAAAAATGAGCAAAATTTGACTATTTTTAAGATATAAAAGTATTTCCGAAATCACTGTCCCAAATTACCCCGTGTCCCAATTTACCCTACCCTAACTCGCAAACGCAAAACTGGAATCAATTGAAATTTGGGAATAGACTTTTTCGTGGATATCTCACTGAAAAATATCATAAAAAGAGGATGATAGGATCACGAAATACTCCTTATTTTAGACAATAAAAAAGTGGGAATAAAAAAACACACCTTTTTTTAGGGGGATCTAATTTTTTTTATGTGGAGGTTCAACCTCCCCCCGCCCCGGCCCCACCAATTATGAATACTCCCTTACAGCTGAGCCTGGGCTAGGCGCCGAGGCACAACGGAGGGGGATCCCCTGTGAGTCTTGGTCCCCTAGCTCTTGCCCCGACTGCTGGCCTTGAGTTTTGGTCCCCTCTTGCCCCATACATGTGACTACTGGCCGCCCTGATATTTATGAATGTTAGGCATTTTTTGTACTTTTTAGCACATTTTTAACCATTCATCAATGTTCCTCGAATTGAAGCCACTCCCCCCTCCCCACCACCCGGTCAGTTTTCTCACCTAAAGTGCTGGCTACGCCGCGCCGGGTTCATTTCAATTGGACTCAACCGTACTTTATTGGGATTGATTTAATAGGAAGACATGGGTCATACTGCAGTTCATTTTCCTATACACAATGCACAGTGCTCTCTACAAACAGTGTATTGTGACGGGATTCGAAATATTAAATATTATAAAGTAGTATCCTTTAATTTTGCTATCCAAATCACGTAGTGCGCCTTTAAAGGCATTACGTCATTATCAATCAATCACTTAACTGGTAATAAGCCTCGCTGATTGGCTGCTTACAATGCGGTCGCGCCAGGGTGGAAATTTCCCCGTTGCGGACCGTTCTAGGTAATTATATTTCTCTTGTTCTTCCGTTATTCTTTTATTATTTTTATTATTATAAATGGTTCTGGGAATTAAATCATTCCAAATGCACTTAGATTATTATGTATAGAACACGTAGAGGTGATTTGGGAGTCGTGAAATTAATTTTAGGATGTGTTTGAGCAATTTTTGTGTAAGCAATTCGGGTGATGCTTCGTTGTTTTATTTTCCGTGTGCGTGTATACGGAAAGCATAGCATCTCTGCACATTTCTTGTCGTTTTTGGCCATAAATTCACCCCCAAAATCATGCTTTATCGTGTTCGTATTTCAAAATCATAGTTTCTAAACAATATGGTATTCTTTGCTGCTCATGTTGGTACGTAACAGGACTTTCTAGGTAAAGCAGAAAGAGAGAAATAACTGATTTAGTTCGTCTATCTTAGATTATTTTGTAATTAAATTTATATGGGTTCCATTATTGCTGACATGGCTTGGCGTACGTGCAAGATTGTGCATATCAATGAGGTCAAAGGTATACATACCGCACAGCGCATTACTAGGTAGCACATATAGTACATGTACATGCGCTAATTACGTTACTCGGGTTTTCCCCGAATAATATTTCGGATCTTGGATTTAATTAATTATTTGAGATGGCGAGTTGCATATAATATCAATTGGGATTATTATATTTTCGCGTGGTATTATTTTCGTTTGGAAAATAATACTCTCACACTCTTTCTCGCTTTCCACAATTTTTTATGTGTTTATTTATATTGTCGAGACTTTTGACATTATTCATGATTATTAGTATGCAAACATTGTAGCCTCAGCTAAAAGCATTTGTTTAATAACGAAATTACATTTTGTCAAATTATAGAGGCTTTAACATTTGGATCAGAGTATTTATGTGAAACTCAAGCAAGTCATACCCAGATACTATTTTAAATTAATTAGGTCGTTATTACCAAACATGTCATGTACAGGGCCTATGATCTTATTTAGGCCTATAAATTGTGTGAAGTATATTTAAATATTCATGTATTTATATTTTTATAATATGTGGATATTAAGTGCTCACGGAGAGTTATTGGTAAGATGATATGGTATATTTTTATCATTATTATATGTGATTTCAACAGACATTGTGTTGTGGTTCCGTGCACGTGTATGTTTGCTTTTCAGTGCATGAAAGAGAGAGGCAATGGTAGTAGCACGGATCCATGAGAGGGGAGAAGGTCCAAGGGGCCCATGCAGTAGCGTGGCGCAGCCCAGGGACACATCATCGGGGAATGTAGAGAGAGAGGAGGTCTGGGGGCCTAATTACTGCGGAGAGTAATAGGCCTATTTGGCGAGTTAAGGGTAGTAGAGAGGAGGAACACGTCGGGTAGGACTGGTGTCCTGGTTCTGCGTGGACTGGTGTCCTGGTTCTACGTGGACTGGTGTCCTGGTTCTACGTGGACTGGTGTCCTGGTTCTACGTGGACTGGTGTCCTGGTGCTACGTGGACTGGTGTCCTGGTGCAACGTGGGCTGGTGCCCTGGTGCAACGTGGGCTGGTGCCCTGGTACTGCGGGTATTCTGAGGAGAGTTAACCAATCCGAGTTGAGTGGTAGAAGAGTTTAACCAATCCGAGTTGAGTGGTAGAGGAGTTTAACCGATCCGAGTTAAGTGGTAGAGGAGTTTGACTAATCCGAGTTTGGGTGATAGAGGAGTTAATCAATCCGAGTTTTGAGTGATGGAGGCTTGAGTTTTGAGTGGTGGAGGTAGTAGACCAATCCAGTTGTGAGTGATGGAGGGCCTGAGCTTTGAGTGATGGAAGTAGTTGACCAATCCAAATACTGAGTGATGGAGGTAGTGACAAGGCCTAATGGTATAGTAGGTTTGTATAGTGCTATTGTTTATAACACATAGTCTGTTGAAATCTATATTGGGGTTTTTTTATGTCGTAATTTTAAGAGTAATGATGCATAGGGATACATACGTCATGTATCGTAAAGATACATACATATGTCATCTTTTATGTATTGTTGAAAATCTGGTCGGCACCTAGAGAGGGGCCTCTATGTGCAAATTTTCAATTGCGTTCAAAAACTTAGCTGTATTTGTCAAAATATTAATATGTGCCAATGCATACTAGTATGTCATTTGCATGTATTATACCTATTGGCATGCGCCGCGTGGGGCCATGCTGCCCAATTTTTCGTATGCCAATAGGTAGTTGTGTGTTTTATATCATATTTGTCAAACTTTGTGATGATACCTTGCCACTACATGCTTGCATGTCGTACGCAAGTGTCGTCGATATTAGCATGGCGCTTCGCGGGGCCACTATGTCCAAATTTTCATTTTGTACTGAATAACTTTTTTTTCTTATTTCACTCTGGTGCGGACCGTTCTAGATTCTGGTGTGGCGTATTTTAGCAGGTAATTTGGTCCGGGCTTACAAATCAGACTGTTGCCGTTGTGTAGCGTGCTTATTGGTGGTACGGCAACTTGTGTTTACTGTTTCCTGCTGCCCGGTTACTGTGACGCGTGAGACAGCCTGCTGGCCAGATTAAAAGCTGATGTTGATCAATATGTGAGATGGTTATGACTTTGGGGAGATAAAGTATTTTGGAAACCCGTAGTGTTATACAGATAAGACAAGCGTTATGAATAAACTAGTAACAAGTTGCTAAAGCAAAAACAAGGTATCACTGCAGTTTTCTTTGAGGTCCATCACAGTCTCCTCCAGTGCGTAGCCGGATTCCAGCTCCGGCAAACCCACCTATAAAACCACTTGCTAAGTACCTAGCCGCTCGGTCCCGCCACAGTATGTTATATAGGTATAGGGCATTGCCTAGTTAACGTCACTGTGTGAAAAATAACCGGCCAATATTGTTTGTACTCTCTGAAATTCTAGAAAATATAGTTTTGTAACATGTCCTAAATTGTTAGCTAATATCGAGGGCTTAGTGCCACAAGGTCCTATCTGCATTTTTGGCCAAAATGAGATTTTGGTACCAAAATGATCCTTACAACACTGAGAACCAGCTGATAGTACTAACTAATGCTTATAATACCAGTTGGGCTTGATACCACCAAAAATACGTTTGGCCTATCTGCATTTAGCCACTTTCTTTAGGGCCACAAGGTCCCATCTGGCAGATGGGACTTTCTGGCTCAAACATTTTGCGTCATATTTCTTATACTTTATTATAGCTTATTATGCAGATAGGACTTTGTGGCTCAATCATTGAATAGCGAGAAATACTATCCTGGTGCTTTAAACTAACTACTGCACCAGTCATTTCCATAATATCTTACATTACAAGAAGATTTTAGACATGGCTTAAATTGATTTTTATCCATCACTGACCTCCAAGTTTAATTTGACTCGGTTCCCATCTTTGTATTATAATTTTTATGAACAGATTTGCATATTGGCTGTGATGTTTTCATTATGAAATTATGTTGTATGCAAATAATAATGATTACTTCATTCATATCACACATTTTACATGATTCGCATAATGTTTTCTTAATTCATTACTTTTCATTTGATAATGCAGAAGCTTGTGATCTCAAAATTATTTTGGGACATTTACCTACTTTGAAAATCAGTGTGCAAAATAATTTGAATATTCAACACTATAATTACCTAGTATGTGCAAGTGCACCCCAATTTAAATGAAAATATTGTTTGTACACTACCATGACTATGTTATCAATAGAAATACAGCAATTCAAAGCAAAGCAACAGGGCCTAAGTGTGGTTTTCTTCAAATTGCTTAGTGCCACAAGGTCCTATCTGCACATGCACATTAATAATAAACAATATTTAAAGAAATGTCATGCTCACACTTCGAAATAGGTAAAAAAATCATGTTCCTGACTAAATTTGGCAGGTATTAAGCCTGTTTACAACACTGTTTCCTATCAAGTAACACTCTATAATCAATTTGAAACAGGGCAACATTTTCAAAGCTGATTTTCTCAAAATGGCCAAAATGCAGATAGGACCTTGTGGCACCAAGCCCTCGATATAAATGTTTGGAAATATTCGCACTTTGGTGTTTTAGTAAGGAAGGGCACGCATGGCCTGCAAAATTCCCTGTGTAAATCGAATGCAACTTTTTGTGACTATCACTCACTTGTGTACCGCTCTCTTTCGAAGGGCATTAAGCTAAACCACTTGACGGATATTAAAACCCTCAGAAACTATACGTAACTTTAGTGTATACATGTTGAGGGGCCAAGTGGACTTACGGTCTTCTTGCGCTCAGGTCTTCAAATGTTCGTACCTCCCTGATACCGGGCCCTGATATGTAAGTGACAAATAACAGCAAAAACAACTCCCATACCGTATCTGTCCATAACTTTGGTCAGTGGAGCGAGCCAGGGGATTTCAAGTGGGTGATTATTGATTGGCAAGTGCCATATTTGGGCATAAGTGCAGTCCACCATTCAATGTGGAGGATGGGCGCGGGCTGGGCTAGACTTTATCGATTGATTTTACTGGTAATTCCATGTTAACCAGGTTTAAGTACTACAAAGGTCGAATCATGTTTGCTGTGCAGTATAACTGCACTATGCTGTACGCCCAGCTGTGTGGTGAATTCCCAGCGGTCTGCCCCCCTTTGGTCCTGACAAAAATCTTTGCCCCACCCAAAAACCGTTGCCCTCGAGGCCTCCCCTGATGTGCCAAAAATATTTGCCCCCCCCCACAGCTCTTTTATACACATGCAAGATTTTGGGGAACCTATATAAATTTAAAAAATCGCTTCCCCCCCCCTGGTTGACCTGCCTTAAATTGCTTGCCACCCCTCGGCCACCAAAAACATATTTGCCCCCATGCTATAATTCACCACTCTGGCCGGCTAAACATGGTCATTTTCACCTCAAAAGAGATTGGACACATGAGGTTAACTTTAACCCGGGCTTTAACCACAATTTGGGGTCAAATAGTTGACCATCTTTGTGTAGTCCGACGAGTAGGACCTTTTTTCTAAGTTACAAGACTATACTCAGCTCAGACTAACAGTGCTCGGACTATGATCACTATCTCACATATGTAGGGGATACGTCACCCCCCCCCCCCGTTCCGCCGCGGTGCCGCCGTATGGTCCTTGTCTGTTTACTGTCTGTATGAGGTTGATTTTGTATGGACCACCCCTTATCAAAATCAAAATATCATCACCACCCCGCCCACCCCTCCTGGGATCTACGCCTATGCTACATGGCCTATCGTGACTGAAGCGTATGTGGGCCTGGTACCATTCCATTAATTTGATGTTCCGCATCGAACTTCTAATCTTCTTGTATCTTTTTCGGTTTTTTTTAATTTAATTTTTTATCGAAATGTATTTATGTTTGAGAGTTTAATGTTATTCCTTATATGAATTGAGAAGTGGTTTGTGAATTTCGTCAAAATATGGACTGAGTTTCTGCTGCACTCGATGTATCCAGCTCTGTAGTTTTGGATGCTGGCCGAGTGTGTCACCACACACCGTTGTCTGCACGATCTGTAAAATCACAACACCATACACAGCGTTCATATACTTTATCAACTTATTAAAACAAGCAAATAAATAAACAAAACAAACAAATTTTGAAAATCTAAAAACATAAAAATCAATAGGAAACGTGCACGTCTTTGCATTCACTGTAAAAAAAACGCTATACGGGTGCCCCAATAAAAACAGAACCCAACTCGACTCTTTTTTTCTTAGGTTTATTATTTAACAGTCTATTGTATTGATTGAAATGTGTTGCATGCAGTTGTTCATTGTGTTGTCATCGTGACTTTTTTTGACACCTATAACAAAATTATATATTTCAATGTATAATATGAGAAGATATAGGTCAAAGTTGGGTTCCGTTTTTATCAGTGGCGTAGCTTCATAGCACGTGCCCCCAATCGATTGCAAAATTTAGAAAATCCCGCATAGGAAAAGTGCCGAAAACGGCTTGTCACCCCCCCCCCCCGCCCCCAATCAGACCTGGTATCCTACCCCAATCATGGTCGGTGCCCCCCCATATGATGATCCACGCTACGCCACTGGTTTTTATTAGGACACCTTATATAACAAAATGTTATTCGGACACCTAATAACAAAATCTTAACATTTGTTGGCTCCTCGGGAAAATATTAACCATTGCATCAAATATGCCTATAGTGAGAATAACTTCTTCAAATCAATGTTTGAATTGTGAAATCATAACTTACTTCACACGCTGCAAAAATATCTGCCAATGATATTTCTTCGCCACACAAGAAGCTGCTATCACCGAGAAAATTGTTCTCAATTTGACGGTAGCATACCGCTACTGCTTCTAAATCAACCTGTAATTGTTGAGTGTCCACTGGTTTACTTGTAAACCACGGGGCTAAAACCTGTAATGTAACAAACGATTACTCGGGCGATTACTAGGAACTTGTAACCGGGCTTGTAACTCAAGTGAAAATGATTATGAACCATGTAAAGTAACGACACATTCTAGATCTATCAAAAGCTTTTGACACGATTGACTATAATTATTATTCTACTTCACATTAGTTAGAACATTTTGAATTCAAGCGGAATTGTCTACGACAGGTTCAAGAGATAGAAAACAATGTCCAGATGCATATACCGTAGCGTATCCAACATGACAATGCAATACTGTGGCAACTTTGGACTGGGCCGGAGTGATAAACGATTAGGGGACTCAACCTGCTTGAATTTGCAAAGCTCCACGACCTTGTCCTGACTAACAACAGTGGCGTAACCAAAGAGGGATGGGGATGGGGAAGCTGCCCTGTGAGAAGTCTTGTTCCCCCTGTGGGATGTTGGCCGCCCTAATATTGATTTGTAGGGCTTTTTTGTACTTTTAGCCCATTTTTGAACAGTTTCGTCCAATTTTGTCCGCGTGAAAGTTGCCTTGCTCCCTTGCGCCCCTCTGAATATATCCTGGCTACTCCACTGCTTATACCTTGCATCCGAAAAAAGGATCAAGATAAACTAAAAAGGCTAAATGGTCAGAAAGCGTTTCCAATCAAACTGATCATTAGCTATCATTTGTCGCCCAAACAAGATCCTTTCCTGGCGTATACATTGAGAGCGACCATTGAAGAAGCTGAGGAAAAAGAGGTCACATACAGTATAGATTGACCTCAACTCATGAAGGATCTATATGTTGCTGCTGCATTTGAGGCCGAGGCCAAGATAGGAGTCAGATCATTGCTCCACTTATCATTGACACACCAACACAGGAGGTACTGGACAAAGTAAAGAAGAAGAAGAACAGGAAGGCTGACAGATGAGGTCTTACAATAATAATTATGTGACAGACGTATAGAGAGCTTCCATAAAATCTATTTAGCACTACAGCAGAAGCAAAACAAAAGTGGATCCATGATCTAAAGCAAAATCAACACCAATATGGAGCAGCAGCAGCTTCCCAAGCCATCAGAAACCTCACGAAGAAGACAGTTAATTGGTAGACCAATGCAGTAATTAGAAACAAGGATGGAAATCACCCCACCTCAGAAGTTGAAGAGGTCACAAGAAACATGAAGGATGGGAAGTCACCAGGCACTGATAATATACCGACAGAGATGTTGAAGAACGGTGGGAAAAAAATTGAGACTTACACAAAACTCTGCAATGAGGTATGGACATCAGGAATCTGGTCATCCTCATGGACGTATACACAGTCAAATTAATGGTCAGTCATTATTTCTCTCCCAAAGTAGGGCAACCTTATATCTTGCAGCAACTATACCGTACCATCAGCCTGATCAATCATCCTATAGGAAGATACTTCTCCGAATCATTCTTAATATATATTTAAACTCAAGCAGAATAACAGGTAGGATTCAAAAGGGCGCAGTACAGTAGAACAAATCTTCAATTTCAGAATTCGAAGTGAGAAATTCAGCACAGATCAAAAACCACTTTCTACAACTTCATTGCTTTCAACAAAGTATTTGGCCGTGTTTGGCAAGATAAAATTCTGAGTTCAATATCAGTTCATCCTCCAGGTATATTACTCTACCATGTCTATACATAATAGGCTACCACCAACAAACACGAAAGGGTAGTTCATCTCTTGAAGAGCACGAAGATCTGATCTCCATTGTGAAAAGAAGACAACTCCACAGTGGTTTGGCCATGTGATCAGGTGGTAGAACAGTCTAGCAAACACCAATATGCAGAGAGGGAGGTACAGATAGGTTACGGAAGACCAAAGAAGTCATGGATTGATAACATCAAAGAGTGAACAGCTGAGGACAGAGAGTTTTTGAAACTGCGCGTCTCTAGAGCTATAGAGCCACCACTTCGTCGGGCTCTTAGCTATGGGACACTGATTACTGATATTTACAGATAAATTTATTCCTACGCCCTGCACCACAATCGCAACCATCATAATATAAATATGTATTTTAACACTGAAGGGATTGTTTCATGTGTACCTTTCTTCAATTCAGAATACCATTCTCTTCAGATGAGTCCTCAAAACAATTGTTATCATACCACCATTATACCTACCCTCTATACCCTCTCTGAGATTTACCATGATCACTGGGAAGAGGAGGCTACTGGACTTCGCGATCACTGGATTTGCGACATAATTATGGTCACTGCAAAATATCACTGGGAAAGGTCTGGAAATGCATCATCAATTTATGGGGAAATGGAATTCAGTACAACGCACTCTGTTTGCAGCGTTTTCACTGATTTAGCAGAATATGATAGAATTCAGCACAAATTTCAGGACCAATTTTCAATTTTTGCATCCATGGCCAAGCTGATTACGCGCCTGCAACACAATGTCATTAGTTTTTTACTTTTTATAATTTCAACGCGCTGTATAATCACCTTTGTGTAAAACGCCTTGTTTCCAATTGTCCTGGTATTCATATGTTGCCAATCCAGGTATTCATCAACACGAGTTCTCCTCTGAAGGTCTTTAGGGTACCAATGATCAGCTGTCTTGTATTTAGATGCTATGTACTTTGCAGCTGAAATACTGGAAAAAAATACGATATGCACGTCAGAATATTTGGCAAGATCCTTATAAACGGCGAAACCAGTCCTGAAACGAGTAAAACACGCTTTATTCCGTCACCGTCTTACGTTTATAGTACAACCTAGCTATGCATGATGTGGAGACTGTAATGCAGAATAGGAACATAAATAACAATACCCCATCCCACTAGGAATCTAGGCCAGACAGCTTTACCAATGCAAAGTCTTCAGTCGTACTTTAATTTGAGCATTATATAATGACATTATATCTGCTGGCAAAGCACAAAAACAAGCAATTAAACGCCAGACCGATGTAAGTAGATGTAGGTGGTGGAGGGGAGGTATGTTACAGTAGAGTCGAGCACGAAGACCGCGAGCTAGGGGGATAGTACTATGTGACGAGATCGGTATGTCGGAGCAAATCCGTGGATTGTCATGAAGATAACGCCAGGAGTAGGTAATAAGGTGAGTAGCAGCACTAACGTTTCAATACCACTAATTCTCTATACACATAAAATTATGCAGGTTTCAATGGAAAAATATGAGGAACTCTTACAGTGAAAAGACATTATTATCAATTAACATGATTAAGAGTAGAAGAGTGCTATCCCCATAGGTCCAATGACCACAATTTCAACTTTTGTTTGTTTAAAGCACCGAAGTGTAAAGACCATAATATAATATTTTACAGAGTGCTCTCCTCATTTTGTGAACAGATTGGAGCCCTATGGTTGGGTGGCGAAATCGATGTGCAGCGGATGAATTTGGGGGCTGAGAATAAAATACCTTCGTATTTTCGTCTCATTGGGGGGGGGGGGACTTTTCATAAAAACTGTAAAATAATGGTAGCAACATATCATTTCAGCAAGTTACTCAGAAATTTGCACATTTTTGTATATACAGCTAGGTATTTTTTCAGTGATTTTTAAGCACCTTTTTCAGATGCCATGCAACAAAATAGTCCGGGTTTTTTTTCAAGCACTGCCCAGCTCTAATTAGTGGTATTTAACCTAATGTGGTAGGCGGCATGCCTTTAGTAAGGTAATTCGTGAGTGGTTGTTACTTCATTGCCGTCAGTACCCGCGGATAGCACTGAAACTGCTTCAACCCGTCACGAAGACGATTCAGGAATGTAGCTTGCCTAGTGTTAGTGTATAGCTTGCCTTCGGCAATCCCTGTACTAGGAGTGGTATTAATTTTTTACAGAATGGTCTAACCAGGCAGGGATTGACCTTTTCTTTACTAGTCACTTGCTTGGGTTAGAGCTATTCAGGAATATCAATTGGGTCAAATGCAGCGCTGAGATCGAGCAATATAAGCACTGTCTCCTTGTAAACGATCTATTGCACAAAAAACATCTTTCTGAATTTGGACAAGTGCGGTCTCTGACGAATGATATATGGACGATTATCGACGATATGCGCGATACGCCGATTGAGCACTGACATACAAGTCATTGTAGTGAGCAAGGTATTCAGCGTTCCAGAAGTTTCGACATAAGAGGTGAGATCGGGGTATAGTTCTTACGGCAGTACGTCGGTCAAGTCCAGCTTTCTATTTAGAAGAGGGAATTAAGGGACAACTGGACCTTATGAAGCTGTCAGGTACCACACCTCTTCAGTAACCAAGTCAGTGGTAGTAACGTCAAGTGGACATAACTCGGCGGGCATTCTCTAAGCAAATTAATATAACAATATCAATGTCCCAAATATTATATTTCAAAATAATATTGGCATATTAACATGATTAAGTTCTAGCTCTTAAAACTGAAACACGACCTTTCACTGCACAGGCAATAGTCAAATGTGATTTTATAACCTTTTCGGTGTCAGTTGATGCAATAATATCGAAGTGAGATTCGGCACGTGAAACTGACATCAGCAGTTTATACGATTCCTTTATTTTACAAGGAACCAGCACTGAGCCAATCCTCGCAGATTCGAACGTTAACTTTCTTGCTGAGAGCCTGGGCTGAGAGACGTCAAGTTTCATCGATATTACACATGCTTGCATAGTTGCCGTAATATTGTCGGCGGTTTTGTGTCCGACGTTATTTGCACGTCTTACATCTTCGGGATATTATCAATAGCACAACTTCTCGACTGTATACATACCTTTCTCGTACGATGAAGTCGCCATCTTTCAGACAAGGAACTTTCTGAAAAGGATTAATTGACGTGTACTCTGGTTTCTTGTGCTCGCCTACAAAAAAGTATTATATTAAATGTTATCATTATGTATACTATTGTTTCTTTCATGTGTCTACACTGACATGTACCATGTTCATGAAATCTCCATGCCGTGGAATACGCATTATGTTATGACCCAATTTTTGTGTAGTAGCCTCTTCTTGGGAATTACCTTGTAGTAGACATTCCGCCCTTTTAAAGGGAGTTTTTAATAATTTTATCTTTGGAATTAAGACGATCACCAATATTACTGAACTGCTTCCTAAATATAGAAAGGCCTCTGCTATCATTTTCATTTGTAAACAGATATTACCCGCGTTATTTTTTACTTGGGGAAAATATGTCAAAATATGTCAATCTATGTTTTCTAGTCAACATTATTATGTATTACTACGAGAACTACTATGATTAAAGTTCATAATAATGTAGACAAATCCAATTTCTCACGGTTTAGACAGTTTCGTCACCCAGGTCAGGTGACTTCTTCAGTAATGCGATGATCTGCCTACTCTCCCGCGAAATTTCCTCGTGTACACCAGTCATGCAGTCATGTCTACAGCAGAATTCACCACGACCTTTGCAGGACTTAAACCCCATTAAACCAAGATAAACCTCATTGAAAACAGCTCAACTATGTTAAATCAGGGATGTGTCTCATAGCCCTGGTTAAATCCATAAACATATGTTTCTGATTTACCTGTGCGATATTTCAATGTGCTGTGATGAAATAGGTATTATAATTTCAGTTGGATGCACCATTACAAAGCAAACGCACAGTATACAATACTGAGCGTGGCCTTTGTTTCCGAAGTGAGAACAATGGTCTGCTTATTGTTATCCAGCCATGTTGATGGTACAACTCAACGTCACGGTTGATAATTTCGGTACCCATCTTTCTGATCCAAAGTGCTTCGGTATCCATGTTTGCTTGTTAGTGTCCTTGTCAATTATGCTTGCCCCCGGGTGCTTGCCCCTCCCAATTAATAACATCATTCTCTTGTGCAACGTGGTCTGTACATAATGGCCGACCTGTGCTGTTCAGATACAGATTCTTGTCTTTACTCTTTTTGCCCTAGTGTATTTGATGTCCTTAACCTTTTTTGACGTCTTTCCTGTGTTCATTTAGTCTTGTTTGAAATTTTCTTCCTGTTTCGCCGATGTATGTTTTGCTGCAAGTTTGGCACGGAATTTCGTTGTTGCCAGTGGTTAGTTTCTGGTGGTTCCTTTCTTGATGACTTCAAAGACATCATCAGCATATCTTTTCCACATTTTAGGTTTGCATAGGAGCAGTGGCAATGGCTTCCGTTTCGAGCCCGTTTCGAGCCATCAAGTTCCATGAAGATGTTGGCAATCCCCGTGGCAATCGCACTTCATGGGCTCACCATGGCAGCTCCAAATTTCTGCTTAAATAGGCTTCCTCTGAAGGAGAAATATATAAGTGGTAGTTAACACGAACTCTAACAGTATATGCTCAGAAGCTCTCAGATTAGTTCTGTTAGAATCTTGTCGTCGGCCGAGAGACGGTTCTTGTGACGATGCTGAGTGTCTTGGTAATAGGTGTGTTGGTATGAAGACACGACACGGAAATCGTGGGAATACACCATGATTATCCCATCCAGATCTTCCGCTAATTGTCGGGAGTTGACGCGTCGACGACATGGTGCTCGGTTTTCTCGACCATAGGTGCTAAGATTTCACCAAATTGGCTTGAGGTTTGCATGGCTATTGAACCAGTGTAGTCCACTATGGGGCGAACAGGCCAGGGTTGCCTACTTTATGATCTTGTACAATAAATGCGAGGCACAACTTCTGCCATTGAGTACATTAGTTTGTACTGGCTGTCATCAATCTTGGATTCCTCTTTCAATCTTTGGAGTATAGCAACAAACTTTCTTTTGTAGGAGGTAGTTGGGTCTCCTGTAAGTTTCTCGTACTTTCATCGCTATGCAAGTTACTGACTTGTATGACTTGATGTACAAGTACATGGGAATTGGGGAAGCAAATACTTTAAAACGAATTATTCCGAATTATATCAACGCAATAAAATTGCAATACTTTAGTACATGTATTTGAACAGCAATGAAGCCGGCCATAGGCGCGGCTAGGCGTATCATACCATACATTGCAGTTCAAATGCATCATTTATATTCATGATCATGATTGTGGCCTAGTCGAGCCTAGCATGCATACCAGTCGGTCTGCTGACTCGCCGCGGCACAAAAATACCCCCAATTTTGCACAAAACAATCCATGATGTCAAATTATCACATCCAAAGTGTCGCCATGAACGTCAGCTTCAACTTCTCCAGCCAAAGTTTTTGCATTGATAATCAGGTTTCATGTAGGCCTAATCATGAAATTAAACCTTGTTTGATGTGTATTCCCATTGCCACAGCATAAACGGTTTTCCAACTTGTCTTCTACGATAAAGCTGCTGCTGATGAGCGCTGAGGCTAAAACCTATAATTAAAGACCGAATTAAAAAAGACTAGTTTGCGTCTGACGTCATGACAAAGGCGCGCCGTGATTGGTTGCTGACCTGCGCAGTATGGCATTTTTGGTCTGGTTTACAGGACGGCATACGCAAGCTAGTCTTTTTTAATTCGGTCTTCAATTATACAACACATGAGTTTGAAAATATTCTAATGCATAATTCATTAACTTGATAGACCCACGCCATTGGCGCCACGTGCTAGGTGTTTCTAGAATCGCTATAGAATAAGATTAATTTTAATGCTAATTTATTGCACATGCTGAGGAAGCGTGATTACCTTTTTGAACATTCGGAAATGGCGATAGGCGAATTTATGTATGGCGCAGAGAGGTGGGGGATATATAATTGGGCTCTCAATATTGGGCGGAAATTAGAGTACTTGTCAGAATATAAATTTGTACAATCGGCCTACATGCCGCGCAATGTGCGGCATTTTAGGTGTCAATTTCAAAGCAAACTACCTCCTGCGGAGGCAGAAGGCAGAAAAAGCAGTCCTTAAAAAGGGTGATCAAAAAAATTGAGGGTAAAAGTAAATTGTACAACAAGGCATGCACGTGTACATAATCATGCATAAAAATAAACTCCCGGGGAATAGGGGGAAGTGGTGCAAATTGGTCCACCTAATGTCCCATTTTGCCCCACCAGATTTTACTCGGCTACAAAACAAAGTAGGCCTACATCACCAAGAGTAGTAGACTTAAGTTTCACACCGTGGAGCCAGTCGGCCCCGGCTTCATTATTTTATTAAGGAGTCTTTAAGGCGTCCCATTTTACCCCACTGCGAAATTTTTGCTGTATATACGCTGGGGTAAAATGGGACAGCTAAGGTAAAATGGGACGCCCATTGATTTACTATGGGATTTTTTGTGGCAAAATGGGACAGTGCGAGTTAGCACACAGTAAATCAACGGCGTCCCATTTTACCCCAATTTGGCACATTTCTAAAAGAAAACTTTTCTTATAATTTTCGAAGAAACAATTAACAATTTTTGTCTTAATTAATTGAAAATGTGGCTTAGAAGTTATTTTTTAATTTGAGAAACACTAATCCGGGCCATTGATTCAGTTATTTAGCCTCAAGTCGTGACCTCTGCTTAGACATGAAAACAAAATGTAATATTTATTTTGATGTGTTAAGCTTTTGGCTCTCAGAAGTTCCTGTTTTAATGAAGAATGGTAGGCCTACTTTTAATTGGTTGGAAATATAAATAGATTTGTTGCAAAAATGAGCAAAATTTGACTATTTTTAAGATATAAAAGTATTTCCGAAATCACTGTCCCAAATTACCCCGTGTCCCAATTTACCCTACCCTAACTCGCAAACGCAAAACTGGAATCAATTGAAATTTGGGAATAGACTTTTCGTGGATATCTCACTGAAAAATATCATACAAAGAGGATGATAGGATCACGAAATACTCCTTATTTTAGACAATAAAAAAGTGGGAATAAAAAAAAAACGCCTTTTTTTTTTAGGGGATCTAATTTTTTTTTATGTGGAGGTTCAACCTCCCCCCGCCCCGGCCCCACCAATTATGAATACTCCCTTACAGCTGAGCCTGGGCTAGGCGCCGAGGCACAACGGAGGGAGATCCCCTGTGAGTCTTGGTCCCCTAGCTCTTGCCCCGACTGCTGGCCTTGAGTTTTGGTCCCCTCTTGCCCCATACATGTGACTGCTGGCCGCCCTGATATTTATGAATGTTAGGCATTTTTTGTACTTTTTAGCACATTTTTAACCATTCATCAATGTTCCTCGAATTGAAGCCACTCCCCCCTCCCCACCACCCGGTCAGTTTTCTCACCTAAAGTGCTGGCTACGCCGCGCCGGGTTCATTTCAATTGGACTCAACCGTACTTTATTGGGATTGATTTAATAGGAAGACATGGGTCATACTGCAGTTACTGTTCATTTTCCTATACACAATGCACAGTGCTCTCTACAAACGGTGTATGTTATAGGTATAGGGCATGGCCTAGTTAACGTCACTGTGTGAAAAATAACCGGCCAATATTGTTTGTACTCTCTGAAATTCTAGAAAATATAGTTTTGTAACATATCCTAAATTGTTAGCTAATATAAATGTTTGGAAATATTCGCACTTTGGTGTTAGTAAGGAAGGGCACGCATGGCCTGCAAAATTCCCTGTGTAAATCGAATGCAACTTTTTGTGACTATCACTCACTTGTGTACCGCTCTCTTTCGAAGGGCATTAAGCTAAACCACTTGACGGATATTAAAACCCTCAGAAACTATACGTAACTTTAGTGTATACATGTTGAGGGGCCAAGTGGACTTACGGTCTTCTTGCGCTCAGGTCTTCAAATGTTCGTACCTCCCTGATACCGGGCCCTGATATGTAAGTGACAAATAACAGCAAAAACAACTCCCATACCGTATCTGTCCATAACTTTGGTCAGTGGAGCGAGCCAGGGGATTTCAAGTGGGTGATTATTGATTGGTAAGTGCCATATTTGGGCATAAGTGCAGTCCACCATTCAATGTGGAGGATGGGCGCGGGCTGGGCTAGACTTTATCGATTGATTTTACTGGTAATTCCCTGTTAACCAGGTTTAAGTACTACAAAGGTCGAATCATGTTTGCTGTGCAGTATAACTGCACTATGCTGTACGCCCAGCTGTGTGGTGAATTCCCAGCGGTCTGCCCCCCTTTGGTCCTGACAAAAATCTTTGCCCCACCCCTCCCGTGCCAAAAACCGTTGCCCTCGAGGCCTCCCCCTGATGTGCCAAAAATATTTGCCCCCCCCCTACAGCTCTTTTATACACATGCAAGATTTTGGGGAACCTATATAAATTTAAAAATCGCTTGCCCCCCCCTGGTTGACCTACCTTAAATTGCTTGCCACCCCTCGGCCACCAAAAACATATTTGCCCCCATGCTATAATTCACCACTCTGGCCGGCTAAACATGGTCATTTTCACCTCAAAAGAGATTGGACACATGAGGTTAACTTTAACCCGGGCTTTAACCACAATTTGGGGTCAAATAGTTGACCATCTTTGTGTAGTCCGACGAGTAGGACCTTTTTTCTAAGTTACAAGACTATACTCAGCTCAGACTAACAGTGCTCAGACTATGATCACTATCTCATATGGTGCAAGAAAGACGAATCGCGAAAGTCCAGTGACCGCGCCGCTTTCGGGAGGGGCGGTTAATGGATTTTTGTGGTTAATCTTTCTTGAGCGATCAGAGTCAGAGCACTTTGTCAAAGTATAGTTGGTAACTAAGAAAAAAACAGGTCCTACTCGTCGGACTATCTTTGTGGGGTTAAATTCATGTGTATTGGGATCCAGGAGGACGTTCCCTGGAAAAATGTAGGGATACGTCACCCCCCCCCGTTCCGCCGCGGTGCCGCCGTATGGTCCTTGTTTGTTTACTGTCTGTATGAGGTTGATTTTGTATGGACCACCCCTTATCAAAATCAAAATATCATCACCACCCCGCCCACCCCTCCTGGGATCTACGCCTATGCTACATGGCCTATCGTGACTGAAGCGTATGTGGGCCTGGTACCGTATTTTACGGTATTCCATTAATTTGATGTTCCGCATCGAACTTCTAATCTTCTTGTATCTTTTTCGGGTTTTTTTTTATTTAATTTTTTTATCGAAATGTATTTATATTTGAGAGTTTAATGTTATTCCTTATATGAATTGAGAAGTGGTTTGTGAATTTCGTCAAAATATGGACTGAGTTTCTGCTGCACTCGATGTATCCAGCTCTGTAGTTTTGGATGCTGGCCGAGTGTGTCACCACACACCGTTGTCTGCACGATCTGTAAAATCACAACACCATACACAGCGTTCATATACTTTATGAACTTATTAAAACAAGCAAATAAATAAACAAAACAAACAAATTTTGAAAATCTAAAAACATAAAAATCAATAGGAAACGTGCACGTCTTTGCATTCACTGTAAAAAAACCGCTATACGGGTGCCCCAATAAAAACAGAACCCAACTCGACTCTTTTTTTTCTCAGGTTTATTATTTAACAGTCTATTGTATTGATTGAAATGTGTTGCATGCAGTTGTTCATTGTGTTGTCATCGTGACTTTTTTTGACACCTATAACAAAATTATATATTTCAATGTATAATATGAGAAGATATAGGTCAAAGTTGGGTTCCGTTTTTATCAGTGGCGTAGCTTCATAGCACGTGCCCCCAATCGATTGCAAAATTTAGAAAATCCCGCATAGGAAAAGTGCCGAAAACGGCTTGTCACCCCCCGCCCCCAATCAGACCTGGTATCCTACCCCAATCATGGTCGGTGCCCCCCCATATGATGATCCACGCTACGCCACTGGTTTTTATTAGGACACCTTATATAACAAAATGTTATTCGGACACCTAATAACAAAATCTTAACATTTGTTGGCTCCTCGGGTAAAATATTAACCATTGCATCAAATATGCCTATAGTGAGAATAACTTCTTCAAATCAATGTTTGAATTGTGAAATCATAACTTACTTCACACGCTGCAAAAATATCTGCCAATGATATTTCTTCGCCACACAAGAAGCTGCTATCACCGAGAAAATTGTTCTCAATTTGACGGTAGCATACCGCTACTGCTTCTAAATCAACCTGTAATTGTTGAGTGTCCACTGGTTTACTTGTAAACCATGGGGCTAAAACCTGTAATGTAACAACATAACGATTACTAGGAACTTGTAACTCAAGTGAAAATGATTATGAATCATGTAAAGTAACGACACATTCTAGATCTATCAAAAGCTTTTGACACGATTGACTATAACTATTATTCTACTTCACATTAGTTAGAACATTTTGAATTCAAGCGGAATTGTCTACGACAGGTTCAAGAGATAGAAAACAATGTCCAGATGCATATACCGTAGCGTATCCAACATGACAATGCAATACTGTGGCAACTTTGGACTGGGCCGGAGTGATAAACGATTAGGGGACTCAACCTGCTTGAATTTGCAAAGCTCCATGACCTTGTCCTGACTAACAACAGTGGCGTAACCAAAGAGGGATGGGGATGGGGGAAGCTGCCCCTGTGAGAAGTCTTGTTCCCCCTGTGGGATGTTGGCCGCCCTAATATTGATTTGTAGGGCTTTTTGGTACTTTTAGCCCATTTTTGAACAGTTTCGTCCAATTTTGTCCGCGTGAAAGTTGCCTTGCTCCCTTGCGCCCCTCTGAATATATCCTGGCTACTCCACTGCTTATACCTTGCATCCGAAAAAAGGATCAAGAAAAACTAAAAAGGCTAATTGGCAATGATTGGTCAGAAAGCGTTTCCAATCAAACTGATCATTAGCTATCATTTGTCGCCCAAACAAGATCCTTTCCTGGCGTATACATTGAGAGCGACCATTGAAGAAGCTGAGGAAAAAGAGGTCACATACAGTATAGATTGACCTCAACTCATGAAGGATCTAGAGTGTTGCTGCTGCATTTGAGGCCGAGGCCAAGATAGGAGTCAGATCATTGCTCCACTTATCATGCTTATAATAGCATCGAGATCAGTTAAATAAAAACTTCATTGACACACCAACACAGGAGGTACTGGACAAAGTAAAGAAGAAGAAGAACAGGAAGGCTGACAGATGAGGTCTTACAATAATAATTATGTGACAGACGTATAGAGAGCTTCCAAAAAACCTGTATTTAGCACTACAGCAGAAGCAAAACAAAAGTGGATCCATGATCTAAAGCAAAATCAACACCAATATGGAGCAGCAGCAGCTTCCCAAGCCATCAGAAACCTCACGAAGAAGACAGTTAATTGGTAGACCAATGCAGTAATTAGAAACAAGGATGGAAATCACCCCACCTCAGAAGTTGAAGAGGTCACAAGAAACATGAAGGATGGGAAGTCACCAGGCACTGATAATATACCGACAGAGATGTTGAAGAACGGTGGGAAAAAAATTGAGACTTACACAAAACTCTGCAATGAGGTATGGACATCAGGAATCTGGTCATCCTCATAGACGTATACACAGTCAAATTAATGGTCAGTCATTATTTCTCTCCCAAAGTAGGGCAACCTTAAATCTTGCAGCAACTATACTGTACCATCAGCCTGATCAATCATCCTATAGGAAGATACTTCTCCGAATCATTCTTAATATATATTTAAACTCAAGCAGAATAACAGGTAGGATTCAAAAGGGCGCAGTACAGTAGAACAAATCTTCAATTTCAGAATTCGAAGTGAGAAATTCAGCACAGATCAAAAACCACTTTTCTACAACTTCATTGCTTTCAACAAAGTATTTGGCCGTGTTTGGCAAGATAAAATTCTGAGTTCAATATCAGTTCATCCTCCAGGTATATTACTCTACCATGTCTATACATAATAGGCTACCACCAACAAACACGAAAGGGTGGTTCATCTCTTGAAGAGCACGAAGATCTGATGGAGATCTCCATTGTTAAAAGAAGACAACTCCACAGTGGTTTGGCCATGTGATCAGGTGGTAGAACAGTCTAGCAAACACCAATATGCAGAGAGGGAGGTACAGATGGGTTACGGAAGACCAAAGAAGTCATGGATTGATAACGTCAAAGACTGAACGGCTGTTTGGAAACTGTGCGTCTCAGAGCTCATGATAGAGCCACCACTTCGTCGGGCTCTCTTAGCTATGGACACTGATCACTGATATGTACAGATAAATTTATTCCTACGCCCTGCAACACAATCGCAACCATCATAATATAAATATAAATGCATTTTAAACACTGAAGGGATTGTTTCATGTGTACCTTTCTTCAAGCAATTCAGAATACCCTTCTCTCCAGACGAGTCCTCAAAACAATTGTTATCATTACCACCATTATACCTACCCTCTATACCCTCTCTGAGATTTACCATGGTCACTGGGAAGAGGAGGCTATTGGATGGACTTCGCGATTACTGGATTTTCGACATAATTATGGTCACTGCAAAATGTCCCTTGGAAAGGTCTGGGAATGCATCATCAATTTTTGTTAAATGGAATTCAGTACAACCACTCTGTTTGCACCGTTTCCACTGATCATGCTGATTTAGCAGAATATGACAGAAGTCAGCACTCAATTTTTGCATCCATGGCCAAGCCGATTACGCGCTTGCAACACCAAGTCATTAGTTTTTGACTTTTTATAATTTCAACGCGCTGTATAATCACCTTTGTGTAAAACGCCTTATTTCCAATCGTCCTGGTATTCATATGTTGCCAATCCAGGTATTCATCAACACGAGTTCTCCTCTCGAGGTCTTTAGGGTACCAATGATCGGCTGTCTTGCATTTAGATGCTATGTACTTTGCAGCTGAAATACTGTAAAAAAAACCGATGTACGTTAGAATATTTGGCAAGATCCTTATAAACGGCGAAACCAGTCCTGAAACGAGTAAAACACGCTTTATTCCGTGACCGTCTTTTTATTTATTTTGTATTTTTTTATTTTGTATTGTTTTTTGTTTTTTTCCATTTTACGTTTATAGTACAACCTAGCTATGTGCATGATGTGGGAACTGTAATGCAGAATAGGAACATAAATGACAATACCCCATCCCACTAGGAATCTAGGCCAGATAGCTTTACGAAGGTAAAGTCTTCAGTCGTACTTTAATTTGAGCATATTATAATGACATTATATCTGATGGCAAAGCACAAAACAAGCAATTAAACGCCAGACCGATGTACGAAGATGTAGGTGGTGGAGGGAGGTATGTTACAGGAGAGTCGAGGATGAAGACCGCGAGCTAGGGAGTTAGTACAATGTGACGAGATCGGTATGTCGGAGCAAATCCGTGGATTGTCATGAAGATAACGCCAGGGCCCAGGAGTAGGTAATAAGGTGAGTAGTAGCACTAAAGCTGGTTTCATACTACCCTGCCGCTTGCCGCTGAGCGGCGTGGCGCACGCGCATTGCAGACAAACGGACACAATCAAGGCTTGTCATTGGTTGAAACGCCCTGCCGCTTGCCGCAGCGGCAAGCGGCAGGAAAGTATGATGGGGCATAACGGTTCAATACCACTAATTCTCTATAACACATAAAATTATGCAGCTTTCTTGTTGTTTGTTTTAAAGCACTGAAGTGTAAAGACCATAATATAATATTTTACAGAGTGCTCTCCTCTTTTGTGAACAGATTGGAGCCCAATGGTTGGGTGGCAAAATCGATGTGCAGCGGATGAATTTGGGGGCTGAGACTAAAATACCTAAGGTATTTTCGTCTCAGTTTTTTTTTGGAGGTGGGACTTTTCATAAAATAATGGTAGCAACATATCATTTCAGCATGTTACTCAGAAATTTGCACATTTTTGACTATATACAGCTTGGTATTTGTCAGTGATTTTTAAGCACCTTTTTAGATGCCATGCAGCAAAATAGTCCGGTTTTTTTTTCAAGCACTGCTCTAATTATTGGTATTTAACCTAATGCGGTAGGCGGCATGCCGTTAGTAAGGCCACATTTGTGAGTGGTTGTTACTTAATTGCCGTCAGTACCCGCGGATAGCACTGAAATCCGTGCCCTTGGCTGTACATCCGAAGTGTCACGAAGACGATTCAGGGCTAGGAATATCAAATGCAGCGCTGAGATCGAGGAATATACAAGCACTGTCTCCTTGTAAACGAACTATTGCACGAAAAACATCTTTCTGAATTTGGAAAAGCGCAGTCTCTGTCGAATGATATGGACGATATGCGCGATACGCCGATTGAGGACTGACATACAAGTCATTGTAGCGAGCAAGGTACTAGTATTCAGCGTTCCAGAAGTTTCGACATAAGAGGTGAGATCGGGGGTATACTTAGTTCTTACGGCAGTACGTCAGTCAAGTCCAGCTTTCTATTTAGAAGAGGGAGTGAGGGACAACTGGACCTTTTGAAGCTGTCAGGTACCACACCTCTTCAGTAACCAAGTCAGTGGTAGTACATGTAACGTCAAGTGGACATACCTCGGCGGGCATTCTCTAAGCAAATTAATATAAACAATTTCAATGTCCCAAATATTATATTTTTAAAATAATATTGGCATATTAACATGATTAAGTTCTAGCTCTTAAAACTGAAACACGACCTTTCACTGCACAGGCAATAGTCAAATGTGATTTTATAACCTTTTCGGTGTCAGTTGAGGCAATAATATCGAAGTGAGATTCGGCACGTGAAACTGACATCAGCAGTTTATACGATTCCTTTATTTTATAAGGGACCAGCACTGAGCCAATCCTCGCAGATTCGAACGTTAACTTTCTTGCTGAGTAGCCTGGGCTGAGAGACGTCAAGTTTCATCGATATTACACATGCTTGCATAGTTGCCGTAATATTGTCGGCGGTTTTGTGTCCGACGTTATTTGCACGTCTTACATCTTCGGGATATTATCAATAGCACAACTTCTCGACTGTATACATACCTTTCTCGTACGATGAAGTCGCCATCTTTCAGACAAGGAACTTTCTGAAAAGGATTAATTGACGTGTACTCTGGTTTCTTGTGCTCTCCTACAAAAAAGTGTTATATTAAAACGTTATCATTATGTATACTATTGTTTCTACTCTGACATATACCATGTTCATGAAATCTCCATGACGTGGAATACGCATTATGTTATGACCCAATTTTTTTGTAGTAGCCTCTTCTTGGGAATTACCTTGTAGTCGACATTCCGCCCCTTTAAAGGGAGTTTTTAATAATTTTATCTTTGGAATTAAGCCGATCACCAATATTAGTGAACTGCTTCCTAAATATCATTTTCATTTACAGATATTATGTGCGGTTTTTTTTACTTGGGGAAAATACAGGGTGTCCCCCAAAAAGAGGCCCCTCATTGCGCCCTCTTTTTCTCCTATTTCTGAAAAGTTGATTACATATATTTTGGTATGTGTAAAAACCTTGAATCGTTAGCTTTAATAATCCAAAACAATTATTTCAATCGGCTCACAACTTTTGAAGATATGCCCTTTTAAATAAAAGTACCCGTTTTTCACTCTGTCCACGGATAGCAAACAGAGTGGTTGGGATGGCTCATGCTGTGGAGTGGCCTGTACGATCACTAGACCTCACACCACTTGATTTTTTTTCCTTTGTGGCAAAATCCAAGATATTCGCAAACGTATTACTGAATGCATTCGCAAGTATCCGGCGCACAAGGATGGTACGCAACGCAATTGATGCAATGAGGACCAGGGCTGAAACCTGTATTCGCCAAGGAGGCAACCAGGTAGAGGGCAGAGCAGCACAGTAAACTCACTTCAGAAGAACTAAAGACAAAAACCAATCAGCCTTTTAGGGCTACCTTTTATCCTAAAAAGAGAAATGACTTATGTTGTAAAAAAATATAAAAAAAAGAAAGCCAGAAAACAAGAAACATAATAAAACAAAAAGGCATAAATAACCAAGAAAAAATAAGTAATTGCAAGTAAAGCATTCGGCATTCGGCATCCATTTTACCCACAAATTAATGACACTATTAACAAAATCCATTGCCCATAAACCCACCGGTAAAGCCCATCCCATAAATAAAGTTATTTTATAAAGTTATCATTGAGGAATGTTTGATATTCATGCATGCATGGTATGTGTGTACTCCTTTTCAATCTTTGAAGTAGTGAAAAACGGATACATTTCTTTAAAAGAGCATATCTTCAAAAGTTGTGAGCCGATTGATATAATTGTTTTGGTTTATTAAAGCTAACGACTCAAGGTTTTATTACATACCACAATATATTTGATCAACTTTTCAGAAATAGGAGAAAAAGAGGGCGCAATGAGGGGCCTCTTTTTTTTTTTGGACACCCTGTATGATTGTAGATATTATCATGATTATGTCAATCTATGTTTTCTAGTATACTAGACATTATGTGTTACTACGAGAACTACTATGATTAAAGTTCATAATTTATGTAGACAAATCCAATTTCTCACGGTTTAGACAGTTTCGTCACCCAGGTCAGGTGACTTCTTCAGAAATGCGATGATCCGCCTACACTCCCGCGAAATTTCCTCGTGTACACAGTCCTTAACAGCGGATCATACCAGGGAAGTGAGACAGATGGAAAGTGGTCAATCCAACATCTATTGAATTATTTACGTAACATTCTATAGATGGTACGACCCAAGCTATTGTGCTACCAATGTAGTCAGCGTGCCTTTGAAGTGGATCAGATATACCGCTCCTATTGCCAGTTTGTTTACTTGCAGGTTTATTATTATCGACAAAAATTGTGTTTTTCTTGATTAATTTTCAAATATGTCGGTTTATTCGAGAAAAAGTAACAGTGACATTAAATTTATAGTCCATAATTACAGAAATCAAACAAAAATAATCGTATTCGGCCATATGCTTACAGATTTCTTTAAAAGTTCAAATATTGAAAATCAGTCATTTACGTTTAAACCGCCAATTATCGCTACGAATTGATATGCGCATTTGACACATAAATTACATTGTAAAATTAATCTCGCATCTATTTGTGTGCCCAGGCCACCCCAAAACTGCTGTTGGCGAGAATGTTCTAGAGTCGGGTATTATCTTTACATTCTGCGTAAAATAAATTGTATTTCATTTCATTTTCTGTTTTGTCACTGCTATCTGAGAGTGAACTTAACATATACATTTAATTGGTAGCTTTTCACATAATAAGATAGCTTTAATAAATTTATATAAATGAAAATGATAGCATTCTGAGCATTGCGTAGGGATTTTATGAAATCTGTTTGGGTTTATAATACTTGTCACGCTCTGCGGTAATATAACATAGCCCATTGTCGGGACTTAGCGCATGTCTTCGTACTGCTATTGATTTTTAAGCGGGAACTTTGATTTTCGACATGCTACACGTTGGCTCAATTGTTCCCCTCCCACCTGTACTTCCTTTGTTCAGCATCGCGGTAAGTCTGATACTCACTTTGATGTACTATTTGACCGGTTTCCATCTGTCTCACTTCCCTGATCATACATATGATTTAGAGACAAGGTGCCCTCGTCACGATTGATAATTTCGGTACCCCTCTTTCTGATCCAAAGTGCTTCGCGAATTCGGTATCCATGTTTGCTTGTTAGTGTCCTTGTCAATTATGCTTGCCCCTCCCAATTAATAACATCGTTCTCTTGTGCAACGTGGTCTGTACTTAATGGCCGACTTGTGCTGTTCAGATACAGATTCTTGTCCTTTTGCCCTAGTGTATTTGATATCCTAAACCTTTTTTGACGTCTTTCCTGTGTTCATTTAGTCTTGTTTGAAATTTTCTTCCTGTTTCGCCGATGTATGTTTTGTTGCAAGTTTGGCACGGAATTTTGTTGTTGCCAGTGGTTAGTTTCTGGTGGTTCCTTTCTTGATGACTTCAAAGACATCATCAACATATCTTTTCCACATTTTGGGCTTGCATACAGTGGCAATGGCTTCCGTTTCGAGCCATCAAGTTCCATGAAGAGGTTGGCAATCGCACTTCATGGGCTCCCCATGGCAGCTCCAAATTTCTGCAGCTTAAATATGCTTCCTCTGAAGGAGAAATATATAAGTGGTAGTTAACATGAACTCTAACAATGTCATCTATGCTCAGAAGCTCTCAGATTAGTTCTGTTAGAGTCTTGTCGTCGGCCGAGAGGCGGTTCTTGATGATGCTGAGTGTCTTGATAATAGGTGTGTTGGTATAAAGACACGACACGGAAATCGTGGGAGTACACCATGATTATCCCATCCAGATCTTCCGCTAATTGTCGGGAGTTGACGACATGGTGCATGGTGCTCGGTTTTCTCGACCATAGTAGGTGCTAAGATTTCACCAAGTGGCTTGAGGTTTACATGGCTATTGAACCAGTGTAGTCCACTATGGGGCGAACAGGCCAGGGCTGCTTACTTTATGTATCTTGTACAATAAAGGCGAGGCACAACTTCTGCCATTGAGTACATTAGTTTGTACTGGCTGTCATCAATCTTGGGCTGAGTCAAAAAGAAGTAAACTCATGTTTGAGGGGCTGTAACTAGAGATCTGTAAGGAATGAAAATATAATTGGAAAGGGCAAATTCTACACGTCTAAATAAAAAAAAAGATTTGGTGGAATTACTTACAGTAAACTCAAAGCTACTCAAGTTATACTCATTTCAATACAACCACTCATTTTTGTAACTTCACACGGTTTCACTTCCCAAGTACCTATTATATTGATTAGTAAGGCGCGATATTCAAATGCAAATAAAGTTACGTGGCAGTGTGGTTTCGATCAATAATTCTATCATGTCAAAGGGTTCTTTTCAATATGAATTTTACCTCATTGCACGGCTTATTATAATTATTCCGGTTTGTTCCGTTCCGCTGAATATAATAAGCCCATTGCACTATACATTATAATGAAACAGGCCACTTGGCAACATGGTACCACCATTTACCGCACGGGAGCGCACGTTTCTGTCAGTTCTTCTGTCGACGAAGTAACTTGTTGCAACTAAGAGTTCCACTGAAGTTCAGCGTCTTTTTCGTCTCCAATTTCCCACAACCGGATTCCCCATGATCGGATTCTATGTACGGGAGCAGTATGTAAGAATGTGAACAAGCTCAATGTGCATGGGACACTAAGGAAGCTTCAGGCAGATCACGAACTGCTAGATCACAAGTGAACATAGAGTTAGACATGCGTTACGGCAAGACCCAAAGATCAGCTCAAGACGCAATCCTTTACCCAACATTTCCCCAATCAAGCTTCTGCCGGATCGTTCGTAAAGACTTGAATTTGGTATCCCTACAAATTAGAGTACCGTCATGGACTTCATCCTGTTTGTTGAATATTAATTTAAAACAAAAGTTGTCATTTCAGCAATAAATCCTGTTAGCACTTTTTGCTGATTCATCGACATTGAAATAGATGTCAGCCGTGTGCAGCTACAAAAATGGGTGGTTGTATTCAAATAAGTATAACTTTAGTTTTCTTTTTTTTATTTAGACTGTGTAGAGTTTGCTCCTTCCAATGATATTTTCATTTATAGCAGATTTCTTACAGATCTCTAGTTACAGCCCCTCAAACATGAGTTTACTTCTTTTTGACTCAGCCTGTATGATCCGCTGTCACCCGAGGAATGAGAAATTTCGCGGGAGACTAGGCGGATCATCGCATTACTGAAGAAGTCACCGGACCTGGGTGACGAAACTGTCTAAACAGTGAGATCTGGATTTGTCTACATAAATTATGAACTTTTATGACTTTATACAATCCTGATGAATGCATTCCAAGATGTGAGAACTACAGCAAGCCAAAAAATTAAGGTACCAGTTGTGTTCACCCCTGTATATCCTAAATAAAGACAAATATGTCAAAATTAAAACAAGCAGCTAATACCTGAACTCTTTCGCTCTGATTCAAGACCTTATTTGTTGAAATTGGTTGAGAATTGAAGAAACGGTGATCTAAAACCTACTGAAGAAGCTTGAAGAGACGAAATCAAAAGTTGCACTTTTGTGTTCTAATCCGAGCATGACGCTAGTTTTAACGTGCTAATCAAAGGAAGCATGGCACTAGTTCCCTTGTTCGCGAACGCTTGGTGTACAAATCAATAGCGCATGCAATGGAAGAAACTGCAACTTGGCACCTTCCTTGGGGTTTTGGATCGTCGTGTCTTTATTTCTTAAACAATTTCAACGAATGAGGTCTTAAATTGGCTAAAAGATGCAGCTATTGGCTGCTGGTTCCAATTATGACATATCTGTCTTTGTTTAGGATATACAGGGGGTAAACATAACTGGTACCTTAATTTTTTAGCTTTTTTGGCTTACTGTATATGCATGGTTAGAATATATATGCCTACCTACCATCAAGCTTGATTTCTTGTGCAATATGTTCGATGTTGTTCACCTTCAGGAAGATCAGCACTGCTCTTGACGGCTCCGAGAAATAGTTGAAATACAATTTCAAAGGCATTGTTTGAACTTTAACTTCTCAATTATAGATATTCTAGTTATCCTAGTTTTTATACACAAAGCACAAGCTAGCATACAATAATGGGTGGTATTGTGTTGGAACTCTAGACTACGTTCGAATTGGTTTACTATTATGTATATTTATAGCATACAATCCAATGCACACAATAAAGCCAAATAAATTTGACTGTCCCGTGATTGAACTTTACACGGTTCATATATTTCGTGTCAGTGATTATTAAAGGATTCAGCTTATTATTTGTCATGTTGTTATTTATTTATGAGAATAGTGTTTTCTTTGCGTGTATTTTTGTTATATATTTAATTGCATTGGTTATGTTTGAGGAGCATGTGAGGCCCACGGATTGGTACTTGTGCTACATCGGTGGATCTCTCATGCTTCTTACACAGGCGTCTCCATCCTTTGGATGGAGATGGTTGTGTTTTTGTTTAATTATTTGACATGTTGTTACTTATTTATGAGAATAGTGTTTTCTTTGCGTGTATTTTTATTATAAATTATATTTAATTGCATTGGGTATGTTGTGGGGCATGTGAGGCCCACGGATTGGCACTTGTGCTACATCGGTGCGTCTCTCATGTTTCTTACACGGGCGTTTCCATTCCTTTGGATGGAGATGGTTGTGTTTTTTGTTTAATAATTTGACATGTTGTTACTTATTTATGAGAATAGTGTTTTCTTTGCGTGTATTTTTATTATAAATTATATTTAATAGCATTGGGTATGTTGAGGGGCATGTGAGGCCCACGGATTGGTGCTACATCGGTGGGTCTCTCATGCTTTACTTACAAGCGTCTCCATCCTTTGGATGGAGATGGTTGTGTTTTTACTGTTTTTGCCCATATTGTTTTGTACTGTACAGCTGGCCTGCCTTTTTATGCAGTTTTTATTTTTATCTATTTAATTTTTAAGTTAAATTCATATTTTGTATATTGATAAGTTTTTATAAATGCTGTATTATGTATTTCGGCGCCTAGAGGCCGCTTCGTGTGCAATAGTGCGCTCTTAATAAATGTCTTATTATTATTATTATTATTATTATTATTATTATTATTATTATTATCCACGGACATGTTTAAGAGCCTTTAAGGGAAGTCGGATAGCAACGTTTGACTGCATTTTTCTGGGACATGAGAGTACATTATAGACCTCGAATTGCATTCTGAATCACGAATGAGGATACGTACGGTACACACCGACATCGCCCGGTTAATAATTACATTATACAACCAGAGACACTGAAATGAATACACGGGATCGATACACGTAAATGTGCTATGCACGATTGATATTCAGACGATAAATCTTTGGATACCGGGGTGGAAAATGATGAATATCTCCCGTAAATGATTTCGTATAAAGAAACCAGATGTGGTTCCTTGCACTTGAATATATATTTTGAACAGATATGATAGTCGTTAGTTTGCGCTTTGAGAGAGTAGCTTGTGTCTTGAGCTGAAAAAGTGACCAAAATTCAAGATTTTAAATAGCGCAGCGTAGACCCTCGTGGAGGTAGTCTCGGGCAAGACTCTATGTGGCTATCACGAACATACAGGATCGACGAGTGTCAGACGGCGACTGACACAAACTGGCTGTGTAGGAGACTATCGTAGAGACAGTCTAAGAGGGCGCACCACCAAATCACTCCACGATTTATGTACCAGTGAAATTCGGTTAAAATAGTCCACCGCTTATTTCAGCTTGTTGCGGCTTTATTTTCTAAAGATAATGTCAAAATTTGCACTTTTTCAGCTCATTTGCTTCCGACAAGTGTCTACATGAAGGAATCTGAGAAAAAATCCCAATATTTTATTTCAGAGGTGAAGTTTTGGCGCGAATTTGAACAACGTCCGGTTTCAAAAATTGAGTGATTTTTTAGGGTTAAATTTGCACGTTTTTTCTTTGCGGCCAAATAGCAAAAAAGTAGATGGTCACCAATATATTCTGTTAAAAGAATAATATTCTACACGTGATAAGCTTTAATTTGATACCAAACTTTTTATCTATATTACGTTTTTGCAGTGACAAAACGCCATCCAAACGTGCGTATTTCCCTGTGTTATCCAATGGCGCAATCATTGGTGGTGCGCTCTCTTATAAGCGGCTTTTAAAGTGTGTTGCTATGTACGCGCATTTTTACAAAAAAACATAGAATAAGGGCGGAAGTCTTAATAAATCATTTTATTTCATTCGCAAATGCTTGAAATAACATTTGTGATTAGTTTTAGCAATAATGTATTGTATTTATCCAAAAATACAGGTCTCTGACGTTAAGAAAAGCATCAAAAATCTACTTATATGAGCGCTTTTGCTATAAAATTTATACCAAATCAGAATAACGTATAAAACTTGTATTTTTGCTTAAAATGCCAAAATCAGTAGGCCTAGTTTGAAGACAGAGAACGAGAGGGGGGGGGGGGTAATTTGACTCAATTATATAAATAGGCCTATATTTAAGGTATTAAAAATATTTGTACACACATAAAGTACTTTTCACAATTAAAAAAATTAAAATTAAAGAGTATCTTTTTGCATAAAACATTCAATTTTATATCCAACCTCTTCAAACTTCTGCATGCTGATAAACACGTTGAAATTTGGGTCTTTTGGTGATTCGGAACTGATATTTAGAGCACCATTTCTTCTGAACGGAAAGTCGTAGAGGGATGAAATCTTGGGAAATGACTAGAAACTGTCTCTAGTTTACTTAAAAATGTAAAAAATTGGATTTTGATAACTATTGACGTGCGGCTTTTAAAGTGTGTTGCTATGTACGCGCATTTTTACAAAAAAAACATAGAATAAGGGCGGAAGTCTTAATAAATCATTTTATTTCATTCGCAAATGCTTGAAATAACATTTGTGATTAGTTTTAGCAATAATGTTTTAAAAAAATCCAAAAATACAGGTCTCTGACGTTAAGAAAAGCATCAAAAATCTACTTATATGAGCGCTTTTGCTATAAAATTTATACCAAATCAGAATAACGTATAAAACTTGTATTTTTGCTTAAAATGCCAAAATCAGTAGGCCTAGTTTGAAGACAGAGAACGAGAGGGGGGGGTAATTTGACTCAATTATATAAATAGGCCTATATTTAAGGTATTAAAATATTTGTACACACATAAAAGTACTTTTCACAATTAAAAAATTAAAATTAAAGAGTATCTTTTTGCATAAAACATTCAATTTTATATCCAACCTCTTCAAACTTCTGCATGCTGATAAACACGTTGAAATTTGGGTCTTTTGGTGATTCGGAACTGATATTTAGAGCACCATTTCTTCTGAACGGAAAGTCGTAGAGGATGAAATCTTGGGAAATGACTAGAAACTGTCTCTAGTTTACTTAAAAATGTAAAAATTGGATTTTGATAACTATTGACGTTTATAAGAGGGCGCACCACCAAATCACTCCACGATTTATGTACCAGTGAAATTCGGTTAAAATAGTCCACCGCTTATTTCAGCTTGTTGCGGCTTTATTTTCTAAAGATAATGTCAAAATTTGCACTTTTTCAGCTCATTTGCTTCCGACAAGTGTCTACATGAAGGAATCTGAGAAAAATCCCAATATTTTATTTCAGAGGTGAAGTTTTGGCGCGAATTTGAACAACGTCCGGTTTCAAAAATTGAGTGATTTTTAGGGTTAAATTTGCACGTTTTTTCTTTGCGGCCAAATAGCAAAAAAAAGTAGATGGTCACCAATATATTCTGTTAAAGAATAATATTCTACACGTGATAAGCTTTAATTTGATACCAAACTTTTTATCTATATTACGTTTTTGCAGTGACAAAACGCCATCCAAACGTGCGTATTTCCCTGTGTTATCCAATGGCGCAATCATTGGTGGTGCGCTCTCTCTAAGCAGATGACAATGGCGAATGTATGCTCGCTGACCGTACAGAGGTCAGTCACAGGCTAATGTCATTAGCCTTAGTCGGATGTCCTTCAGCCTACTATGCAAGCTTATGCATTTCAAAACTATTAAACAGGTGGGAACACGATGGCCATGCGTGGCTGTGGATTCAACCTACCATGGCATTTTCTGCCGTCGATATCGGGGCGATGTCGCTGTGCGGTATGTCCTTCTGTTATCAAATAATATAATACAAATTTATGGCAAATTATTAAAAATTGATATTTTTGATATTTATCAGCATCATTAAACCAACGCTGTTTTTCCAGAGTTTGGATGCACAATGATATTCAAAACTAATGCTGTTTTTCCTGCCCCTGGTTGCTCATTAGGAACGACAGCTAGGTTGTTTTTCCTGTATCTGGATGCCCAATAATGTGCATCAAAGACCACTGCTGTCTTTCATGCATTTGGATGTAAATGGGGCTTCAACTCTTTGCCAATATTGCTGTTTTCCTCGTGCCAAATGTTTCATTTCAAAAATACCTAAATAAGAAATGTTAATTTTAATTTTTTCACACTTTTGATTGGATCACTGAACGGGCATTTAATGTTGTTTTCCTTCATTTGAATGCTCAATATTTTGCAACATACTAATAGTCGGGCTGAAAACTATATTATTTTATCGGGTTAGATGGTTTTGCCAGTTTTAAAAGTGTAGGCCTATTTCTTCACTGATTATTATTCTGTTGGTGGTACAAAATGAGACTTTTATGAGGGGTAGTATTGTCACCGGTACCCCTATTTAATTTAAGTTTTCCAAGATCAAAGTTTATACAGGGGTCAAAATTCAAAATTGCTCCATTTATTTAAAGCCCATACCAAAATGTTCCTCTGATCATAAGGATTCAGAAAATTATAGTTTGACCCATCACCACCATAAAGTAAAACATCTTTGTCCACCACCACCGCTGACTTGTCGTTCCAGAGCTATAGGGTAAGATGGGGTAAGTCAGACACTTTTAAGTAATATCCAATAATATCCTTAAAAGGATATTATTGGATACTCATGGTTGAGCTTGTTGGCGGCATTATATGCAATTTAACTTAGTAATTTTTTGTATCAAAAATTAATTTCAAGATCCACTGTCCTACCTACCCCAAGTGGATTTAGTGGGACACCATACTAAATAGGCCCCAATTCGTCGGCTGTATTCCATAGTGGCGTATAGTGATTTTAGGTCATTTTTTTTAAAAATTGGCACATATATTTTTAATGATGTTCTCTTTCATTTTTCTAAGTCTCATCTGTCAAAATTAGCTAATTTATTAGTAATTAATTAATTAAATGTGGCGTAAGTCTCATCTGTCAAAATTAGCTAATTTATTAGTAATTAATTAATTAAATGTGGCGTATAGCCAGTGAAATTTTATGTTTTCCATAGTGGCGATATCGTCTATAGGCCTATATAACGCCTCTTTTTATACACATTTTATAATTAAGAAATATCGGCAAAAATGAAAAACATTGTATGTCATAGTGGCGTACACCTCGCTACATGTCATAGTGACGTATCGGACCTATACGCCCCTATGGAATGCAACCGACGAAAGGTAACGCAATAGGGATTACACGGCGATCGAGGTGGCGTAAGGTTAACGCTAGGTTAGGGTATTGCGTTTTGCGTGTTTTCCATAGTGACGTATAGTTTTGCACTTATTGTTTTCAGTTTGCCAGCAATATTAGGTTATGTATTTAGGGAGTGTTCAGAAATACTTTGGTGGGGGGGGGCTGGTAAAAAGGGAGGGGGGCCAAAAAAGTTTTGGACCTAAAAAGAGGGGGGCCCAAAAGTTTTAGGTGGTAGGAAAGGGGGGGGGCCAAAAAGTTTTCCTCTTCAAAACCCAAAATTTTTGCGCTTCGCGCGCATTCAGACCCTTTATATCACTTTTAATATGGGCAAGTTTTGGTTTTCAGTGCTTTTGTTTGAAAAAAATGATGGCACTAATATAACATTAAAGATGATCAGCAACATCTGGGTTGGTCTAAGAAATACTGGCACTTTTTATCATAAAATTTTATATCTCTTCAAAGTAGGCTACAAATATGATTATGTACCAATCTGATTAAAATACAACTCAAGAAAATATTGCAAATAAATTGGATTTCTTTGCACATAAACTGCACACTTCAGTTTACTATTTCTCATTGCAAAATTATTTTGTACACATAGGCCCATGGGTAGATTTACCATAGGGCAGAGTGGGCACAGGCACAGGTACCACGGTCTTTGAGGGCCAAAACTGATACCTGTGTACATTTGCGTGACCAAATTAATCTTATATTTGACCATTTTAGCTTTTTGCATAAATTAGTTCCAATTTTAACAATAGGCCCTATTTGATCATTCAAGCTTCAATATGGACAAATTTTTTGCGTGGTTCACACGCATTTGTACTATCATAATAGCCACATATCCAAATTATGCTGATGTGCCTATGAACCTCCAAATAAATCCTCTATTTCATTTATCCCCTGTAAAATCAGATAAACACCCTGATTTGGGACAAATCTAAATTAAGTATAAAATGAAAATTTCCTTGTGCTTTGTATTTCATGCGCAATTGTCCCACCGGTTATCCCGGGAATGTTTCAAACATTTGCCTCCCTCAATGACATGTGACCCAGATACCACACCACTGGAAACAACACTATTAAGTATGTTTGTTATACAATAATGGGGGGGGTCAAAAAGTTTTGTCTGTCAAAGAGGGGGTCAAAAAGTTTTGAGCGAAAAAGTTGAGGTAGACCAGCCCCCTACCAAAGTATTAATGAACACTCCCTTATTTCTTTGGAAAAATATATAAAAATTAAATCTATTTAGTTTACTACAGATACGTCACATCATTTACAAAATATGATGAATGTCTAATTTACACAACTCGATTTTAAATTGGCATTTCTTCAAACCCGATTTTCTCGAAAAGTTGTTTATTCGCGGTGCCCCACTATACGCCACTAGGCCTAGGGCCTATATGGAATACAGCCGACGAACTTTGGCTAAATTGCATGATTTCATCATGATTTTCCGCTATCAGGCTTGTAAACAGCGTTCTTTTTTAATTTTTTTTTATGGTAAATGAAATATATTATCTCTCAATTTCTCCTAATTCGCAGCAAAGACTTTTAAATATTTGGGAATAAATAATTTTCCCCTTTTCTTTCTTTTCTTTCTTTCTTTCTTTCTTTCTTTCTTTCTTTCTTTCTTTCTTTCTTTCTTTCTTTCTTTCTTTCTTTCTTTCTTTCTTTCTTTCTTTCTTTCTTTCTTACTGACTGACTGACTGACTGACTGACTGACTGACCATACCAAGTTATCTTTTTTGTTTGAATAGAGGTTATCCACTTTACTCATGCGTGACTTCTAACAAAAGGCGCTGGTTCCCGTAGTATTCCTCATTCAAACTAATTCAATGCACGACCTCGGAGTTACCTGCATGACTTTGGCGGGCTATTTTGAAATAGTCATGGTTGCACATGCAGGTGACTTCTTTTGAAAGTCCTAAAGTATAGGAGTCGCTGGTAGGATATGCAGCTTATCATGCTTATAGAACACGGATAACCTCTATTAGTTTTAACAAACAGATACAGTGACTGAAAAGATCACAATGTGAAAATCTAATAGCCCCTCTCTATGGCAAGCCACATCGTTCATAAATGCGAGTTTTGCCCGCTATACTGGTCGAGGAGCCCGCTATACTGGTCGAGCAGCACGCTATACTGGTCGAGGAGCACGCTATGCTGGTCGAGGAGCACGCTATACTGGTCGAGCAGCACGCTATACTGGTCGAGAAGCACGCTATACTGGTCGAGTTTCACCACGCCGAACGGCGAGTTTCACCACGCCGAACGGCGAGTTTTCACCACGCCGAACGGCGAGTGTTCACCACGCCGAACGGCGAGTTTTTTGACGTCGATCTAAAATACTTATAGTTCACGAAAAAATACTACATGTAGGATTATAATAATGTTTAATCACAATTTTGGTAAACTTGTCTGCAATATTGTAACAGGAACACGAACACTTTCCTGATTGTAACAACTGTTTTTGGCGCCAAAGTTGGACTCCATAGCTTACTGAAAATTGGTCGCTCTATACCGGTACGTAAACGGAAAATCAAATCATACACAACCAGAAATGTCTTAAATTCAATGTTAGTTGCAAATTCAATCAGTCAGGTTATTTATTAATGTTATTTATTGAAGATCGGGTTAAGTGTCAACCGGTATTCTCTGAAATTTGTTCATTTTTTCGTGCGCACTCTTTTGCCCTTTAAACACCCCCCCCCCCCCCGGGTATTCACATGTATACGAGGATGTGCCGCCCATGGTTTTAGTCTCAATGGGTTTTAGTCTCATACATTTTCTTATTTTATTTCCCCGGATAGTACTGCAGCATTACAAGGAAAGCCGCATTCAAAGACCACAAACAAATGTTTGGTTGTAGGCTACTTGTAGGGCCTACTCCACCGACCGATCCTAATGTGCAGGGCCGACCCATAATAGGCCTATATGTAGGCCTATTACGCCTATGTTTTTTAATTCAATAATTAAGAGTCTATTTTTCTTTTCCAAAAAGAAAAATCCAGTTTTCCCAAAAAATTGTTTTCCTTCAATAATTCAAAGCACATTCCTGACAAGCACTTTTTATTGTGTAATAAACATTTAGACCATATCAGAGAGGATGAAAAATCATAAAAAAGTGAAATGTATTATGATGATATTATGTTATATAGGCCTAAACCAAAATAAAGAAATACTTAAAGGGCCACATAAATAAAAATCACGAGCTATCTGGTCAAGAATGATAAGAGGAATACCGGTAACTAGAAAAGAGCGGGAACATTTTTTACGTTAATTTATATAAAGGCCTAATACAAAAAAGAAAAGAGATCAGAACCTTTAAAATAAAACACAGCACAATTTTCCTTTAATTTCATTTATGATATTTCCAATTTATTTTCCATTTTACACATTAAACAGAACTTCAGTCACATTTTCAAAGGGCAACACCTGGGCCTGTCATTTTTCATAGAGCGACCAATTTTCAGTAAGCTAGTGAGTCCAACTTTGGAGCCAAAAACAGTGGGTTGTAAAAGCCTTCATTATTGCAAAATTGTTTTTAAACATTATTATAATCCTACATGTAGTATTTTTTCGTGAACTATAAGTATTTTAGATCGACGTCAGAAAAACTCGCCGTTCTGCGTGGTGAAAACTCGCCGTTCGGCGTGGTGAAACTCGACCAGTATAGCGTGCTTCTCGACCAGTATAGCGTGCTGCTCGACCAGTATAGCGTGCTCCTCGACCAGTATAGCGTGCTGCTCGACCAGTATAGCGTGCTGCTCGACCAGTATAGCGGGCTCCTCGACCAGTATAGCGGGCAAAACTCGCATTTATGAACGATGTGGCTTGCCATACCTCTCCCTCCCACACAACACAAACACACCAATCATCAACTTACGGTACCTGCACATGAGGGTGCATGTACACTGTACGCAACTCACGTAAAATTTAATGAGCATACCTGTTGACCTGACCTGACCCAGCTCAGTCACATGATATTTTGAGAAACAGCTGAGATTTACCAGGTAGACAGAAACTGAGCTGCGGAAGGGAAGTATGTTTATGTTTTACATTATGTTTTTACACTACATCTCATAGTTTATATTCCTTTCCCCAGTTTTGCACACAATGGTTGACGGTCAGTGTGACGATAAGCACACAAAACTAGAGCTGTTTTTTACTAGATACTTTTTTTTATTAGTTAAGCTTACACCCGTACACACGTCACATATTAAATGATTAGACGGTAGAAAAAGGTGAATTCAAATTTGCCATCAAGCTGCATCATTTTACATATCAAATTAAAGCCCTTGAGTAAAGAAAGCCAAAACTGAAAACCTTTTTGTCATAGCACTTTCCGTAGTCCGAGGTGCTCTGACGATAACACTCCGATCGCCAGGCAATCTACGTTATTAGTAGGCCAGTGGGACAACGAAAACGCTACGTGAACGAGCTACACTTTCCGTAGCAAAGTTACATCTTGTCAAGGATTGATTTTCATCAAAAAGATTCAGCTATTCTAACAAAACAGCATTTCGGTGATGTTTTTAGATAGTACTAGTAGATCTAAAGCTGAATTTATACTCGATCGCTTTTGCAGAAAAGCGATTCTCACACATGCTCATAATGTTTACTTAATTTAGGTAACCTAGGCAAACCTTAGTTAACACATTTACTAGTCAGCGAATTCGCCGAGACCGGGGCCCCAACACAATGCATATTTACATAGAAATTTGAATTTTTTTTCGAGAATAGGTGGGTGAAGGAAACCTACATAAATATGTTTTCTATACTTCACTTGACCCAAATATATTATTTTTATGGTGATAATCAAGTCGCACATGGAATTTTAGAGGATTTTGATAGCAGTTCCATTAAAAAAGCTGCTATCGCCATGAGACTAAGATCTAGAAACACCCCGAAATGCCGCTTTTGGGGAATTTTGCTAGCTGAATCTTTTTGATGAAAGTCAATCTTTGACAAGATGTAACTTTGCTACAGAAAGTGCTATGAAAAAAAGGTTTTCAGTTTTGGCTTTGTTTACTCAAGGGCTTTAATTTGATATATAAAATGATGCAGTTTGATGGCAAATTTGAATTCACCTAGCATACCTACTTAATTACATTTCCAGAGCGTCGATCCGATCAATCGATTCAAATCGCGGAGGCAAAAACGATGTCGCTTTTGCAAGTTGAAGAAATTCCAGCGATCCCAACTTCCCAGCGATATCGCTCAAGACATGTGAATGCGTCAACCAATCATATACAACCAACTGGATCTATTATTTTGCTAATTGATTTACCTTTCTCGATTATTAACTTTTGGTGATGAATTAATTCAAAGCAATAATTATTGACAGCAACTGATGTTTTAAAAACGTATTTTGTGGCATTTAGAATATTTAATTGTTGTCTGCAATCGCTATCGCTGTGATAAGTATAAATGCAAAAGCGACGAGCAATGCATCGCAAAATTCGGCGAAATTTTTTTACGACCCCCCTATCTTGGGTTGAAAATTTTTATGACCCCCCTTCCACCTTCCACAAATTATTCATTGCTGGAACTAAGGCGCGGAGCGCGCCAAAACTCAAGAAAGTGCGTGGAGCGCGTAAAAATTTTGCATAGATTGTACTCACATTTCGATTGTGAAGTTAAAGAACGCGCGCGCAGTGTGCGAAAATTTTGATAATTTGATAATTGATAATAATTTTTAATAATTCTATAACCCCCTTATTTTGGGTGTTAACAAAATTATAACCCCCCTATTTTGGGTCTGAAAATTCTATGACCTCCCCCTGTATTTTTGGGATCCCCCCCCTTTCGAAGAAAATGCCAGCCCCTTATTTAGATTTTTTAGATCACCGTGACTGCCCACCTAGACTTCTCCGTAGTCCACTTGCCCATTTTGCATACTCTGGCTATTACATTTAAGCATAAAACTCTGTTTTATATTGATTTGTGTGCAACTGATAGATTTTCACATCTGTATAGTTCTGATCTTTTCAGTCACCGCACTCCCTCTGTTTGTTAACTTCCCAAGTGGACTACTGACTTTGCCTTCGGTTAAGATTTTTAACACAGGACTCTATGGAGAGTTAGGCCAATTTCTGGCCTAACTAAAATTGGCCATGATGTAATGCATCTTTAAATGGATCTGCCTTGTGATTGGTCGCATATATCTCGCTATGGTTTAAATCTTCCGGGCCCGCGCCATTACCATTAACTACACCGTACACAACTATCTGTGGTATTTGCGGCGCTTTTGTGTTGACGCGAAAGTTAATCTCTCATCAAACATCTATTCTAGCGCGTCTTGTACTATACCATGCTTAGTAATTGTGGTTAATGGACTGATAAACAAGTATGCTTGACAGTGTGTTTTTAGAGAGCAAAGTCCCGGGGTAAAGTTCTGCTTAAAATTCAAAATACCATAGTCGGATTTTTTGGGTTCGCTATCAATAAACTGGTCGATTCCAAAATCATAATTGTTCAGTATTAAAGTGAGCCATTATAATTATGCAAGATAATGTTGCATTCAATTACTTTTATTGTCACTAATCATCTGATATTTTAAACTCTTTATGACCATTTTACTATTGAATATTTTAATAAACATCAGTATAATTTTGAGTTCAACGAAATGGGTTCATCATGACTAATAATAACATATTTTTAATAAAATTCGACTATGGCATAGTCTACTGCCCACCCCACTTTCAAAATTGTTCCACCGCCGCTGTGATCTGGTCCATTGGAGGCCAAAGGTCAAAGGAGGCATTTTTGAAAATTGATTTCCTATACAAATGTTTGGCTGTCATAATACTGAAAACTGGTACCAAAGGTCCAGCATGCTTAGTTGTACTATTTGTAGCTCGTTCATGTAGTGGTTCCGTTGCCCCACTGGCTCATTCACGTAACGGTTCCATTGCCCCGCTGGCCTACTACACTATTACTACGGTACTATTAAAAACATAGATTGCATGGCCGATTGGAGTGTTTTCGTCAGAGCACCTCAGACTAACTTACTTGGTTCTATTAAAGTTACCTATTTTCTTACATATAATTATCATAACTTGTTTTTTACTCCATATTTTTTCCTTATCTCAATTTCAAATTTGCTGCCACGCTTTTGGCCTCCATGGACAAGATTGTGTCACATTTATACAGATTCATACACAGGTGGTATGCGCCGTGCATTCTCTAAATTCAGTAGATTTCCATCGTCAACCGTGTAATTGAATGGGATTATTTTGAAATTTTAAAACGCTTGAAATATCACAAACTTTCTTTCTTTCTTACTGACTGACTGACTGACTGACTGACTGACTGACCATACCAAGTTATCTTTTTTGTTTGAATAGAGGTTATCCACTTTACTCATGCGTGACTTCTAACAAAAGGCGCTGGTTCCCGTAGTATTCCTCATTCAAACTAATTCAATGCACGACCTCGGAGTTACCTGCATGACTTTGGCGGGCTATTTTGAAATAGTCATGGTTGCACATGCAGGTGACTTCTTTTGAAAGTCCTAAAGTATAGGAGTCGCTGGTAGGATATGCAGCTTATAGAACACGGATAACCTCTATTAGTTTTAACAAACAGATACAGTGACTGAAAAGATCACAATGTGAAAATCTAATAGCCCCTCTCCCTCCCACACAACACAAACACACCAATCATCAACTTACGGTACCTGCATGTAGTGGTTCCGTTGCCCCACTGGCTCATTCACGTAACGGTTCCATTGCCCCGCTGGCCTACTACACTATTACTACGGTACTATTAAAAACATAGATTGCATGGCCGATTGGAGTGTTTTCGTCAGAGCACCTCAGACTAACTTACTTGGTTCTATTAAAGTTATCTATTTTCTTACATATAATTATCATAACTTGTTTTTTACTCCATATTTTTTCCTTATCTCAATTTCAAATTTGCTGCCACGCTTTTGGCCTCCATGGACAAGATTGTGTCACATTTATACAGATTCATACACAGGTGGTATGCGCCGTGCATTCTCTAAATTCAGTAGATTTCCATCGTCAACCGTGTAATTGAATGGGATTATTTTGAAATTTTAAAACGCTTGAAATATCACAAACAAATAGGCCTGTATGTTAATAAATAATATAAATACAAGCTAAAACCATTGGGGTTCGATAATGAACCCCACAAAACTAACCGAGTATATCGAAAATGCCATAGGGCCGGGTGGTTTCACAAGTTGTCGGCTCTATCATGCCACTCGCCGCCTGATCATACATGCAGACAATTTTGCAGGACATCTTGCTATTGTTAGCCTTGATTCAAGGCGTAAGTGCTTCTAGGATAGTGGTATCTACGTACATATTACTTTGAGATCTTTGTCATTAATTTGTTCGAGCATATTCTCTAACGCAAACATTTAGCTTTTAACAAAAAGTTTTATTCACCACGAAACTCGCATCCAGTGCCAGTGACTGAAAAAGTCGAAAAGAAACCACCATTTTTAAAAGCAAGCAGCCTACAAGTATTCAAGTCTCAACTACAACAACAATAAGCAGACCCCCCCCCAGCTTGGCTTCTATACTCTCTCAGTCCAGCCAATATATGAATTGATGTTGATGTTGACTACCAATTCACTGGCCCACATTTACAGGGCTGTGCAATAATTATGAGCCCCCGGAGGGGTATAATTTCCAAATGCCCCCCCATTTTACCCTCCCCAGGGCTCATAATTATTGCAGTCTCTAAATGGGCATTTAATTTTAATACATGTACAATAAATATCCTACCATATTCAACCTAATAGTAATAAATGCTCTTCCCTATTGACTCCCATTCTATTTCTAATTAGCACTGTTTATGCTATATAAAAGTGTATAACATGTATGTATCCCGGGTATGTATACAGCTGTACTACTATTAGTTCCGTATCTTTTATTTCTTTCAGGCAGCCTGTGTGAGACTTCAGATTGGAAAAACAGCTTATTACTTCCAGTGAATATGGTGAAAGGAGCATGAAAGGTGACTTATATAAACAATAGAAAAATCACACAAATTGCAAGATGAATATTCCTAACCCTGTGCCAATAACTTGTACTGAAGATGACGATGATGCAACAAGCACATTGATAAGATCACTGCCAGGTATGGATGACGTCACTGAAGAATATGATGTTTTGTCACACAGTGAGGTCCCTAGAAATCGAGCACATAGCCGGGAAGAAGAACTCATGCATGCTTCATTTATGAGCTCCATGAACAGCACAGTGAGAATAGAAATCAATGATGAGGACAGGGGAAGTTTGAATGCATTTGCTGCATCCGCCATCTTGAGAAAGTGTAAGCAGCAAGTGTTTCGACCGTACTCCTATTTGCTTCTTTTTATCGGCTGGCGTCCGTTTGGTAGGGAACGATTTAACTACCATTGGGGGTGGAAGATTCTTAATCTCGTTTACCCTCTGTTTATTATGTCATTATTGTTTTATACTTACACTTACGAACTGTTAGCATGCCAGGGGAAGTTAGATATTGATGGTAATGACCATGATTGGGATGACATCACAACTGGAATGCCAACTCATGTCGGTCATAGAGTTGCACCTTCTCAAGATATACCAATATCACCAACTGCTGAGGCTCTCACCACTGAAGCTACAAAACACAATGGAATGTTTTTCAATTGCAATCATATCTTTACATCCTACATCATTCCTGATGTCCTCCACTTCGTGGCATTTTGTCTTGGTTTTTGGTATTTCCGCATCCAAGACAATGAGCAGATGTATGCCTTAATAGAACAAGTGTTTTTATTGATTACGCCTCTCCCACGTGGGATGCAAACTCAAACAGACATGATTAAATCCATGCGACGAATCCTGCTGCTTGGAGCGCTGTGGATCTTAGCAACTCTTGCCATACAGGGCATTTTTCTGGGTGCATTTGGGTTCGAAGATTTTTCTGTTCAAGCGCCCAAGTTACCTTATGCATGGAATATATTTCTACTGTGTGTAGATGTGGTTGGATCGTTAATAGTTAATTCTATTAACACAGCAGTAGTAGTGAACTATGCAGTTCAATGCGAGACTATCATAATATACGCTGAATCTATCAAAGATCAACTGTTGGAGAAATCGTCCCGCTTACAGAACATCATGCATGATTTATACCGAGTCTGGCAGGCTATCCTGCGTCTGAATGGAGCCATGAGCAACATGACGTCACTTGCGCATTTTACTTTGCAGAACGATTTGTCATCGGATTATGTCTGTTATTTTTGAATAAACATCATCTTGCTTTGATATGGGCTTATCGCTCTGTGTTTCCCATGATGTGGCTTGTCATTCTTTGCTTTCCCATCCTGCAAGCCTTATGGGTCAACGGCACTCTAGAGGAACTTAGAGAATACAGTATGGAAGTCAGAGTGTTTGGATATCAGAACAGCTCTGTTGAAGAGATAGACTCTTTCCAGCAGTTTATTGCTAATGGCAAGATTAATGTCAAGCTGATGTGTATACCAGTGAAGAGGTCATTTGTCTATGGTAGCCTCATATTGACTGTGTTTATACTGATTATCCTAATGCAAACTGGTGTACTTACTGGAAAGTCAACTTTCTTTTGAGGAAAGATACAGTGCTTTTATATTCGCCCTTTGCACGGATCCGCCATCTTGCTGCCAAAACGAGGTTCTCCCTGCAAACGCATGTGCAAAATGTGCATTTTTGTTTCTCGTGCTTTTCTACCAAAACGCCAGCAAAGCGTATGCCGTAATTAAAGCATACACTTGACAGGCGTATGCACACACAACACACACTTTGGGGGTAGAACCTTGTTTTAAGATGACCATGTGATCGGTGAATAGGCTTACCAGGGATGGTCTTGTCCAGCTGTCTTTATAATGGGCTATTCCAGTTGAAATCCATACACCCCTATGGAAGGCACTTACCTCCATGCAGGGAATGTGATTGCCTGAATGATGGGTGACTCCATTTGAAATTTGCACTACCTGTGTGAGAGATTAAGGTTGTGTCTTCCATAGGGAGTGTCTGAATTTTGACTGGATTTGCTGTACAGCGTACAGATGTACATGTATGTACTAAGTATTTACATCCTGAAATATTGAAAATTCATTTACTGAGAGTATTTAACAGGGGTGTACTTTAAATTTGTTTTTTCACTTAGCCAATTCTGTTGGTCTTAAAACCAATAAAACTAATACCAGCCTGATACTTATGAAGAACGGCAAAATGTATTACTCAACATCAGTCATGCTTGTAATTTTACAATTTTAGCAGCCTAACAGCGAAGTTACCAGCTGTTGGCTAACAAGCTCTGCCTGGCTTCCAATAGACTCCCTGTTTGTTAACTTCTCGTGAAATAATTGATCTAACATGACATTCCCCTGGGCAATGAATGAACTACCTGCTTATTGTCTTGGTTACCTGTACAAGAACTCAGGGAGTTGATCCTGGCTCTGATGTTTTTTTGTCTCACCCAGTGAACATTTTCTGATTATATTTTACCAAAGGTGACCATGTTTGTTTATTCTAAAATTAGCAGAATTTCATTGTTTTTCTTCACTTTGGCAATTTTAAGACTACCAGTACCTTTTGATGTGCTAAGTTTTACATTTCGGCCTTGTTTCCAGGGGGTCCAACTTGTGACAGGGATGTGTGGACAGCTGTTGGAAACTAGGGGGTCCTTTAATGAGAGATTTGACAACAAAAACATGGTCATTTGGTGAGATATTTTAAAACTAAAAAGGGGTATTCAAAATGCAAAAGGGTCCTAAATGCATAGAAATAAGCACTAAGAACTACATGTGTACATGTAGCTTCCTGCATTCCAAACATGAAAAATAATGAATATTGTAAACAAATGAAATTGCTTTTCACTTTTATTTTTCTATCAAATAACTGTACAATTTCCTGATTTTATGAGCAGTGTAGATGTACAAGATTGTCCTATGTACTTACAATCCTTATTAGAAAGGCACTTACTACAATGTACATTTAAATCTTGATGTTTGTAATTTTTTTTTCATAATTAAATTTTTGTACATAATTTGACCTGCTCCCACGAAATGAGTGTTAAGTTGCAAGTTGTTAGTTTTGAGACCTCCTTGCTGCTGAATTGATGGTCTTTGTTTGACCCACATCTGTACAAGCCAGGGGCATTGTGCCCCATTAATTCACAAGACATCTTTACCGATTTGAACAGGTGTACGTCAAATAAAAAGAACACCAACTCAGCAGCTAGGAGGTCTCAAACTACCAACTTGCTTGCAACTTATCACTCATTTCATGGGAGCAGATCACATATGCCGTATACACCGTAACATACATAAAAACTTCAGAAACATGTTTAAGGGATCTAGAATGAGCGTTTCGACAGTATTTTTTGTGGGACATGAGAGCACCTCAGACGTATCGAATTGCATTCTGAATACGAAGCATGTCTTTCTGATATCAAATAATTCTCATTTTTTGAAATTCACGATATAATACAAATTTTATGACAAATTATTAAAATTTGATATTTTGCAAATTTTTGATATATAACAGTCCTCGAAATAAATTTTATAAATCTAATGATATATTTTAAAGTGTATGTAGCTGGGAGGAAAAGCCGACGATCAATTGAAAATTTTGACCTTTTATATTGAAGATATGGATTTTTTTCCCAAAAGACCTTTTTTTTTTTTGGTGTTTTGGGAAAAAAATCCATATCTTCAATAATGAAAGGTCAAAATTTTCAATTGATCGTCGGTTTCATCCCACCTACATACACTTTAAGTATAAATCATCAGATTTATAAAGTTTACTTCAAGTACGGTTAAATATAAAAATATCAATTTTTAATGATTGCCATAAAATGTGTATTACATTGCGAATTTCAAAAATCAAAATTATTTGATATCAGAAGGACATTCTTCGATTCAGAATGCAATTCGATATGTCTGATGTGCTCTAATGTCCCACAATAAATACTGTCCAAACGCTCATACCCCTTCCTTAATGAGCCACATTGCAAATATACGCTGGCATCCATGTACATGAACACATTTTTAGTATGTGGTTCATGCTGGTTTTGTTTGAAATAGAATTCAAAATCAACCAAAACTTTCATATTTTCCAAATGTATGCTTTTACACAACACAAATGTCATACCTATGATAATAGTAATCACTGTGAGTGATGCTTATTACATGTAAATATCACGCTTATCATTATTTTGTAATACAAACAAAACAAACGTTTGATGAGACTGAGTATATTATCATTTATATCATGAATACAAATAAATATATTATCAAGTATTGTGAAAGTGGACATATTTGTGCGGTTAATTACATTTACATGTATGTTTCATACTGTAAATTCACAATTTGAAGCTTCCTTACATTGCCCGAAAAGGAATATATTCACAGTAGGTGCTGAGTATGACAATACATGTAAATGTGGCACAGAAAGGTCCACTTCTAATTAGTATTTTTTATTTTGATAATTTCTACTGAAACATTATGAACTATTTTGCCAACTGCTCGCCTAATATATCAATCACTCAAAAAGCATGTAACCTACATTTTCTCATTCCAAGAGGTATATTACTAACAGTACTATTGTTTTTGTATCGTTTTTGTATCATAATTTACAAAATAAAAATATTCTATGTACATTTTACATTTACAACTAATAACTTATATATTTATATTTAAGTTTATTTAACTGCAATAGTACAAGGAAGTATTAACAATTTAAGTGGTGATATTCTGCGTATAAAATAAACTGCTTAAAACACTGTAGAAGCAACTCAATAACTTGTTATCTTGTCTACCTTGAATGTCCCCTGATTTGCCCAGACCTATACAACAACAGAACCTATTGTTTACTAATTCAGTTTAAATGAGCTTTCAACAACAAATATATGCAGAAAAGCAATTTTCACGCATGCTCAGTGTTTACTTATGGTTTCAGAGCATCAAGCTGATCAATCGATACCATTTGCTGAGGCAAAAACGACATCGCTTTTGCAAGTTGAAGAATCTCAACTTTTGAGAAATGCATCAACCAATCATTTACAACCAACCAGATCTGTTATTTTGCTAATTAATTTACCTTTCTTGATTATTAAGTTTCGTTGATGAATTAATTCAAAGCAATAATTATTGACAGCAATGTATGTTCTAAAAATGTATTTTGTGGCATTTAGAATATTTTAAATTGTCGTCTGCAATCGCTATCGCTGTGATAAGTATAAATGCAAAAGCAACAAGCGATGCATCGCAAAATTCAGAGATTGCCAATCGCTTTCCAAAAGTGGTGCATCGCAATCACTCGGGATCGAGTATAAATTCAACTTTAGTCAAACAACACCATATATATCATATGCATACATTAAACTGAAACTGAAAGCATTGCCAAGCTTTCAAAACGTCTGCATTGAATTGGTTTCAAGAACCTAGCATAACTTGAGTATTATAAAGTCTACTATTGAAATGGTTCAGCCTGGTTGGTTTATTAACTAGGTAGGAATGGTTTCTTACATAAATGATAACATAACATAACAGAAAACTTTTGGTACGCTGTTCCTTATGACAAGATCGTGACGGAGCCAGGAGCCAGGAGCAAATTGCCCCCCTCGCATTTTTCAGGGATAAAATCGGGACAGTAATGTGTCATTAAAAGGGGATGAAAAATTGACAAATGTGGACAAAAATTTGGCTTTGCCACCACCAAACTTAAAGGGTGGCTATGCTGGTGATGATAATGATACAATGAAAACCATCAAAATGATTACATACAAAGAAATTTAATTATTCATTTGCGTGCAATTTTTCTTTCTAACTTATTTTACTTGTGCTGATATTGACATACAAATTTTTAAATGAGAACAATGAACTTTTATACTTTTTATATAAAAGTCTTGATTTCTTTTTATTCCCCTACCTTACCTCTGGAGGGGGATTTGATAAAATATATGCTTGTCCCAAAGTGGTAAAAATCTGAATTTCAATCAAGTCAATTTTTCAGTATTTTTGAAAAATCAACAAATGCATGAAACCTACACGATCCCTTCATAAATACCAATGATTGTCTTATTTCAAGTGTATGTATGTTCAAGAAATCTTCAAATGGGAGGAAAATAAAATTTTATGAATAAGCAATAATTATGATGTTGAAACATACATGCAACATTACTCTTTCCCAATGCAGAGCAAATCATACGCTTGGTGATCAATTGTAAAACTAATTACAAGGTTATGTATGGGTAAAACTAACATGGCTGTTCACAATAATGTACATGTACCATGTGTATCACACACATTTTTGGTCAAAGCCTATTTTCACAACCTTTGTACCGAATATTGCACCTTAAATAGTAATAAAGAAAGTTGTTATTTACATGATTTCTATATTCACACACATAAACAAACTTTATCCAGAATATTCCCATATCCAACAAATCCACAGAGATTTGAGCCAAAGAGTACTACCGTAACCACCCGGGTATAAGCCCACCTTCAGGTATAAGCCCACCGCCTATTTTTCAAAACATGGGAACAAGGGTGCACTCGGCTATAAGCCCAGTACTAAATTTTGGCCAAGTTCTTAAATCAAATCAATGCTTTTCTCCCCCATTTTTGAAGTGAACTCTGCCATCTAGAGGGTGGGCGTATACCCAAGTGGTTACGGTAATTTGGAATTGCACCATGCATAACACTTGGTTTGTTATGCATGGAGACCAAAGTAGTGCACCTCCGGCATTTATCTGCAAAAGCCAGCCTGAAATACAACAATAATATCCATATTTGAGCTTGAGCATTATAAAGGATTGTGCATGTAGTGCTTTGATTGCGCTGTTGTCACAATGCTTCATGTTGAATGCAACAAGCTTGCACTTTAAAATTAAAAGTTTACCAGGCATATGGCATAATAAACTGGACGTACACAATTTTGCCCTCCATTAGTGACACACAAACATGGCAGAGTCAATACTCATTGGGTCTAATCTCTTGGCACAAATCACAAAGGTATAGCGGTTCTTGGTGTATAGCAGTTAAGCATGATCATTATGGATGTGGATGCTGTAAAGAGAAGAAGCAGGCCCTACTACACTTGCTTTTGCCATATTTATATTATAAACATATTGAAGCCAAATTTGACTCATGACTCTGACCCCAGTACATCTATATTGTCTTGTGGTGAGAGAAGCCATGCACTGTTCTTTTCACGGTCTGGATCTTTTGATCCTGAAGACACATAGATGTTCTGGAGATGGAGCCATGCCAGCTGCTGCGAGATTGGAATATGTTTCCCATTCACAATTTTTGAGAAATAACTTGTTAACTCAATTTTTTGCCTAATATCAAGCAGCAGCTGCGAGTCAACCATGAAAGTCCTTATACTATCTTAGCTATTATACACACAGATATAGACATCGTTTTTTCATGACAAAAGAGATTTGATCAAAATTTAAATTACATCCACAATTTCATGAACAATATGGCACACTTTTAAAAGCACAGATACTGCAATCAAATTTAAGTATTTCTTGGCCAAACTGGAACACTGTGAACGCTAGTGGCTCCGCGATAAACACACATGCACATAGCGTGGTACAGAAGAAAGTATACACATGCCTTACATTGCATACATGCTTAGTACGCTACATGGACGCAATGCGCATGTTCCAGTTTGGCCAAGAAATACTTAATTTGATTATAGGATATAAACAAAAGTTATGTCTTGAATGTATAACATAAATACATGCATGCAAATTATATATACCAAAATCTAACAGAGATATCATATATATACAAAACATACAATTTCATGAACAATCAATATGGCACACTATAAAAAGCACAAATACTATGATACAAATCAAGGTGATGAATAAAAGGTATTTACATGAATGTACAATATCATATATACATAACATACATATTTAGGATATAAAAAATAATGTCAGATATAATATTTCTACAGTAGTTACCAGATTCATTTCACCGTCTCTTTATCCATCCATTTCTTACCCCACCAAACAATGATACATAAGTCATTAAAGTTACAAGCTCAAAAAATGCATTTTTCAAATTCTTCATTCAGGATGATAGTCACATTTGGTTTCTACTTTAACTTTTGAACTTTAACTCCTAATACAAATCTTCATCACATGTATATATTTCAATCACTTGATACTGCATTAGATGCATCATTTGACAGTACCACAGGACTGTGCAAGAAATATCACTCACTTTGGAAATATTCTGGCCTACGAAGTGTGGACTACTCCAGTTGAAATCAAACACTCCCAACAGAAGACACAACCTTAATCGTGCAAACAGGGGGTGTAGATTTCAAATGGAGTAACCCACCCATTCAGGTAACCCCATTTTAAATTCACACTCCCTGTGTGGGAGATTAAGGTCATGTCTTTGATAGGGGTGCATGGATTTCAACCACAACAGCCCAATACAAAACATTTTTAGCCCTAAAATATCACTGGTTGATAAGAAAAATATGCGCTTTCAACCAACTCAAAATTTGTTAAGTACGGATGTCATAATGAGGCAGTCAATTGATCATCCTCCTAAAATATAATATTCAAAGCATACTTTGCTAAGTAAATGCATTATTTTGAAGCAAAATGCAAGTATCTAAGTTCATTCACTTCCTACAAAAATAAAGAAAATTCATCAAGAACTTACACATGATTCTATTATCTTTAATACTTATAGTACATCAGGATTGTCCATAATGCGTGTTTCATACTTTCTGCTGCTTGCCGCTTAATGGTGTGATGCTTGGCGCTTGCACTTTTCTGCAAGCAGAGTGGCAGCGGCATCACTCTAAAAGCGTTATCGCTCTCATACTTCAGAGCTGCGCTACTCTCGAGTTGACTTGAATTAAATTTCAACGCCCAGCTAGCGATATTCTGCTTTGGGCAAAGCAGTGACGTGATCAATATATCAATTTCAAATTGGTGCTGGTCACCGCTAGCATTTCTGGTGCAACTGTATAGTGAAGCAAAATCGTCATCAGAGTGATAGAGTGGCACATGGCAGGAAAGTATGAAACCAGCATAATATATGGGATATTTGTTGAGAATCCATGCTAGCAATCAATGCATTGATATTAAACAGGCCTAGACATACCTACACTGTATTTAGTATGTGTGGGACATGATCAATTGCCAAATGGGGCGGTTAAGGATAATTTATGACTTATTTGAATACAGTATTGCCCATTTAACAGCTACAATACACTTGACATTCTATCAAAACTGTGTTTAAGTTCTTGAGATATGAACACTGGTGTTATACAAAAGAAGTTCAACACCACAGCCATACCTCATAATCAATTTTAGTTGCTAGTCTGAATTCCAGACAAACATACACACATAATCAGAGACAGACTTAGGTTTCGGTTTTCTACTGCCCCTCCGGGCCAGTGAAATCACAAATCTAGTGGCCCTGGAATAAATATACTGGCCCAGCTTTTTCAATATGTTCATCTGCAAAAAAAACCCCAACTTTTTTGTGCTTTTGGGGAAAAATCTATATCAATTTTTAATCATTTGTCATCATACAATGTGTATCATATCGCAAATATCAAAAAATTATTTGATATTCCTTGTTTTCAAAATGGAATTTGATATGTCTGATGTGCTCTCAGGTCCCACAAAAAATATGTGGAAACATCACTATCCGAGCCCTTAAAGTCAAACAAACCTTAACATTTTAATTTGTTCAAATTTGTTTAAAAGTTCAGTCAGTATAGTCCTGCCTTTTTTAGTTCCAAAAGTTTCAAACTAGGCGGTATTTGCGGTATCACTATCATCATCAGATATAATTATGTAGCGCATGGAAGAGCTATAAGTAGTATAGGCCTACTATTATCGTAAAAAGCGGCCGTATATTTCCAACTTGCTAGCAATGCAAAAATAAGAATATAAATATTATACAAAAAAAATCATTGAATAATATAAATTTCAAGTGACAGACAGAGCAGAAAACTGTAAATATGACCCCCTGGGGGGGGCGGGCACTCCAACTTTGGAGGTGACGCGTATGTAGGGCTGTTAAGACCCCCTTTTCAGCATCGCTGTCACCCAAAGACCCCATATTTTTTTACTTAACACATGCTCTGTCACCTGAAGACCCCTTATTTTTCCATTTGATCTGTCACCCAAAGACCATTACAAGTTCAATTTGAACAGCAACTTTCATTTATCACTTATTTTGTTACTTATTTTGAAAAAACAAAAAAATTTGAAGCCATTAAAAAATATTAATGCGACTTTCGAGGTTTCTGTAGCGCTGTTTTGGTTCTCACCCAAAGATTCCATTTAAAAAAAGGTCATGTTCTCACCCAATGACCCCATATTTTGTACATTTTGCTCTCACCGAATGCCCAAAATCATGCTCTCACCCATGAACCCATATTTTTTACATTTTGCTCTCACCGAATGCCCCTGGGTGCGAAAGTGCCAGCCCTACACATATATCCATTTCATATTGAAGTGCCCCCCCCCGGGATATGACCATCACTGATATCTTGTCTCGTAAGTGTTAAATCAGGCTCAAAATCTAGTGGCCCGCTGGGCCAGCATTGTTGGAAGTTTACTGGCCCGACGCAAAATCCACTGGCCCCGGGCCACCGGGCCACTGCTTAAATCCGTCCCTGCACATAATGTCCACTTTTTAACTATTCACACATCAAGATGCAGACTAATCACTAGTCATAAGGTTCACTAGTCCAAACACAAAGTTTGCTAGTGACTAGCGAACCATAGGATTAGCGAACCTTAGGACTACCCAGTAGTAGATCATCAACTTAACCCTTAACCAGTCTAAAAATATAAAATGTGCAAATAATAGTTTTACATTAAATATCAGCTGTTTCTGTTTGTTTTCCTCAAACAAGTACAAAATAAATTTCTTTGCGTAAAAAATATGTTCCATTATTAGTCAGGAAAGGCACCCAGTACTGCACAGGGGGATAATTTTGTGGAGTTAATGTTCAGAATTGGCAATTTAAAAGCACACAAAATATTTTGCCCCATAGGCTCTAAAGTGTACTGTTTAAAACTGCAAATAAAGTTAACTACAAACTGTTCATACCAGTTAATATTGTGGACAATTAATACCGCTAAAATATCCTGCCATACAGTATTATACATTGCTGTAATCAGGTGGGTACGCTGGGTCATTGTAGGTTGGACGAGCTGCTGCATTCTCATTGAATATATTAAAACCATATGGTGGTGGGTTGGGGTGAGTTGATACAGTGTAAATAGGTTGTTCATCACTTGGAATGTTAAGAGGAGGAGGTGATTTTGGTTTCTTTTTCTTCTTGCGTTTCTTCATCCTTGGAGTGTCTTCCATGTATGTGTTGCCATCCTTATCATATATTAGTCTAAAAAGAAAAGTAACAAAATAAAGATTGATGAGTTGGTTGGCAGTTTGTTGACCGCTTGGTATCAACTAGTAATGATTGTGTCATGACAGTGGGGTAGCATCATGGGGCACATGCCCCCAACCATTGAAGTGAACAATTTGAAAACAAACAAAACACATTGCAAATTGCAAAAAAAAATGGTGGTGCCCCCATGAATGGTAAATCACCTTACAACTTTGGTGATATTTGTGACATTTGTTGTATTTGCCAATGCATGATAAGGAATGTCACCAAATTTTGGTTTTGAGTTCTGAAGTGATTTACCATTCAAATAATTTGTAAAAGCAAATGTAACAGTGACTTCATTATCACACATTTCCCTCCCAATATATTAGACATTGTATGCTACAAACCTGAGAAAAAGATTAGGTAACTTGTCTACATGCCGGCTTAAGGTTGGTCTGAACCCTGGAATTATGAAAACTTTCGGACCTCATAACTGCTAAATTATTAGTCTAAAGAATATAAAAGTATACATTTTTAGAATGGAAATGACTTGATGAATTCATCTGTGAGGTCCAATTTGGGCCAAAATGCTCATTTTTGGAGAAAATCCCAAAAAACAGGTTTTTTGGCCCAAATTTTTTCGTGCAACATAACAAAAAAATTGTTTGGCCAAAAAATTTTTTGTATTAATTTTTAAAAACTAGATAAAAATATCTAGGGACAGTTTTTTTATTTTTTTGAATTTTGACCTACTTTGAGAAATTTGCACCAAAAATGGTCAAAAAATGCAAAATTTTCAAAAAAATCATAAAAAAGCCTGATTTTCAGCCCAAATTTCAAATATTTTTGGTGAAGTTGGTCAAAATTCAAAAAATGAAAAAATGGTCCCTAGATATTTTTATCTAGTTTTTTTTTAGGCCAAACAATTTTTTGTTACGTTGCATAAAAAAAAAAAAAATTTGGGCCAAAAACCTGTTTTTTGGATTTTCTCCAAAATGAGCATTTTGGCCCAAATTGGACCTCACAGATGAATTCATCAAGTCATTTCCATTCTAAAATGTATACTTTTATATTCTTTAGACTAATAATTTAGCAGTTATGAGGCCCGAAAGTTTTCATAATTCCAGGGTTCAGACCAACCTTAAAGGGATATACAGCCATTTTGCCAGTTGGGTTAATACAAGAACGCAATATCAGTAATAGCTGCCCTTTATGCATTTAACAATTTCATTTGTCTATTACACATCTAAAACATGGTACCTGGCAGCTATTGCAGATGGAGCCTTCTGGTACCTCTTGATACTAACTGAATTCAGATACTTCTGTGTAGATATAGCCCTGGTTCTAAACTATGAAAGTGCTTATTTCTACACAGAAGTGATCAAGTTTTTTCACTGCAACAACATCAAACATGTTCTCTTCTAGAATGCCCGGTTAATTGCAAGTTTTACTCAAATGCCAACACACTTTCTTTGTGGTTTTAATTCTGAACAAGTGTAGCAGGGTGTGAAAAATGTCTGTATTACGGGTATATCAATACAGGTTTTTTAAAAATATTTTTTCTTCATAATTTTCTTTCTTTTAACTTTTAACACCTCATCTTTTTAAATCTATAATGCTCATACCACTGGTAAAAATCTTGTTATATTCAAGCAAACAAAAATATATCCTATTATGTTATGTTATAGTCAGTCCCAATCACATTCAAAACTTTCCACATCAATTATTAGTATTGGCTCACACATGACAGTAGCAAGTGAAATGTATAAATTAAAACTTTCTATGTTGGTTATAGTTTTCGGCAAGGTCCTTCATCAGCATAAACATGAAAGTGAGGTTCTGATTGGCTAATTGAATCATGTCAATATCACATCAGCACCTTGTTCACCTATCAAGCTGTGTAGCAATGTGTGACCTAGTTCTTTTTATGCAATAATCAGGAAGAGCAGTCAGACACCGCTGAAGGACCTTGTCGAATACTATAATAGTAACATTTGACACACCTGCATGATATTAGGGGTTAGGGATTTAGGTTAATGTTCAATAAATCCCTAACCCTTAACCCTACACAACTGTGTAAGGGCAAGAATATTTGTTTGTGTTGATGTGGAGGTTTTTCTACAGGTATCCAATATGTTACTAGTAACTGAATCAGACAACTTTTTTTGAGTAGTATTAATGAAAAAGATTAGAACACAGCAAATTATGGAATAAGATAAAAACATTAGTACACAGCAACTTATGGGATAAGATATGATCAAAATGCTGAAGTCCAATAGAAATACGCCACCAAACATGAGATCAACTATCTACCTTGACAGATATGTATAGAAGATTTAAGCGATATAAATGCGATGAATTCTAAGCAGACAGATCAAGTTCAAAAGATTGAGATGGTCCATCGAGATGGTTCAGATGAGTTGGTTACCCTACGCAAAGAATGTAAATTGGTCATTTAGGCAACTAGAAGTGAAACAAATCTTTATTCATTGGAAACATTTCTCTCAAAATTTAATTATAAGTTCAGCAATTAAATTAATTAATGACTGTCACATATCTCAAGGTGCTGTTTAAAATAAGTTAGTAAATGGATTATTTAAAGTTATTGTTTACAAGTTTTAATGCAAAGATATTCAAACTGTGTAAAAACTGACAACACAGTGCATGAATTCAATTGTATTTATTATATTTTAGCTTTACTAGTTGGAGAACCAATGGCCAGTTTTAAGTTAACTTCACGGAGCCGACTATATGTGAATTTCATAAAAGGTATAAATTAATAATAATTTAAATTAATCAACATATACACCAATGGAATTAGTTTTTTCTTTATATAATTGCTGAGTACAAAATCAAATCAAATCATGAAATCACTGTATAAAAATACATAAATATGGTATTCTTTTATGGGTTATAGCTTAAGATTGACAAACTAGCAAACTTCACAAAATAATATTAATGACAAGAAATTACTGGCCATGCATCCAACTTTACTGAAGTAAGTTAATCAATTAACAATTGTTGGTACTCTAAAAAACAAATGTGCCAAAACATAACTAGCAACAACTAATGACAAAGCTAACAGCCAATTTCACCAAACAAAAGCTAAACAAGAATTTTGGTAATTTAACAATCAAGTTTGCCAATATATAATCAAAAAGTTATTAAAAAGCGAAATGGGTAAGTGCATGCATGCAGTTGTAAGCCAAGTTTAAGCAATAATTAAATAAATATGCAGAGTGGTGGGAAAGGTGGCAGAGCAATGGCATACTTAGGAACATGATCCGATTCCGATCCTGCAGCCTTTTCAGGGCTACCTTCTGCCTCTCCAAGAAGAGATCTCGGAGAGATATCCTGAGATGGCTTCTCCTCTTTAAGCGGTGCAAGTGGGTACAAGTCTTTATTTGTCCCATAATTCAAAGATTCACCAAGATCATCTTCTTCATCATCAGGTGGGTATTTGTTCTCATGTTTAGTGTCTTGTGTTAAGAAGAAGTAGTTAAATCCTTGAAAAGGAGATACGAGTGGCCTCATTGGAGAGCCCACTTCCTTACATGATAGTGGTTCCTGATTCTCTGCATTGTCTATGGCTTGGGATACTTGGTACCTTTCCTACAAGATCAATGGAAGAAATATGCAAAGTTACAATTAAATTAAGGCAACAGAAAATAATTCAGTGAGAATTCTTTAACAGGGTATGACTAGCTTTATTTACTGCATTGAATGAATATCAAAACTTCTCTTTTGGTAAGTACATGTAGATAAATCAATAAATGTTCTCAGTCATCTAGTAATTTAAATTGACTACTGGAACTTATACTTTTCTTTGTTACATCTGATGCTATAACACTTCATCAAGCAACTGATATCCTGGTCATCTTTAAGTGAACAGCCTATAGGGGTCAGTTGTCTGATGAAGTCTGCTGGTAACAGATGCAGCATGGTAAGTTGCAAAAATCAAGTTTAGATTAAAATCATCAATTCAGATGTATCTATCTGCAACTGCAGATCGCCTGGTGGCTGATACATTGGTTTGATCAGTATTACCAAATAGGCAATACAAAGCATTACGCAAGTAAGTATAACATGGTTTGTTAGATGTGTGTGATCACATTATTTTTTGTAGAAATATGTATAAGATTGCTTGTTTGTTTGCTTTTTACTGACAGAAGAAACAAAGATTAAAGTCTATGATGGTCTTAAAGAAATTTCCAATTTTGTAAATTGCCAAGCTCAATTTGCTTCTCATTCTTTTTTTCCGTCAAAAACTTACCCTCCTAGAGGCAAGCATGATTTCTTTTGGTACATCTGGTATTACTGCAGCTATGAAGATCTTCACTGCAAATACAATATGCTGGATTGGAAAGAAACAAAAAATCAAATCCAATAGTTATAACCATAATATCTGATAATAGGACCACCTATCCCTCAAACTTAAGTATCACATTTCTTTCCTCTCTCTTCTCCCCCCACCCCTCTCTCTCTCACTCAATATTAAACAAAATCATCATGTAAAGTTGCTTCTTAATAAGTTTTATTTGCAGCACAGATTATTTCTGAAGCACATCTAATGGTATTACAAATTTTAAACAAGTTTTCATGAATTTATCTACACTTTCAAGTCCAATTATTGCAATCCTTATTCACCTGTTCCCACAAAACCTTGATTTTGCTAAAGTACTGAAGTCTACAGCCTAATATCCATCATATGAACTTGTAATTCACAAAGCTAAATTTTATTACTTAGTTTGTACCTCAAATCCTATGATGATCCAGAGTTTTTGTGTAAGTGGTTTCGTTCTGCCCCATTCTGCTGTGAAGGCTATCAAGAAACTATTAGTCACCACACCAGCAAAATTCAGAAAATCCAAGATTGTAAACCACATACCTGAAATTCATAATAAGCCAAGTAAAGACACAATAATATGTTATAACATTTAACAATATGCATTGGGAAAGATGATGATGATGATTGCATGTTATATGCATAATTGCATATAACATTCTCACATTTCATACACATAAACTTGACAAAACAATGACACCTTTATAACCTTACACACAAAATTATATGAACCATAATGAAACATGGGTCACATGTTTTTGTGATGTAGTATTGCTTAAGTATTGCTCTCTGTATTACTATATGGATCAGAGACCTGGACCCTCGAAAAGCAGGACGAAAACAGGCTTCTGACTTTCGAGATGGCATACCTCCGCCGAATTGCTGGAGTCACCAGACTAGATAAAATACGTAACCAGGCTATCCGGGAAACCCTAGGCAAAGAACACACAGTTTTAGATACTATCTCAGAAAGAAGACTGAATAGTTAGGGGAAAAAGTTCAATCTGGTGACCACTCTCTGGCTAGTAAGGTTTGACGATTGATTCGACTTCTATGGACAATTTAGAAAAAAAATCCAAGATGGTGGCCGGCACCATCTTGAAAAATTTAGTTTTGAACAAGAGGACCTAAAATCGTGTACAAAGACACTTTTTTGGATAAGTCGACCACAAGGATTTCAAATTTGACATTACTTTGACATTACTGAACTCATATTTACCCAGAAATCCAAGATGGTGGCTGCGGCGCCATCTTGAAAAAAAATAAGTTTTGAACCAGATTACCTAAAATGGTGTACAAAGACACTTTTTCCGATAAGTAACCTCAAGAAATCCGAATCTGACATTAATTTGACGTTACAAAATAATTTTTGCCCAGAAATCCAAGATGGCCCCCATTTGGTAGAGCGTAAATGTGATTTTTGATGAGAGCAGAAGCATAAGTGTGTCATTTCCGCCTTATCTGGGGTTCATGTCTCTTATATGGGGTTTAAACTGCCTTATCTTGGGTTTACATCCTTTATCTAGGGATAAGGCGCCTTATCTGTGGTTTAGACGGCCTTATCCTGGGTTTACGTTCCTTACCTGTGGCTAAGATGCCTTAACCTTAGCATATCGCAGTCTAAACCCAGATAAGGCATATAAACCCCAGCTAATGCGCCGAAACCCAGATAAGCAACGTAGACCCCAGATAAAGCAGTCTAAACCCCAAATAAGGCGCATTAACCCTAAATAAGGAACATAAACCCCAGAAAAGGCATCTACACCCCACATAAGGTGCCTTAACTCTAGATAAGGGTTGTTAACCCCAGATAAGGGTCGTAAACCTCAGATAAGGCATCTAAACCCAAGATAAGGCGCCTTAACCCCAAATAAGAGACGTAAACTCAGATATGGCAGTCTAAACCCCATATAAGGCGCCGTCTGGGGTTTACTTCTCTTATCTTATGTTTATGTTCCTTATTTAGGGTTAAGACGCCTTATTTGGGGTTGAGACTGGTTTATCTGAGGTGTACGTCCCTTATCTGGGGTTACGGCGCCTTATCGGGGGTTTAGACTGCCATATCTGAGTTTACGTCTCTTATCTGGGGTTAAGGCACCTTATCTTGGATTTAGATGTCTTTTCTGAGGTTTACGACCCTTATCTGGGGTTAACAACCCTTATCTAGAGTTAAGGCACCTTATGTGGGGTTTAGATGCCTTTTCTGGGGTTCATGTTCCTTATTTAGGGTTAAAATGCCTTATTTGGGGTTTAGACTGCTTTATCTGGGGTCTCGTCGCTTATCTGGGGTTACGGCGAATTATCTGGGGTTTATATGCCTTATCTGGGTTTAGACTGCGATATGCTAAGGTTAAGGCATCTTAGCCACAGGTAAGGAACGTAAACCCAGGATAAGGCCGTCTAAACCACAGGTAAGGCGCCTTATCCCTAGATAAGGGATGTAAACCCAAGATAAGACAGTTTAAACCCCATATAAGGGACATGAACCCCAGATAAGGCGGAAATGACACACTTATGCTTCTGCACTCATTCAAAAATCACATTATGCTCTACCAAATGGGGGCCATCTTGGATATCTGGGCAAAAATTATTTTGTAACGTCAAATTAATGTCAGATTCGGATTTCTTGAGGTCGACTTACCGGAAAAAGTGTCTTTGTACACGATTTTAGGTAATCTGGTTCAAAACTTATTTTTTTCAAGATGGCGCCGGCAGCCACCATCTTGGATTTCTGGGTATAAATGAGTTCGTAATGTCAAAGTAATGTCAAATTTGAAATCCTTGTGGTCGACTTATCCAAAAAAGTGTCTTTGTACACGATTTTAGGTCCTCTTGTTCAAAACTAATTTTTCAAGATGGTGCCGCCACCATCTTGGATTTCTGGGTGAAAATGATGCCATAATGTCAAACTAATGTCAGAATCGGAATCCTTGTACTCGACATATCCGAAAAAGTGTCTTTGTGCATGATTATAGGTGCTCTGGTTCAAAACTTAAATTTTCAAAATGGTGGCGGCGGCCATTTTGGATTTTGGCCTCTAGCGAAAAATGCCGGGATTTTCGCGAGGGACATGGTGGCTATTTTTTTTTCTAAATGGTCCATAGAAGTCGAATCAATCGTCAAACCTTACTAGCCAGAGAGTGGTCACCAGATTGAACTTTTTCACCTAACTATGAAGTACTTTGGCCACATTGAAAGGATGGAGACAAACAGATACCCAAAGATAACCATTGAGGGCAAAACACATGGAACAAGACCAAGAGGAAGACCAAGTAAAAGATAGCTGGAGTGTGCTAAAGCAGATGGGTAAGCAAGAGGAATACCAACCCTAACAGAAATGAGCAGGCTAACAACCAACCGAGGCAGATGGCAGAGCATTGTGAAGCAGAAGCCATCACACAGCCCACTGCTGGTGTGGACGGCATAAGTACAAAGTATTGCTTAAGTGAAACATAAGCTATGATAGTTAAGTTAAGATAAATTAAAGATTATGTGCGTTTCTAGGCCAAAGACCCCATCTCTCTTTCAAAGCATCAAAGGATCAGACTCCACATCAGTGTAAGCTGTTTGGGGTTGGCTACACCCTGACCAGCAAATCTGTTCACCCTCCCAGGATAAGCTGGTACCCATTTATACATCTGGGTGGAGATAGGCAATAGCAGTGAAAGGCCTTGCCTAAGTGCACAACACAATGGCACTGCCGGGGCTAGAAATTACACTCACAATTATGAGGCAAAGCCTGTATAAGTGAGCCACTGTGCACAGCAAAATGTTAAGATGCATGTCCAATAGGCTATGGTTAATTGTTTTAAATTAAATGTACATGAAGCTCAAAACGGAATTACCTGCTAATACAAAAAAGTTAGTTTATGATTTCTTTCTCTTCAATGTCAAATTTTTACACTTTCCAATACGCATTTTTGGCCTTCCTGTATGCATATTATCAACAAGCGATTGCATTTTGTTGCATTTGCACTGAAGACATTCACTGTCGAGTGCGCGCACACACACTGGAGTCAAAAGAAACCTACCAAATATAAGCTACCATCATCTCAACACAAAATGCAGATGTATTTCAAAATTTAGGTCACAACTTTGCTCTTCTTTAGGAGACCAAGTTTTAATGAAGGTCACACTTGTGATTGAGAATTAAGACATGTCTTTGAGATTATAGGTTAATGATTATTATGCTGTCTACAAACATGAGCTTCATAAACTTACCAATGTTGCCTGCAATCAATGACACTGGGCGCTGATTAAACCACAGTAGCCTGCCTGCATCAATGCGTATGTCTATTAGCAGTACAAGTAATGCTATCAATGGAGCCACTGGATTGGCACAGGAAAATAACTGAAATTAACAACATGACAAGATTCAATTAGACACAATCGATTTGACCTAATCAGTCCCTCCCTTAACAAGCATCCCTATACAATCTGTTGAGTGACAACTGTTTAAGCTCCCCTTTTCGATGCACTGGTACAACTAAATTCCAACAAATATCTGAATAAAATTACCTTCTAAACAATTTAGGATTATGATGATTTTGACTTCAGACTATATTTTAATGTTTATAATATATTTCAATTTGCAACTTCCATTTCATAATTTTAATAAGCCCCAAATAATAATAACTTTAAGCCATGTGGGGCTATGGGGCTAATTAGCTAGCCCCATTAGAAAAACTGTTACCTATGAAGTGGTTAGACATATCAAAAGTATGCTAATAATGGCCACAGAATTCCCCAAAATGCTGCTAGTTATGCAAACAAGAGTATCTAGCTATTGAACAGATTTCATGTGGTATACCGCTGAAGTTAACTGGTGACTGCTGGTTGGGTTTTGGAGCCATCCCTTATCTCTTTAACAAAAAGGATTTACAATGAAAAGGCTGAATTTGTCTTGATTTTTGTTCAAATATTGAACTCACAAAGAGAAAATAAACAAGAATGCGCTTACCATAAGAAATCCATACATGATGATTTTCTCAGTATATTCTGCCAGAGTAAAGTTGCCTACAGGTGGTTTCTGATGCTCCTTGAGAAGAAAATAATAGCGATCTTTCTTGCTCATGGCTTCATCTACTATTTTGTTACCCTTCCGACATTTCCTGATCTGTTTCTTGATCCACCTGCAGAAAAAGAAGATTAATGTGTGTGTGAAATGAATATCACACAGAGGAAGACAATGAATTGGTAAATATATACAAACTTGGTTTGGTACTTAAACTGAGGACTCCTAATATCATGGACTGATGTTATGGAAATCACAAACCCTATTGAAGTTTGATACTAAGGCCCAGTGACTCCAAATCAGTATAAAGGCAGTTTGTACAGAGTGCCGGGGGCCTGGTTGGGACTTCATTGATGCATGAATTAACTAAAACCAAATTACCTTTGACAATTATGCCAAACGAGTATCTTCTGTCACTTGTTTGGGACTTAGAGCTGAAGATTTTCCTAAAAGCATCGCAAGACAAACAAAGATAAGGTGCACTGTACTTAAAGAACCAATGTACTACAACCTTAGATTATTAAACTTCAGATTGAAAAGTTCTGTGCCTGAGCTTTCTAAACATGCTTGAATTTGGCTGACGATGGTAGAGTATTCAGACTTGGCGATATTGCTCATCTGAGCATACACAGAATGCTCAGCTTGTCGGCACTTATATTAAGTGCAAACTTCCTTTTGCACACCCTCACACTATTTGCACTATTTTTTAGTTCGCTAACACATCCCTCACTTATCGTCGACCCCCTGAGATATGACTACAACACACAGGGAAATAAGTCAGTCAAGTAAACATTGGAAAACAAATGTACAAAAGGACAAGAATGTACTTACGGTAATATGATATCCTTGAAGAATTTTGGGAAAGGTTTGAAGATCATGAGAGTAAAGACTTGGAGCGAGAGCATGGACATACAGTTGCCTGTGTCTCCACATCCATCTGCATAATCAGGTCCTAAATTAAATATCCCCTGCTCAGTAGTTAACTGTAACAACCAAAAAATGTTGAGATAATGTTATATTAACTTAATTCAAATATGTAGCAACCATGTTGAACAGTGGGCAATACAATACAATACAATACAATACAATACAATACAATACAATACAAAGAACATTTGCGCCATTTCCAAAAAAGCTCAGAGTGCTTACACTGGACATGCTGCCAGACACTGGACATGCGCACACCAGTTTTTCAGTGCTTTTCCCATTTGTGTGACATCACACTGCCTCACCAAGAAAATGGAGGCAGATGGGAGATCAGTAAAACCTGGCAAAAACACCCCTTGCATTCCCCTATTTTAAAAACGAGCAAGAGAATTGAAAAACCACACTATTTGATATGGGTGTATTTGAATATTGAAGCTAAAAGCAATATTACTGTGCTCATCTTTCACAACATTTTCTAATATTTACTGTGTTAATGAACAGAATATATTGGCAATTACGATATACCTTTTTATGATGAGTTGCTATGACATAAAATAACTTACACTTCTGAAAAAGGCAATGTAGAACAGTGAAGAATAACTGTTGACAAACTGGAATGCAAACAACTTGATGATAAGAGCATTCTCATAAGCTGATTGTGTCCGGTGATTCTCTGTAATTAATTAAAAAGTGTTGTTGTTAGGTTGCTTCAGTTTATTTGGCTGATTTTATACTTTAAACAAAATCAAGTGTTTTACACAGCTGACCAAATCTTATGCCTCACTACTAAGCAGTGGTGCAAGAATTATATGTACCTGGGTGAATTATAAGAAAACCAGTAAGAAACGTTCAAATATTCAAAATGTCCTGCTTCCTACACTCACATCATATAAGGTAATTAAAGATTATAAATTAGATTTTTCACAAATATGGCATGTGTTAAGGGGGAGGGGAACAAAAATTGTTTGATAAGGATAAAGGGGTAAAGATTTTTTGGCATGCTGAAAGGAGTGACAATCAATTCAGGCAGACCATACTCCACACACCGTCATCGTCCCTATATCTTCGTGTCAAAAATTGCCGTGATAGTACGATGAATCCTTACGTTTTTCAACAGCTACGCATGGTGATTTTATTCGAGATAGGCCGAGCGACTTAGGCTAAGCATACAATTTGAGATTTTGAGAGCCTGCCACACTGTTTCTATTCTATGTTTTTACGATTTTCAGCATGATCAGTATATGGCTGGCCGTAACCGCCATAACGTGGAGCTGCTACGCGTAGCTTACTTTTTAACTTCATGGAGCTAAATTGACCAATCATGTTAGATCTTTTCATTACGCTGGAGCCAGTGGATGCATCCTCGTTCCAGAGAGAGAAAACTCTTGCCAAAATTAATGTTTACTATGGGGATTTCAAATGAATCGATTGTAAATAAACCACAACCAGTTGTACAGGATCAATACCATTGTTTGATTAGTGTATAGTCAATGTTACCTTGCATGCATGTGTCATGTGTGTGGCGTGTTTGTTTGTTTGTTTGTCTACTGTGTCAGGCCAGGATCACTGACACCCACGTACGGATACTGTCATACTATCACGGTGATCATATTGTTGAATGTTGTTGACTTTAAAATAATCATGATGCAGTCATGTCTACAGTAGAATTCACCACGACCTTTGAAGGACTTAAACCCCATTAAAAGCTATTAAACCAAGATAACACTCAATGAAAACAGCTCAACTATGTTACATCAGATCTTCTCTGGTTCAATACACACTGCACTTGTGTCTGTTTTACCTGTGCAATGAGCAATGAGCTGGTATTAGAGTTTCAGTTGGGTGAACGATTATAAAGCAAACGCAAGGTAACAATACTGTGGGCTTTTGTTTACGAAATGAGACAATAGTCTGCTTATTGTTAACCAGCGTTCTTGAAAATGAGAAGCTTAATGACTTAACACGGTTTAGAAATAATTTCTTCATATTTTTTGGTGTTATCTGTCGTTTACATATCCTTCCTAAAACACTAAAGTACCAATATTTCCAAACACCTAAATTAGCTAAAAATTTAGGACATGTTACAAAACTATATTTTCTAGAATTTCAGAGAATACTTTAAATATTGGCTGGTTATTTTTTACACAGTGACGCCAACTAGGCAATGGCCTATACTTCTAACATACACTATTTGTAGAGGTCACGCGTCAATGGTGAGCGCACTGAGTATTGTGTATAGGAAAACGGACAGTAACTACAGTATGTATGGCCTACTACTAGTATATAAAGTAAATCCGAACTGGTTTGCAGTTTGCTGTAGGTCGAATTCCGCAGGGACACCGTGCAAGTTATACAAATTAGCTCCCGGCGATACACTGCAGATCGCAGAACTGTGTGCATAGTTTACCACCACTCTGCCTAGCTATATAGTTATGTACAATACTGTATGAGTTTCTTATGAGTGCATGTCCATCTTAATAATAAGTCAGTTCGTACTTTTCATAAACTACTTTTTGAATCATAACTTTCGTGACCGAGGATATCTTGCAACTACGTGACGCTTGCCTGGCAAATTCTTAATGAATAAATTCGCTTCACGTAATGAGTAAGTCGTACTTAATTGGTCAGTTTTACCTCCGAGTAATGAAAAACTCTAACATGATCATGATTGGTCAATTTGGCTCCACGGAGCAAAAAAGTCAGCTACGCTGTAGCAGCTCCACGTTGTGGCGGTTGCGACCTACCATATCAGTATCCCATATGATATTTCTATTGCAAGAAAATTTTATTTGTTGTCAGGTTTTATCTTAAATACACTAACTGGAAATTAAATACACTAATTAGTGAGGACCGGTATTTTGCTGTGGATATGTTTAACTGCAATTTGCGGGTAAAAAATTTGAAATCCTGGGTAAAAATTGTGATCATATTCAACTCTTTGAGAAAATAATAATATAAAGGAATGCATGTAAAATCCACCTGCAATACAATGTACATTATTGACACACTATCACTCTCTTTATCTACGGCAATAATACAGGGTGTCCCAGAATGATTTGTACCGTGTTTGCAAAAATAACTAAAAATAGAAGGCGGGCAGTGTATCTATTTTTGATACATGTATTATAATGTTGGATATGTCTCCTACTTATTCTGTTAATTTCAGCACGCTACCTTTATTTGTTTTGGCGTGGCATGGAATAATGTAAAATCGATGAAAAACCTGCTTTTCATTTTTAAGCAAAACGACTTCGCATACCCTTTGAAAAATGGCACAACACACTTGATCAACTCATGGATCTTTTTATGTACATTTAATGTCAATCAAACAACTTTCATTCTTTAACTGATTCGTAACGCCATAAATAATAGACGGAAATCGGATATTTAGTGGAAATATGAACGGGGCACAACTAAAATACCTTTTTCCAAATAACTTTGTTCGGAACGGTTAGTAATTTTACAGATTTTCAAAATAGGTTGCATTGTCAAAACTTAGAATTCACCATTTTTACGCAATCTTCTATAACTTCTACTAAAAACATCCAATCTTTAAAATCTAAAAAATCTGAGAAAGCTAAATATATGCAGAACTAAAAATGCAAAACAATATGACCAATAAACATGCCCTTCATACCTAAAAAATTCCATATTTTCCGGTATAGATCATTCTGGGACACTCTGTAGAATATCGATTTCAATCGAATTGAACACATTGCTCAGTTTTGAGTTTGTAGTTGACTACTAAGCGACCTAAGCGATCGATTGCTAGCCAATCAGATAGAACTCCTTTTCTTGCGTTCGGTGAAATACCATTCGCCTGTCGCTCACCAACGGAGTATTAAATTTATATTTATCGTATAGGACGTCGACACTGTGCTCCACTCTAGGGTACACATAATTCATTCTTTTGGGTTGTTAATCTATTGCACTTACCCATTTCTCACGCCTGTGTTAAGTAATTATGATGAGAAATTGAATGTTTATAATTGTTTCCCCAAGAGGTATTTATTTTATGGCATGTTTTGTGATTTCCCTAACAGCAAGCATCCCCTTCTTGTCAGAGGGTGCGAGATGGAACAGCCAAAAACAACCAATGGGATTAAGCGATCTATCGTGAGTAACGTCACGCTGACCAACCAACTTACTGCACGTCCCCTAACTTGCCACTTGGCATTAGGTTGAACCTGTTGCTATGCGGTTTAAAACTAGCCTGGCAGCTAACATGGTTAATATGTTTGCTGCATAATCATTCAAGTTTGTGCAGTTGCGGTACCAAAAATCTTTTTCCCTTTCAAATCACTTCCAGCATGAAATGGGCTTATTCTAGTTGAAATCCATACACCCCCTATGGAAGACATGACCATAATCGCCCACACAGGGTTGTCAATTTCAACAAGGAGTTTCAAATATTTAGGTTAAATATGGTTATTATACTTCTAAGGCAAATTATAAGAGAAAGCATTTCAGTGAAATATAACTCACCCCAATCAGTTAGCTTGTATGCAATATATTCATATATCTGCGAATGAGACAACAAACAATTATATTATATTATTACTTTTTCTTTGCTGATAATGCTCACTACTTTCAAATTTGGAAGGGTTAAAGCAAGAAGGTCCTATCTCTAATAGCTGCCATATAGACATTTAACAATTTCTGCATTCTAATCAGGGGCGTAACCAGACCTGACCTTCCGGGGGGCAAGATTGTAAAATGTCCCAATTTCTGAAAAAAAATCGTAGTATTTATGTGCGAGCGGCTTGCCGCGAAGCATTAAACTGGTGGGGTCCAGGGGCCCGCCTTAGAGCCCCTGGTGGGGTCCAGGGGCAGGGGGGGCGGAGCCCCCTGAAGCTCCTGGTTTTTGGCATATTAGAAGCTAAAAAATCAGTGTTTCAGAGAACAAATTTCATAATGAAAGTAGTAGGACCCTATAGATCTTCTTCCCTCTTTCTTTCCTTTTTCTCTTCTCCCTTCCTTTTTTTTCTTCCCTCTTTTTTCTTTTCTTCTTTCCCCTTTTCTTCTTCCCTCTTTTTTCTTTTTTCTTCTCCTTCCCCTTTTTTCTTCCCTTTTTTCTCTCCTTCTCCCCTTTTCCCCTTCCCAATTTTTTGCTCTTCTTCCCAGTTTTTGTGCCGGGGGGCAGGTTGCCCCCGCAACCCCACTGGTTACGCCACTGATTCTAATATTGTACATGTCAGGTGTACGCTCAGGTGTGGCAACATTTTTCGCCAAGGTTGTAGGTCTTTTACGCAATAATCAGAAAGAGCAGACAGACATCGCTGAAGTATTTGCTGAATAGTATAACATAGAAAATGTGTCAACTTGTTTTTCAACAACAGCACATTGGTAACAGAAATAAACAAAATAAAATCACTGTTCGTATTTGAAAAAAGGTTTGCACTTTGCAGATATGACAAGTAAAAAGTATGACCCTGAGTTTGCTAAACCAAAAACATGAAAAAAGGAAGAGACTACAAATTATATCCCATGTGTTTTCATATTCTCAATGCTGCAGTGGGTAAAAATGTAAAACCATGAGAAGTGCATTGACAGTAACTCACCTTGCCAAATATCATGATAGAGAATGTATTCAGTAATGATGATGCTAATGATGTGAAGAGAATTTGTTCTACGCTGGAGCTGTTTTGCAATAGTAACCCTACGATCACCCTGTATACAATAACACCAAGGGCACTGGCAATAACCAACATGACCTGCAAAAGAAATAGAAAAGTTACAAAGCTTACAGAAAACTCTAAAATCATGGGAAACAACACCATTCACACCACAGACAGCTAAATAATTATGGTACCAGTTATGTTCACCCCTATATATCCTAAACAAGGGGTATGACATAATAAGAGCTAACAAGAACCAGCAGCTATATAGCTGCATCTATTAGCTAGGGTTTAAGACCTCAGTTTAATTCAGGAACTTAGTTATTAGAAACTGTATTGCAGTGGCCTATAGAACTGTAAATGTTACTGGGTGGCCCGCATTGCTTCAACTTTTCTGTTTACAGCATGATCCAAACAAAACATCCCATATTCACTTGAACTGGGATTATGAAAAATGGAAACTTTTGTTTTTATGACAAACTCTCATCCCACCTTATAGTTCCTGAAGCATGACACACATGCCTAAAATATTTGCCAAAACATGTAAATCAATATGGTGAATGGATGGGATGCTCTTCAAAAATTGCTATGCAATGACCTTTATTTTGTATTTCCTTACCATGAAAATAAGAATGCTAAAAGATGTGGCAAATTTGAGGAACTGTCTGTAGAATGGATAGTACCAGTCTGGTAAGTCATTTACAGGGTCCTGAAAGTATATAAACATAAAATATGATGAGAATTGTCTGTAGAATGGATAGTACCAGTCCGGTAAGTCAGATACAGGGTCCTGAAAGTATATAAACATAAAATATGATGAGAATTGTCTGTAGAATGGATAGTACCAGTCTGGTAAGTCAGATACAGGGTCCTGAAATTATATATACATAAAATATGATGAGAATTGTCTGTAGAATGGATAGTACCACTCTGGTGTGTCATTTACAGGGTCCTGAAAGTATATAAACATAAAATATGATGAGAATTGTCTGTAGAATGGATAGTACCAGTCCGGTAAGTCAGATACAGGATCCTGAAAGTACACAAACATAAAATATGATGAGAACTGTCTGTAGAATGGATAGTACCAGTCTGGTAAGTCAGATACAGGGTCCTGAAAGTATATAAACATAAAATATGATGAGAACTGCCTGTAGAAAGGATAGTACCAGTCTGGTAAGTCATTTACAGGGTCCTGAAAGTATAAAAACATAATAGATGATGATGAAAAGAATATGGTTTACTTAGAGTTACCTGTTAATTCTTTTTAAAGAAACTAAGTAGATATTTCTTTTCCTTTGTCTTCATAAATCTAGACTTTGTATGTATTTTTTTTCTTTTTAAAATCTGTATAGGGAGGTATGTTTTTATATTAATTTACTGATTAGTATTTCAAATACCAATGGTAAATCTCAGTGAAGTGGAAGTTACAATACATTGTAGCGTTTAAATTATGAAAGCACCTTTACTGAGCCCAGTCGAAATGATAATTTATGCACTTATACTATTAGTATTATAGCAAATACTTACAGGTCTTTCTTTGGTACCATAAAACTCTGGTCTGTCAGGCTCTGTATCCTCATAATCATCTACATCCCACTCATATGCTAACTTGGCAGCTTTTCTCTTCCATAGTTCTTGAAATATGGTACCTGTGAGGCAAACACAAATCATGAGAAATATATGGATTTATGGGAAAACAAGTCAAAGATGAATTTGACGTCAAGTATAGATCAAGGTTGTTTGCAGCTTAAACAACAATGGTATGTATCAATAATTTTTGTCAAAATCTAAATCCAAATATTATGAAATCATATATATTATAATTCTTAATAGGGAGCGAGAAGGAACCCCAGAAATGGAAACTTGTAAAATTAATTTATACTATACAAAATATAAAGCAGGAATTTGTTCATGATTCATTAACAGAGAGCCAAAATGAATACCATGAGCAAGAAGGATGCAATGATGGGAAGCGGTACAAAACTTTGTAAGCAGTAACAGGTGGACAAACAGTTAACTACTTCTGTGGAAATTGCAATGTAATGAGCATGACCCCAATATATTTCTTTCCAATAGGAAAAAATCCTGAAGAATGATCATGACATGAGAAACATTAGCTGCTGGTATTTGTTTGTTTTGACCAAAAGGAGTTTTGAAAAAAACAAGTTATTTGGTGACACCCCCTATTCTACAGGCCTCTTTTCAGATTTGTCAAGCTTTTGGTGATTGGCAAGTCCATATGCCCGTAGAACAGGGTTTTTTTTATTGCCGAATTCTTCTTTCTTTCCCCACAATTTCAACAAAACCTGATTGATAATGAATGCATACTCATCTGTAAACAGGTGTATCATATATGATTTTGTAGCATGGGTTTATCTGATGGTTAAAAGTACTTACCCCAAAGACAGATGACTAAGGCAAAATATGGTGTCACATCTGAATCAAAGGAGTCCTGAAACACCCTCAGCATCTCTAGTCCAAAGTCAGCAAGGCTACAAATGATTATTTAAAGAAATAATTAAACAGTTTCAAGGCTAGAACATTACATCATTAAAACCAACTAAAAGTGTTTTTGAAGTTTTCAACCAATAATAAAAACCAAAATTAATGAAATGAAGCTCAGACAAACTGACATTATAATAGAGAGAAAAAATCAGAACCGTTCGGATTCGAATCAGCGCACACCCACGATTACATGTCGTTGCGTTAATAATAAAAACCCTGAACATTATGTCCTGAAAATGTCAATTAATACCTGTATTTTAAACAGTCAGAGGCATGACTAATAATACCTCACTTTATAACTAAAATCTGTATTGTATGTTCAATAACATCAGGTGCAAAGCTAAAACTTGTTTTGTCCTATAAAATAAATTTTTATGCCAAGGTAAATGTTTACAAGAAAAGATACACTGATCTTGTGTTCCTTTTTTTTTTTGTATCCAAAAGTTTTTGTTTTACATATTGATGGAATGACCACATTATCAAATTCCTCATAGTTATACCCGCATGCGAAGTATGGACGGGTATATTGCCATCCTGTGGTTTCATCTCCTTCTCCTCCATCAAACACATCATTCTGTCAAGGCTAGCCCTAAAACTCCAAAGGCCCTGGGGCCCATATGTGGTACACTTATGGGCCTTACCCCGCAGAAGTGCCTTTTGCCCATCTTGGCCCCAGAGGTCAAAGGTCACGGGCCCCAGGGGCCCAAATGTGAAAATACAAATCACGCCTGCTTCTCATCAAATGAAGCAGCCTCAGGGCCCTGAGTTGGTACACTGATAGCCCTAGGGGTACTCTATATTTACAAATATACAAGGGCCCCATATGTTATATATCATGGGCCCCAGGGGCCCAAATGTTAAAATATGGTGCAACAGATTGACAAGCCTAGCTCTAAAAGTACAAGATCACTAGGGCTCATATGTGACATATGTATGGGCCCTAAGTTGTAGATGTGCCTTTTGCATGTTTTGGTCCCAGATGTACAAGGCTAGGGGCCCCATGGGCCCAAATGTGAAAACAAAGGGCCGGCTGTTTCTCAGCAAATTGAGTAGCTACAGGGTTCAGATTTGGTACACAGATATGTCTTCAGTATTATATTGTCATATGTATATGGCCCCCATATGTCACATTATATGGGCCCCAGGGCCCCAAACGCTAAAACATAGGGCCGGCCGTTACTCAGTAAATAAAGCAGCTACAATGCCCAGCTTCAGCCTACTGATAGCACTTGAGAATCATACTTCAACATATGTACATGAGCCCCATAAGTCATATATATTGGGCCCCAGGGCCCCAAATGTTAAAACAAAGGGCCGGCCGTTTCTCATCGTATGAAGCAGCTTTATGGCTCAAAGTTTGTACACAGATTGCACCTGAGAACTACATTGTTATATGTACATATGAGCCCCATATATCACATAATATTGGCCCCAGGGCCCCAAGCGCTAAAACATAGGGCCGGCCGGTACTCAGTAAATAAAGTAGCTACAGTGGCCAGCTTGAGTCTACTTATAGCACTAGAAAGTTATACTTCAACATAATTATGTACATGGGCCTCATAAGTCAAATATTATGGGCCCCAGGGCCCCAAATTTTAAAACAAAGGGCGGGCCGTTTCCCATCAAGCAGCTTCCGGGCTCAAAATTTGTACACAGATAGCACCTGAAAATTATATTGTTACTAACACCCACACACCCATCCACCCCACACACGTGGGACTAAACAGACAGATCAGTATTATATCATAATTGGAAATACCAGCGTGAAGCGTTAAGGCTGTTCCAGTTAAATTACAAAACCATTGGCTGTTCCATTTAATTTACATACTCCCTTTGAAATGGCCCCAAAAAGGCTGTTCCATTTAATTTACATACTCCCTCTGAAATGGCTGGGGCTGTTCCATTTAATTTACATACTCCCTCTGGAATAGTTTCCCCTGAATCATATTGCATAGCCTCACTGTGAGTAAGAGAGACTGACAACAGCAACCTATGGAGAGTAAGAGAGACAACTCCCTGGGAGGGACTTTTTACAATTTCTTTATTTTAAGTGCTACGACAGTGCAACCTACATTCAATTAAAGCTTGTGACTTGGACTTTCACTTTTTACACATACAATTTCTTTATTTTAAGTCCTCAGCAAATAAGGACTGTAAGTTTGGGTACACCGATAACATGCGGGTATAGCCGTATTTGTGTACAAATATATAGCCTTCTAGTTTTTTCTATGATTATGTTGATATGGATGAAATATAAACCTTACCTGGTCACAAAAGAGTCTGTATACTCTGGGCTGGTTATATTTGCAAGTAGGTCTTTATCTTCTGTTCTATTATACAAGGTGATGTTCTCCTCTATTTCATCTATCAACTCCTGGTGTTCTCTTTCTGCTGTTTCTTGTTCTGTCTTTCTGTCTTTGTATTCGACGGAACTGTAAAAAAATGTTGTTCAGTTTTAATGAGATTTATTCTTTGAACTATTGCAAAGCATGAAATATCCTTTCCATTCAAAAATCTTGACATTTCCACCAAACAAGGGCCTAATGTTTTTTTTTTTCCTTTTTTATTTATTTACAAATTTCAAGGTTAAAATCCATAACCATTTGCATATTAAATCACACTTGATTTTTTTCCTTTTTGCTTTTAACAGATGCAAAACTTGTTACAGAAAGCTTGTAAGCATGTTCATGGTAGTACCCGACAACATTCAATTCATTATAGGTCTATACAATAAACTAAATAATGCAGTTGTTACCTGCATCACACCTTAGTTAAGACTTTTGTTTTATCTGCATTATTTTTTTTTGTTACCTTAAAAATAAACCATATCCCCATATGGCCAGTCCAAGTAACATTGGAACCCACAGCATTGAAGCAAGGCACCCAGCCCATGCAAAGTAGAAGCTGATCTTTTCGCCAAAATAGTTGCGAATCTTCCAAAGAGGCTGATACTTAAACCATCGACACCATGTTCTTTGCATCTCCTGAAAACATTGAAATAAGATTGAAAATGAATTCCAGATGAAATCTATACAACCCCTATGGAAGACGTGACCTTAATCTCCCACATGGTAGTGTAGATTTCAAATAGAGTCACCCATTCAGGTAACCCCATTTGAAATTCACACTTGAATGTGTTGAGATGTCTTACACAGGGGTGTAGGGATTCCAATTGAAATAGCCCAATAAATTCCAGCTTCTGCAATATTTGAGATATCTATGTTGATCAAAATTTGGAAGCACTTTCTCACCATCCGTACATTTGCACTTGAAGCTATGACAAAACTCATTCAAATTCATAGTCATCAAGTGCATATGCAAAACTGTCCAGATAATGTTATCATGATCAAGTATTCTCCCACAGATATCAGAAAGTAATCCATTTTTCTCACTTAGAAGAGATGGCAGCAGTCAATATCCTTTTTTGCCAAAGTTTTTTTCAAAAAGAGGTTAAAGCAGCGTGTCCAAACGCTGCTAAGTTTGTTTGTCTCTTATGGAAAGCAAAATAAAGAACTTCCTGATTATTTCACCATGTACTTGCATTTACAGTGCACGTTTGTTGGCTTTCTGTGTGTCATGCATTGTGGCAATAACTCACACTATTAAGCGATTCACATATACCTCTGTAACTCTCAATCTTAAAGGGACCAACTATCACTTGATTTCCAGCCTTTGTCAATAACTAGGTACACCTAGTTTGATACCCATGTGTGACAATCCAATATGTGTATTTACCATAGTATTATATGGATTTGGAATCTGTCAAAGCCTCTTTGGTGTAACCTAATACTAACAAGGCTATTTACCTCCCTGGGATCCTGTTTTGGATCAAAATCTCCTCTCTGCACCGACTCAGCTCTGAGTTGCTCAACCTCCTCTTCCTCCATGTACTCATAAGGAGATTCCTCATGCAAGATGAATGCTTCTGTAAATGCCTTCTTCATCAACATGAACGGAAGACCTGAAAACAGAACAACAGAAATCAGGCACTCAAATAACAATGCTAATAATAATGCCATTTACAATTTCTACAAACAGAAGTGTGTTAAGGCCAGTTGCCCTATATTGTCCGACATTTTTGGTGATTTTTTCCGGAGTGACATGCATTACATTTTTATACTTTAGTTCTCGGCCGTAACTTTCCACTGAAGTAATTAGCTTTGTTCAGAGCCTTGTTTTTCTTGTTGATGTTTATTGGTATGGCAAAATATGGTATGGTAAATTGTCGCTGCTGCATTTTTCACAGTGGCTAAATGTCAAACTATATTCTGGTCTTTAAGGACCACTGTGGCAAGAGTTCATCATGCTATTTTACAGAGTGATATAATTATATAAATGATTGCATGACAGACAATACTAGTTTCCAGAGAAGTAAGGCAGTCTTTTGCTTTGATTCACTTGAGCGAAATACACAGAGCTTTGTGTTCCCTTTAAGAGCACTGCTCTGTGCTGAGCAACACTTTGACACATAATCGGCCAATCAGATTATCGGTTTGTTGTTAAGATTGTCAGACGATTGAATCAATCAATCAGAACCCCACTTCCATGTTTGCGCTGTGCACGCTCTCAAAATGCGAACAAGTACAGTTCTTCTCTGCCAGAGACTGTACTTTACCTCACAAACATTTCTTGCAGAATTACGGTAATTAGCCTATTGATATTACCAAAGAATATGGCCTGATGTAAAATATTAACAAAGTACTTTTAGCGTAAAACTTATCAAGTTTAAATCTACTTGCATTTTATAACTGACCTTGTTTTCGTAATGAGTCCCCATCCTTCACATCGGCACTCTCTTCTGAGTCTTTTACATCAATATTAAGAAGTATACTATGCACCTATACAGGATAGCAATAGATGAATATATGTAAATTACATTGTAGATCAGCAGTGACACCTACTTTATCACTGGTAATGTTTATCAATATCAATATCACCAGAGATAGCTATAATGTACTTCATCAACACAAGCGATTTCATAGGGTGAATGGATAGCGAAGTAGTTTTATCCTTGCTTTCGCCAATGAGGTCCTGGGATCAGAGCCCTGGGACTTTCCAAACGGCTTTATGTGCATTTGGTTTCCAGTCCATACTCGCTCTCACTGGTTTACCCTGGGTACTCTGGTTTCCTCCCAAACCAGGTTTTTTCTTCTGTGAGTATATTGATGCAAAAATATATAGAAATACAGGGTCAGAATTTTGGTGAGAAACGATTCTCGCGCAGATTCTCGTAAACAGATTTGCGTGAATCAAAGTTGATTCTCGCAAACTTCTGTAGTTTACACAAAAGTTGACTTGCAAGAATCAAATGATTCCTGCAAATTTATTCTGTAAGAATCAAGATTGATTCTTCCACTGTGAAACAAAATTCTGACCCTGAAATATATAATGTATATGATTGATATAGTGTAAATGGTCTGAGTGACCGATAAACACCAATAATCTTCAAGCACCTAACCCAACCCAACCCCAATGATTTGATCAATACTAACAGCGGTTGATAGCTACTTCATTGATATCTATATCCACTGGATAACTGCATTAATAATACTAATATTAGCAGTGGATATCTACTTTTTCAAAACCATATCAAAAATATATAGCTACTTCATCAATACCATAGCGGCAGAAAGCTACTTCATAAATACTGATATCAGCAGGAAATAGCTATTTCATCAAAGCCATATCAGCAGTAGATAACTACTTCATCAATACTAATATCAGCAGGGGGTTGCTAATTCATCAAAACCAACATCAACAGTAGATATCTAGTCATCAATACCAATATCAGCAGTAGATTGCTACTTTGCTACTTCATTAATACTGTTATCAGCAGTAGCCATCTACCTCAATAATACCAATATCAGCAGTAGATAGCTATTTTATCAACACCATATCAGTAGTAGATATCTACGGTATGTCATCAATACTAATCAGCAGTATAACTACTTCACCATCACTAATATCAGCAGTAGATATCTGCTTCACCACACTAATATCAGTAGGAGATGGCTGCTTCATCAATGCCAATATCAGCAGTAGATAGCTACTTCATCAATGCCAATATCAGCAGTAGATAGCTACTTCATCAATGCCAATATCAGCAGTAGATAGCTACTTCATCAATGCCAATATCAGCAGTAGATAGCTACTTCATCAATGCTAATATCAGCAGTAGATGACTGCTTCATCAATGCCAAAATCAGCAGTAGATGACTACTTCATCAATGCCAATATCAGCAGTAGATAGCTACTTCATCAATGCTAATATCAGCAGTAGATGACTGCTTCATCAATGCCAAAATCAGCAGTAGATAGCTACATCATCAATGCCAAATTTCAGCAGTAGATGACTACTTCATCAACGCCAATATCATCAGTAGATAGCTACTTCATCAATACCGAAATCAACAGAAGATAGCTACTTCATCAATACCAAAATCACCAGTAGATAGCTACTTCATCAATGCCAGTATCATCAGTAGATTGCTACTTCATCAATACCAAAATCATCAGTAGATAGCTACTTCATCAATGCCAGTATCATCAGTAGATTGCTACTTCATCAATACCAAAATCATCAGTAGATGACTACTTTATCAATGCCAATATCATCAGTAGGCCCATTCTCCGATAAAGCGTTCAAGTTTGGTCTCGCGAATTGCAAAATTCCAACCACAAAGAATTCATGAAAATCATTCAGAATCGTAAACTTTAATAGTTTCAGAGCACAAAACAATGCATGTGTGATTTTTCAACAATACTTCATTTTTGAGCAATATTACTTGTACGCATTGGTGGAATGTATCAGTGGTAACGTATCTGTGAAGCCTTTTGTCTTAATCGTGCAAGTGTAAAAACTTACCGACTTAATACTCATACTTGATCAGTCATCACCCAAAGTACTAAAGTCTGGTATGGTATTTGGCTTCATTTATCACAGCATTTTTTCCGAGGGGAGTAGAATTTAGGTAACGTATCTGTGACGACATGAACGTAACGTCAGGATTTTTTGCCATTAATAGACCTGATTTTTTTACTTTGAAACCATTGTGTTATGTACCACATATATAATATAACTATGGAGCCTGCTTGATCCATCACATATGAGAACATTCATATAGCTAGTTATTTTGACAGATTGCTATCCATTAGAAATATGGTAACGTATCTGTGAACAATATTGGCGACATAGTCTCAAAGACCTGTTGGAACAATTTAATAACCTGCGTTGTGATGTTTTATACTTTATAATTAGGGCATGATACCAGCTAATGAAAAGTACCTATAATCCATTAGTATGCGCGCATGTATAGCGAACAGGGACACATTATACGGAACGCACCTTGGCTGGCGTCATGGAGGAAAACATTGGATATGCATAATCAGCTTTATTGTTTTGTACTTTCTAGGCATGTTAGAACCTCTAGCCCCACACATTTTAGAAAGCAACTCCTAAGTATTAGTTATACTAATAAAAGTCATTTCTTTCTGACGAAACAAGTCTGAATACGACTTGAAACTATGGGCGACACAAATTTGGCTTTTTGAACACTTTATTGGAGAATGTGCCAGTAGATAGCTACTGCATCAATACTGATATTACTAGATAGCTACTCCATCAAAACTAATGAATGGATGGACTATATGTTTTAATAATGGAATCAAGTGACTTACCAAATATGATCTAAGTGATGGACTAAAGAATGTAGTTGATTCGTCTATGCCTTTGTATATAGACCTTTTGTGCATCATGAATGGTGCACTCACATAATCCACTGAAATTTTAAAAAAGAACACATTTCAGTTAATGACTGTCATCTCACACTTAGTACAAAGTAATTACAATTCTTAAAAATGTTATTCCTTCTGATATAAATTAAAATAAATAGTACCAATCAAGAACATGTTGGGGCACAGTGGCCTAAGGTCATACGAGAGGGGGTATGTGTTCGCTATATATCTTTAAATCAACCTTTTATATATACCTTCGTTATCTGTGATTAGTCTCCTCTCTATGCCTGCACAGCAGCCAGTAATTTCTCCTTTCTTTATTTCAGCCTGCAATGAAACAAGCAATCACACAATTAACCAGAGTCTACATTCAAATGAGGCTAAATATTTATAGTAACAAATGTGGCAAAATCTGATCCAAACAGACTTAAGTCGGAAATGAAATTATATAAAGTACAAAACAATTTGATAAAAATAACATTGCAACCAAGTATAAACATAAGCAATCCTAGGTACTGAGCAAGTTAGTAATGGTAAGAGATCAATTTCAAAATTTCTAACTTGTCATATGGTTGAAAAGGCTTGTAAGAAAATTCAACTTAGGACAACCGTCAGCATTTTGAACCTTTGTTTCTTCCATGTTTGGTTACGGATTTATCTTTGATGGTTACAAATGCACAACATCAATATCACATGCAGATTGATGGTCATGTAGATGGATCCAGCAATGAATTTTGGATATAACCTACTAAGACTAATTTCAGTCAATTTTGAAAAGCAAAGGGTAAAATAAAGATCCAAATTAAGACTGAAGACATTATTCCTCTCCATATGTATTTTGCATGTAGACAGTACATGTATGTCATCAGCTCGACACATATCTCAATTATTCATTTTGAGAGGTAAAAAACTTACAATCATGTTGGCATGCATGTACCTTGACTGTCTTTTGATGAATCTCTGTCCCAATCTCCCAATTCAATATTGGACAAGTTGTCACCAGGTCCATGAAACCTTCCACCACTGAAAGATAGGGAGTGGGATGGGTGGAATGTGGATAGAGGGCACAGAACCTAGCTCCTTGGAATTCATGAGAGACCTATGCAGACACTCTCATATTATTGGCATGACATGATTTTGAAATGTTTTCACTGTGTTAATTATTTTTTCGCTGATTGTAGCTTGTCACAAAACAAATGACAGGTCAAGAGATGCCACAATTCTACCTGATTCAATTCACTAATCGCTAGACCACCATGCATTTCTTTATAAATTTGTTTTAACTTTTACCACATTATTTCCATCACTATATTACAAATATGTTTCACTTACACCTTTCAGCGGCATTTCTAATTTGATGTCTTCAGCTTCTTCACACAGTCTGGCAAAGGGTGCATGAATAAGTAGAAACACATTCTCTCCAAGCTCTTCCTCACGAACCTGAAGTCTCTCACCCTTTATGGCAGAATGAAACTTCTTCCGTAACATTTTCTTCTTTTTCTTCTGTTCAAATTCTTTCTCATCATCAGAATCATAATCACTATCCTCTTTTTTAAATGACAAAACGTAGTCAATCCTCCTTTGCAACTGCTGAGCACTTTTTTCCTCTTCTTCCATTTTGTCTTTTTTCTTCTTTTTCTTTTTCTTCTTGGATCTCTTTTTAGGTTTATAGAGGTACGATGGGGGATCTTCTCCTTCTCGAGGAGTTAAATCTCGAGGAGTTATATCTCCATTAGTTCTTAATGCTGGGAGTTGCCTTACAGTGAGAGGCACATAGTGTCCATTCCCATTCTCTTGATAGTATTCCGACATCTTGATCCTGAAAATAAATTTAAACACAGAGTTAATATTGCATGTTTACAAATTACACCTTTTAATTGCAATATAACACAAGCCAGCTATCCTTCACTTGGAACAATGATGCAGATATATGTGGCAATTTGTAATTAAAGCAACAAACTCCACTGATGTCTTTATTTCTTTTAAGCCTAATTTCTTGTGAATTGATTCACACAATGCATAACCTTTAAGTCTGGCATTTTTTTAAACTTGAAAAAATAAATAAATTACTCAGCAATTGAAATTGCAGAGACCAATATTGAAGATATAAAATATATTTTCTCATGAATTATGAATCAACTACATGACTTGTGCTTACTGCTTTATAATACCAGTCATTTTCCAGATTTTATTCATACGCATACAAGTACGTATTTGAATTCTGCTTCAAAAAACAACGAAGCAGTGAAAATGCACACTAATTGTACATTAAGATAATGGAAATTCCATTAAGATGAAACCTTAATAACAACCTTGTCATATCTAGGCATATATTAATCACAAAGTCGACTATATATAGTATACATCAGTTTTCTGATCAATATTTAAAATTAGCCATTATCATATGTGTTGCAAAGTAATGCTTATAGAAACAATGGCAAATGCATATTTTTTTTTATTTCCCGTGTCTGTGTACAATTTTATTTTGTAAATTGTGACAACATTTATAGGCACAATTTTGTTATTTTGTTGATGACATTAAGTTTCATTTTCAGGAATAAATTTGAGCTATCCCTTGATTACTGACCAATTTTGATGCCAATTTATCATTTTTTATTTTTAATAGTATTGTGGTAGTAGCAAAAAGTAGTTTTTCAATGTATTGTATTCAAGCAACTTTAAAATGAAATGTCATATAAATTCTGCTAACCAGCTCCCTTACCAGACACAGAAATGAGGTTAAATTCTGGTCTGAATTATGAAAGATGTACATAATGTTGGTAAATTTTGTCCTCATATTTTGGGCAAAGGGTGAAACTCACATCCCTCCCCTTGCTGGTGGCACCAATGTGTACCATGCTGAAAATTCCATCAACAGACTTGAAATATTAGCATGTTCATGGAGCACACCAAATAGTTTGCCAGGTATACATACTATATATATCACACTGCACTCCAAACATAGGTCAAGTCTGTTCAACTGATCAATACAACAAATATTATTGCATCACATTGGTTACTGACTGTAAGCTACTGGACTCAGAAACATTTCAATTAAAATAAAAATGGTCTATTTTCATATTTCCAATTACTTGGTGACACACTGATTACTTTCTGCATCAGTAAGGTGTTGCCATGGTAACCTAGAATTGCAGGAATATAGGATAACAACAGCTAAGTGCACACATCAACTCTGAAGATTGATTACAGGATGGTGCCATGTGTAAAATTACTTTTCCATTTATGAAATGCATGCATCATTAAATCTTAGCGGGGGGGGGGCAAATATTGGATTACTATTTTTAACTGTTTTAACATGTTAATTTCACTATGTATGAAATAGGTTAAGGCTGGATTTGCATATATATAGTCCGCATTAATTTTAGATCCGAGTATTCAATATATCACACATACACATGCCCAATTTGAAAAAGAAAGAAAAGAAAAAAGGCCAAAAAAAGAGGTTTGTCTCTCCAACCCACATTTATAAGTATGCATAAAACCATTCTAGCACATAGCCCTTGTAACGTGCTGCACTTTTTGGAGGCTTTATTTTTCCGTTACCAGAAAAAAAGTTTTAAAATGGCTACATAGCAGCCAAATTACACAAGGAAAAAGTAAGATTGAAAGTTTTTTGTCTTCTGTCCTTTTTAAAAACAAAATGAATAAATAAATAAAAAAAAGATTATAAGTCACATTAAAAAAAAAGTCCTGCATTTCGAATCAACAGATTAAAACCTTTTGTTTTTGGTCAACAAACTTATAGATATTCTGTTAGGTAGGCCTAATACATATTATAATGTCACTGGGTAATACATATATCATTCTTGTTCAAATTAACTAGAGAGTATAAAGAGACCCAAATTACTGGGCATTCTTTTCCCAGGGGGGCCACTCAAGTATGATAGTGTATGATAACACCCCCTAAAAGAGTTTTACCCGACCAGGAAATTTAGCCAATAATAATAAGGTAATTTCATATAGAATTTACCCCCTAATGAGTTTTTAGCTAGTAAAAATTAAAAAAATGTACCCTTTATGGACTCGTAATTACAAAAAATTTGAAAAGGTACCCTAAACAAGTTGTTCAGTTTCAGAAAAGTGAGAAAACTACCCTTATTCTTTTTAGACCCTAAATGCATAATGCACATAACTTGCCTTGCCTAAATAAACACCCCTTTTTACTTGTTTTTTGGTCACACATGCGTACAGACCATTTATGCGAGTGCCCCCCCATTCTTTTTCATCATACTTAAATTTTGGGTGCAAATAAGATGAATGGATTGTAACAAACTGTTTGAAATTTCATTAAATAATTTATATAAAAAAATATGTTGATGAAACAGCAATCAGTAAAGATTGGAAAAAATATTGCCATGAAAGTGAACATTCCTGCTAATTGCATGTATGCATACAAAAAAATCAATACAGGAATAATTCTTCCACCAATTAACTTACCCACAAAAGGACAGATATTGATGATATATAGCAGATCCATTTTGATTATATAAATCCAGAAAATCCACTTAAAGTCCTTGCGATATATATCAGATGCAATATGCTGTTTAGTTAAATCTGAGATTTAGAATCCAATTCACTCAAATTGTTGGGACGTCCCAAGCAAAACCGACCCACACTGCATATAGCACAATAAAACCTCAGCATACATTGACTCGTAAACCCAGCCACTATAATGTATGGTGCAGGTGATTACATGTGAGGAAATCTCAGCATAGCACAACTACATCATTCATTTTTAAACAGCTTTTAACACTATGTTGTCCGATGTCCACTGTGGTATCCAAGGATGCAACTATAGCGTTATCTGACATGTCCATCCACTAATCTACAGAGTAAACATTAAACCTCTAGCATGCGCAATTTGCACATTGACTGCTTAACCTTTTTTGAGTGTGACATATACCTTATTTAAATCCATTTGACACTCTCCTATCCTATTGGATAACACAAACACATGTATATTAATGGACAATTCTGTTTCTATGGTAAATGTGTCACATATGGTTGCCATGGCAACTGACTCAATTGGTGAATTTCAAATTGAAAAGGAATCCACGTAGGTTTGTACTGCTTATGTAATCAGATGCTTGTATGGAGGTGGGTTTCCCTTCTTTTTCTGTATTTTGATCTGCAAATGTTTTTTGGTGTTTTTTTTCATTTTATTTACTTGGATGAATTGGTTTTAAAAAAAACACATGCAAAATGCAGTCATTTATATAACTGCTCAATTTTTTTTTTTGAATTTTCAGGGATAAAATGGGGTTGGCAAAGACTAAAGTGGCCTGAAAATTACTAAAAATGGTCCCCCTGTTCCCACACAAGTAAAGAGGAAAAAGAAAGTGAAATGGAAAAAAAAAGTGATGGAGTACACAGATATGGCCCGGGGGCACTCACTAAAAATGTGTGACAGGGATGTGCGGACACATTGACCCCCATTTTTCAACTCCCTCTCACCCAATGACCCTTTTTATTTTTACTGAAGTTTACTCCCTCTCACCAAATGACCCCCCTTTTTTTGTTTTACTGAACTCCCTCTCACCAAATGACTCCCTTTTTTTGTTTTTCTGATAATCTCTTACTGAATGGCCCAGTTTTTTCATTATTTTTCTTCAAATTTTGATGGATATTTTCAAAATTTGTATCAACTTTTCCCTTATATTTTGACCCAAAATTGTTCCCATGCGGTCACTGAATGATAAGATTTTCCCCAGTCTCACGGAAAGACCCCCTTTTTTGGCCATCTCACTGAAAGACCCCCTTTTTGGTGTCTAGGCTCTCACCGAAAGACCCCTAGTTTCGAACTGCTGTCCGCACATCCCGTCACTTCCAAAGTCGAGTACCCCCACCCAGATAGGGGTCTGGGTGTAGGTGGAAACATGCAGCCCCCGTGCAGCCTGTACTCAAAATATTGATACATGTAAAAAAATTTCATTTTAAACCTAAAACTATAGCTTCCATTCCCAATACAAGTGCCCATCTGCTCCTGTCATTGCACTATGCCTATAAATGAGTACATAATACACAAATAGCTTTAAACTTTAAATACATGATTTCTGTCAAATCAAAAGCTCAGGCCATTTTACCAAATTTTAATTTAAATTGTTAGTTTTCATATTTTACAAATATAACAAATAAAGAAAAAACATAACAGTTTTCTATCCATTTTAAGGTTGGTATTAACTGCCAAAATTGTTGGTCTAAAGTATAAGTATACATGTATATTTAGAATGGCAAAGACTTGACAAATCCATCTGTGAGGTCAATTTGGGCAAAAATGCTCAGTTTTGGAGAAAATCCCCATAAAATGTTTTTGGCTCAAATTTTTTCAGGCAACGTAACAAAAAAAATTCTTCCAGAAAGATTTTCTCCAAAACTTATAGCATTTTTGCCCAAATTTGACCCCACAGATGGATTTATCAAGTTTTTGCCATTTTAAACATGTTTGCTGTAATAAAATTATTACGTTGTTTTATTTTATGTAACATACTTTTAAATACCGGTACTTTAAACAAGTTGGCAGTTATGAGGCCCAAAAGTTTCCATGATTCCAGGGTAAGACCAAGCTAAAAAGCTGAGAAAAAACACTTAAAATCTTGATCAAGCCCTATATAATCAGGACTGGAAAAAATGTAAATTTTACAGGACACCAATTAAGTCCAACCAAGTTGGATTTTCCTCAAGTGCAATCATAAATCTTGCCACTGAAATATGTATATTACTTTGAACTCAAGGCCCGGCACTCTTTCCAGAACCAACTTGTGCCTCGATAATCCCTCTGCACAGCAAGATTTCCACTTCTGCAGTACACATGCTTGACCACAATAAGGTCAGCTAATGGCAACCATTTTAACAGGGAAACCTGAGGCAAAGGCCCACCACTAATATAGGGTCAAGTTAGAAAAGACAATTGACCTGCGATGAAATCCTAACTCAATCATGCCAAAAACAAAGAATTCAAAATCGAGTGCTGAATTTCCAACATACCTCTAATACAACCAAAGAAAAACATGAATTTTAAGCATCATTGTTTAAATTCGCATTTCTTTTTCACAAAAGGTTAGTTCTCAATGTCAGTTATGTTCTCTTTTACTTCTGATCCGAACAAATGAAGCAAAACACAGAAATAATGATATTTAATTGCAGTGCAGGCAATGTGTATCACTCCCAGGGTTCTTGATTTTTGATTTTTTTATAACAAAAAAAAAAATCAGAATTTTTGATTTTTATAAAAATATTTTAAAAATCAGATTTTTTATATTTAAATCGGATTTTTTTTATTTACATCGATTTTTTTATTTTTTTTATTCCAAGAACTGCTATAGTGCTATACCCCATGATAAAGTCAAAAGAGTACCAGTGGAATGCTAGTCATATGCACAATCCTACCAGGTATTTACAAAAAATCAAAACATGTTTTTACATGTGAAAATTTCAAAGAAAAAAATTTGGTAAAATCATGGGGAACAAACCTGTTGAATATTCTGCACCTTGAATATGAATTTTTATTTTTGACATCATAGAGGTATTTTAATTGCATCCAAAAGATGTAGAAGCATTAAGAATGAAGTAAAACAGTCAATTTAAGCAAGAAATTAACTGACATTTATCAAAAATGGTAAAAAATGGAAAAAGTTGATTTAAATCAATAATTTTTTTTTTAATCAAGTGATTTAAATTAAATTGGCGTGATTTAAATCAAACAACCCTGATCACTCCATCGATCATGACTGCATGAGATCAGTCCTTTTGATGTGTTATCGAACATCCTGTACATCAGAATCAGAATTTTGAAAATCATAGACGACATCCTCCTTTTGTGCAGTAAAAAACTTTTTTCCCATTTGTCAAAATTAGGGTCGGTCAATTGAGGCCAATAGTCTATGGCCAAACATGCATTTTTTTTGGCCTAAACCTCATATATATACATGTGATCCACATACAGAGCGCCAGGGCTTGAGTTTTAATATTGTTCAGCGCTTTGTGATCTTGTTTGATGTAAATGCGCTATATAAATATAAAGTATTATTATTATTATTATAAGTTTCAACAGGCCACCAAGGCCATTGCCTGCAATTTCTAAGTTTTGGCGTTGGTGCCCCAGATCTCAGTCAACTTCAACAGCATTCTTCATCACTTGTTGGCCTTGGAGCCCTTTTTTGTCTTTGCCCAGTGGCCTTGAATATATGGGTGCCCAAAAAAACTAAAATATGAAGCCTGGAGACAAGGCGAGCGCCACATACGGCTGATGCCTTTGCCGCCATTTCTATTGATGGTAGAAGTTTAATTGATTCTGATTTCTAACGCTTCACTCATGGCCTAGATTTCGTGCCAGTTTGCGGGAATCAAAAACCATCCGAGTCACTTCATTTACCGTATGATTCAATGAAAGAAATTGATTCTCGCAACAAATGTTACGAGAATCATTACGAGAATCGATTCAGTGATTTTCGTCGAATCTGAGGCCCTGGCTTCACTGGTCAACCTCATCCGCATGCAAGTAGGCCCAAAGTAATTATATAATTTTGACGAAATATTATCATATAATTAATCTTTTCCGTGAGCACCCCCCCCTTCCCATGTCTTTTGGTTATGTTATGTGATGTTGATTTATTTTGTTACTTTCATTTGATTTCAGGGAAAGGCTAATAGTCCAGTCAATCTAAAGAAATTAGTGGTGTCACCCACCACTAATTGCAACAGAATTTTTTTCACTTTTATACATTTAAGAGATGTCCCCTGAACATCATACCAAAAATATACTAAAATATACTTGGTGGAAAGGTAGTTTTTGGCGGGAAAAGGTCATACAGGGGTCAAATTTCAAAATTGCTTTAATCTTTTTAAAAACTATACCAAATCATTCTTCTAGTCTTAAGGATTCAGAAAAAGTAGTTTGTCATATCTGTGATGTACCATTCTCAAGTTATAAAAGGTCAAAGGTCAAATTTTGGGCTACACGTGGGTCAACTTCGAAAAAATGCTCCGATCTCCTTAAAAATGGTCTCAATGTGTTCGTACTTTAAAAACACTTCAAAATAAGAATAGTTTGAAGTATCTTGGATGTTTCGTTACCTAGGTAGCAGGATAAAAGAGGTCATTGACCATTGAACTCTATTGACCCAACCTAGTTTTCGATGTTACACATGTAATTAAACAACCTAAACAGCGCAAATATTCTTTAAATGAATTATGTTTGCAAGCCGAACAATTTGAGACCATTTTGGTTAAAATCAGACAATTTTTAGTTTTTTGACCTCTGTTGAACCCAACATTTGACCTTTGACCTGTTCAGTTATAACTCAAGAAACGTACATCACAGATATGGCAAACTATATTTTTTTCTGAATCCTTATGACTAGAGGAATAATTTGGTATAGTTTTTAAAATGATTGGAGCAATTTTGAAATTTGGCCCATGTATGACCTTTTCCCGCCAAAAACTACCTTTCCACCAAGTATATTTTAGTATACTTTAACTTTTTGTATGCTGTTCAGGGGACATCTCTGACATTCATAGCAGTGAAAAAAATTCTGTTGCAATTAGTGGTGAGTCAAAACCCACTTTGACTGGACTATAACTATCAGACCTTTTTGGTCTTCCCGCCTTTTCCTCCATATGTACCGTGTTTATATATTTTTTATGTAATGAACATGATACTTGATCGAGAAGTCTAACTAGGCCACTGATAACTGACGATGGACATGAGGATAGAGCTTAGAGCTATCCCAAATAGCATCAGAATCAGTGATGAATGACACCATGTAAGCAACATGTAATCAAAGTAAACAATGCCGTTCATGATTGATGGGTATAGCTCCTCTGCATGATCGGAAGATAGATAATCATCAAAATAAATTTTGGTAACATTAAACTTCACACAGAATTGTTTAAATTTATGCATTTGAAAATGATTTTGTGACTGAAGAAGTTATCGTCCCACACTCAATCTTCTGATCCACAGAGTAAATATTGTGTCAAATTCCTTATGGATTTTTAATAGATAGATTTCTTGATCAACATAGACTATGCCATAGTCGAATTTTGATAAATAAAAATATGTTATTATTAATCATGATGAACGCATCCTGTTGGACTCAAATTATACTGATGTTTATTATAACTGAAGTAAAATGGTCATAAAGAGTTTATATAATTAGAGACAGTAAAAGTACAGTATACGTAGGCCTATGTTATTGAATGCAACATATCGATCTTTCGCGCCAACACAAAAGTGCCGCAAATACCACAGATAGTTGTACGATGTAGTTCATGGTAATGGCACGTGCCCGGAGGATTAAACCATTTAACGAGATCTGGTGACCAATCACAAGCCAGATGCATTACATCATGGCCAATTTCAGTAGGCCAGAAATCCGACAATCTCATCCATAGACAGACAACAACAGTGTTTAAAAAAAAGCAAGTTTAAACCGCAATCGAAAGTAAGTAGTCCACTTGGGAAGAACTAGCAAACAGAGAGGGAATACGGTGACTGAAAAGATCGGAGGTGAAAATCTATCAATTGCACACAACTTAAATACAAAATTTACAAATCAGAGTTTTATGCTTTTAAAATGTAATAGCCAGAGTAGCCTATACAAAATGGGCAAGTGGACTACGGAAAAGTCTATGATCAACACGATTCTCTCGGTCGGGGTTGTTCCATCCACTGCACTTACCCATTTTTCACGTCTGTCAAAGGGGACACCCTCGCAAAATCCCTATAGTATTGGTTCGTACAGGGCCTTTTGGTTCAAGTCAATTTTCTCAGCACAGAAAATACCAATTTGCAAACTGGCTGTTCTTTGGTAACATTAATTGGAAGTTTATTCATTTAGTTTATGACATGTTTTGTGATTTCCCCTACTGAGTGCAATGGTAAGTGTCTCCTTCATGTCCACAGGGGGGTGGGGGTGGAACAGCTAATTCTCTCAAAAGCAACCAATGCAATTGGGAAGAAGCGATCTATCACAAGTGAGAGTGACGACGCAAGTATAACCACTTGTGTCATGCTGACCGACAAATAGCCGGCCTCATAAATAGCAATTTTATGCAATTTATTTCATCAAATATTAAACCCCCATAACGATCAAGGATTGCCTTAATTTTTTCATCTCATTTGTCTGTTTCATGACACAAGCTAACATAGAAATACAAACATGCTACAGTATGCGCCTGCAGAATTCTGCAGGCATGCATGATAATTCGATTTACACGCATAAAGTAAGCTTAACGATTTGACATTTATTCATGCATGCATGTTACAAAAAATGTTGACATTTCATGTATTTACTCACTGCAATCTTATCTCGATGTCTCTGCTTGAACTTCAGACTTTGCTTTTCACATTTTTCTCAATTTATTATTGTACAGCACGATCAGTGGCATCCATGTCCGTTGATAACGGCAGCAAAAATGTTATTGTTGCTAGACTTGTATCAAGACTCTATACATTGCTATACAGGACTTCAAAACAAATGAATTTTTTAAATAAATTATATAATGACAATATTGTTTCAATTTTTGTATTCACTCATTTTGTCAAAATATACGATATAAATTGAATCATTCAAACATTATTTCTACGAATAATTTAATGGATTTGATATTTTGAATTGATCGGAACAAAATAAATATCAGTCTAAAAGAGACTTGAGATAAGTCTAAATGTCTCCTTAGAAACGGTAAACGATAATTGATTGATGTTGTGCATTGAACAGGTGTATTGGTGGCGTTCAATGGACTCTGATAGCAGGCAGAAGCTGGCAGACAGGTGCAGCTCAAAGTTCAGACACATACGACTGAAACGACAGGATCTGAGGATGCACAGGAAATAAATAGATCCGAACCAGGGTCATAGCATATTGACACCTGGTTGGGGGGGGGATTAAAACGCTACACACACACACCCCCACACACAAGTTTCCTGTCATTTAAGGCCTAATAAAAAATAAACATGTTTCACGTCCCCTCCCGCTTCCTTTTTTGAGGTTTCTTCAATTTTATTTATATTTTTTGAAATTCAGTTATAACTTTTCAATAAATATGTCTAGGAAGTAGAGATGCTTTCTATAGCCTTGCTAATAATACAAGAAACACTTTTATAAGGTTTTGTGATGGTTAGAGGGGGCCTATCTCTCAGAACAACAAATAAAAAGAAGCCTCCTCCTTCCAGGCATTATTTCAAACACTAAAACAGCTCTAATTATGGGTTTTTACACTGATTTTGCGATTTAAAAAAAAAAAAGCCCCTCTTCCTCCTTTTTTTCAAAAACCGGACGTGAAACATGTTTTTATTTACTTGGCCTAATAGGCCTGCACATTTTTTGGGAACAATATGTACTGCATTTTGTTCCTTGTTCTTGGCCCCCAATTTGCCCTGCGCATCCGAAAAACACGTTTTGGGCCAAAATATGGTAAAATTGCACAATTTTGCGTTTGCGCGCACTAAACCTTTTATATAGCGATTTTTATGTTCATTTTAGGTTAAAATAGTCTGAAATCGATTTTTTTTTTTTTTTTTTTTATTAATTGAAAAATCTGAACAATATATGTGACCATCCACCACGAAGTGGTAGTAAAGTCGGCTCTAGATCATTTTCTGTTTATTGCAGATTTTGAAACAATGCACTTTCAGCTTTAAAATGACACCTCAACCAGCTTCATCGGACATCTGGAAGTGAAGTTATGATTCATCAAAGGTCAAATTCCTAATATACTTAGAAATATACATAGAAATCCATATACTGTTTTTGATTGTATCTCAAATTGGAAAATGCCGACTTTACGACCAGTTTGTGGTGGATGGGCACATATGCTCGCCTTCATCTAAATTCAATTTAATGCTTCCGCCGCTACCGTCGATAGTATACGTAAACCAAAACTTGGCCACTTGACATGCTTGAGTGCAATCTGCACATGCCTTCCTCGTGGTGACTTTGGGGGCCTCCAAAATTTGGCCTGGCCCAGGGCCCCCAAAAAGGTTAATCCGGCCCTGCTTGTTCTATTTTTTTACATCAAGGTAATTTTGACAACTTTGCTAAAACAATTTTACTCGGATCATGGAAATAGTAGATCCCCATGCTCGGATGTACTCCCATAGGAGCCAATAGAGTAATTAGTTAATGTGCCAGAAACATTTTCATGAGTGGCACCTTTCAAAAGCCTGGATTTGCCTCTGGGCTCGGAAGTGTAATACTGCCAAGAAAATTGTGTTTTTTGGTAATAACACACAAGCTTAGGTAATTACCAAAAAAACAAAACACTTTTAGCTATTTACAAACATTTAATTTTGGTATTGTTTTTGCCTTATATCACATTTATTGTCAAGTTTGCTTCATGAACACACTGCATTCAGGGTCTGGGCGAGGGAGGGTGGCACCGGTATCAGTATGAAATTGATACACATGGTACATACTGAGACTGCCTTTCAAAGTGTGAGACTTTTGGATACAAATAATTTTTATGGGGTAATTGGGTTAGAACATAATTTTTAACAAAATTGATAGTTGGAAATAGCCTACCACAGTTCCAAATCAAAATGGTTTCAAATGGCTTTATTTTAAAATAAATAATAAAAGTTGTGCTGAATGGAAGTTGGTCTTTGGGTAACATTCAGTGGCAGCACCTTTTTACGGCAATTTTGCGCAAAATTTGTTGATTTTGCCACCTGAAATTCACTTGCCCCCCCCCTGAAAAAAATTCCTGGCACCGCCACTGGTAGACTTCTCCGTAGTCCACTTGCCAATTGTGCACTACTCTGGCTATTACATTTAAGCTTAAAACTCTGATTTAATTAATGAGTGCGCAATTGATAGATTTTCACAACTGATCTTTTCAGTCACCGTCGCCCTCTGTTTGTTAGCTTCCCAAGTGGACTACTGACTTTGCCTTGAGAGTTAGGCCAATTTCTGGCCTAACTAAAATTGGTGATGATGTAATGCATCTTTAAAAATGAATCTGGCTTGTGATTGGTCGCCCAGATCTCGTTATTGTTGAAATCCTCCCGACGCGTACTGGTACCATTATAACTATACATGGTACACAACTATCTAGGGAATGCGGCGCTTTTGTGCTGGTGGATGAACATATGCATCTAGCGCGTATTGTACCACCATGCTTAGTCTTGTGGTTAGATTTTATTGATAAAGAAGTATGATTGACAGTGTGTGAGTCCCGGGTAAAGTTCTGCTTAAAAGTGAAAGTCCGTAGTCGGTTTTTCGGATAATAAACTGGCAGATTCTAAAATTAGAATTGTTCAGTATTGAAGTGTCATTATAATTATATGCCATTATGATATGTTGCATTCAATAATATAAGCCTACGTAGGGCCTATACTTTACTTTTACTGTCACAAATATAATTATATAGCCTAAACTTTTTCATAACCATTTTATACTAGTATTTTGATGTACTAAATATCAGTATAATTTCGAGTTCAACTGAATGCGTTCATCATGATTAATAACATTTTTATTTATCAAAAATCGACTATGGCATAGTCTACGCCACTGGTAACATTCCAAGGGTCTTTAGTGGTATGAGTGTGGGTTCCACAACAGGTCTTGGGGTGAGGTGATGTTACAGCAATGTGCCAAATATGAGGGGTCTTCGAAGACATCTTCACTGTGAAACTGCAGGAGCTGGTATAAACCAATAAACTTGTGTAAACATATTCAAAGGATTCTGCCATGGAAATGGCAAATATAAAAGAACCTTATCATGTTCATCAGCAAGATTTTTCCTACCTGGAATCTTAACGGGAATAGCCATTGTAGGTTAAAATCTCACAGAATCAAGAGAATAAATTAGACAGAAAATGAGACAACACACTTATGTCTGTTTTCTTCAAATGTCCTCATCTTTCTTTAATTTACATGAAAACTGTTAACATTAATTAGCTTTAAGTTAAACATACTATTATCAATCATACTGTAATTGTATACTGTGCTCACATCTTCTCTTCACCAACACAGACACCTTTTCAACTCAATTTCTGCTGAATTACCCTGATCCATTTTATATCATATTGAGATAACAAGAAAACAATTCCCCAGAAGGTCTAACATTTTAAACTGACGGGGTTCTCAAGTAACTGAACTTCCATAAGTGTGGATTAATGGACCACAACCAATAAATAGCTTAGATCTTGACCATACCATATATGGAATACCTGGCAAATACTTGGTTAAGATCCAGGTTATTGTAGTCACCTAGTTTTGCTTATCACAGCAGTGTCTTTATTCTTACTTGTAGACTCCTAAAAGTGACATTACTTGCCATAAGTATTACACCTATCATCGTAATCATAGTATTTTCTATATTAGCGATACACCTTTTACACATTGCAATCTATATCTCCATGTTGATTTCCATGTCATGTTGCATTTGGTAAGTGGCATGAGATTAGGCGGTGTAATCTAATCCATATTCTTTCATTTCAAAAGAGAATTGATAACATTTAACAGTGGATTTCACAAAGTGACAAATCACAAACGGTGTTAACACACAAGTCATATTAATATAATTTATTACGTCATCTGTCACTTTAAATCAGGGGTTCTCAATTATTCTGTACTTTGAAGGCCATATACACCTTGCTTTACTATGTTTGCTGTATATTTCAGAGCTGTTTAAGGGGCAACTGCAATTTAAAAAAAAGCGCAGTGATTTCTAGTGCGCTACGCACAGGCACAACGCCTAGACGTTGATCCACAAGCCTCAGCACACTTTACAGGTTGTCGCTGACCACCATGGCCCACATCATTCCATAAACCATTAAACAACAATTCAGGGACTTTGCTGCTTCAAGAGTGCACACCCTAGACATACCACAAATAACCATCGCAACCAGGATCAGCTCCCCAAGTTTCGTACGGGTTACAACGAAACAAATTAGCAGTGAGTTCCTTGTCCAGGGGAATTTCAAGCTAACTCAATTTTCCATGAGATTATACTAGGCATCGCCAGGGTTCGAACCCGCAACCTCTCGCACCATAGTTGAACGCCATATCGATTGAGCTAACTTGACTGCTCAAGTCGGCAGGCTGGATCTAGCCTGCAGGTCGCCTATTGAGAACCCTTGTTTTAAATCCATCAATGAACAGCACACATCTTTCATATTTAATTGTGCATCACTACAGTCCTATAATCTTGACTATATAAAGAACTTGACCGTGGACATATTTCTCTATCAAGCACAAATGTACAAGAGGACTTCTGTTTATTTACAATGCAAATTACAATCAAGCAAAATGGGTCAAAGGTCATGCAAAATCCCATCATTTTATATTATTAACTACTTGTTGATTTCAATATTTTATGGTTCCTGAGATGACTGCGATTGTTTCAGGTTAGTTTTGGGACAGAACTATTGTTGGCAATAACCTCAGAATCTATTTTCCAGGCTAATAAATTATATTACTATTATTTGCCTGACATTCATCTTATAATACAGATAACATTTACTAAGACATAACAAGACACTGACCACTTCCCTGGTTTTGTTACGCTGTATCATTTATAATCAAAATTGATCATTTCATGAGCCTCTGCCTAATTAGCATATGCATCTTGAAGTTTTATATTCAGCTTGGAATTCTTCAGAAACTGATATAAAGAGCATGTTGTTTGGCATTCTTACCTCCCCCTAAAAATCCAGCAATACATAATACCGAACATTCTCTTAAAATTCAGTACCTGCAGCATTAAGCGTTACCAACCAGTTTCACTGCCCATCCTAACTTGGATGTTTCCTAAAATTATTAAGCAGGCTTTAGCAGCCTAGTGTGGGTAGACATGTATTCTTATGTGGTCCTTTTTAAAGTTGGATTGTCTCGAGTTTCGGAAAACTTTTTCAACTACAATCCAGCACTAGTCACAAGAATATTATTAAATGGGCAAGTGGGCATTTATTCAAAGATGCACATGACAATTTTCTTCATCAAAATCTCACAATTTTGATCTAAAATCAGAAAAAAAATCATAAAGAGTCTACATGTCAGGATTAGTGCCACTATACAACAGTATTCAGTGCAGATAATACATGTACAATCACTGGATAAAAGGCACCTTGATATGACCACACTGAAACCAATTATAATACAGTACACTATTTCTACTTACATCAGCATACAGTGCAAGGTTCATTAATTATCAACCTAGTGCTTTCTGGAGATTAGATTACTGGGCAGATATTCTATTATCATGGTAGGAACACAACAGAATAAAAATAAATAAATTTAACATGGCATCACAAAAGAAGAATCGGGAAAATAAACCATCCAGGACCATAGGTCTTCCAGCTCTACCACCTCAACAAACGGTCGGATGAGCTGAAATTAATTATTACATAAATGTACCAAAAATATTGTTTCTGTAATGAATTGGAAACCATTGGTCTCAAATCCTAGTTCATGGGAATGCTTGGCAGGTGTGTGCAATGAAAACATTTTCATCAGGTGGAATTGCCAATACTGTGTAGCTTGTATTGGAGTGTTATTTACAAATGTTTCGGTGAATTTGGCAGTTCTGAGCAGTTTGTTTTAGTCGCTGTTCCATACTCATAAACCTACACATGAAATAATATGGGTAAAAAACCCAAAAAATTCAGGTTTCTGATATTAACCTTGAATTGAGAAAACAAAAATGCAAACATTTTCCACTATATACCGTAAACGTTCGCCTAATGGCGCTATGGGCTCCCTTGACATAAGTGGAATTTTAGGCACAACCTAAAAGTGCCCTCCCGTAAAATTCCCACCAGCAAATTAGGGCACGGTACTTTAATTCTTGTTGGGATTTCAGAGGAGTGAGCTCTCTATATGCACATGAAATTTACCCCAAAGCAAAGGAGCCCAGGTGCGCCATTAGGCGAACGTTTACGGTAGTACATTTAAAGTTATTCTATAAATGTTAACTATTACATAAATAATCTGTAATACTGAGCAAATCATCTACTAATCAAGGCAGGACAGCTTAGCCGAAATACCTTTACACTTTATGCAGTGTTAGAAATAAGGAGGGCCCCTTGTGCCCAAAGCCCATGCAAATCTCTGCTGGCCTGCTACCAGGGGAGTCCAACTTAGTAACTCGGAAAGACTAAAGACTTTAACACCAATCCTTCCCTGCTGTGATTTCTCTCATTTGTTTAGTGTCACAAATAGTAGACCAGTGTAACATTTAGTCATCCAACTATTTTGTGTTAATTTTACAATTCAGTTTGACTGACCCAATGGCTTGAAAATGTTGGCTTATTTCTAACACTGCCTAGGCACCATTGGGCAATTCCAGTTGAAATCTGTGCACCCCTATAGAAGACAAGACTTTGATCTTCCACAGGGTGTGAATTTCAAATGGGGATACCTGAATGGGCAGCTCCATTTGAAATCTACACCCCCGGTGTGGGAGATTAGGGTCATGTCTTCCAGGTGTGTATGAATTTCAACTGGAATAACCTATTATTCCTAAGATTCTAACAATACCTTTTTCAATTCAACCACACACAAGCCAACTTATCCAGTGTATAAAATCATTTGATAATTTATGAAATAAAAAACGTCTTAAATCACAGATCTACAATATATTAGACAAATTACCTCTACAACACATAGGATAAATAGAACCACACAATTTGTTCAGTTGTATCTGTTTAATAGTTACTTTTACATCTAAAACATTTATCATACAAAGTTAGGTATATCAAAGAAGCATTTACATCATGCAATCAGTTTACATGGCAAACTGCCAAGCAATCTTTCAAACCATATTATTCCTTCAAAGAAAACAAAATAAGTTACTAAAAATATCTTATAAACAAACTTAAGCATTTTCAGCCAGTAATCACTATAATCATATGTGGACCTGTGTAGAGCCAGTACCAGAGGGCACATGGTACATAAACAAGGTGCATGTGCACAGGGTCATAGTAGTGGACATGTACCATGTATTAGGGATACTTGCAGTACCCATAGGACAACACAAGTTTTAAAAAAAGTGTTCTGTGGGTACAACATACATGAAGGTAGGTGGGTATTTAAATCAATATATATTTTACAGCTGGTTAACGGTGCTGATATTTTGGGTATGTAAAAGTTTTATTTAATAATTCGTAATGTGAGAGGAGATTGTCATTTGAGCTGAACTTATTTATGACAATACATGTGTAGGGTTTATAAATACACATTTCCCTTTTGTGGGGTAAGAACCAGATAAGTTATTCACTTTTGCTACAAACTTATTTTCCTGTATTTTTTGCAAATAAAAAAAAAAGGAAATATGATTAAGCTGGAAAATGGCACCTCTGCAGAATAGTACTATGCACTTAACTGAGCACAGCACCATATTGGGTGCTAGCAAGTGATTTGAGACTCAAGACAAAATTACAAGTGTACCGACCAAAATAAAATGCAGAAAATGATTTTTTTTTGTGGAAAATCAATTTCAATGGTCTGAAAAACTGTATAAAATAAAAATATTCACATGCTCTTCTTTTGTTTTTTATAAATGATGAAAACAATCAACTTTTCTGAAATTTCAAAATAAAATTAAGCAATTACGTATCACAAGTCTGTTTCATGTAGCATACTATACGATGAGTCACAATATACCGACAGACCATCTCACAGTCTGTCCGAGGAATAGGGCTTCCAGCCCCACCTCCAGCAAACAAAACTTCAACTATCTTTGGTTGCAAAGCATAAATAATAGGCAAATAGTAGCAATTTCTTTTGATTTGATGCAAATTATGAACAAGACTACATGTTATATTACAGTCAGAGAGCACATTTTATATACATCGGGATACTTTCAAAACCTTACAAAAATGTCCAGTGAATAACCTCATACTTTACTTTCATGAGTTTGCTTGTATTAATGCAATATTGTCAGATTGGCTCAATCGGTGGCCCGCGATTTTTCTCAAAATTCAGATTTTTACACTATTATAATATATATTGATAAACTAAAAAACAAGGTGTTTGTGAAAAATCTGTGATTTTTTCATAAATCGTAGGATTTACTGATCTGTACATGATACATTCATAATCTTTTCTTTCATTTGACCTCATTTACTGTAACTGTCAATCTGTTCATACAGGCAAGTTGTAGTATTGTTAAAATCTCCAAATAAAGTTACTGAATAAATTGTTTTTGCTACAATTTTTCTTATTAAAATCACATACCACATGCTTAACTTCTCTATCTTAATTTATATATATGGAATGCTCAACAGATTAAAATGATCAAAAATCAATATCCGCTCACTGCAGACACAAAATTATATATCGTGTTACTACATTATAGTAAGTGCCGAATATGATCAACAAAAATCCTGCGATCATAATGACAAAGTGCAAAACAAAGACTTGCCCCAATATTTTTCTCCTGATATAATGCAAGTTATGTGTGACACGGAACTTGATTACTCTTGGATGAGCCCAAAACAATTTCTATTTACATATAAGACATACAGAAATGCTATATTACATGGTTTCATATTACAATCAAGGTTTGATCCTTGGTCGTCAACATTCTTACTGGAACACATTAAAACCTCTTGGATTGCTGGTAGATTGATGCTCTCAACAAAACACCATCTTGCCAGTATGCATATGAATCCTCGCTAAAACCTTTCTGCCCAAATTGCATGTCAAATAATCGATATATTGCCCAATTCTTCTGGTTTCTATGGGACAGAAAACTACCAGAAGTTGCGGGAGCTTATGTTGAAAAGTCACCAAATTTTGTTCTTATTACCACTGGTTTCTAATATGGCACAAAAACTGTTCAAAAGTCATCAAATTGGATTACAAGATTGCAGGTTTCGCAACCCTGTTGCAAATTATTGTGCCAGCATCGGGTGTTGAGTGTGTCATGCAAAACAATGGCTTCAATTGGAAGTTGTTTTTTGCCGATTGATCAGCAAATGGTGGTATCTCATTGATTGTGTGAGCTACACTCACTACAATCTCAAACATTCTCACCTGTCCAGACCGAGTTCTTGAACCCTATTGTTTGTACATCAAAGAATGACCTTTGAATGTAATGGGGACAAAACCATCTTGAGGTCAAATTTTGAACACTTATGGTTAAATGGAGGCTAACCTGTATAGGAACTAGGAAACAAGATTGCTTTTCAAAAATGGGCATACTTTTGAGCGTCCAGCGCTCACTTCCGATACTGCCAATAATCCGCACAGTATTTAGCCTCTCCCAGTTCATGAATGCTGACAGAGGGCGTATACTCCGCCAAAAAGAAATCATGCTTCCTACTTAATTTTGTTCTCCAACAATTTATTTTCCCATATAGCAGGTATTGGGCTATTTCATTTAAAAAACACACTGCCCCTGTTGGAGAAAGCGTCTGCCTCATCTGGGTTAGTTGCCTGGATTACTGTTGTCTAAGATTAATACTTCATGTAGTGAGTTTGGTCTCTGTAGGTGTGGTTTTAATATTCTCATTTCTGTGTGAAAAAACAAACAAGACAAAACAAAATTAGGTCAAAGAAAAATAAAAGATTGGTCACAGGAGATAGTGTGTGTAGCTTTTATAATTTGCATTTCAGTGCATTATTTTACTTCTTTAATATTCACACACACACATTAAAATTTGACTGCGAAGGGGCAGAAAAAGTGGCCCCAAAATACAGTAAAATAAAATAAGTGGGGTTAATGTGAAGCATGTCTTTAAAGCATATTTTTCTTCAAAAATTTTTTTCTTCTTTATATTCACATACAAATTAAAATTTGACTGCGAAGGAGCAGAAAAAGTGGCCCCAAAATACAGTAAAATAAATGAAGTGGGGTTAATGTGAAGCATGTCTTTAAAGGGGGTCTCCGGCAATCACAACATTATGCCTTATATGCAAGAAAAATAATTATTAAGCATGAATCACATGGTTTTATTTAAAACAAACTCATAGTAAACATAAAAACGAATAAAAACATCCGTCTCTCAACACACGATATTCAAAATTCCCGGGCGCCAAAATTGTCGAGTGCAATGACGTCCCAGTAATACAATGAAGGCTGACAACAATTGAGCACAAACAACCACTAAGTCACTGCACTTACACAATTTAGGCGGCAGAATTTTGAATATCGCGTGTTGAGAGGCAACTGTTTTTATTCGTTTTTATGGTCAATATGAGTTTTAAGTAAAACCATGTGATTCATGCTTGATAGTTATTTTTCCAACATATAAGGCATAATGTAATGATTACCGGAGACCCCTTTTAAAGCATATGTTTTCTTTCAAAAAAAATATACATCTTTATTTTGCAGAACAGGCCACAAATTGAGGGGTACGGGCATGGGAACGAGGTAAAAGTATGTGTGCATATGGTCTCATGTAAAAGTTGGTGAACAGGGGAACAACAATATTATACTGGGACTCATCTCAAGTTGAGAGCTGTTGAGTGGCTCGGCCATCAGTGTGTGATATATGAGATCACCTCTACAGCATACAGACAAATTATTTTCCCTTGTTAACATAATACTATTACTTGCTTGAGAGTCATGCTGTACATTTGATAATATTAAAGGTGGGTAATCTGATTGACAATCTCATCCCACTTTACCTCATCAAAATGCTGATTTTGGTATCAGATGAAAGCTCGTATTTTTTTATAAACATATTGAAATTTGGCATTCCAAATCGGTATATTTCCATATAAATCATCAAAAAACTGCAGAATTAGGCAGTTTTTTGATGATATCTTCGGAAATACACTGAGTTCAAACTTCTAATTTTAATATGTTTATGAGAAAAAGAGGCCCTTTCACTTGAAATCAATATATTACATGATCATGCTGATTATCAATAATAAAAACACTGTAGACTACCAATATCATGCTGTATAAATGTCGGTAATTCCATTAGGAATTAGTTACATTTACAAAAAACCATTTACATGTTCTTATTGCATGAGTGTTTGAAAGGGATGACAAGATTGAAAGAATTTGTTTTTCGAAATAAATAAGGTCACCTTCCTTTAAGTACAATTTCACCTCAACATGCTTATTTCTTTTTTTTTTAATCATTAAGAGGGTACTACACCCCTGGCCAATTTTGTGCCTATTTTTGTATTTTTCGTAAAAATTATAGCACATTGGTGACAGGTAAGATATGTATATTATAGGGGCAAGGACTACAACTACTGTACTGAAAATTCAGCAACTCAAAGCAAGTAGTTATTGATCAAATATTGGTTTTCCCTCATTTTTGACTGTAACTCCACAACTGTTGTCTGTGCTGAAATAAAATTTCCAGTGCAGTAGTTGTAGTCCTTGCCCCTATAATACATATCTTACTTGTCACCAATGCGCTATAATTTTTGAGCAAAATGCAAAAATAGGCACAAAATTGGGCAGGTGTAGTACCCTTAAAGTGTTGAGTTGTGAGCCACAGCAGTTGTTTTGATCATTGGCATCAAGCAACTTTGCATCAAACATTGCGTGAGCCCTGAAGTATAGCATGCTATGGGAATTATAATATAGTAGCTTGGATTACATATGAGGGTGGTTACTCTCATAATAACTTGTTAGATTACACACCGTTCTGTTCACATGTTGACACTGCCGTTGCCATTTTGTTGTTGATTTTGTTTATCTGCTGTTTTCTTAAGGGCCTCATACAAGTTACTTTTCTGCCTTTCAGCCAGACTATTTATATGGCTTGCACTTGCTGATGCTGCTTGTTGTTGACTCATACGGGATAGTAGGCTACTCATTTGGTTGTATGCACCTGCAAAATTACAATATGTATCATTAAGTAACAATCACTTCTAAATTAATTTTTAAGACATGCCTTGTGTACCAGTGAATTTTAGATGATTTTGATAATTCTGTTGAAAGATAATCTACAGTTTCCTTTGCAATAGGAAGATGTCTATTAAATGAACAAATTAAGTTTGAGACTTAAGTTAATTGGGAAACAAACAAAAAGTTTGATGACATCTTATCATCTAAGAGGCTGACTACTCCTGCCCTGAAACACAAGTGTGAAATGTGAAAAATTCCAACCCAAAATGATCCATTTTAACTAATATTTTAACTAGTTTCTTACAAATGTAATCGGACTTTTGACCTTTCTTAAATTTTGTTTTATTCCCTTAGAGAAGAACAGGAACTATAATTTGTCCCCCCACAGGCAGGTATGTCCGCGGAGATTTTTCTCTGCCTACATGTATGTATGTATGTTATGTTTCCATTTGTAATCGCATGTTTAATTGTGCTAGTGTGCGATGCGGGATTCTTCTTTCCCCTGTACTGTGTCTAGCTAAGCACAAGTCACTTCTGTAAAAGTGTTTGAGTGACACCAAGAATGTTTTGGCTTATAATTGGCAAAAAGATGAACTCATAACATCACATATTGGTATAGAATGGCACAGAGTTGGGCACACCACTTACGGTAGTTGCGCACTGGGCCACGCTTATGTGAATTTACACGAGTGTAATTTCAAGCAAAGATGCCAGTCAGTGTTGTCAAAAAATCCTGAAATGGCAAAAAAATTCCTGAAAAATGTACTTTGCTCATACATTTGTACAGGATCATCCCAAGTAAAAGTTCCTGAAATCAGGAAATTTCCTGAAGAATGGCAACACTGATGCCCACAATAACAAAAACCAAATAATTTTTGCCAATTATAAGCTAAACAAACTTTACACATATAACCATGCGATCCATCTGACTGCTAACTAACAACTTACCTGGGGCGGCCGCTGCATTACCATAGCTATTAGCAAGCAGCTGGGATACACTCTGGTTGCCAGCAGTCCCCTGAGGCATCATCTGCAAGCTACGCTGTCGCTGCTGCTGTAGTTGCTGGTACTGGCGCATCAAAAGCTAAAGAGATAAGCATAATATTTACTTAATTTGATGTCTAAGTTTGTCTCTCTGTTACATACGTTCTATTGGTATCTGCCAATAGAGCTTTATCAGTACTCGATATTGTGCATGCACTTGCTGACACTTATGGTATACTAATATGGGAGTGTCAACATGATGGCATGCACCACAAGCAATATTTTCTATTTGGTGGAATATCAACGACACTGCTAAAACCAATTATTTTATCACCCTTGTTTATTTGAAATCCTAATTTGTAGGGAAATTAAAGAAAATATTTCTCCGATATGCAAAACATGGCTGAATAATAACTTTAAAATCAATTAACCATGTACATTTGTAGAAAAAATACCATTTTGGAATAGCCATAGTTTCTAAATTGAGTATTGGAACTGCATGCATTATTTATATTATGATATATATGTTAAGTTTTTAATCAAAGTAATTCCAGTATCTGATGATGCAGAAAGAATGGCACAATAGAAACTGGCTGAAGATCTTAACAATTGATCCTGTGCAAGGATCTGCCATCTTGCTCCCAAAACGAGATTTTCCCTGCAAATGCATGGGCAAAAAGTGAATTTGTTTTTCACGCTTTACTAGCAAAACACCACACGGCTTTTGCACATCATATGCAGTAATTTATCATGCATATGAAAGGCGTACGCACGCACACAACACACACTTGCAGATAGAACCTTGTTTTGTGATGACCGTACAATCGTTTATGCCATCACCGACTATCAAAACTCCAATAACAAAGACCTTTTCGGTCGATTCCAGACTCCTTTATAAAATCTATGCGCACATCGTCACTTGAGCACAATGACCTGTGCAGTAACAATCACAAATGATGCATACTTAGGGTTACTTTGGCATAGGCTTTTGGGATTGACCAAAATGGTCTGAATCAGGGCACAAGTGTTTAATTCACTGTTCAAAGAATAATAATTAGTAGTGGTACTTTGATATGCAATCTTTTTTCCCTTGTTAACAATTACATTCATTTTTAAAATGTATACAACATGATTAAGAATATATCAAACACAAAATGGCTGTGAAAACCAGTAAAATCATACTTTTAGAACCATACTGTTAGTGTAAATTCACTCAACACAAACACTTATTCAGTTTCTTAATACAAATTACCAACCAACCACCTTGATTGAGAGAGAAATTATAATGAGATGACAAATAACACTAATATTTAAAGCATGTTGTCATATGCAGTATGTGTTCAAATCAGTAATTAGTGTATTTCACTTTTAAGCATCTTGCAAAATAAAAGCACAAGTGCAGCAGGCAGCAAAGAGTGACGTGGAATTTCTTCAGCCCGATTTATTCATTTTTAAGGGGAAAAGGAAACGCAAAAGCTGTAAGCCATCCATATAATGTCACATTGTCAACAGGAAAGTATTTGTCCATCTTTTTGGACATTTTCCAAAATAATGGACTCCCAGGAATATAGATATTTTTGGAGGGAAATTTTGCTTTCCCAAATTAAGAAATACAAAGAGGAAATTGTGTTGTTATTTTTGTGGGAAATTTGGGTTTATCTTCGAAGGAAATTCTCATTTGTCAAGGTCTGAAAATGCTCAGCAATGATACAGTTTGAAGACTGTACAAATACTTAATGATTTTTAATCATTATGACACACATTTCTGACACCCTCTTTGATGTGATGTAAATATAGATGGCCTTTCATACTATAATCAATAATAGCATGCTGTTTGTATTACTAATCAGGGTGTCATCAAAATAAATGTGGGAGATATTCAGCTTTGCTGTGAAGGCAAAATAACTAAAATGATAACAGAGAATTTTGTTTCCGACAAGTACCGGGGTAAGCCTCAATCAGTTATTATGAAAGTAATCCAAGGAGGTGCATAACCAGTCTGGTTATTGAAAGGGGCTAAACGCCTGCTCATGAAGAAGCTTGTTTCTGCAGATGAAACATGGTCCAAAAAGGCAGATTTTAAAAATACACATATGTTCATCCTTTTCATCCCAAATCAGAAGGGGCAGTGTACTCCCTGTACCCTACCACCCCCTGGTTACACCTCTAAATCCAACAACTAGTGATTGAGAAAGATGGTCACATACTCAACACTCAAAAGGTTAAATATCAAGGAATCAAAAACACGGCGGAAGAATTAAAGGCGACCTGGGATAGTCTTGCCAACTGCACTGTGCATATTATATCAGAGTTAATTTCATGATTTAAATGTTGGTACTTTTTACCCTTCTGACACTGTTTTCTATGCATGATTCCATTCATCATGGCTTAATTTATGATTACATTTGTATTTTGAAATCGAAAAGCACATTATCCCAAATATGGCCTAAAATGGCTGATCATGACTCTGTAAGAGATCACTCCATGCAGTATCATGTTGGCAATACCTACAAGGAACAGACTGAATAATCTTTATCATATCATTGACTAGACTTCAGAGTGGAATAAGATCAGAGATGATTGTCAGATAAAAAGCTAGTGAGCACTAAAACATCAGAAATATGACTGACAGGAGTTTTAACAAGTAATTTCATGTTCCAGTCCTATCATTTCTAGAGTCATGTTGAGTATCAAGTCACTGACCTTATCTCTTTAGGTACATTTGGAAAAATGAACTTGAGTCACTTCATTTCTGATAAGTCTTAACTTATGACAAGTCTGACAACTGACATCATTTGAAACTTTGCTCAGAAAGTGTAAGACTGAAAGTCAATATAATCTGGTTACATCAAACCAAACATTTCATCTCCAATCTGTTTGAAATCTAGTCATGATGATATAACAATTTTTCAACCGGTTCCCTATAATACTCACTTGCTGATCATATTGGCTGACTGGCACACGATATTCCCTACCATTTATCTAAAAAAATAGAGTGATAAAAAAAGCATAAACAACACATGCAAGGAAAAAAAATGAAAGCCGGCCAAGTACAACACAGACATGCATGTACGTATGTATGTTTCCTGGTGGTGTGCCTGCCATACTCACCGCTTGGCTGTGTGCGTATACGTTGGATGGCCAGCCATATGGATTATAGCCATTCAACTAGATGTAATTAATACAAGTACATAAAAGATAAATTAGTTGCACTAAATTGGGAATCTTGAGGGGCATTGGGTGAATTCGTCTGGGTAATTCCTTACAGGATAATTTATAGACCTAACGAGATTTGAGCACACAATTTTGGATTTTACACTATTTTAGCTCATAATGAAGGGGACTGTTGGTGTCAAATGGGCCTCAAAGAAGATGCACCAGGCAATTCTGGTCAAATTTTGTCCAAAGTGCGATTTATTCAGAAGTTCCATGACATTAATTGTGTAGATTCCTAATATTTTTACGACCAACACAGAATTAACATGATTTATTCAACGCTTCAAAAGGTTAGGTAATATTTTTTCACTTCGGTTGTTTAAAAAATTATGGATAATTAATGAATGTTTCATGAGCTGTGCTAAGCTTTAAGGGATCTAAAATGAGCGTTTATTGCATTTCGACAGTATTTTTTGTGGGACATGAGAGCACCTCAGACCTATCGAATTGCATTCTGAATATGAAGCATGTCTTTCTGATATCAAATAATTTTCATTTTTGAAAATCACAATATAATACAAATTTTATGACAAATTATAAAAATTTGATATTTTTCAAATTTTTGATATATAACAGTCCTCGAAAATTATATAAATCTAATGACATATTCTTAAAGTGCATGTAGCAGGGAGGAAAAGCCGACGGTCAATTGAAAATTTTGACCTTTCATATTGAAGATATGGATTTTTTTCCCAAAAAGACCTAATTTTTGTTGGTGTTTTGCGAAAAAAAATCCATATCTTCAATACGAAAGGTCAAAATTTTCAATTGATCGTCGACTTTTCATCCCACCTACATACACTTTAAGTACAAATCATCAGATTTATAAAGTTTACTTCAAGTACTGTTAAATATCAAAAATATCAATTTTAATGATTTGCCATAAAATGTGTATTAAATTGCAATTTCAAAAAATCAAAATTATTTGATATCAGAATGACATTCTTCGTATTCAGAATGCAATTCGATATGTCTGATGTGCTCTAATGTCCCACAATAAATACTGTCCAAACGTTCATACCCCAGCCCTTAAACTTATCACTTGCAAATTGTATGCATGTGATCTTGAAATTGTTACCCGCTGGGCGGTTACTTTTTCCTGGTAATGCCCTAAAGCGAAGTTACCCGCCCCTGGCGTTTGGGCAGGTGCTCAACCCTTGATACTTACATTTATATTTCTATATTGTTGTTGGTGTTGTTGTCCAAGTATACTCTGTCCAGCTTGTAATACACTGCTACCATCTTCATACAATTGCTGCAAGAGATTATCAAAATATAGAATACAATGTAAATCTACTCCAGATACGGAAGGCTAATGCAATAATCCCTCACCTCGAGGATGAGTTGTCAAAATCATTTTCTAGATTTGTTTAGACTTGCACTGGTATAAAAAAAAAGTTTATTAGTCAACATGTCTAAGGTTTCTGTACATGCATGGAATAAGTGGTTGTGGCGTGGCTGATATGGATTATGGAAGCCTAAATATATTAAGATAATGCACTTGGAATGTTTTGATGGATCAAGGGCAGAAAGACCCATAATATATTGCCAGTAATATCCATGATATTATACTAATGCAGGTCTCATACTCTCTGCCGCTGAGCTGTGTGACACTTCATCATGCCGCTTGTATTTTTCTGCAAGCGGAGCGGCACACCGCCAAGTGGCAGCAGCATGACTCTGAAAGCCAATGTGGCCGCTCTGCACCACTCCAAAATCGTATTTTGTTCTCATGCGTCAGAGCGGCACCGCTTCGCGTTGATTTGAATTCAACTCCTAGCGAAGTTGCCGCTTGGGCAGAGGTGGAGTGATTGATATATAGGCTTGCCGCTGGTCACCGCTAGCTTTTCTGGTGCAAATGCGCAGTGGAGCATAATCATCGTCTGAGCGGCAGGAAAGTATGAAACCAGCATTTCTTAAAGATTACTGACTCAAAATTGCACCATAAGTAACGCTATGGCAAATCCACCATCTTGGTTTGCCGCTTATGGACGTCACTTAATGTATCTCGGGTATTTGTTGGTAACATCCTGAAATCTTGCACGCTTTTGAAATGTATTACACACTGGACGTAAACAGCCACACACTTTGTATTGCAGCTTCCCGGACGCATAGCAAAATATTCCAGAGGTACATTAAGTGGCCTCCATGAACAACACACAAAGATGGCGTAGTAGTCTTTTATTATATCTCACTAGGTAAAACATATATACCTTGGCCATCTATTACATCAACACCACAAGCATGCAGGATATCATCAGCAGCAACATCATCAGCAACACAGCAATAGACAGACAAGTCAACAGCATCATCAGGATAACATATGGATGAGGATGATATTTTACATGAGGCATAAACATAGCATGCATAAATTAATAAAAGCCAAGAAAAAATGAGCAGGATAAAAATATATTTAAGCAAACAAAATCAATGAAAATGTGAGATGCCTCCACAAACTGAATGAGATGAATGATACGTTAGGTGTTGAAATGTTCAAAAAAACGTTGAACATTGACATTGAAAATATTGACTACATTTAAATGTTTGTGACCAGCTCTAACACAATGAGCACTATGTCAACAAAATGACTTTTTGAAATATAATTTACTTCAAAAGCTTTAAAATCACACCAATCATGTACATTTTTTTGTACCAGCCACTTTTAGCAATGGCATATGCTGTGATTTCACTGATTTGGTTGTAATTTTTGCCCCCTTATTAATCAAGAAAGTCTGAAGTATTAGAAAAGTACTATTTAATATTCCCTTTTCATGCCAATTTGATCATTTCAATGTTAATCAATTCCAAAACATTCATAAGTTAATGTTGGAAAACATTGATATTTTTCAATACATTGAAACATTGTAATTGTACTCCTCTTTAACTGAACCACATTGCCTACATGTTAATTTTTCAAGATGAATCAAATTGTTGCGATCATGGCAAGTGATGTGATCATGCTAAATGAGTAATTTGTCGCTAATACTGCTTAAAAATGAGATATTGCCAATAATAGTTTTCAACTTGCTTTGTATTTTATTGCTCTCAGCAACCGTAAGTTCAATTGTGATGGGGTTTTCATCAAAATAAAGGTCTGCAAATATCCCATATTATGAACATGGAAAGTGAATGTTGGATTTGCATGTCAAATGACTTGATGATTGCATTACTTACAGTCTGTCCACTTAGAAGTACAAACCAAATCTGTGGCATCGGGGGTTGATCGCGCAGCAGTTGGCGCGCCAAAGAAGCATTGCACGGAAATAATTATTCTCAGTTTCCGAGATCTATTTACTTTGTACTTCTATGTGGAGACTATAATAGTGCCTGATGCCTTTAAGTGGTAATTTGTGTGTGTAATTGTTCACACATTGTCAACTACTAAGCTTGCTTTTAATTAAATTCATGATGTGAGTTTTCTTGCATAGAGCTATTTCTAAAAGAACATATTCGCACATTTTTGTGTTAGCTGTTTTGAGTGTGAAAATTAATGTTGCACCAAAATTTACACTTTTACATTAGCATCCAACTCCATATATGAACCATCTTTATTATATTCTGTTGACAGAGGGTGATGTTATGGATTTTTTTTGAACAGTGAAAAAGCCCTGCTTTTGCTATTCGCATAAGGTGCATCGCGTGAAGCACTATTAAATAAATTAAGATAGATTATACGTATCTGTTAATCAGCATTTTGCAAAAACCCCAACAAAATGTAAAGGCATAACAGGTGTGCGCAGAATAATTTATTTACCACTTAGCAAAGCCTTTAAATGATTCAGATGAGTGAATAGACCTATATGTAATGATGCACAATTATTCCAGACTTGTTGAACAGGCAGTATATCTCAAGTTATATGTGATAATATGGCCCAAGTTATCAACCTTGAAAAACACTTTGCAGCATACTCAAGACTTAAATTTAGCATTTCCATACCAAATTAGCATATTCACACTTTCAAAGCATTCTTTAGCATTTTCAGTTCGGCGACAAAAGAAAGAAACCCTGCTCTACGGGCGGACGAACCTTTCAAGTAGGGTCGGTCGGTTGGCCTTTTTTTTTTTTTTTTTTTTTTTGGAAATGACCCAAAAAAATCACCAAAATCTGTAAATAATTTTCAATTTGAGAAAATACAAAAAAAAAAAAAATTTGTTCCTGAAATTTCCGAAATTTGGGTCGGCATTCATTTGTACAGGAAAATTTTTTTCCCAATTTGTTTAAAATCTGAGTCAGGCCTGTAGAACAGGGTTTTCATTTTTCCTCACCTTATCTTAATTTGTTCAGTATTAGTAGAAAACACTGAAAATCAGTACTAGTTAGCAGCTGCATAAAGCCCAAACAAAATGATTGTGAACCGTTGCAATTCTGAAACATACATGCAAACAAATGTGAAAAAACTTTTGAGAAAGATAACCTACCTGTAGCATCATAGGAGTTGCACCATAGGACTGAGCGTAACCTGTATTATATGGTCCCCTTGACAACTGGTAACTCATACGACCTTCCTTCTCTGCATTGTAATCAGCCCATGCGGCCTTCCTATCTTCCTCAGATAACTCCTCATCAATCTTGTTCTCCAGAAGGGAGTCGTGTTCGTGGTATTTCACAATCCAGTCTTTCCGTTCCTTCAACAGATCTGCCAAGATGTGATCCTGTGAGAATTACAAGGAAATATTATTCTCAATACTCACCTGCTAGGACCAATGCCAAGCAACATTAGACCAGTATATTCCTACAAATACTAACCACTTTCTTCTCATGCATGCAACACTTACCTTTAATAATTATTACAAGTGAGAGGGCTTAAGGTGGTTTTAAATGCAAATTAAAGATCTATGGACCGTTTTCATCTTTGGCACAGAAGAAGATAATAATTTTAAAAAATTTTCGGCAGTGTTTTCAGCATCATACCTCCTCTGATTATTGCTCTCCAGGGACCGAAAAATTTCAGACCTGGATACTGCCCTCATACGGTTGAAATTGCACATGTCCAAATAAATATTGGAATGGTGTCAAATCGTTCAAGAACATCACGAATGACCTCTGCTGATTTTCCCGTAAAAAGTTTGTAAGTAATATGGAATCTGTGGCCAAAAAACGATTTTTTTTAATTTGCAAAAATGTTGGAATTCATGCTTTCCCTAAACTTTGCCTTTAACACCACCTTAAATGCCTCCCCTATATTCTTTTAAAAAACTGGGGAAAGTGCGAATTTGCTTTTGTAGCAAAATTGCAAATGTTTTGGAATCCCGATTTATTAAAATTTCTTCCAAATCTAAACCATAAATATAATGTTTGGTCTGTTTTTTCATTAAATTTTGTATATTTTCAGATTTAATTTTGCCAATCACCCACATCCATGGGGCCCTATACTATATGTCATCTTGGCGAGTCTGTGACACCACCACATTGAGGCAGCTGTTTCATGCAACCATCTATGACATCTTTAAACAGATTTGTGTGTATATCAGCCCTTTGAGCGAACACTTAGGATTTAAAGCTGTGCCCACTGCCCAGTTAAATGCGCACTGACATGCCAACTAGTACGGTTTCACCGTATTTAGTACGGTAAAACATGAAAAATATGGCTCCCGAAAATACATAGGGTAGATAAATGTTGTTTTGCTGACTACCTTTGGTAGAGCTGGTAATGGTTGTTCCTCCCTATCTGGATCATCAAGCCTATCTGGTGTGAATGTATACAGCTCTTGTAATTGACCTGATGTGAAATGTCTTTCTATCTGATGCTCATCAACCACTCGCTGAGACAATGACTGCTTGGCAACCTGGTGAAAAGGAAGCAATAGAGAGGAGATTTTGATAAACTAATTACAATTTTACATTCATAATGGTTGAAAAGTATACAAGAACCTGTGGTTATTTAATTGTGCCTAACTTTGGTCTGTGACCAAGCTTGGCAACCTGGGCTTCAAAGGTTAATAATAATCACAATTTTACATTCATAAAAGCAGTGAATACCCAGCAACTTGAACTTCTTTACTGGCTTGAAATTTTGATGACTAAAACCTGGCTGTGATGGTTTATCATGTCTTGCCGGTAAGGGTTCTCTCTCTGCCATAGAGAACATACTTGGAACTGGACAAGCAGAATGTCATAAACAAGTTGACAAGTTTCAATCTTAAAATTTACTTTTTCAATTCTTCAAATAAGTATAAACACAACTCTAGACTTCTGAATAAATGATTTTTCACAATAAAACTTTAGGCTAATTTTTGGCATCTAACTTACCTGTCTTTCATATATCTTTTCTTCCATAGTGCCCTAATTACACAAATAAACAGAAAATACATGCATGAATCTATGTTAGCAGAGATGACAAGATACAATAATACTACAAATTTCAATTGAATGAACACAGCCTGACACAGGAAGCATTTTAAATGGCAGGGTTAAACTTGTTTAAGAAGTGTCCGAAAATTGTTTGTTGCAAATGGGAACCATTCGTGCTTGAGTGTCCTCCCCCTTCCCTATTTGTATTTTGTGATAAAACTGTGATAACATTAAAACTGTCACTACATTACAAAGGTGGGTGACCCGACTAGCAGCCGCATCCCCTCACTTAACACCATTAAAATGCAGATTTTGTTATTAGATGAAAGCACATATTTTTCTCATCTGAACTTTAAGGGGGTACTACACCCCTGGCCAATTTTGTGCCTATTTTTGCATTTTTCTCAAACATTATAGCACATTGGTGACAAGTAAGATATGGATATTATAGGGGCAAGGACTACAACTACTGCACTGCAAATTCAGCAACTCAAGACAAGTAGTTATTGATTTATTGATCAAATATTGGTTTTCCCTCATTTTTGACTGTAACTCCACAACTGTTGTCTGTGCTGAAATAAAATTTCCAGTGCAATAGTTGTAGTCCTTGCCCCTATATACATATCTTACTTGTCACCAATGTGCTATAATTTCTGAGAAAAATGCAAAATAGGCACAAAATTGGCCAGGTGTAAACTATAAAGGCTTCAAATATGTGTCATTTAGGTGGTATGAACAAAAACAAGGAAGTTTGGAGGTATGCCAACCCAGAACTGTTCTTTCACTTCTTTGGGCCACTGGCCTGCTTTTAGAATCCAAATTACTGGAGCAATTGAACTCAAAACCTGGAATAAGAATGTTTGAATGATGACGGGCCTCAAAGTGAAGTAGAAAATATTGTGTTACATTTGGAGCAAGATTTTAAACAGAATAAGTGATCTAACAAACAAGTGTTTCTTACCTGTGCCACAAACCTATAGATGAAGACCGGTCTCTCCTGGCCAAACCTGTACACTCTGAAGATAGACTGTGTGTCATGGCTAGGGTTCCATGATGCATCAAAGATGATGACACGATTAGCACCAACAAGGTTCACACCAAGAGATCCGGCTTTGGTTGAGATGAGAAACAGTCTGGCCCTGTCACAGGTAAATATCATATCAACTTGTTAACAAAATTGTCTTCAAAAAATTCACAGCAAAATTAGTTTAAACTCTTCTGATAATGGCCTTTTTTTTACATCACCATCATTCATAAGCAAAAGTCAAAACTCAATAAGGCTACGAAAAAAAGAAACCCTGTTCTACGGGCGCACGGACCTTTCAAGTCGGGTCGGTCGGTCAGCCCTCTTTTTTTCTTCTTTTTTTTTTTAAATGACCCAAAAAATCACCAAAATCTGTAAATAATTTGCAATTTGAGAAAATAAAAAAACAATTTTTGTTCCAGAAATTTCCGAAATTTGGGTCAGCATTTATATGTACAGGAAAAAATTTCCCCCCAATTTGTTCAAAATCTGGGTCGGTCGGGCCCGTTGAACAGGGTTTTCTTTTCTCGTTGCCTAATCAAGAATTACCCAGTACTATGAGGTTAGCTAAAACACTGAATGAAATTTGTGAGTCTTGGACTCGGACTCAGACTTGGGTACCAGGGACTTGCATATGGTAGACTCAACTACAATTCTGCTTAATATGCCATTATATAGATGAGTTGACGTCAATGCCTGGCAGTATGCGCACGCATCATATTTTGTTCAGGGCTCGTGTTTTTAAAACTCCTGCCACATCACAATAAGGCTATTGAACAGTGCAGTGGTTGCATGGGGTTCACTCAAGCATATCGATATACTGTTGATAAACATTGAGGTCACCTCATCTATACACAAGCCAAAGGAACAAGCTTTCATTCAATGTGCATGATAATGCCGAGTTTTGTCTCTATCAAGTTTTGGAAACCTCCTTTTCGGTCAACTTCAATAACTTGACTACTGTATGGACAAGAAATGGTTTAAACTGCACCGCAAGTGTGACCCGATGCTGGGATTAAAATTGTTAATTTCTCATTTAATCATACAAACAAATTGCCTGATTACTTATGTCATGAAGGTAAAATTCCACAAATGTGAGGAAATGGCCATCTTAGCTTTAACCGTTTCACAACACAAACCCTATAAATTGACAATCAAAATTTTCCACCAATAGCTTTGTGGAAACGATCCTATTTTGAATCTATTGATTAATTCTAGTTGCTCCCACCTACGTGAATATAACTATTGGCCATTTGAACAGGTGAAAACAAAAAAACTTGCCCAATATTGTGACCTTGAACGAAATATGGCCGGTGAAATTTGCTGTAGTCATGGTAGTGTAAAAATTGGGTTGCCGAATTTTGCACCTGGGCTTGGCACACAACAAATAGATTGTCATAAAAAATACACTTTTAATATTTTACTATTTTTAGCCAACATAATGACAGAAACCATTTTTTATTTGTGATTGTAAAAACATACAAAACTAGGCCTATGTTGTGCGATTTCCTTTATCTACAAAAAATAGCATTCGGCGACTGGAAAAAAAAAAATCGCATTAGCATAGCTCTTTTCACTAAAACACCTTTTTTTTGCCTAACTCACCTTATATTTTCTATATCATTGAAGATATCACACCAGCGATGCCTATAAGCAGCTGATGTGGAGCCATCCATACGGAAATAATCTTCACCCTTGATCCAGGCACCTGCACCTCCAATCTAACAAAACAAATTAAAAAACATAAAATAAAAGGAGTTTGTAAATAAGATTCTGGACTTGCACCACTTTCTCTAATTAGATATGGTGGAACAGGCTGGAGCAAAATGACGGTACCCATCCATTTCTTATTTTTGTAATTTGCTAACCATGTTGTTGGAACTACTTGGCTATCTAATTCAATAGGACAATGTCAAGTACATGGCTTCAGAGAGGAGGCGTTACTACATAGCCGCCTTGGACCCCAATCTCAAGACAAAGGGAGACGTTCTATCTGGAGTCTACAAGCCGATCATCAAGTCATGTGACCCGGATTTTCCGGTGGGTCATATGACTAGGTGTTTACTGCTCCACCTCACTTTTTAATGAAATCCAATGGATGCAGGAAGAAATATCAAATAAGTCAAATATTTGTTCAGAGAACTGTTTAAAATCCCTGCTACAGGGTGTCCCAAAAAAAAGAGGCCCCTCATTGCGCCCTCTGTTTCTCCTATTTCTGAAAAGTTGATCAAATATATTTTGGTATGTAAAAAACCTTGAGTCGTTAGCTTTAATAAACCAAATCAATTATATCAATCGGCTCACAACTTTTGAAGATATGCTCTTTTAAAGAAATGTACCCGTTTTCACTCTGTCCACGGAGAAGGTTTGGCTACTTCAAAGATTGAAAAGGAGTACACATACCATGCATGAATATCAAACATTCCTCAATGATAACTTTATAAAATAACTTTAATTATGGAATGGGCTTTACCAGTGGGTTTATGGGCAATGGATTTTGTTAATAGTGTCATTAATTTGTGTGTAAAATGGATGCCGAATGGGACTTCTTTTGCTTTACTTGCAATAATATTATTTTCTTAGTTATTTATGCCTTTTTGTTTTATTATGTTTCTTAATTTCTTACTTTGTTATTTCTTGCTTTCTTTTTTTATTTACAGCATAAGTCATTTCTCTTTTTAGGATTAAAGGTAGCCCTAAAAGGCTGTTTGGTTTGTCTTTGGTTCTTCTGAAGTGAGTTTACTGTGCTGCTCTGCCCTCTACCTGGTTGCCTCCTTGGCGAATACAGGTTTCAGCCCTGGTCCTCATTGCATCAATTGCGTTGGGTACCATCCTTGTGCGCCGGATACTTGCGAATGCATTCAGTAATACGTTTGCGAAGATCTTGGATTTTGCCACAAAGGAAACAAATCAAGTGGTGTGAGGTCTGGTGATCGTGCAGGCCACTCCACAGCATGAGCCATCCCAACCACTCTGTTTGTTATCCGTGGACACAGTGAAAAACGGGTACTTTTATTCAAAAGAGCATATCTTCAAAAGTTGTGAGCCGATTGATATAATTGTTTTGGTTTATAAAAGCTAACGATTAAAGGTTTCTTTGTATACCAAAATATATTTAATCAACTTTTCAGAAATAGGCGAAAAAGAGGGTGCAATCAGGGGCCTCTTTTTATTGGGACACCCTGTATCTTGGTTTACAAATCAAAATGTCAAAATGTGTGAAACTTCTCTAGCATAGATGGGAAGCACTCATGTAAGCAAGTGTGACCAAATATTAAATCTGGTATTGATAGTGAAATTCACAATAAAAGCTTTTTTCACAATTTTAATTGTCCTGAAGAGGTTTCTTGTATTCAAATAGCTACACATTTAAGGAGGCTGTGTACTCTCAGACATGCATGTAGTAAAAGTGCAATAACTTTGTAATTATTCGTGCAAGACATATAAAAGTATACCATTTTATGAAGGCAAGACATCAATAAATCTTAATACAGATTTGGGGTAAAAACAACAATTATGAAGAAAATCACAAAAAGTGAGTTTTTGGCAATATTTGTTAGGTACATCATAACAAAAAACACTCTTTCCAAAATATTTTATTTTGTTTTTAGCTAAATCTTGAGGCTCCATTCCAAAAAAGTTTTTTTATTTTTTTGATATTGGCCGTATTTTTTGAGATATTGACATAAAAGGCATCAAATTGAACTTTTTAAAATTCACAAACGCCTATTTGCACAAAATGATGCCTAAAATCGGAAATAGACCAAAATATAAAAAAATGAGAAAACCATTTCTTGAGTCGATCATGCTGTTTACGATGATCATATTTGCTTACCTATAGATGCTGTATTTATTGAGTTATCGTGTACCTAAATCGTCATTTTACCAAGAAAATGAACATTGAAATAATGGCCGTTGAAGTTTAAAGTGGTCATATTTTGCACTTTCATCGAATTTCGCAGGAGAATGTGGCAGTTTTTATTTTTCTACCTTACATTACATAAACATCGGGTAAATCCACGGCCCCTTGAGAAGTTTGAGTGAAATCCATTCATAACTTGATATTTAAATCGGGGAAAGAACTTGAAAAACCCACATTTTATCAGCTAAAACGGAGCCATTTGACCACTAGGTTTTTGTGCTTCTGTGGTGTTTCCATAAGATGTGCAGCGATGCAGATAAGCGTCGCGTATGCGTAAGCGTATTTGTGCGTTAACAAATTACGCGATACGCAACGCGATGCTTTGTTGCGCGCGTGTACCCTGCTGGTACAACAAAGATTTTCTTTCCTTTTCAATTTCAAACACGAGTGGAATAGTGAAATAAAATCCTTAAAATATTGCAGTTGGATTTTACAAATCTGGATTTTCATTCCTTGTATTTATAAAAAACATAACAAAGTACAAACATATAAAAAAACTCAATTTTGCGAAAGAAACAATGTCTAGAGTACACAGCTGCCTTAAGTGGCATATTTTCTAATTTCCTGCAGACGTGAAAGATGAAGGTCGGCCGCCATCAATAATATTTTGGGACATTGATAGGTTTTGATAACACTTTTCAATCACAACACTAAAAAATTCTCTGGAGCCCCCCGTTAAAAAATATGACCACCCCCTAAAAATCGCTCCAAAATCACCTAAAATACGTTTTAAAAAGCAGTTTTTCATAGCATTTCAAGGAAATATTGTAAGAAACTCCATAATTCAACAGGTCCCAAACAAATTGGCATTAAAAATACATATATTGGTGAATCTCCTCACAAATTTGCAGAAGCCAGCAATTTCATTAAGGTGGATTTTTCATAAACTCAATATAGCCATATTTTCAAAATGTCGGAAATGAGAAAAAATGCAAATTTTACCTAATTTCTAACTTAATTATTGCCTTTATTCAGGCTGAGTTTGATATGACCTTTTTAGATAAACGTTTCCCATCCTTTGACTATAGGAAAATGCTTTTTCTATTGTGGGATCTTTTTCCAATTTGTTATGAGGGGTCTTTAAAATATTGCATTTTGCATTAGTTCGTAAATCAACAAAATCAAAATGAGCATATTAATATTTTCTAATACTATGTACAATTTGTATTAATCAGAAAGAAAATATTATATAACATCAGTATGTAGATTATTAATAACAACTGAGTGCAAGTTTTTACCTAGAAGTGAATTTTAATGTCCAAATATCCCATTTTTGGCTGTATTTGGTCAATAATTTACATTCATATATGCCTACATACATGGCGCTACCTAACGGCGCGCTTGATTGTTTGAGACTAAACAACGGCGATATGGCCCAGCGTTTAGGACCGGCTGGTCTGCGTAGGGATTTCAGGTGGAGAAATAATGGTATATGATGAAGAAATAGTATAGTATCACAAAATGTTCTGGTATAAGCGTGGTTTTCATGAATGAATCCCTAAATTAAATTTGATGATGCGTGAGAATTTGTTAGATTACATCCACTTGGTCCCATTACCATTTGGTACAATAACCATTTGGTCCTATTTACCATTTAGACCAAAACCCAATAGTCTAGGGACCGTTCACAAACACTTGTGGGGGGTGGGACTGATGCAAATCGCGAAAAATTTTCGGGGCCACCCCTTTACAGACCTCAAGGCCCCTCCCCTTTTTGACATGAAAATTATGGGTCAACCCCATAGAAACCTATTTCGTTTTAAAGTTTGGAGTGACAGATACCTCATACTGGCCCATGTCCCATGCCTGTGGCACCCCCGGTGATGCATGGTGAGCCTATACCGGTTATATTATTTATATACCTTTGTAAAGACCGGAAAAGAAGAACAAATAGCGCGGCAAAATGTCACTTTCAATACATGCAGGCCGCTTCTTCTAAATTTTTGGGTACACTATATTGATGAATGTAGTATGTTTATACACGTGCCCGTCTCTTTTACATATATTTACAGCCCGTAACCAGTAGCCCGTAGGCGATTTTTTTTGATGAATTGGCAAATACACGACATAGTATTAGATTATTACTGGTTATTAGACCATACGGTTAATAGACCAAACGGTTATTAAATCAAAGGTAATTAGGCCAGATTGTTAATAATACTAGAATTTACGCGGTTCATAAGGTGGCCCCACCCAAAGGTGTGGAAACAACAAATAATATGCAATATGTTAATAAGCTCATTAATATCAATAAAATATATGCAAATAACATGACACAAAACTATCCAGCACATCAGGCCACCATATACTACATGTATCACAAGACCAAGTTAGAAGATGATCGGTTGTTGCGTTTAAGCTGTAGAGTGGATTGATGAAAATGTAAGCAAAATATGCAAATCAGCTCATCAATATTCATTGATATACAAATAACATGACACACACTATACAGCACACCATGCCACCATATCCAATCACCAAATCAAGTTTGAAGTTGATCGGTTATTGCGTTTAAGCTGCAGAGTGAATTAATGAAAATGTAGCTGCAAAATGTAGGCAAAATATGCAAATAAACTCATTAATATTCATAAATATGCCAATAACATGACAGAAAACTATACAGCACATCAAGCTACCATGACCAATCACCAAACCAAGTTTGAAGTTGATAGGTTATTACGTTTAAGCTGCACAGTGGATTAATGAATTTGCTTCCGCCGGACAGCCAAACAAAGAAACAAACAACCAGTCAACCATTTGGATGATAACATAAGTCCCACATATAAGAGGAGACCAAAAATATTAGACCAAATGGTTATTAGTCTATATGGTCAGTAGACATACTAGTTAATGGACCAAACAATATTATACTAAATGGACATTAGACTATATGATTATTAGACGTGGTAATTATAGCCTTTCTGGTACTAGACCTTTTGTATATATATATATACAGACTTGATATTTAGTATGGAATATTTTTTTGCAAAATTCCAAGACTGGTCTGGAAGGGGTCTGCATAAACCGCACGGGCTAAATATTAATCGGGGTGTATCGGGAGATGGTGTAACGTAATTTTTTGACAGAAAATGTGCTTTCCAAATTCCATTAGTTTACATTATGACGCTCATAATGTAGTGAATTATCCTAAAATTGCGGTTTTAAGGAGACTGAATTGGATTTTGTGGGGTAAAATTTCTGAATGTGAGCAACATCATTCTGTTATTATCAAATTTATTGAGGTTTAAGGTGATGTTTACTGAACCTTAATACCAATAAGTGTTCATCAGAACTAAAATGCACTTGTAATTTACCAGTTTTGAAAGTGGGAGGAGCTTTAAAAATATGGCTCTCAAAAGTGGTACGCACTCAGTTTGAATGGCCCCTTACAATCTTACTGTGCACAAACAAGCAGCGTGAGTTCATTGGACAACCAGAAATCCGCGCAGTTGTTTTTGTACCATAAGTTTATAACATTTGACCCACGGGGAGTCATTTAAACTTTCTGAGTACGTACCACTTTTAAGAGCCATATTTTAATCTCCTCCCATGTTCAAAAATGTGCAAGTGTATTTCAAATGTGATAAATGCCAATTGCTGACGAAGTTTAGGAAGTATCACCTCAAACCCCTATACATTTGATTTTGATAATAACAGAACAATTTTGCATAAAGTCCTAAATTCCAGCCCAGTCCTCGAATTTTGCGAGAAAATATTCCATACTAAAGGTCAAGTCTGTAGATAAAATGGGTATTAGACCAAATGGTATTAGACCAAATGGCAATAGATCTGACACCTGATAAAGTCCCCGAATGCGTGAGTCTCACGCTCAATGAGATATTATAAACGTACATCATTACATGTACATATTCACATCCAATTTTAGACAATGCTTGAAGTACCTGTACATGTTATTTGATAGATAACTCATATTATCAAATTCGCCTTTGAAAAGAAATGAAAATTCCATTGCATTGGTAGTAGATATTATATGAAGTATGGCGTGGTGTTTGTTTTGTTTTGTTATAAATGTGTTGTTGTTTTTTGCCTGATCTAACAGTTAACTAAATATTAGTCAATTTTATTTTAAATATGATTTATTACCTAAACAGTGTAATGTTGGTTGCAAATTCCACTTTCGAAAATATGTTTAAAGACACAAATTCCTTGGAAAAAACAAATTCCATTAAAAAAACACATTCTGTTATTAGAAACATATTTCTAAAATCAGCAATCAAAATAAATATCATATCAATCTAGGAAACCCAAGTTTCATATCATTAGTTAGCAGGGAGATTCATATGCAAATTCCATGAAAATTAACAAATTCCACTATAATAAAAGAGCAAAATCCACATGAAAATAGTTATCAAACTTAAATCAGTAATAACCTTGGTTGAGAATTGAAGCCGTATTGTGAATGTAAAATAATTAGTATGTTTATACATGGAAAACGTTAATTGAGTCTACAAAAAAAGCAAAAAACGGAAAATCCGCCAAAATCAACAAACTCCCTGCAGTATAGGAAAAAAAGTCCCACGCTAATTTAAACATATTTCAGAAGTACAACATGTTGGTTATATTATCCAAAAGATTTGATCCAATGTTGGCCTGAATATAGCAGAAAATGTGATTTGAAAATGCTCTTTTTTCGCTACTTTCAAAATTATGAAAAATCCTGTTTTTGCCCAAATTCCACGATGATATTACGTAATTATATCAAAAGAAATAATTTTTTCTGAATAGGTCATCTTATAAAGCATAGTTCAATTCCAATATGTTCAACTTTCTGTCAGACCCAGGTTATTTTAAAGGACATTTTCATGATGTCAAATGTTGTTCATTTTTAAGCTGTATCAATTCTGAGGCAGGTCAAAAGAGGGCCAATTTTAGGGGGGTCATGGAATTTCCCCCAGGGTGGTCACCTGATTTTTTACTATCATAGTTGTGAACCATCTGACCTAGCTAGACTACATACCAAATATCATTGGATTTGGCTGACCTCCATCTTTCAGCTTTGTGTACAGGCCGCATGGTGCTTAGAAAATACTCCACTTAAGCCTATAATGGGTCAAAAATTAACTGCAAAATAAAAAACCTCGCAAACATTTCCCATTATACAGTAACATCTTCACAATGAAACAACTTGAAATGATCGAATAGTACGGTACAAATGTGATGTGATCAAACTAAATGAGTTGTTTGATGCTAATATGAAATGAAAACTGGATTTTGATTTTGCCCGATAAATGACACCTTTTGCTTGATTACATCACATATATGCCAGCTAGCTATTCCATCTACTCACCTGATTTTCCAAATCTTGTTCACCCTTATCTCTCTCCTCCTCTGCTGTTTTGTTCAAATGCTCCAAGAAATCCTCAATGAGATCCAATGAAAGCAGACTCTGACTAAACACCAAGCTGTAAGGTCAAAAGGTCAGAGGTCATAAGTCAAACTCTTTCTTCTTCTTTCTATATGTACTTTATCTCAATGTATAGGGTATTATCACACAGGCTCATGTGGAGTTTACTGGGGACAATTCTGGAACCTAGCACTGATTGCAGATACCAAACCCGGGATGGCTCCCTTCTCTTTTTGAATAGTTGACACCTAATGTGCATAGGGTTGACTCTTCTGTACAGCTTTATGTGACTTCTGAAACATGAGACGCTGCACATACACTTTGCAGAGCTGCAAATCTTCCAAAACGATTTTCAGTATTTTCCATACATTTCACACTTTCATATACTAGAGTTTTAACTGTATTCTTCAAATTTCACCAGTGTTTGTTATATTAGTACCAAGTAATGGCAAATAGTTGACAGCTCTGTCTTCGGTGTAGTTTGATAGGATGCATTTTCACACTAAGTAGATCTTGACCATTTTAAACCAATCTTCAATGTTGAGAGAATCTTAATCAATGGAATGTGGTTTAATAACCATAACAGATCAAATGTAGTTTCATTGACATTACTTTGACCCTACCCTCCAAATGCAAGTACTGTATAAGCCGATATTGTTGCGCTGGTGAGCTTCGCTAAAATATTTCGGGGTACATGTCATGATTTCGTAATTGTTGGTTTATTAGTAGTAAAGCTTCATTATTAAGCACATTCGCAGAATGGACCTTGGTCCAACTGCAATATGCACAAAAATAAACTACCGCAAAATTAGGGCTAATACAATAGCTTCATATTACACCTAGGTATAGTAATCCCACTTACATCTTTTCTCCAATAGTTTCACAGTATTTGAGGATCTCAAACAATAGCGTGAGTTTACCGCTCAGATTGAAGTCATAAGCATCTTCCTCTGGATTGAAGTGCTCTTCATACCATTCTTGCTTCTTTAAGGTGGGTGTAGGTGTACGTAATACGACCACCAGCAACATTGTCTGAAAGGAGTAATTACAAGACTTGAATATCACTACCATGATTCCTTTAATTGCTTTTACATTACTTTTAATTCAGACAGACAAATAGGATTACTTAGTTAAAATCACCCTCCTACCATGCAGCATTTGGCCAAGCTTGTGTACTAACTTTATGTATAATAAACACTGTTACTCTTAAATTTGCAAGGTTTGCATTCTTGCTCTTTCCTCCCACAATTTCTTACATAGTCGCACAGCTTGCATATTACCAGTGCGGGAAATGAACTCACAAATGGTTTGTCATACAGTGATACATATCCTTCATGTAAATATTTCATGTAAGCTAATCCTAACCATAACCCTAATCTTGTGTATAATTACATGAAGGAATAATCTATAAGTTGCTGACTGTCTTTTTAGTTCACTGTACTGGATGCATTCCAAGTGACTTTGTCTACTGACAACTAGGTCTGAAAAACATCGAATCCAGCAAACTCATTTCAGAGAAATTTCAGGATTTGAAATGAAATTTTGCTTCCCATGTGAGAAATGTGTACATAAAAATTGATAGGAAATGTTGCTACTTTGGAGTGAAAATAACATTTTCAAAGGATGTCTCCGCAATCACAATTATGTTTATATGTTAGAAAATTAATTATCAAGAACCAATTACATGGTTTTATTTAAAACCAACTCATATTGACCATAAAAACGAATAAACACAGCCAGCTCTCAACACGCAATATTCAAAAATCCTGCGCCAAAATGGTCTAGTGCAATGACGTCATGGTTACTTGTGCTCAATTGTTGTCAGCCTTCACTGTATTACTAGGACGTCATTGCACTCGACAATTTCGGCGCCTGGGAATTTTAAATATTGCATGTTGAGAGATGGCTGTATTAATTTGTTTTATGGTCAATATGAGTTGGTTTAAAATAAAACCATGTGACTCGTGCTTGATAATGAATTTTCTAACATAATTCATAATGTTGTTGAGACATCCATTACGTTCTGATGATAAGTACTATACATACCTCCTTCAGGGTCTAGTGTTCTACTCCTAGTTTTCCATGAGGTAATAACCTCAAGACTACTATCAGATTTGATGCCATCTTTATTGTTATCTTCTCCATCCTCTTCATCCGAGGATCCTTTGTCACCATTCTGAGCTGGAGCTGGAGCAGCAGCTGCAGTTCTCCTAATACAAGAGAAATCAACAATGATACAATGTCAAGTATTTGTCTGTCTGTTTTTCTTTGTCTTTCTCTTCCCCTCTCTCTCATTCTCTTTCAAACACACAGATATAAAATAAAAATCAACCCTGACAACAATAATTAACAACAATTATAGGTTAATGAACGCGTATTACTTGTTGGGAGAGAAATTAGACAAAATAATGCATGTACGCTGATGTTGATGCACGAGCAACAAGTAATACACGTTCATTAACCTATTTCATACACGAGAAGAAAAATAATACATGAAAATTGTCACTTAAATGTTGGAAAATACAAGCAAATATAAATGCATCAACCCGCTATGTTTGTTTCATAGCACTGCGTGTTGTACGCGCCCGTGCATTAGACACAATCAATGCATGGTTTACCCTTTTCTAATGCTTGCTCTGATTGGTTCGCGCTATCTAAGAATGTATGAAACAAACATAGCGGTGTCCATACCAGTTCTGTAGCACACTGAAATGCATATCTATTACATGAAGTATCATTAACTTATTTTTCCGTCTGATTAATAAAAGATTTCCATGTTAGTGACAGGACATTTATGTAGCAGAAACACGCTCATCTGTCAGGAAGCAGTAATTTTCTTCTTATTAAATTAATGTTTAGCAAAAGTATCCATTTTGACAGTAGTGTAAATGTGTGCTTCTTATACTAACCTTGATGATCTAGTTGCTCTTGTGCTGTTTCTTGGTGCGGTTTTGACAGGAGCGACTTCTTCCACGCCACTGTTACTAGACTGGTCATCAATGAAATCATCTATGCTTCCTGCATCACTGTCTTCTTCTGATGTCACAAAAGTATCCATGTCATTAAATGCCTGAAACAAAACAATGTCATATTGTAGTATTTTCTCTTTTTGCTTCAGTTATTACATTGTCACACTTTCATAAATTGGGTGGTTCGGGAAAAGTTTTTGATATGGCGAACATAGCTCGCAAATAGTAGACATGAGATGCTGAGGATGATGATTTGAACAGCAGCAGATACAAAATCGTTTTTCTGAACATAAGTAAATAAGTAATTTTTTGAGGGGAAACACATTGTGTGCAGAGAGTCATACCTGTACATGTATCTCGCAGCCAGTTTCGAAAAAGAGTAGGGTGTTAACCCCTGACTGATCCCAACCTGTCCCGGTGTTCAAATGGACCCCAATGGAAATAAGCTTCAATAGAGGCTTTCCAGGGTTGTCAAAACTCGAACAAATCAAACAAACATTTTTTGGACCCGATGGTTGTGGATTACTGTGGAGACCTGTGGTATAATACTCACTTTGTTTTCTTCTCTGATGGTGTTCAGCTTCAGCACCTGCGGATGTGTCCAGATTCTCATCAGACTTTGGTAGTCAGCGAACACACTAGTACTACGCTGCTGGACCATGGGACCATTCTCGTCTTTTTTCATTCCTGAATACTGGCCTAGATACAGCTCATAGAGTTTGACCTGCTTCGGGGAGAGTCGGACGGAAAGGACATATTCGTGTTTTGGAGGGAGAAATTTGGTGATGACACTATAGTCTTTTCTCTGTGGAATTAACAAAAATACTATGTAAGTAATCAATTTTTAACATGTTTTCTTTTGCAAGATGGTAAGGTAAATTAAATTCTACAAACCTTTTCTGGCAATGTTTTTGTGTGATTTTTTCACCTGAATTAATTTTTTATTGAGTTAACAAATTTGTGCATTTTAAATTGTGCAAATTTAAACCTCTCAAGAAATTCACAAAAAAACATATTGAATTGCTTGAAAAATTTAGCTGCTTCAAAGACCTGGAAAAAAAAAAGTTGCCCTTTTCTGGCTGATCCAAAAATCTGAAAAAAAATAGTCACATTGGGTTTTTTTCCTTTCATATTTGAATTTCTATATATTTGGTATAAAATTTGATATATTCAAATAACAAGCCGACAAACCTTATATTACCTTATATTATAAACCATTGTTTCTCATTTCATTTTGTGGCAAACTTGCATTTTTTAATATTATATGTGGCAATATATTTTCAACAACAAATAAATGAAAGAAAGAAACAAAATTAATTGAACGACCCCGACTTTGGAGCATCAAGGGCAATACAAACATATGTTTTTGCCTAATAGTTACCTGTACACATCCAGCTAACAAGTCATGAAGGATGTGAGCCCTGTGTTTCATGATCCTGACATCTCTAGAGGTGGAATCTGAACACTGTCCATTCGTTATAGGGTTGACAAACCTGTTCTTGTATTCCTTCGCTGAACCTAGCAGGTTGGGTTTCACAAAGTCAACCATGCAATGATCTGAAATCAAGTCAACACACAATATTATGGGATTGGTTTGTTTGTTTGTTACTGATAATAAAATGCTGAAAAAATAAATTAACCTTTCACTACAATACACAGAACTTGGAACAAAATTTTCATTGGAAACTGCAAACGCACAACCAAAATACACACAACAATTCACCATCAAAGTAATTACGTAATTCTCTTGGTTACCGGATCACGCTATTTTGGTATGTCTTCAAGTGCCATATACTTTGTGTGGTGATTGTTTTGATCGTGGTTCAAGAGCGTGATCCTGTTGACATAGTAACATTACATAACTTCGCTGGCGTATATGCTATTTGAATTCACAGCCATTTGTTGGATGGGTAACATAAGGCTTTCTTGTGCAACAACAGTATCATATACAGTTGTGTAAGTTCATACGTGCAGGTAGAAGTATTTGGGAAAATAACCTGGTGAGTGCAGTTGAAAGTTTTAATTTTTTACTTCTTAACAGTATCATATTGTATCTGAATATTGACCGTAAAAACACTACACTATATCAGCACTTTAATCAATTCTGTGAAACTCTGGGATTAATCAATTGAATTACCCACAAAATCTGAGTTTTGGACAAGTTTGTTAGAAGTAACATTTGCGGACTTGAAATTTTTGTGATTTGGATTTAACTCCAGAGAATGGTCTACTTACATTCACCGAGGTTATTTTGGAGTGGTGTTCCAGTCAAGCATACCCTCCTCCTTGTCCTCACCGCATTCAGTGCTTTAGCTATGGCAGTTTGACCATTCTTTAACATATGGCCTTCATCGCACACAACTACGCCTGGACCTGAAACAAATAATACAACATAACATTCGGTAGATCCGGGACAAAACTCTGCTTGAACACAAATTCCCTTTGCACTTGCTGCATGTCCTGTATCACATGAAAAGAACTGAATCATACCAGGGGACATACAATGCAGTTTTATTACTGAAAATAAGACCCCATTTCTCTATACTGTAAAAGTGGGTTGTCACGCTCCATTCATTTTCATGCTTTTCGCATTCCAAGCATCTATCATGAAAATAACACGTTAAAATATTCTTTTTGTGTATAGGTTCAAAATCTCAGCAGGACCAAAACAACAAATCATAACCGTTCTCCGCATGGCTCATCTGGAAAGTTAGAATTGCTAAGTTAAAACAAGGAAATATTTCAAAGTTGGAAAAGCACAAAAAAATGAATTGCATGAAAATGTCCACTTTTACAGCACACAGTATCCATGTCAAATCGGCAAACATATGCGAAGTAATTCTGAGAATGGGCGTAGACGTTTAACTTATCAATGACTTATTCTTTTTTATTTTTGCAGTTAACTAGTGATAACATCTGTAGGTACCAACTGTGTACATCACAAATCACTTGCAATGGAAACCACCTGCTTTTCCAAAGAGTCTTTAGTCCAAAAAGTGTTTAAGCTATTAGATCATTTTAGGTTATGATTAGGGTTAAGGCTAGGGTTAGGATTAATGTGAGGATAGAGTTTGGGTAAGTGTCAGGATTAGAGTTGTGGGGTTATAGAATCGCATTAGGTTTAGGGTACTAATTAAGGTTTACAACAACCCTTATTGGATTTTCGGATTAACAACCCCGTCACCCTTGCAATAGTTTGATATTTTATCACACCCATTTTTTTCATACATTTTCTTTGTTATCTTTAAATGGAGTTTTCTACAACCTGTATTTTAAATGTGATGGATCACATGTCAAACACTACATCACACCACCACTCAACCTGTCCCTTGTGACTCAATATAGGAAAACTTTACTAGTTTCTTTACCAGTGGTGTGATTTACCACTCACCTGGATGGACAAGCGTCTCATGGAAGATCCTCTTTAATCTCTTCTTCTTCAGCTTAGGATTCTGCGCTAAGATACGATACATAGAGTAGCCTATGACTAATACACCGCCCTCTTCATGCCATTGTTCCAGCATATCAGCTCTTGCTTCGTTGTTCCTAACTGATGTAATTTCATACACCTATAGAATAGAAACACAGCAGACACTTTGAGCCCAAATGCACTCATTCCTGACGGCACGATTCAACACCACTATTTCAAAATTTTACTTCAAGTTGTGATGTTTTTGAGGTTTTTATATTAATGTGCAAACATATTGAGGTTAAAGAACTAAAGGTTAAAGTCGTGTCTTGACTGCATGTTTTAAGATCTGTGTGAAGGTTACTTCTTTTTAGTCTTCAGAGCTTTTATACCATGAAATAGATTTGTATTCCATACCAATATTGGTGCTGTCAATCCTTTCTTCACCAGTATAGTGCTTTTGACCAAGTGCAGTCAGCTCTTTCGCACATGTACAAAATGATGCTATAATCTTTAAACATGCATATGGTTGCAATTAGATTTATTTTTAATGGCTCATTTTAAAATTATAAAAAGATTTGTATTGCTGTACTTACATCAATGCTGTCATCATGTGATAGCCATTTGTTGAATTCCTCTACCCAATTAAGCACTGTGTTGAGTGGTGCAACTACTAGTGCTCTCTTGATGTTAAGCTCCTCATAACTCATTATTGTGTGAAGATATGTGATGATCTGTGAATTGCAATCAAATTTACACATTTAATATCACAGGTGACACAATTTTAAAAACAAGTAGATTATAATATATCATCTACCATGATGTTGCAAAGTCAAAGCTAACAATGTGTATGACACAAAGTTTCATTCATAAATTTCCACTGGCAACAGCAGATCGCCTCAGCAGCTAATCAGAGACAAGTTTATTTCAACGCAGTAAATACGTGATGTACGCTTAAATTACGCTCTCGTCAAAGGTTTCCTGCAAAATATTTTAGTAAGTTACGCCGTGTATAAAATGTGTCCCTGGCAGAAAAATTAATATATTTGCAAAATGACCTCAAGTGACCTCTAGATGACCTTATTAACACCACACGCCAAGGTACCCAAGGGTCATTGTGTCCAAGTCCCATTGAAATTCATTAAAGCCCAGGGTTAACAAGTTTAGCACACACACACGTCGAGTACCCCTCCCACACTTACAGCAAACGGAACCAATTTCATAATCCCCATTCATTTCTCAGTGGTGACAATAAAATTAATCCTTATAATTTTGTTGTCACTTTGTGCTCACCTGTAATGTCTTGCCAAGACCCATACAATGAGCCAAGATAGCACCACCCCCCTGGTTCATCTTTCTTCGCCATACTTTCAAAAGTGGAATCCCACAAGAACTGTACACCTTCTACCTGATGTGGCTTAAGGTACTTCACTATCTCCTCATCAACCTCTACCAGTTTATCTTTTTTGTTTTTACCATATTCCAGCACCAGTTCTTTTAGCTTGATGGCCTTTTCTGGCTCATAATCATCACCAAACAGCTGCAATGAAAAACAACATCATTGTGATTTGTAACATAACACACAACGCATTTGAATCAATGTACTAGCCCTTCAAATTATGCCTGCTTTTATCATGTTCTAATACTAAGGTGTCTTTTAAAAAACAAATATGAGCCACTTTGAAATTTGACCCATGTTCAAGCTTTGATGATCTTTTCCTGCCAATAACCTACTCTTGTTCAATTGTTACTGCACAGTTTTGCATATCCTATGATGTGAACATCTCTGGCAGTTCTCTGCCCCCAAAAGGATAATTGCCACCTTACATACAGACAGCTAAAGAATTGTACCAGTTAATTTCACCCCTGTATATCCTAAACAAAGACATATGTCAAAATTAAGCAGCCAAATATACCTGTACTCTTAAGGGATCTAAAATGAGCGTTTATTGCGTTTCGACAGTATTTGTTGTGGGACATGAGAGCACCTCAGACCTATCGAATTGCATTCTGAATACGAAGCATGTCTTTCTGATATCAAATAATTTTCATTTTTGAAAATCACAATATAATACAAATTTTATGACAAATTATAAAAATTTGATATTTTTCAAATTTTTGATATATAACAGTACTGAAGTAAATTATATAAATCTAATGATATATTCTTAAAGTGTATGTAGCAGGGAGGAAAAGCCGGACGGTCAATTGAAAATTTTGACCTTTCATATTGAAGATATGGATTTTTTCCCAAAAAGACCTAATTTTTTTTGGTGTTTTGGGAAAAAAAATCCATATCTTCAATACTGAAAGGTCACAATTTTCAATTGATCGTCGGCTTTTCATCCCACCTACATACACTTTAAGTATAAATCATCAGATTTGTAAAGTTTACTTCAAGTACTGTTAAATATCAAAAATATCAATTTTTAATGAGTTGCCATAAAATGTGTATTAAATTGCAATTTTCAAAAAATCAAAATTATTTGATATCAGAATGACATTCTTCGTATTCAGAATGCAATTCGATATGTCTGATGTGCTCTAATGTCCCACAATAAATACTGTCCAAACGCTCATACCCCAGCCCTTAAGGGATCCAAAATGAGCGTTTATTGCGTTTCGACAGTATTTTTTGTGGAACATGAGAGCACCTCAGACCTATCGAATTGCATTCTGAATACGAAGCATGTCTTTCTGATATCAAATAATTTTCATTTTTTGAAAATCACAATATAATACAAATTTTATGACAAATCATAAAATTTGATATTTTTCACATTTTTGATATATAACAGTCCTCGGTAAATTATATAAATCTAATGATATATTCTTAAAGTGTATGTAGCAGGGAGGAAAAGCCGACGGTCAATTGAAAATTTTGACCTTTCATATTGAAGATATGGATTTTTCCCAAAAGACCTTATTTTTGTTTGGTGTTTTGGGAAAAAAAATCCATATCTTCAATACGAAAGGTCAAAATTTTGAATTGATCGTCGGCTTTTTATCCCACCTACATACACTTTAAGTATAAATCATCAGATTTATAAAGTTTACTTCAAGTACTGTTAAATATCAAAAATATCAATTTTAATGATTTGCCATAAAATGTGTATTAAATTGCGAATTTCAAAAATCAAAATTATTTGATATCAGAAGGACATTCTTCGATTCAGAATGCAATTCGATATGTCTGATGTGCTCTAATGTCCCAAAATAAATACTGTCCAAACGTTCATACCCCACCCCTTAGCTCCCGAGTTAATACCTCATATGTTGAAATCGGTTGAGAATTATAAGACGCTGAGATTAATGGCATTGTGTATTAAAAACAAGTACATTCAATGCACAATGTAAATTGCATTACTGAAAATTTATCTGGTGTTGTATCAGTTTAGGTGCAGCGCCTTGATTTTCCAATATTTTTCACAAGTGGATCAACTTACTGCATGCGACGACCTGGTATGACCTGCATTAATTTTGTGGAATGGCAGACAAAGTGGTTTAAATCAATGCACTGCGAATGAAGTATATTAGGTCCTTACCTCTTTCCTCCTTTTTTTGATTCTATCCCTCCTCTCCTTTTCTGCCACCTCTGCTTCAAGTGTTGTTTTCAGCAGTTTGCTCTTCTTCAGCACCCTACGGATTTCTTTACGATGCTTACCTGGAGTATCTTGGTCATCACCAGACTGCAAATAGTTATAACATAACAAGCATTGTAATTGTCAAAATCTCAGATATAGTCGCAACAATGAAGTCACACTAATTAGTAATAACTGCCGGGAAGGGTTTTTGTCCATTTTACGCAGAAATAACAGGATAAAGTAAAAGAAACCCCACTGTTTAACATGGAGTTTTATGGGATTTAATGTGTGCATTTTGACTTTATTTTGAAATTGCTCTGTTAACCTACTAACACAACAAATTTGGCCAATTTCATTTAGGTGTAAGGCAGGACTTGTTTAAACATTACAAATCTGCCAAAGAATCAGGTTTTAATTTTTTTGATTAATTTCAAATTTTAAGATTGTACATTATGGCTTTAATCAAGGATTCTCGAGTACTAATATACTATAGTATAAGCCACTCGTTTGCGCAAATGAAGTCAGTCATTCAGCCTATGCGCCTTCATGCATGTGATGGCATAGCTGTGTAGGAGTGTATCACCTGTGGAAGAGATGATGCATGTTTACGTCATCGTTTAAAAAAAATTAAATGGCGAAAAACAGCGATTATTTGGTCGAATCTTTCCATTACTATCATATCGTGAAAAACCAAATAGCTGAGGAGTTAGCTCAATATGCTAGGAAAATATTCTCTTCGATGACCCCATGACGAGACTGGCTAAATAAGCTGCATTTTTGCTGGAAAGGGTCCGAAAAATTTAGGGTACCAAACTACCCAAAACTGTCAATCAACATACCGATGGTACCAAACTCCCTAGTAACCGTCACCCAATCTGCCGATGTGTCAGTCAAACTGCCGTGAAGTGACTTCAATTTTTATACAGGGATTGAATACGAGTGTCACGGCCCTGCTTTAATTAAATTATCTTGAATATGGTATTAAAAGATGATGCCCATTTTGAAAAGAAATGTTGTCTGCTTAGTGTCAGAAGTGAGTAAGTGAAATAGCTGCCATGTGTTCTGTTAGACGAGTACAATATACTTTGTGTGTAAATGTTCACATGGCAGCTTTTGCATGTACTACTTCTGTGAGTAGTTAGCGCCAGAAGTGGATAGGTGAAATAGTTGATATGTGTAAATGAGTACAATATACTGTGAAAATTGCCAAATGTTCACAGGGCAGCCATTTGCACTTACCCACTTCTATGACTGCTTTTTGCCAGAAGTGGGTAAAGAGAATTAGCTGCCACGTGTTAGATGGGTATAATATACAGTGTGTAAATTACCAAATGTTCACAGGGCAGCTATTTGCACTTGCCCAGTTCTAAACCTAAGCAGTCGCAACTTATTATGACATGAATAATATGAAATGAACTCTTCAGTTCAGTACTACTTACACCAGATCCAGAGGCTTCTTGAACAGAGTCACCAGACTTCTTTGCATCCTCATCTGATCCCGAACCCGATCCCGTTCCGGAATTAGCAGCCTCCTTGATTCTCCGCCTCTTTCTTTTCTTCTTATAACTCCTATCAGCTTCCTCCTCTGTGGATTCATCTTTCTTTCCCTTGCGCTTACGTCCTTTCTTCTTTGGTTGCACATCGGAGGAGTCCGAGCTGCTTTCTGCAGATGTCATAAGATCATCACTATCAACCACCTTCTTTTTCTTCTTTTTTGCTGGTTTCCTCTTCTTTTTCTTCTTGCCATCCTCTTCATCATCTTCTGATTCAGATATCCCAACTTGAAGCAGATGATGTTTTTTCTTTTTCTTGGATTTCTTTTTACCTTTCTTACCTTTGGGTTCCTCATCCTCTTCCTCCTCATCATCACCATCTTTTTTATCTTCATCACTATCTTCCGATCCCGATTTCTTTTTCCTCTTCCTGTCATTCTTTTTTTTAGGCTGACCTTTCTTCTTTTTCGCATCTTCATCATCACTATCTTTTTTATCTTCATCACCATCTTCTGATCCCGACTTGTTTTTCCTCTTCTTACTCTTCTTTTTGTTTCGCTTATCTCTCTTCTTTTTCGCATCTTCAAGATCAGAGTCTGAAGTTTCAGATTCCTTGTTTCCTTCCTCCTCTTCCTCAGCCTCTTCCATCAGTAACCTTTCAGCAATCTTATCCTCTGCATCGCTCCCAAGATCCTGTTTGTTCTCCAAGGTACCTTTCTTTGCATCTTGCATCGCCTTCTTAATTTTTTTCCTATCTTCCTCCGCACTTGATGCTCCCGAATCGCTCTCGTCCTGCTCGTTCTCCTCTTCATCAGATTCTGAACTTAATGAAATGTCTCCATCTTTTGATTTCTTTGATTTTTGTTTAGTTCTCTTTTTCTTTTTCTTATCACTAGAATCATCGTCATCATCAGAGGAATTTTCCTCTTCATTACTAGAGTCTTTTCCAGGACCTTTTTTCTTTTTTTTCTTTTTTGGGAATTGTATTTCTGGATCAGAGTCAGTTCCATGTGATTTGCTCTTTGATTTCTTCTTCTTTTTACGACGCGAATTATCATCAGAATCATCATCATCTGATGATGATTCCTCCTTGCCCTTCTTTGCTGACAGTTTTCCACCAGCTTTTCCTTTCTTTGAGGCTCTTCTCCGTTTTCGCTCTTTCACTCCTGAATCTTCCTCCCAATCTGAATCTTCCACTGATGACTCCGCTACACTGCTTTCATCACTCTCATCAGAGCTCGACACAGCTTTCTCTTTTTGTTGAGCTTTGAATAGACTTCTCCTTCCCTTTCTGCCAGACTTGTTCCCTTTTACAGAACCACTAGATGTTCCTGGTACATCGTCCTCACTTGGTGAAGACGAGGCTGCCTTGTCACCCTTGCCACGCTTCTCCTTGGCTGTTTTCTTGACCTGTTTAGAAGACTTTTTCTTGTCATCATCAGCAGATTCAGAACTACCATCATCCGATTCTTCATCATCATCATTCTTTGATTTGGCTTTTTCTGCCTCCTTTCCCTTTTTAGCATGCTTGGTGGAATGTTTATTTTTTTCTTTCTCTGTGGAGGATTTCTCCTCATCATCGTCTTCATCGTCATCATGAATTTTATTTCTGATTTGGTTTTCAAGATGCTCACTTAGCTGTTTTAAACTTTTGAAAATTTCTAGAGTTTTCTTAAGTCCTTTGGGACTCTTGTTTTTTACAAAGTTCTCAAGTTTCGACTTAGTAGAAGATTTATCTTCCATAAGCTGCATCATTTTCATCAGTTCATCGCCTTCATCTTCTTTGTCTTTCTTATTTTTGCCAGTCTTAACTGGTTTTGGTTTAGATTTTTGGTCTTTGGCTTCTGCTTGCGATTTCAAGTGGAATATGACTTTATCACACTCCTCCTGTAGATCAGCCAGTGAAGCCGGATTGCACACATAACATAGCCATTGTTCCTCCTCGTCGGCCAAGATCTCGCTGATCTCAGCGCGACCAAGGTTAGTTTTGATGCAACTTCGGCAAAAGGCTTTTGGACAAGAGTCACAGCAGATGAGATTTCCTCCTTCTCCACACCATGTACATTGGTCTTCAGATCCTTCATCGTCTATGTCAAAGTTCCCACTGCTTAGATACTTGTGACATTGCTGGAAAAATATGAAAAGGAAAATATCACAAAGGGAATGCTAAATACTTGACACTCAAGTGATGATGCACACTTGTTAATGATGGGGCATAACTTGCATTATGGCCCATTTCACGGTTAGGCGCCACTTTTTGATTTTCAACATATCTGGCCTGGTGTGTAAAAAATAATGGGGTTACAGAATTTACTGTTGGTGATTTTTCATTGTCTCTGTATGGCCTACCTCCATTAGCTTAATCGGCCTTTCTAGTTTTATCTTTCAGGGCACAGGGGTCAGAAGTGGTCAAAAACCACATTTCACTAGCAACCTGGAAACAGACATTTATTTTCCAATGCTGCCACTTTTAACTATGTTGAGCCTACCAGCTGCTTTTGTTGTTTTTATGTAGTGAACAAGTTGCACTATACAGCCATACATGAACAAAGTATTAGTTGTCAGTTAAAACTAGCATGAGAACCATTTAAATTTCTGAATTCGGATGTGACATTTTCCGTTCACATCTATGTACCTTATTCAATGTGGAATAGATCGACTAATACTTTACATGAATGGCAAACTAGTGTGTTTTAGTAAAGTTCAGAGTCTTGTTACTATTTGTTGAACAAATTACACTTGTTGCTCTTAATATGTAGATACAGCGATATTTTGAATTTTTGCCAACAAATTCCGTTCACAATTTTGTCACATCCGATTAATTTTCCAAATAGTATAATTTATTAACAAAATGTGGCAGAATTTTTTCTTTTTGTTTTTTAAAAATCTCCTGCTATGAGCTATCTAATGACACCATTTAATGAAAACTCCTTCATCAACTTAGCTTGCAGATGTCATTTCAAAGTTTCCGTTCACATGTGTCACATCCATGGTACCTGTCACATCCAAAATAGTTTCTTCAAAGAACTAAGACAGGAATGGGACTAGGATGCCAGTTTGAAGTTATTTCTTTACAGGTTTGTGGGGGATCAAAAGGCACAACAAATCTTTAATTCAGTATGCCTTCTTTAATTGTGACAGGAGATTCAAAAAGCTTCAATTTCCGTTCACATGTCACATCCTCAAAATTAGTAGTTTTTTAGGCCAAAATACTTGAACAACATGATATTTGACTTTCTAAAATAGGTTTATTATTTTGTACATGTCATATATGATTATTTCAAAGCTTTGTCTTTGTCTTTAGAGGACAGTTTTGTGTACAATTTACAGAAGCGGATGTGACATTTTCAATTGTGAACGGAACATTTCAGTAAATTATAAACATTTTGCTTGTCAAAAATATAAAGGGTCAGGAAAAACGTTTTAGCATTGCTCAATTCAATAGAATCTCACAAAATATATGTATTAGAAGTGCCCAAAGCTTATATTTTTGACAAGCAAACTGTTTATCATAATGAAACATTCCGTTCACAATTGAAAATGTCACATCCACTTCTATAAATTGTAAACAATGTTTTAAAATGAACACTAACACAGGTTGATATGTTTCAATATATCCCATTTAATTCACTGAGTGTGTGAAAACTCTTTGAATCATTATTTTCTGAAACATACTCTGCTTTACAGTGTGTGGTTTCCGCTCACATTGACATCAGTCACATCCAAAATTGCACAAACATCAGAATCTTGAATTTGACCTGTGTTTTCAAACTGGCTGATATTATTTGTGAACATTACCCATATTATGACCTTCAAAGCTGTGCAATATCAGAGTCATTCATTGATTATTAAAATTGTTGAGTAAACCTTTTCATGTCAATTTCCTTTTTTACCACAAAAATTACATTAAAGTGGCCATAAATTTGTCATTACACAACAAAATTTGCCCAAATTTGGTCAGAAGGGAGCATACTTGTTTATTTCAAATATCTATGATATATGTATTGGACAGTCAAAGTATAAATATACACTACTCAATATTGATCAAATTTGTTAAAAATTACATAACATGAGATAATAAATCATAATTTTCTTCAAGAAGTAGCGAGATTTAAGCTGGGAAATGATATTTTTATGAAAATCTGGTCTTATTTGGAAAAGAAAACCCCTATTAAATTAAATTTAATCCATTTTGAAAATTTCGAGTTTTTTTCACTAAAAGTGGCGCCTAACCGTGAAATGGGCCTTATACAAAATGTACACTCATCAATACTGTATATTCAATCACAATACATAGGTTACAAACACCCATGTATGCACAAACATCGAACATACATGTAAACTCACACACCCCTACATGCTAAAGTGATCAAAGGTGAACACTGGATAAAACCCTTACACAACCGAGACAACTTGCACTAGCTGACCATGGACACACCTGGTCAAACTACTGCGAACTATGGCCCATTACTTTCATCGAGCTGTATATGGAGTTAGGCCTTTGAAATTTCAAGGGTCCGCACCAATTTTCAAGAGTCTGACCCGCACCCTTGCCTTTGAAATTTAAAAACCCAAGTTGAAAAGTTCATGGGAAACTAAAATGAAAGTGTACTCAGGGAGCTGGGCGTATTATGTCATGTATGTGAACCAGATTTTCCAGTGGAACAACAAAACTAGCTTTTTCTGGTCTTTGCTTGACACACGGACCCGTACCGTAAGGAAATTTGCGGGTCCGAGTCTACTTTCACAGGTATTTGACGCAAGGATGCGCCTTATTTCAAACGCTGTATGGGGTACATAGCATCAAATACATTGTACACTATCAGCAAGGATGGACCAATAATGCAGGAGTGTCCTCATTTTTATAGTTAAGAAGCAGGTGTGTCCTTGTTTTGCACCACACAAATGTATGCAAATCCACATGGCTCAGTTGCATGTGAACATGCTTTATTGTTTACACACAAACACCCCACTACAAACACATACAGCGCACACATTTCCAGGATCACCGTTGCAAGTGTGTGAACATGCTTCATTTGAGATTTTTTCATAGCAATTACTCACTCACATGTACACATCTCACACACTTGTATATCGGTCTGTGTGAAGAATCAGCACTTAATTAAAATACATCCCCTATAAGGTATTGCTGATAGCTGGGAATGAAACGGGCTCAAATCCACTGTGAATGCGGGTGCTGAATTTGATAGTTTTTGAGCCCTTTTCACTCCCAGCATGCATCACATTTGCCTATTGATCGCTATCAGCAATATACCTCATGAAAGACATGACCTTAATATCCCATACAAGGAGTGAATTTCAAAAGGGGTTACCCTAATGGGTGACTCCATTTAAAGACGGGAGAATTAAGATCAAATCTTCCATAACTGGAATACCACCCCAAGAGAAAGTATGGTTATAAATGCATTCAGGAAGAAAAGAATGTGAATCTTTCAACATATATACACCAATCCTCCCAATTTTTGTAAAAAGTACAACTTATGCACCATTTACCAGGGATGTAAACAAGTACTGACATAATTTCCTGAAACTGCTTTAACATTTCCTGAAATGTACATTTCCCAATACTCTGTACAGAGAAGATCCGAGCAAAATTTCCTGAAGATTTAGCCTACATCCCCGACTATACAATTATTCAGGGTTTCTTAGTTACCCATCGCATATACACGCGCGACATCACTTTTATGCATAGGACCTTTACGGTTGACAGTACGCTTAATTTGTAACACGAAATCTTGAAAAAATAATAGGGGTGGTTTCCAGACATATATAAAACTTATGTACAACCATATCCACTACAACTATTACAAATATTTATATTTGACTGTCAGACAGACTTACCCGACATAGTAGAACTCCCAGTAGTTTATGCTTGAACACATGCTTTGGGTTGTTGTGGTTCAACTGCTCATGACAAGAGGTACACTTGTAGGTTCCTTCTAGATCTAAATCAACAGACAAAACACAATACCAATTACCATGTAAAGCCAAACTCTCTCGATTGGTTTAAACCTATGGCTGTAGCTACACTACACTATTCGCCAGCGCAGTGTTACATGTAATCCGATTATCACTATGACAACTGGATCACACATTTTGAGTTCTGCACTACGATCGAAATGATCGCAACACAAAGTCCTTGACATGTACTATCAATTCCAAATGGTGCATGATCCAGTTACCATGGAGTTACGTAACCATTCGCTGGCAAATTGAGAGGAACATAAGGCCAAATATTCCTTGCTATAGTTAACCTCAGCAAGGGTGGTGCACACCCAATTGTGCTTTAAGTCCCGGCCTGAAGAAATCATGGTGATACAGGGCTAGACTAAATCTTTCATCATCAACGTTGCTCATGTATTTGTGTTATGCTTGTACTGACGACTGAGAAACTTACCGCTCGAATAGTGTCAGACTCATGAAAATATTCTCGCGCGACTTTGGTTGTGCGCCATAGCGTGAATGCCTATCAGCGCCCATTTACAGCGCCATTGTAACAAGCTCGTGCTCAAGTTTTAAAAATATTTGACCAAAAACAAATGCAGTCAAAAGTCAATTTGGACACAACTGTGCCGTCTCAGATCACCAGAATCTGGTGGGAAAGTCTGACACTTTTTGACACAAGTTTCTCAGTCATCAACTCAAACAGCATGAATGAGGGTGGTAGTCTTGAACAGGGTTCATGGTGGCTTCTCTCTTCCCGACCTCCGCATCGTATGGAACCAGTTGCTCCAGTCCACAGTCAGAAAATTTAATGCCAATCTGAGTATATATTCTTGTAGAGCTTCCACCTAAAGATGCTATTTCCAGTCCAGTTTTGAAGTGCACAATCATATAAGTTTTGTCATGATTCTTGACTCCTGTTGCAACTAAGAGCATATCAACTTGCCAATTTACTAGAGATTTCAAACTCAACAATAATTGGCATGTGCGAAACTGTAGAATGTTCAAGAGTTGGCAATCCTACCTCGAGAGAGGACTTAATAAATAACTCATTTTTAAATAGTTGTTTGGCACCATAATGCACTTAACAGACACCCCAACAAGATCATAATTATAGCATACACTGGGAACCCAATTTGTCCTAGATATGATCAATTGTAACCCATGACGGTTTGGTGCAGAGACAGGGTTAAACATCCTGTTTTTTCTCTTCAAAAATCGACTGCAACGTTCATGTGCAGGTATACGAGGCAGGAAGGAATGTGCATGCTCATGGTTCACCAAATTCTCAGGGGATGATTTAAGAATAATATATTATAAAAGTGTTATCAGAATTGCAAAGTTGCCACTTGAGCTAGTAAATCCACTAAGTTTTACCGAAAAGATGCTATTTTGAAAAGTTTGATGTTTGAAAGAGAAAAAAGTACTAATATGAGAGTGCATTCATCATACTTACCTGATGCAACAGTTTTCTTAGATTTCTTAAATTCTGGTCCACTGAATTCATCATTTTCTTCACTCACTTCCTCAGGTTGTAAAACTAGTGTTCCTAAAAAGAAAACAAAGACGGTATAAAATTAAGGGTCAGACTTTTGTGAGCAAAAAAAATTAAAAAAACAACAACAAAACACAACCGTATATAAATGTTATTTCCGGTTCATCCTACATCTGGACGGTGCTCCTGTAGAAAGGAGGGATTTACGATTATACTACTGTTAATGGTCGTGCCCACTAAACATTCTGCTACCAGCCCCAACTCCAGCCCTAATCTTAACTCAATCTCAACACTAATGCTGGTTTCATACTACGGTACCCTGCCGCTTGCCGCTGAGCGGCGTGGCGCACACGTATTGCAGACAAACGGACACAATCAAGGCTTGTCATTGGTTGAAACGCCCTGCCGCTTGCCACAACGGCAGGAAAGTATGCTGGAGGCTTCACCCATATCCCCACCTTAATCTCTTGGGGTGGCTGCTGACTGCACTGTCAGTGATAATAACCTTAAAGCCAATATCATGGACTTCCCATTTTAGCCATTTGTACTGTATGCTTTGCATTCTCTATTCATAGGCTTTTAAGAAAACGCAATCTCGCTTTTTAGTGTGTTTCTCGCTTTTAAAGGATTAATTTCTACCACAAAAAATTTGAAATGCAGAATTTGACAACAATACAACTGAATAAGCTGTAAGTTTGACCCGATTTTCCAGCCTGAGTTTGCAAATTTAACAATCCATTTTCTGCCACATCCAAGCAATATTACAAGTGATATTCTTTATTTACTACACATGGCCCCTCCAGCATCAGGTCTGCTAATGCAATAGTCAATAGAGGACATTTGCTTTTTCTTTTTTCCGCCAATTTTGGGGCATAAATCTAGCCTTCTCTAACATTTTGCAGTTGCCATTTTTTTGATCTATTCATTGGAATCACTAGTTGACTTACCATCTGGCAATATTTCATTGCCCTTCTCATCCTTTGTGATCTCCACTTTGCTGTCCCCATTGACAAGCTTCACCTTTTCCTGCGTCACTTCTTCCTCTTCCTCGTCGTCAATCACCTCAACATCATCTTCTACCTCTGTCACCTCATTGTCGGCATCTTCGTTAGAGTTTTCATCTGCCTCCTCCTCATCCGGGATATCTATTTCTTCATTATCCGCAGAGTCTGGATTAAGATCAACCTCTGGGAGTTCATCGGACTCTTCTTCCTGTGTTATGTGACGGATCACTTGCGGCTTCCTGTAAACATGACCAAAGATAATGCAATCCCATCATTACTGGTTTTCAAGAATTTTGCTATGTACATGTACAATTGTACATGTAGGATCAAAAGCTCTTGACTGCTGAACAAATTCTCATACATGCAGAGTGAATGAGCGATCAAGGGCGTGAATGAGAGAGAGTGGAAGTGCACAAAAGACAGAGACTAAGAACAGGGTGTTAGGTAGCTACCGTCCATCCGCGGAATTATAAAAATAATGCTTGAATAAGTTCTGTGAACTCAAAACAAGACCAGATTAATAAACCAAGGCTATTATAGCAATAGCTATTTGAACTGAATGAACCTCAAAGGTGCAGTGGTCTGGTTTGTTTCTAGGTCAAATTTCAGACAGGCAGTTTTGGTGAAAATGACGGGCAGTCTGGCACTTGTCAAATCTAGCTAAGACCCCAACTGAGAATGCTCTCATTTGCACATGCGATCTTGAAATTGGTACAAGCATATAAGATTTTACTCAGAATCTCGATTTGACAGCAGCACCCATAAAATTTTTGTCACATTTTGTCATATGCCCAACAGATATGGGGTAGCGTTAACCCCCGATCGGGGGTGAATGACCCCCTAAATTTAAAAAATATTAATTTTTCACCCTCCATATATTGGGAATGTGCAAGCTCGGGGGTGAACTCTGACCCTCTACTTTTGGACCTTACTCCTACCCCTGACTACACTGCAAAATATTTTTCACCCCAAGATTTAATTTTCACCCCATGTATTTGGATTTTTTGCAAGCTCGGGAGTGAAAAACACGGGAAAACAACCCCGTACTTTCGGGCCTTAATGCTACCCTATCATGAATCTTGGCAGTCGGTCAAATAAATTATTTTACACAAAATATTCTAAATTAACATGCTGTCCACAAAAAAAAAAATTCAAATCCTTGCAATCTATGAATCCTTGCATCATTCTGCAAGGGCTTCTGCAGAGAAATGTCACCTACAATGATTTAGGCAGTGCTGAAACATCAAACTGCATAATTTTTTCAAACAATTCACAGTACAGAGCACCTGCTGTCTTTTAGTCTTGCTCTTTTTGGGCTATTTCATTATAAATGACAACATTGAGTCCCAAAAGGGGTCAAAATTCAAACTCATTTATTTCATGCAAATTCATTATCATTTCAAAGTTCAGATGGTGTGTCAATAATTCTCAAAATATTAGAGCGTCAAACCCTCAGGAACCATTAAAAAATTAAATTGAATTTTTGCTGTGTAAAACATAGCTGCCGCCTGGAGGGGACATTTTTTAAACAATTTAATACACAACTTTGAAAGAGTATATGTAACCAACATTGGGTTCATACTTATTCATATTTAGTCTGTAATAATTGTTGTATGTTCCTTTACACTTCAGTGTCTTAAATATGCCAGTTTCAATATAAAACAATTAGTAAATTGATACTAATCCAGATAAATGGTGCAAAATTACTACATATTTTAAGGATAAACTTTATCTTCACATGAAAAATTCATGAAATAGTCATTTTGTCCTGCCCAATAGCTACACTGATGCATAAGTGAGTATTCTGCGTCAATCTGTTGTACTAGTCATGGAAAACCTAAAATAAAAGACCCTCCTGTGTCATTTGTTCTGGATAGGACACATTTTTAACACATAATAAAGCATACTTTAACTTTAGAAATAGCTGCATCAATATTATTGCATCAATATTATTGCATAAAAGATCCCCAGCATTTAAAATCCACTACAAACAGGGTTAATATTCTGGTTAAATTAGGAATATTGCAATTTTAGCTAACCAAGTTCAATGCAGAATAATATCATATGTGTTCTCAACAACTGGACAATAATTTGAACACTAAAGTGGTTTGTAAGCATAATTTGCAATAAAATGCAAAAATTTCTTGTGGGTTTGGCTCTTTGAAATTTTTATTTTTTAGTTTGTTTACCAATTCATGGAAATGACATAATTGTGCTGGAGAGGACATTTGTTAAATTGCAAACAGAATCGTGGATACAGGCTTGCAGAAATGCAACAAATACCAAATCATGTGCCACCTTGGTAGAAGGAAGACCACTCTTCCTCTACAAATTTCACATTCTATGATATAATCCTTCTTATTTCAACAATTAGTAATTAACTTCAGTTCTGGAGAGGACAAATTTTTAACGTGGAACTGTGGTATCAAGAACAAGTGGTCTACTGTATGTAAAATAAATGAATTCCTCAATCAGTGCCCTGTCCCATCAATTGGTAATATAACACAGATTATACAGGTAGGGTAAGGGTTTATATTTCCTCTTTAATGTTAACAAAAATGGAGGCATGAATTGGAGAGGACACTCATTTTTTATTTAACGAAAATGCCAATTTTGCAAGAATCTACTGAATTTTAACATTTTTGCACCAATTTTCACCATTCAACTTGCATGATGTTCCACACATATCATATTTTCATTGCAACAAGCACATTGCCATAGAATGTACCTAATTTTTCAAAGAATTAATTCAGAATACATGGGCAAAATGAAATGGGACTCCAAAATTGGGTTAAAATGTACCTTTTGGCAATTTTTTTATACAAAAAATAGACAGAATTCTGTAAAAATGCTCATGTAGCTTGTAGTTTGTGGCATACTTAGAATTAAGTTAATAACACTGCATTATCACCCTAATTATATCAACCAGATATGATAAAAGCCATTTTTGTGAACGTGTCATTTATAATGAAATAGCCCTTTTGCTACTTTTTCCAGTTAAGAATATGCAAATTTATCCAAAATAGGATGTTTCTTTGACAATGAACACTATTTTTACTGAAAAAAATACATGTTAAAATAAGACGAAAATCACATTTGACATGACTTCAATTTTACCAATTTGGTATGCTTGCTTGGAATTGCTCATCTATGCTGCGAAGATGAATATTGATACTTGCTTTTAATTGATATTGTGTTGACAACGTTTGAAATTACAGTCCTTTGACACATGATACACCAACTTAATCACTGCTTAGTGCTTATTTGAGATACATTTATAACTGCAAAGATGGACAACTGGACACCCATATTTGCTTAGATCAAATTAAATATGGCAGTTTATAGCAGTTTAGCCCTATGACCTTTGACCCATCATGACCAACCTCCGAACTCAACCACCGCCTGCTTGAGATACCGTACATTTATGCTGCAAAGATGGACACCCAAACTTGCTTAGATCATACGATATTGTGTTATCAGGTGTAAAAATGGATGGACACACAGCACACACAAGCCTTAGAGCATTTCTACATGTATCTAGATAGCCCTTCTTCAATTCTTGAGTAAGGGAGCCCTCTTTGCTTAATTTTTGGCAGAGAACTAAAAAAAAAAAAATTTTCTGGATAGACTTGAACTTTACAAGAATTTTGGGCATTCCCCCCCCCCTCCACCAATTACATGTTCATGTACTTAGTGTTAGGGTGACTACAAATGTATATATTCTGCAATTATATTAATACCAGATTTTGATTTGATGGCAACACATACTAATACTTTCAACAATTCATCCAGGAAGGCGTACAGAATTTCAGTGCAATTTTGGGTTATTTTCACACGTTGGGTCGCAAGTAAAAATTTAGTGGTTTAAAATACAGAAATTGCAAAATTAATCACATAATTATTTATTCATGAACCTCATTAATTATTCATTACATCATGAATAACATGAAAGTAATGTGATAAAAACACAATCTGACATCCTGAAGAAGAATAATTTATGTTCAATCGTTCATGCTTGTATTACATTCTTACTTTATTAATCGCGATTGTGAAACTGTTGAATTCGGAGCATGTTATTTACATGCTTTGTGAAATACAATTTTTTAATTATAAAAATGGGCTTATAATTGTTGATCCTTTGGTAGTACTGTTACACAAAATATATATATTGTACAGAAATACATGTCTCTGAAAATCTCTCTCATGGGTTGTAGATGGCAGATAATTAATATAAAAACTCACCTTCTAGGCATTTTCTGTTTGGTGGAATTTGTTATTTGTGGATGAAATGCTGATTTTTCATGGCATCACTTAATATCTGAGGATCTGGAAAGAAAACAAAGATCATTAAATTTATTGTAGGACATGATTTCAGGTTACATCAAAGAACAATGTCCAACACCACAATTGGGTGACACACCAATCAATCAATTAATCAATAAGACACTGACAGCCTGCCAAGGCTGAAGTATGAATTCACACAAAGAGTAAGTTAAAACAAACAAAGAAGTTCTATGGAGCTCTGCAATAATTATAAGGGGGGGGGGGTAAGATTTTTTTGTCAAAACACCTGCGCTGTAAAAACTAATGTTAAGAATTTTAAGACTATAATCTTTTTTCAGTCAGACTGGTGAATGTGATATAGGATATGAAATATTGCCACTCATAAAAGAAGTCCAGTAGAAAAGATAAATAGCTGCCCTTAATCCTTAAAATTCATGTACCGTAATGCTTTATTCCAGTCCAGACACCTATTTTTGAACGCTGGCCACTCGCACATCAAAGACAGTATGATGATGATTTTTTAGTATGTTGAGAAGTGAGATTGTCCATCAATTGAGTGAGTTTGGATTGCAGGTTTGGACCAGGACTTGTGCAATCAAGCTTGAATAATGGGCAAAATATGAAGACATTGTGCAAAAATGGTCTTTTCAAAAAATTTAATGCGCACACAAGCAACATGCTCATGAAAATAAGTTACAAAGATTTGAATGGCTGTATCAAATTTAATACTTCTTTTATAACTTAAAAAATTATGTACCCTTTCAATAATTTGTTTCAATGAGCCAGAGGGCATAACTCCAGCATCTGCAAATGAAATAAGCATTTGACAATAAGAATACTGCTTTTTTATAAGTATTTCATATCAAAGTCCATAATATTATGAATGCACATTGATGAAAATACATGATACAGCAAACTTGTAGTATACCTGAGCCCAAAACTGAGATTATTTAAGAAAAAAAAAAACTTGTGCAAATTATAAGGAATTTTGCTGAATCGGTGTCCCTTATATAAGAACAAATGTGGGTGTAACTGTAATCGCATTCTGTATTTAATCTAGTCTTCTCACTACCAAGTTAGGGTTAGGATTAGGGTGAACTATAATATTCTGCAATCATAAATTTTGATTTGATGTCAATACTGTACTGAAACCTTTCAGAACTTCATCTAGGAAGTTGTACAGAAAATTTCAGTGCAATTTTGGGTTTTCTAAAGAATTTCAATGCACATGCCTAATATTTAATTTTCACATGTTGGGTCACAAGTAAAAATTTAGTAGTTAAAAATAAAGAAATTGCATAATTAATCAGCTAATTAATTATTCATGAACCTAATTAATTATTCATTACATCATGAATAATTAATTAGAATTTGCATAAAAGCTAGACTCCCACAATGCACTGCTGCAGTTCCATTTCCTGTCATTTTTTTAATGTCAAGAAAACCAAATAAACAAGCCAATTTTTCACACCAGTGTAAATTTTGGGTAAAAAAGTGTTTATTAAATACATTACATACAAATAATTTTATCAAAAATATTTATAAGGGTGAATTATGAGGGGCAACCTGGGCTGTTCCATTAATTGTACATCCTCCCTCTGGAGATATATAACATGGCCTTGGCCCAAGTTGGCAAAATACACTTGGGAAATTGAAAAATACTTGACCAAAGTCTAAGTACTTCACATATTCATGATATTATACATTATTTTGTATCCATCTACCACACAGATGCACACAATACACATGAATGTAAAAATTAACATTCACTGAAATTAAAATTCTACACTTAGTAATGCCACTTGCCAGCAGCAGTCGACATCCAACAGTCACATGCCATTCATTCAGCTTTATTGTAAAAATTTCTGTACTTGCCAGGGTATTTTGTGCAACCTGAATTTGAAATAAAAAAGACCAGCATCTAAGAATTCATTCATACTGACGGACAATTTCCTTTCATTTTATAAATGACTGATCTTCAAAAACACCGGTAGTACGTAGTACCCACGTGGGTGAGGGAGTAAACAAACTCATTGGAATCCCAAACGCTACCCATTTCAACATAAAATTTCGTTGCGATTTTGGACAATCTAAATAACTTGTACATTTCCTCCTTTAATCTAACACCAATACAATAAGGAAATACAATTTATATGTACTATAATCTCCGAGGAAACACCAAGAAACATTAATATGATCGAATTTTCGAAAAGGAAGCTTAGAATAAGATTTTGCCGGCAGAATCAAAATACGGCAAACACCCGGGCCGGGCAAATACATTACGACAACACACGAACAAAGCTCACACAGCGCTTCACGACCATAAAATAACGGCAAAAAATAACACGAATATCAATTTCAATAGATCAGTATTACTGTTTTCTGACTTACCTAAAATTTCAACAGAAAGGCAACATTATAAATGAAAGCCAGGGAATCGTGTAGCGGGGTTATACCGGCATTTCTTGCAGAAAATTACTCCAGCCTTCCGCGCTGACTTTTCGCCGCAGATCCCGTCGATCCCACGTATCCGTGCTGCAGAAAATTGCGCGAGATCACTGCTAATGAATATTCATGAGGTCAAAATAATTTGCATATTGGTGTGAACTTTTTTGAAGTCTCCATCCACAGAAGATTTAGGCATAACTTGAGTAGGCCCTAATATGTTATTAAGATACATATTTGCTTTCATTTCCTACCAATTTTGTCCAGTTTTGATTGTGTATTAAACCCCGCGAAACCATTCTTTCTGTGACATATGACCTCATAAATTATGCATCACCAATAACGTCATTCATGCATAATTTGCTGGTACCACAGAATATTTTAACCATAGCATAATACAGAAAGTAAACGAAGCCAAGTAAGCGTGGAGAATTTGCATTATTTTCATTTTTGACAAGCAGCTGATCAAGAAGGGATGGAAAGTAAGTACAGACAAAATCATAACATTATAAACGTGTTCTGCATAATTAATGAGTGATCAAAGGATACAGTTAGCTGCATTAGTACCAGGTAACCCTTAAAGTTTACAGTTTAGAGAAGGACAAGTTATTTTAACACCGAAAATATCATGAAACATGCATGCATTTTTTTGCATTTATACACACACACACACACACAGTGACATTCACATTGAAAACATGTCTTGACATGTCCATTTAACACGTGTGGACATCGGACGATGGACAAAACTCCGGACAAAACTGAATGAAATCGAAGTGAGAGACTATTTTAATATCCGTTTCCATTTTCCCAAAGTTTTCACTGTTCAACTTCAGTAAGTAGCCATTTATAAATTAAAAACGTTTCCTGATCAATCATAAAGAATAAAGTTGAACTTGATTGATCATGTTGATAGGATTAGGAAGAGGTTGAAGGCTGGGTCCAATGCCGAAAACAAAGCCTTCCGATAATTGAACTTTCTTAAAAGGAACTTCCACCATACCTCTACTACTACCAAAGAAAAACTCTACACTTCTCTTGTCCGCCCACACTTGGACTATGCATCTGCAGCGTTAGTGCTGTACTATTACGCTGCCTACCTCCTCGTTCGTTTACAAACATAGAGGTAGACAGAGGGGCCTGTCAAAACTGTTCCGGGAATTCCGCTTGTCCAAATACTCAAGTATCAAAAGGATGGTCCACAATAGAGACTAAATCAATGATTCACGCAACATGAATAGGGGATTAAGTAGGACCACGTGCTTCTATTGTCCAATTTGCCATCAAGATTTCGAATGAAAACAGTTCAGACCCAGAACATGATAATGTCAGAAATTAATAATTTGTTCTGGGTCTGATTATTGATCTTGATCTTGATCTTGATGTGGTTTCTGCACAAAACGCCCCGGAAGCGGCTGTTGACGTGACGTGCAGGTTCCGCACCATGCATTGCTAATTTCTGGTGCTGGTGGCGTCTTGCAGCTTGGTCAACGTGGGATCCTTACACCGTCAAATTCAGCTTTTAAGTCTGCCCTAGCTGAATGTAGCGACTTAGGACCCCGACTCCAAAAATAAGACCTCTCAATCACACCTCCAGTTAAAACTTCTGCAGGGAGTATTTGGAGGTACTATAGGGTCAGTCCATGTGAAAACAGATTGAGTGTACACCCACCCTCTTGGATTTTGCTCTCCTTTGGCTCAGGGGTACCTTTCATGGATCCCTAGGTGAGGTCACAAGAAAAAATTCAAATTCCATTTAGTTTTGCGAATGGCGGGCCATCAAAGTTTGGCGACCTCGACCAAAATTGGGAATTTAAGGGGTCCAAATGACAAAGTGCTCTCTTTGAGGGGCACTTTCTTCTTAATTGAATCAGTTGTGATCCTCTTTTTGAATGTGGTCACTCACTGGCTGTGTCTGAAATACCTAATGCCAAAAAGATAGATTTGAATTTCGTTGGGATTTCAGAGGGGTCAAAATCAGCACTTCGTACTGTTCAATCAAATTATCTTGATTTTGAAGGACCCATGATAATGTCACAGTGCACTTATAGGTCCTAATTATGTTCAGAATGGATTAACCATATGCCAATGTCTATGAGCAATTCAAAAAAAGAGAAATTTCTAGACCCCCTACAGAATTTTAGGCCCCCCTAAAGTGGTTCAGCCACAAATGGCGCTTAAAATCGGCCAATTTTGACACCTAATAACTTTAGGTGTACACCAGATATGAATTTCTAGTTTTTTGCATCTGAAAGAATGTAGTCTAATGTTACTAGGAACATAAGATTTGTTTTGTATTTTTGTGTTTTGATACTAAGTTGTTGGTCCCAAAAAACCCAATTTTTGACTAATAATGTACAGGTTATGGGTACAAAATGTCAATTTCAACATACCCTTTTTTCTATTTTTGATCACTTTATAGCAAATTGTCTTATTTATCCTGTTATTACATAGTTAACAACGTCCGATTTTGGTAGTCTAATTATAGTTTTCTTGCATGAGAAATACAACTACGCAACTTTAAAAAACTGTACAAGGAACCAATGACCTCCTTATTACAATATGGATGCTTTTGGCAGCCATGTTGCAAAAGAGGGTCATCGGTTCCTTGTATAGTTTATTAATTTGCTTAGTTGTATTTCTCATGCAAGAAAACATATATAATACATTACCAAAATCAAACGTTGTTAACTATGGTCAGAATTCAAAAAGGTCGTTGACCTATGAACATTTTTCGTCCTAGCGCCCTCCTGAAAGGTCTGACACATAACAAACTATACATTTTTGGAATCCTCATGACCATACAAGTAATTTGAAATATTACTTGACATAATTGGGAGCATTCTGAAAATTTGACCCCATAACCTGTACTTTGCATGCGATCGTTGCCAGGAAGTGCATTTTGACCCCTTAAAAATCCATACAGAGGATTAGAAAGTAGTTTTTTCTTATTACTTGACTCAAGAGCAACTTGGAATTTCAGGATAAATAATACAAATGGCTATAAAGTGATCAAAAATAAAAAACTATCATACTAAAATTGGCATTTTGTACCGTATCCTGTATGCATGGTATGTTAGGCAAAAATGACTATTTTTGAAAGCGTCAACTTAATACTAAAACACAAAAAATACAAAACAAATCTTATGTTCCTAGTAACATTAAACTAAATTCTTTCAGATGCAAAAGACTAGAAATTCATATCTGGTGTACACCTAAAGTTATTAGGGGTCAAAATTTGCCGATTTTAAGCTCCATTTGTGGCTGAACCACTTTAGGGGTGGCCTAAAATTTGGTAGGGGGCTAGAAATTTCTCTTTTTTGAATTGCTCATAGACATTGGCATATGGTTAATCCATTCTGAACATAATTAGGACCTATAAGTGCACTGTGACATTATCATGGGTCCTTCAAAATCAAGATAATTTGATTGAACAGTACGAAGTGCTGATTTTGACCCCTCTGAAATCCCAACGAAATTCAAATCTATCTTTTTGGCATTAGGTATTTCAGACACAGCCAGTGAGTGACCACATTCAAAAAGAGGATCACAACTGATTCAATTAAGAAGAAAGTGCCCTCAAAGAGAGCACTTTGTCATTTGGACCCCTTAAATTCCCAATTTTGGTCGAGGTCGCCAAACTTTGATTGCCCGCCATTCATAAGCGAAATGGAATTTAATTTTTTTTTCTTGTGACCTCACCTAGGGATCCATGAAAGGTACCCCTGAGCCAAAGGAGAGCAAAATCCAAGAGGGTGGGTGTACACTCAATCTGTTTTCACATGGACTGAGCCTATAGCATCCCAAGTCAAGATCCAAGGGCAAGGGCCATGAAGTTCACTTTGGCCAGGCTAAATACTTCATAATCATGTACATGATTATCATCAGATCGTGTCAAGCATTCAGCCAAATAAACTGCAAAGACTGATTTCCAATATCCGGAAGGAAGTTTGGGTTAGGGTTCATGACATGCCGTAATTAATTCTCATAGTCATACCTCCCGGGTATTGGAAATCAGCGACTACCATACCCAAATAAATTTATGCACATGGCACGGCTGCCTCGCATTGATGTCACTGATGCATGGTGCGTAATGCCACACCAGAAGGAAAAAATACAATAATTCTTGGACATGGACACACATGTATGTATGCACACATACCGAAGTTCCAACCTTTTTTAGCAACTAGGCAAAGTATTTACAAATTTACAAAATTATACACAAGTTGTGAGATGCACTCATTCAAATGTACATATGAAGAGATTTGTTTCAAAACCCCTTACATCCCACACTCTCGTCAGCCCTGTGTTACACTTCCACAAGGAGGTCTACGGGGAGAATTTCTACAAGGTACAAGGTACATCCACTTGAGCAATTTTGAGAAAACATCAAAAAATCATCAAAAAAAGTACTGATATCTGGGGGTTTGCAATAAAAGCAGTTTTTGGCAGGATGCTTAGGTAGGATGAGCAATTGAGCATCCCGCCAAAAACTGCTTTTGTTGAAAACCCTCTTATATCAGTGATTTTTCGGATGATTTTTTGATGTGTTCTCAAAATTGCTCAAGTGGATATAAGGGGTTTTGAAACAAAGCTCTTCATATGTTGTGTTCAAGATTTACAGTAAAATATTTTATATAGACAGCTTTTTGCCACAGGTGGAAAAAAACATGGTTTTTAATGCTTGTCAAAACGGGTTTTTTTCCACCTGTGTAAGAGGTACAAAGTTCAAACCTACCAAAATACCGGTAGTATTATTAGCTAATAACGAGTGACTGTCCAAATATTATTAATATGTTAACATGTTTTATGTCAACAATACCTACCAACACCCATCACTTTTCAGACATTAAGTCTCAATCAGCAGGATCTTTAAGTGCTAAAGTAAACATTTTTTCTCTTATCCTGCCCAAGTTACCCCATTTAAGTACTCTCTTTAATTTACTCAAGGCTGTGTTTGTATAAACGAATTCAGTTATACAAACACAGCCTTGTGACTTAGCTCATCCCCTTTGTACTTATTGCGATCATGTTTGGACAACACAATCGGGTTGTCAAAACATGATCCTCATTTCTATTGTATTTTCCCTTAAAAATTACTAAAAATACCAAAAGCCCCCAAGACATTTCACACCCGCATCCTGACCAGAACAATAGGTTCTGGAAAGGAATGCGGGCAAAAACTATATAAGGGGAGTTTTCTCCCCAGTTCTTGGTCAGTAGGCCTACTTGTACAGAACAACATTTGTCAACCAGTGTAGAACCACCATATAGATGGCTTGCTAGAAAATAAAAGACGGCCGTTTGGTCGTCCGAGGCTTGGAAACTGTTAAATGTCTGTGTGAATTCGTCTGCGTGTATTATTATCTACTAACCATGTTATCTTAACTCGTCAATGTGAATCAACCTACCTACAGGGAACACAATTTACACCTGCAGCAAAAACCTGCGAACTGTGGTTGAAAGTCACTTCAGTGTCTCTAACTTAGTGAAACCTTGCAGAATGCAGATCAAAAGAATGAGGATATGGATTAATTTTTAGGCACATTTATTTAACAAAACTTCAATGGGTCTATTAATGTAAACTAGTTGTTTTGATTTGTTTTTTCAGCTTTCATGTGTTCTGGATTCACAACTTCTGGATAATAAAGGTTACCAAGCTTCATTTCAGATGTATTGATAGGTTTCACATCCAAAATGGGTAAATTCAAGTGCAAAATATTGGCGCTAACAACATGCACAGCACTGTTGTTACAGGTGAGTCCTCAGAGTTAGGTGTTGCAATGTTTTAATTAGAGAATAAAGGTATTGTTTTTAGCCGCTGGAGTGCATCTATCGTCTCATATGACACGGGCGACATCATTATTTTAAGTAAAACAACGAGGCGCAGCCGAGTTGTTTTACGCCAAAAATAATGATGTTGTGTGTTATATGAGACAGTACAATGTATATGCACGACAGCGGCTAAAACAATATCTTTATTCTCATTCTTAAACACTTCAATTCAAATAAATATATTAATCTTAAGTATACCATATTTTAATTTTAAAAATTAAATCCTACATTTTACAAGGAATTACCTAGGGCTTAGAATCAATCAGTCCTGTTGTTGCTATGCACATCCAATTGGTTCAAATACCACGTACGAGTATCGCATCGACACACACGCACTAAGGTGTGTGATATCGTGTCATATCTCATGGGTAAGAACCAATAAGATTGCAAGAACATTCTCAAGTGTTTAAGAATGTACGGTATTGTAAAATATCAGTGTTTTTCCAACATTGATTTATCAATGTTTTCAATCTATTTTCAAACACAGGCAACATTAAAATCATCAATGTTCTTGAATTAAATAGTAATATGTCATTGCTAAAAGTGACTGGTAGTCTGGTACATGATTGGTATGGTTTTAAAGCTTTAAAGCAAAGATTTCAATTTTATTTTAAACAATCGTTTTGTTGACTTTGTGCTCATTATGTTTCAGCAGGTTTTCAATGTTTGTAGCTCAATGTCAATTGGTAAATGTTTTTTGAACGTATCACAACAGCTTAGTCGGGTTTTGTTTGAATATCTCTGCCATATCCCACATCTGGGTGCCTTGATCCCCTGGAACAGGACACCACACTAGGCTGTGGCAAGGTTAGAGTTTAATGAAGAAGTTTTCGAGGGTTAGAGTTAAAATGAAGTTCTAGCAAACTTATGCCCATATCACATTCACTATAGCAGTCACAGCAATCCAGAGACACATTTAGTATAGTCCATTTGGCTTCCTCTAGGGAGTGACGTCAGTGTTGTGCAGTGATCCTGCACAGGGCTATACAGTTGAAATCCATTCACCCCCTATGGAAAATGTGACCATAATCTTCTACACAGGGAGTGTGAATTTCAAATTGTTTTTTCATAAGTAACGCAATTTGAAATCTACACCCCCTATGTAGGAGATAAAGGTCATGTCTAGCATAGGGGGTGTATGGATATCAACTGAGTAATAGCCATTACTTGGTAGGGCAGTAAGCCTTCTTTATCTTGATAGAATGTATCAACAGGTGACAATATATTTTGTTCTCTTTCACTTCAATGGACAGGCTCAAGCAGAAAACAGAGAATCATGCACCAGTGAGGACCTTTTCTGGGATATATCAGATGAGGCCTGTAGAACCTGTACTAGATGTGGTGTAGGAATGCAGTCAACTGCTGTAAGTGTACATAAAGAGGTTTTGCAATTTAACATGATTATAGCATTTTACCAGGTACAGAAATCTTACTACCTTTGTCCATTTGATGGGTGCATAAAGTCAGTCATTTCATGGAAGGAAGGCTTATTATGTACTATGTTCTGAAAGTTAAAATTAATGGACATTCCCCCCCCCCCCAAAAAAAAACCCCAAACAAACAAATGTTACAGCCATTTCAATGTCAAGATGGTTACCTCATCTTCTATGATACAGACAGAGACCAGGTACAGAGACCAATGGCAATTCCTATACAGGGTTGTAGCTGGTAGAAATTGAGTGCCAGGCGGCAGTGTACAGAATTTGCCTGATTTAGGAATATTTCAACAAAAATGAAAACTTTGAGGATGAATTTGGTAATGCACATTTTTTTAGTTCAAGTGGTAGGGTCTAGCATCAAAATGAACTTTCAGCGGTAAACTCCAGAAGTGAGTGGTGGGCTCCACCGACCACTGCCACCCACTGTAGCTACAACACTGTTCCTATAGAATACTACCACTGAAATTTTTAACTGGAAGGGCAATCAATGCACATTTTATACAATATGTGTGCTATCCAGCACTTTGCCAGTTTTCATGGACTCCCAGTCTGCCACTTGAAAGAAACATAAACATTTTCATTGTACATTTTTCCCTATTTGTCATGTCTTTTTATTTCAAGAGCATTCCCATCATTAGCAATGGATAATCATTCAATATGACTTCAACTATTGGTAGGTTCAATGAAGATTTGTGAAATAAGAAAGAGATACTTGATCTGGAAGTAATAGGCTTATATAAGTTGTATTAATCTATACCACTTAATAAACTTCAATCGGGACTCTCAGGAAGTAAGCCTGATGATGTACCTAGTTAGGCTAGTATAGTTGTAGATAAGCCTTGACATAAAATGTTTTTACAAAATTGGCGGAAAACACTTTTATAAATATTTTCTTAACACCCCAAATTCTCTCAAAATACAAACATGTTTGTCGGAGTCAAAGAGAATTTGACTGGTGTTAATAAACAGAAATTAGTATCTCTTTCTACTATTCAGGGTATCTAATACTATGTGAGATTTGATTGTAACCTTCAGTATATGGGTGTATATGTGTAGTGTGTGTGTGTGTGGGGGGGGGGGTGGAGCTTGCCAGCTTGGTATCTAGATGTAGGTGTGGATGTGGTTAGTGTGTAGCAATCATTAAGCCTGGAGGGGTCTTCATGGAAAGACAAGTACTATGGGGGATATGCAGTTGAGAAAACCAGAAGGGTAGCATTACATTGTAGGATCTCAAGTTTACAAAACTGAAACAGGAAGACAATTTTAAGTAAAATAGGAATAATTTTTCATTGTTTTTTTATCAAATTTAAGTTAATTTGGCTTCTCGTGTTGATTTGAAAGTCCAGACTATTAGTAAATATTTTGCTTCTTTTTTTTTTTCATGGGGTCAGTTTTAAGAATTCCAGCTACAAAGTGATATTCCTGCCCAAACCAAAATCAAGAAAAATCCTCAAGCAATACTTGTTACTTGTAGTTGGATACTCTGAATAGGAATCATTTGTGTAGCATGAAGCATGATTATTTGATTGTACAATGAGTTCAGTGGTTTGTTTGTATTTAAAACTAATTTGTTAGTAAGACTAGTTCATTGAAGACAATATGCACCATTATTATGTTCTCAGAATCTTGTTTCCTATACTTTGTACAGAGTTGAAGAGTCCAATATAATCAACACTTGGACTCAAAACTTGGACTGTGTTGGATAGGCTCACTTTTCCCCAAAAAATTTAGTTTTCTACAATTTTTGACCAAAATTCATTTTGACTTGCTCATTCAACAACAATCACATTATTGACCAAAAAATCATATTTTTGTTTGACCCAAAATCACAATTTTGACCCAAAATCACATTTTGACCAAAAATCACATTTTAAACCAAAAATCACATTTTTGACCAAAAATCACATTTTTGACCAAAAATTACATTTTTTTACCAAAAGTCATGTTTTTGACCAAGAAAAGATTCTGAAAATATAATAATGATAAAATTGGATGGTTTTTCACCCAATACAAAATTTATAGGTCTCGCTATGAGTTTAAAATATTGGACTCGACTTCGTCTCGTCCAATATTTTAAAACTCATAGCTCGACCAATACATTTGTGTATTGGGTTCAAACCATTCAATTTTGTATCAAAGCTGCATCATGAACCCAAATCAAGGACACTTTAACATAAAATTGTGCCAATTCTATCTAATAAGGCTCCTCAAATCAAATGTAGGGAGGATTTATGAAAACAAAACTGAAGATTTGCTGTGCAACACCTTTCATTTCTATTCTTCAATTGTATGTTGCCTATTAACTGACTGTATTTTTGCATAACAGTGCAGAGCAACTTCATGTTGCAACCCCTTAACCCTAACCCTACCTTATTCTTAATCTTAACCCCGATCTTACCATAACCTTAATCCTAACCCTAATCCTAATATTTGGGGTGGCAGCAGTTTTTCTAACATCTTAACCATAATTGATGCCTGTGCACAATGTAACTAGACAACAATGACTGAACATGTGTACTATGTTGTCCCCTAATGACAGAGAGCATGAAAAATGTATATATTGCACTTGGGTTATAATGATGAAAATATTTTAGATTATAATGCATGCGTGTGTACTTTATCTTTTATATGAATACTATAAATATCAAGGGCTCAGAGCCAGAAAGCCTTAACTCACAAATTAAGGATTCTGGTTCTCAACCCTCAATATATATATATTTCATTAAAGCGGTTGGGTATGCCTTTAAAAAATATTTGCAGCAAATTGCATCATACATGTGAAGTGTGCATGTTTGTGGTAGGAAAAGGGGTCACACACTATAATATTATATTGATGTCACTTGCAGGAAAGCTGTGGACATGGGCAGGGTTCACAAGGAATATGTGAAGTGTGTCCTACAGAGTACTACCAGGACAAGCAGCATACCAAGGAGCAGTGTAAGAGATGTATACATTGTGATCCAGATGCCGGGCTAGAGCTAAGGTCATGTAGTGCTGAGCTTGACAGATTATGTGGATGTCAACTGGGGTAAGCATACCTTGAGTTAAGCTATAGCATTGATGTTTATGCTCCAAAATTTGTCTGTAGTGATACTTTCAAACTAGGAGTAGGATGCAAAATTGTGATAAAACTTATGAACTCTCTTTAAAATGGAACTCAGCATTACAAATTCAGTTTTGATTCTCATAATAAATAGTCTTGCTGTATATTGTTTTATAGATTTGGTGTGAACCCATTTGTGGCAAATACATGCATCAAATGTGACATCTGGGAAGGTGAGCCACTGGAGGGATGCGACAGGACAACGACAAAAAAAAGCAATACAGTGACACCAACAGGACACACATCACGCACAAATTATACTCATATATTGACACCTATTGCAGATCAGCAGCAAGGTAAATAATGTGTCATACCCCAGGGTCATACCATACCTGAATTGTGTTGAAATATTTATTGTTCTAATCCAACAAAGTTCCAAAATAGTTCATATTTGACAGCACAAATCCACTTTACCTCAGAGCTGCCTTCTTCATCATCGTCAGTTTGTTTTCAGCTGACACAAGTCAACATTATTAGGAGGAATTGAACAGAGTTATGACAAACAAACATGAAAATTTAATTTTTTTCCTAATCAAATTCTCATCTTTTAAGAAAAATTAAAGATCTTGATCGACTCCCTTTACTAGTGTCAAACAAAAAAGTCTAATAGTCCCACAACTTCATCTAACTGGCCGATCAAGTGGGGATGGTGGTCCCTTTTGTGCATATGCCACTGCTTTTATGCTAGATTACATGATTTCACCTACAACTGCATGTAAACCTGTTACAAAATTGATTTTTGTGTCTTTCAGATGATGTTGACCAATCTTTATCGGATGCAGCTGTCATCTCCATCTCTGTAGTATGTGCTGTTGTATTAATGGTGTGCATTATTGGTGGTGCTGTACTTGCTTTGTATTACTTTTGTGGCTTGGGAAAGAAGAGTCAACCACCACCTGTGAAAATGAATAATGCAGGTAATCCAGGTATGCAGTTTTTGTCATACTTTGTCTGGAGTAATTTAAGAACTCTTCCCTTAAAGATAATGTAAGAATATGAACACAGAGATGCCAACCCTCCCTGATTCTCAGGAGTGCTCACTGAAATTAATGAATTTTTTGTACATTCCAACAAACAAATTTGTACCCATTAGGTTGCATGTGAAAACCTGCCAGATTTCTGTGTGAAACCTCCCTGATTGCTGAATGTAAATGTTGGCATCTCTGTGAACAGCATAGTGGGAGCCTCACATGTGTACATGTACATAATCGTATTCAACTGACAAATATTTTGAATGCACATTGGGGTTTCTAATGCTCCATGCCATGCACAACATGTTGTGGATGTAGATCATGCTCAGACACTCAGTTACAATCACCAGCTTGTGCTGGAACTCTGCATGAACAATTATGATACCGGTTGTACTCAGCGTTCGAAATAGGGCCGGCCAGCCGGCCATTGGCCTGTAACTTTTTGGCCTAGCCAATACCTTTTCTGACTGGCATCTAGTTGCCGGCCCTGCTGGCCGGTAACTTTTTAAGGTCAAGCCCGGCTGGCCTGTAACTTTTTGAGGCATATTTCGAACACTGGTTGTACTGTACTAAAGTTTGTTTGGCTTAATAATATTCAAAAATTATTTGTTTTTTGTTACTGCATGCATCAAAAAAATCCCAACTTATGCTTGCATAAATTCACATAAATGTGCGCCAGTTACGCAACATGCAACAAGCATAAGTGCTTCGCCCAACTGCATGCATGCCATTTTATATCAATACACGATGTCATGAGTCAAATTGTTTTTGCCTATAAGCCAAACAAACTTTAGAGATATGAGGGATTATGGCTATTCTGTAACCATTTGTACATTGCATTCTTCATTGCAGACCCAACTCAGCAGTTACCAGATACCAATGGCAATAGGTCCATGTCAATATCATCCACCAAGGTAACACGGCCAGATTTCCAGACAACATTCTTGGCTACAAGTACACCTGTAGTACCATCTGGTCCATCCTTTGTTATATTGCCAGAAGAAGTCACACCTCTCATGAATGCCAAGCATGATGAAAATGAGTAAGTTAATTATCACAAGGATTGTACCAGTTAAGAAACATGCTTGGTAGTTTCTAGAATTGTATTATGTAGTCCTATGGTTGGACAACATATTTGGTTCAAGAAATGGTGCCAAATTTGACACCCTAAATTGTTGACACTGTTCAGTATAACTCAGGGATGTAAATCTTCAAGAATTGGAAAAAAAATGGAAATGTAAAAAAAAATGGTATTTTCGGAATTGGATGATGATAATTTGTAATAATAAGAGCCAAACACAAATTTTAGGAGGGGAGTGATACTCTGCAACCTATTCCTCGAACAAACCCCCCTAAATGTTCAATACCACATACAAGCCCTCATCTACCTGTCCAAGGACCAGATGGATTTTTAGGAAATGGATATGTTGCCCATTTATATACCTTATTACTGCAAATGTTTCTTATCATGTTCCAAGTAGTCATGAGTTGTGAAAATTGTGAGTGATAATCAAGACTTTCAGTAGCAATGGACATAAGTTGATAGAATCTTTCACTACCAAAAATCGGTAGTATAGTCTGTGTTGCATATGAAAAATAAAATCACACAACTACACATCAAATCTCTTGCTTACAAACTTATTTTTACTTATTTCTAGCACAAAACCTAGCAACTCTACAGGTGGTAACCACATAAAGACTATAAATGGTTTAGCTCCATGTGCAAAACTTGCTCCCACTTTGCGGCTTCTCAACATGGAAAGATGGACCCCACAAGGGACACCCCAAGGTACACCAAGGGGCACACCTAAGCCATCACCTAAACCATCACCTGTATTCAACAGAAGTTTATCAGCACCATGTGGGGACAAACAGTCTTATTCAGACCAGAGTTTCACACCAAGGTCCAGTATTGTAGAAGAAGGAGATGACCAGTCATTGGCATTGTCTGAAAAGACCAGGAAAGGAGCTATGCAGGTATTTATAATACTGTAACGAAAATGGATTTTCGCTCATTCTCTAAAAATTGGTTATTTGAGCTCGTGTGAGGCTTATGGTCTTATTTTGTATTGTTACACGTGACCTATCTCTGTTGGACTAGTTATCATGATTTTTATAACCAAATTTGATCAATTTTGATTCGCCCCTCGATTTCGATGTTCTGGTCATGCATTTTATAAGCTTACTGAATGAAGAGTATTGTATTACTCACCAGTCACTGATTTTGGTCGCCAGATTTTCATGACCCAAATTCTTTTATTGTGCAAATTAATAAAAGTTTATTGTAAAGCACAGGTGGAAATACTATCAAAATTACTTTTATTGAAATCTGAATTGAATTTCAGCTCAAATTAATTGATTTAAAATGATGTGTTTAAATGCATATTTTCGATCTGGGAAAGTTTTGGTTTGTTTACTAGTTGCCAGTTCTTTGTCGATTTTGGGTGTAATTCTCTGAATCTAGTAAAGATTCTGTCAAATTTGCGACCCTGGCAACTTCGCTTTTTATTCTGGAGATCGACCCGTCTGGGATGTCTATGGTCGGATTCTCGCTTGTCTGGGTTTGAGCAGCGTTCGTTTTTCATGTTTTCAGTCAATCAGAAACCTTTTCGGTGAGTGAGTTCTCGTGAGCAGAATGTGCTGTTTCATTGCTCACGAGAAAAGATTTATAAATTGCTCATGCGAGCAAGGAAAGTAATTTTTCTGCTCACTCAACTCTCGTTTTGTGCGTGTTTTCGCGATAAATTGCTCACTATAAAAGCGGCTGCTCGCCAAAATTGCTCACTTTTTGGTTTGACGCTGCCAGGCGCAGTCACGCCCCTGGTCAGCTCTGTCACAGCAGATTTGAAATGAGACTCATCGGGCATTGGAAGTGATTGCCACTCACTGCCGTAGCCTCGCTTTCCTTGACATTGGTTCACTAAATTTCAGCTTCGATGTGGAAGACATTTAATGCAATTTATGGGAACTTTCAGCAAAAAATGATGGTCAAAATGTAGCAGGCGACATGCAGCCATGTCAGCAGTGTAAAGTGGGTTGTCATCTTGAGCCTTTTTCAAGGCTAGCCTAGCTTTCTCCACTTCGTAGTTTAATAATTTTTGGTTCCCATGAATGCTTAATTGTCTCCCTCAAAGATAGGCCTATAGAACTGCACCATTTTTTAGCATCTTTACAGTCACAAATCGTCATAAATCGGTAAGCTTAGGTGGCCTAGGCTGCTGCCTTGCGACTTTTAGCGCCTGTAGGTGGCCTGGAAAGTTTAAGCTTACTTAGGCTCTTGGGCCTTCTGCTTCTCTTGGACATCTTGGTTCATCGTGACTGTTAAACAATGGTTTAATCATCTTAATTTAATTACGATAGAATATAAAAGGGGAAGTTCCTAGTCTTCAAGAAAGGCTAAGCTTAGCCTTGCATTATGATGTTGTGCATGCATGCCATGCAGATGGTGGCTCTGAATTTAGGTGTTATGAATTAAAGGCACACTCGTCGGTTTATGAATTAAAAAGGAACTTCTTGTTTATTCTATCAATCGTGCAGTTCTATACTTCATAATCAAGGAAAGTATGTGGAAAATCTGCCAGTGACTTCAAAATTAATTAAATAGGCTGAACTTGCCTATTATTTTTGGATTTTATTTATTGATTTTTATATCACAAAGAAATTTGACTTCTGATTGGCCTAAATTGCTCAATTGCCAAACTGATAGACAAGCTGGCATCAGTCGAAAGCTCCCGCCATGAGTAATATTTTTAAGAACCAGTGAAATTAGCAATAAGAGTAGTTCACCATTTTAGATGGCATTTCGTACAGTTTGTCTTTTTGTCCAGTCGTTCCAGGTTCCGGATTCTCAGTATTCACCACCGCGGCCCAGCCGCGTTACAATACACACTTTATCAAATATGTGTCAGATTTTAATAAAAAAGTATCTGAAGCTGGACAAATAATTATTGAGCTGAATTTGAATTATGAAACCTATTTTGAAATACTGCAAAACTTTGTACATACTTGGAGTTCTGAAAAAAGCTCTGATGCAAAATAACCCATAGTTTTCTAACCAACATTTTCTGTAATGTTCACTTTATACTGGTTCATTTAGATGTTGTAGTTAATTGCAAAAAGAAAAAATATGTAAAGGGGATCATATATGAATTAATCAGCTGATATTGGAAAAGTGAAAACATACACATACTAAACCTGTCATTATATTGAAGGAAAGAGCATTTGAAATATAAAGACGAGTCTGGAGTAGCCTCCCCTGAAAGAGTGAGTACTTTCATATGTCAATGCTTAATTTGAACAACATATATGGGCTTAAATGACTGTTTTGTTACATGCATAGTTCATGTCTTTTTCTTGCAGTGTCAAGAGCAGCTAAGATTAAAGAAACTGCAAGGTGATAAACAGAAAGCAAGAAGTATTGGTGCCCGTAAGTGTCTTTGATGATAACTTCTTTTTGTTTTGATTCTAACCCCAATAAAGCCACCAAACAGTGAAACACAAAGATATGAGGAATATGAATTCTTTAAAAACAATTTTCTAAATACAGGGTTGTAGCTACAGTGGCCGGTGGTGGGCAGCAGAGCCCACCACTCAGTTTTGGAGCCCACTACTCAGCGACAATTTCAGCAGTGGAGCCCACCACTCAGAGACCAAAATTGTACAATTTTATTGAATTAGTCAAGAATATGATCAATGTTGGCAACAATTTGCCACATATGCAAGATTTTCGTCAAATTCCACCCAGCACTAAAAATATCCTAGTTACAACCCTGCCTAAATAGGAGTATATGCCCTTATCATATTGCATTGCTTTAATGTAGAGTGCAGAAACTAAATCCTCTATATTTTTTTACTTTTGATGAATCTTAGATCATAACCTGAGTGACTTTATACAGGACTTTAATGCAACAAGAACTTTGTCTCGAATGCTGGAAATCAGTGACAACAGCATTAAAAGTGACTGGAGAGATCTAGCTGCCGATTGGGGTTGCTTGCACGCTGACATCATAGACATGATTGATATAGCAAAACGTGGAAACAACACCGGACTTGCGCTTTTATTTGAAAAGGACAATGCGGAAAATTTTGGCATGAGAAATCTGGAGCATCTACTGGATGGTTTGGAGAAGATCAAGCGTGAAGATGCTGTGCAATATTTGGCCCAGTATTTGCTGAAGAAATCAAATGAAACAACTTTGTAAGGAGGTGTGTGATCTCAGGAACCACTACAGTCAGTCAGCTCTGAAGTACAAAGTACAGACGCGGACGCACACATTGTGCCGACTTTGAAGGCACGCATACCTGCAGCAGAGACGCAGGATTACGCACTGTTAATGCGCTGTATACACGCGCGTTGTCACTTTGTACTTCAGAGTAGACAAACTTTAGGGACCACTCAACTATAGCATTGGAACTTATGATACTTTCAGGTGTATCTATTCATTGGTAAAATTGGTCTTAATTATAATAAAATGTATGTGTAATATACACATGTTACATAGCAAATGTTTACTCACTGGAATTTTGATATGCCAAAATAAGCATTCTTTGGAAAAAAAATAGTACAATTTTGGCCAAAATTACAGTTTTTAATTAAGAATGCCAGTCTCTTGTGCCATATATCATTTCCAATTCACCAAAATTGCAGCATATGGCCCGATACTATAGTGAACAACTGTACATAATATTGTTCTCAGGCTGTTATCAGCATTATATTGATTAGTGAACAGTTGAAAATATCAAGTGAAACAATGTAATTGCATTTTTAATTGGTACAATACAATTCATAAAAGGGAACTGTTAAACAATGCTTTTAGATAAACAGGGTTTAAGTTTTGAGTCCATAGAGGTTAATTATTTTGTGCATAACCAATTTCTTACTACATAATAACACTTTCAATCTTTAATTAAAATTCCACCAAACCAAAGGTATAATTTGAACTCAAACTGACCCAAAACAATGTGTATGTTGTTTATATCATTATCCTATCATTATACCATTTAAGTGGGTTAAGTTAAATGTTCCATTCAATTGAATTATAAAGATGTTGTTTCTTTGGAAAATTCAGCAAATTAATCGAAAGATATAAATAACATGTTCACTCATCAAACACTTTTAAAAAGTGATTTTGTAATAGCTGAGTGGTCCCTAGTGCAGACTTGCAGAGTATAGGCTTTCACATTCAAACTATATAACTATTGACTGCTATGTATTTTAAAGCAGCAGCAATATTCCAAAGACTCAGGGTTGGTGCTAACCATGTACAATAGTAGTTCCAATATTGCATGCTTGTAGAGATTTTTTTGTTCTGACTTGTTCATGTACATGTACATAAGCACTGTCTTTTGAAAGGCTTAAGAGTGATAGACCCTCTTAAGCTTTTAAATGGTATGTATAACGGTGATTTATAGTTCCTCTTGGTCCCATTAACTCCTCCTCTAAAGCTCTTCTTGAGGAGACCAGAGGACTAGCTCTTAACCACATTTCAAAAGATGGTGTCTGGTGCATTCTTATTTGTTCATGATTTAAACTCATATTTTGTAAGATATTATTTTTTTTAAGTGAAGCTAAGAGTTTCTTATTCATTTGAATAGAGGATGTTGCATTCCCCAACACTCATTGGGTAAACATATAGCCAGGTCAATTCAATTTTGCGAGCAAACAGGCCAAAGTCACCTGCACACTGGTTGGTTTGTGTTGTGGGATTTTGAATTTTCACTGTTATTTCATCTGTAATTTTCCAATGTAAACACCAGTCAATAAGAAAATTAGACTTGGTCCATAAATAGTGTAACATATCAACTATTGCCCTTTTGTTGTGCTATCGACGGACAATGTACTACATGTACACTGGCAGTTCCAATATAACAGCTTTAAAAAAGAATTCAGTTGCATTTGCAAGCTGCAGTGGTAGTTGAAAACCCTTGTGATAAAACTTTTGCAAAATGGGAAGCACTCATCCTCAGTTGACTGTGATGTTTGTATTTCTATGTACCGGTATGTATCAAAAAATCAACAAGAGAGTAGGTCATGACACTGCAGAACTATTTTAATAATAATTTGCATCAGTATTCAGCCTAATTAGCAAGGGGGCACATATGTGACATGATCAAGGGAAATGAGTCGGATGTCGCTAATATTGATTTTGAGATATTGGCAAAGAAAGTGTTAAAATTCTTTTGTTTTATATTGTTTTCAGCGATTGATAAATTGGCGTAACTTCAGAAAGAAAAGTCGTATCAACATGGGGTTTTCAGTTTCTGAAAGCTCTAAATGTCCTCTTTAGAAACATGTGTTTGACCAGGGCCAACATGTGACTCATTCCCCTTGATCATGTCACATATTAATTATTATATTTTGATGTAATTTTAGAATCTGATATACCACTCCTGTCATACACCCTCTGATTATTATGAGAATGGTACATCATCATGGTGCAGTTTGTAGATGCGTGGTGTACCTTAGTCTTGCCATTTTTCTATGCAAAACGATGGTGTATAAGCCAACAAGTAAAATAAATAATATGTATATCGTCCAGACTTCTCAAATTTTGGTGAGGGAGGCCTTTATATCATTTGTTAAGGGGGTACTACACCCCTGTCCAATTTTGTGCCTATTTTTGCATTTTTCCCAAAAATCATAGCGCTTTGGTGACAAGTAAGATATGTATATTATAGGGGCAAGGACTACAACTACTGCACTGGAAATTTTATTTCAGCACAGACAACAGTGTTAATAGTCAAAAATGAGGGAACACCAGTATTTGATCAATAAATCAATAACTACTTGCCTTGAGTTTCTGAGTTTTTAGTGCAGTAGTTGTAGTCCTTGCCCCTATAATATACATATCTTACTTGTTACCAATGCGCTTTAATTTTTGAAAAAATGCAAAAATAGGCACAAAATTGGCCAGGGGTGTAGTGCCCCTTAATTTGTTACAAATTTACTATTCATTTCCTTGTAAAATTGCAATTGCAAAGGCTTTGTCAACACATCATAAAACGGAGAGGCCTAATATTTTTATTACTTCCCCAATGCCTTACCCCTAGCTTGAAGAAAGTGTTTGCAATGTGTTTATAAATGATAACCAAGATTTTCTTAACACGTCTTTTCGTCACAACAATTTTAGAAACAAAGGCAGTAAAGAGAAATAACAAAATATTTGAAAATCTCCACAAATTGGTGAGGGCGGGGATGATATACATGTTATATTTTTTTACTAAGATATGAGAGCATAAACGGGACTCACTTGACTCTGGCTCCACTCAAATCTGGTGTAATTTGTTTTGAAATATCCATCATATATTTCTTAAATATGTACCAGAGTGTGGCGACTCCAGTAGAATGAGGCCGGTTTGTGTTCTATCATACCTAATTCAGGTTGATAAAAAGAAGAAAGTTTCTGGGATGTAGAACCAATATGTCACTGCCCAGATGACTTTCATATGATTTTACTCATTTATGTATACAATATGTTTTGGGTAGTACACTGAAAGAGGATTTTTAACTGGTTTAAGTTGAAGTCCACAAGGTACATGTATGCATATTGATAGTAGGGAAGGGGTATTAATATGGGGTGTCAAATATGGTATGGGATGTGGTATTTCAACATATGCAATGACATCTATCAACTCCAAAGGCGACTAAAAAGAAAGAAAGTATACTGGTAACTGAAATACTATTTGTTTCCAAATACATATTTTGATACTGGCTGTTAAACTTTTATTGTAACCACCTACAGGTGCTGTCATAATCATTTCACATTTGTAGCATGTAACCAGTGTCCTAAGGCTTTATGGGTTCAGCTAAGTTCACTATAAATCACATATATTTGTGTGGTGGGTTGTTTTTTTCACAATCCTTAAAGTTTGTACATTTTTGTTATTAGACAAAATGTATTCATGTGAAGAACAGTATTAACCAATTATACTTTGTGTACAATATTTTTTCACTATTTTCTCCTTTGACAAAAATTATGCATGGATCTAAGTGAAATATTATGTATGAAAGTTGCAAGTTAAAGGCACTTTAGTCCACTGGTCAGTGAAAGTATAAAAGAGTTTTTAGAACAACTTAAAAGTGAAGAATAAGTCCATAAACTCCTCATATTATGTACTTTTTTCATAATAAAAGTTGAAAAAAAGAAAGCAAGCAGCAATGCTGCAAGATTGGAACTCCATTCAGTTATGTGTTGCTGTAAGTGTGCATACAGGTGGATTCCTCCAACATTAATGTGTTGCCTGATTAGGTCACTTTAAAGCAAAAAGCTGATATTTGATTTCTTTTCCTGATTTACCAAATGATTGATAGTGCCTTTAAATGGAACGGTTGGTTCAAATGTTAGTATTATTTGTTATCTTTTGTCCTTATTATTCAGTGGATTAAAAATTGCCAAGAATATTTATTTTCATTTACTTAGACATTGAGTGGCTTTGTCATGTCACGCTAAATATTGCCAAACATATTTGTTTTTATTTTCTTAGACATTCAGTGGCTTTTTCATGTCACACTAATATTGCCAAGCATATTTGTTTCATGTACTAATGAATTGCTTTTGTCCACAATCAATGACACTATCAAATAGTGTTGAAAAGTGATTCCGGAGACTTCTTGCAGAAATTCTCTATACTTTTTTCAATTGCAAGTTTGGTAGGGACGTTAGTGCGGTTGCGCTACAAATATGCCTACAAACTGCTATTATAGCGTGATATGTGGGATTAGGTTAGCATTCACAATTCTGTACTGCAACTGCAAGTCTGTGGTGATCAGCAACATACGCACATATGTTACAACCAAACTTGAGGTGAAACAAAGTGTAACTACAGGGAAATTAATGTCAGGCGAGTGTATGCTTTTTTTCTGTACAAATGAATGCCGACCCAAATTTTTAAAAAAAAGGTCCGACCGACACTACTTGAAAGGTCCGTCCGCCCATAGAACAGGGGTTTTGCCGCCTTATTGAGAATTTGGCTTACTTTTTTCCGCTTTGATACAAACATTGTCGAGTCCAATGATGTACAGTAAATCTATAAGGCAAAGTCAATGTCACATAGCTATATTTGTAGGTTTTTGAGACAAAATTTTGTTCAATTTTATCCTTTGCTGCATTAAAGCAGTGTCATAACTATAGACCACTTGACATGTGACGTCATTGTCCGGCAGTATGCATGCGAATTATGACAATTTTCATTGTTCTTTGCCCTGCAGTGTGCATACGCATCGTATTCGTACTTTGCTCAGGGCACATGCATTTTAAATCGCCCAACACATTTCATATAGTACAAGAAAGCCATTTGTTCAAGCATGTCGATAGGCCAGTCCCTCGGCTTTGTTGATACACAATGATGTCAAGTGGTCTATACACAGTACATGTTATATGATCAAGCAAATTGAATCGGATGCCATTATGAAGAGTTCAGATGCAAAAGCTGATATATCCATTATATATCCGCAATATTTGAGATATATGCAAATATAACTGGTCAAACATAAACAAGTAATAAGAACTTGAAAATATATGCTACTTTTTATCGTGGTTTTCAAAAGTTGGTATTTGTAAAGTAGGGTTTCAATTTAAAGCTAGTATAAAGCAGATGTTTTTGGCCTTAACTCAGGAAGTTTGAAAATGGTATTCATCAGCTTTTGCATCTGAACTCTTCATATTCAATTGGGACCTGAATTTTCCAGAATCAATTTTGCGGGCAATTTTCATATTGTAAATGAAACATTTTGTTAAATTCAACCAGTAGCAGTTGAGAAATGGATGATTATATACTTTGATCAGCTCGTAATCGGCGGGCCTTATAACATCGCGGATTAATATCAAATTATTATAATTATGAGAATTCTCTTGAGATATCTCGCCTTAAGCATCACAAATTATCAATTCAAGTCCTATAATTTGTCTAATTTCTTTAACACACAAAATATAGACCAGACAAGTCAACTAATAGCACTCTTAACATGGGTCTACTTTTTGGTGTAGTGGTAAGAGCCAAATATTTCCCACCTATTACGAGCTGATCAAACTATAGTGTCACTTACACTGTAGAAAACCAATATTCCGGACATCCAGCTCAAGTTGCTTGATTGCGATTATGTGTACTGTAACGTAATGTTAATATGTAAAACAGCAACAGTGATTAAATTTCTATTAACAACCACTAAACTTATACATGTTTTGTATGTATATTGATTATATATTTAATTTATTGATAAATCTGCTGTAAAACAAACCAAAAGATGGATGCAGGGGAAGGGATTATAAATTTCAGTTACATTTTTTTATTATGAGAACATTGACCAGTGTTATTTTTCCTCCACTTACAGTTATTAACAGGTGGGAGAGATGACAGCCTGGTGACAAAACTAGGGCTTCATTAATCTTTTGGTTTGTTCTCTTATCAAAGCATAATAAATCTAGAAAGAATTGCATCTGAGTTTGAATAAGTATAATTATGCAAAATTCAGGGATATCAAAACATATTCAACATGAATATTAATGTATTAATGCAAGCATCAATTTGAAGCTTGAACCTACCCACCTCAAGCGTCGACATAATATAGACGTTGATTCAATGCCGATGATTGAGGTCATACTTTTGTTGACCTCAATCATCGCTGAGGCTTGAGGTGGGTAGGTTCAAGCTTCAAATTGATGCTTGCATAAGCTCCGTTGGCAAGAGTCCAAAACATGCATATAATTGTCCTTTTAAAGGTGGGTGATCTCATGTGATACATACCTTACATAGAGGCCCACAGACTTATTCTTTTTGATTGCTCCAGTGGTTTGGATACCAGAAGGTAAACATATATCTGCTGTTGCTGGGTGTGATGTACCCCAAGCTACTAATAACATCATCTAAACTTGTTAAATATATTTCAAGTCTATAATGCAGAGATGCCACTTTTCCTGATTTATCAGGAATTCCTGATTTTTGCCATTTTTAGACATAAATTCAGGATTTTTTGGCAATGAAGAAGTGGCTACGCTTTGCAACTTCCTGATGCCTGACAAGCAAGTGGCATCTTTGATATAGTGATAATGAGAAAATATGACCTTTGTTCTGATCTGACAGAAAAAAACCCATTCTAATGGGCTAAAGTGGAGGATGAGCTTATCAATTAGGTCACCACCTTCATGAATCTTATGAAAGGTTGTATTTATAAAAAAAAATATAATAATTTTGATTGTGAAACGAAAGCACTGATTAGTGATTTCTGGCCTACTAATCACGCATGTGTTTGCTCATCAATAGGGTATTGGAAAATGGCTGATTCAAGATGTCAGACGAGGTAAAGTAGGCCTATGGAGCTTTTTCCTGCATAGCCGCTTTTTGTCTTCGTCCGTTTTTACTTGATATTGTCATCGATCTTGAATTCAGGTATACATTTTAATTTGTTCAGTAACTCGAATAGCACTGTCGCGTAACACAGTTGAATGGCATGCATTATACTGACCGCACAGTGGGTTTAGAGAATTAGATTCTAGGATTCTAGGATATTATTATGATGTAGATTTGAAAAAAGAAAGATTGTATGCTAATCAGAAAATCATTTTAAAATGAGGTATGTATGGGCATGACATGAAACAGATAGCTGATTTTGTAAAGCAAATCGCCTTAAGATGTCCTCGATGTGCAGAGAATGGTTGTGTGCAATGTGCCTTTTTCGAGTGAACGAAATGATATTTCTGGGAGCTTCTGAAACGTAATGTCAAGGGATATGGTAGCTTATGGTAATACAATGTCGTCTTAATCATGTCATATGCAAAAAAGCCAACTCCCGGGGTCAAATAGCTGTCCATGCACTCTAAAGAAAAAGTTCTGTAACATAGGGTTCTATAAAAGCCAAAATGGAACTCTATAGGAATCTTTCTTTCTTGAAGGTTCCATGTCGAGGACAAAAAAGGTTCTTTAAAAACTTTTTAGAAGCTTTAAAAAGGGAACAAAAATTTAAATTGTTCATTGGTTTTAGGTTCAGTAGTGCCTATAATCCCTTCTTTTTTTCTTTTTTTTTTTGCTCTTCACTTTTTCAAACCATCGAAAAACAATTGGGTCAGGCTACAATTCTAAAAAATATTTCCGTCGGTACATTAACAAGTTTTGCCTCTCCGGTTCCGAAATCCTGGCTACGCCACTTGCACAAGCCGTCTGGATTAAATACTCTGGAACCGAGTCTACTGACTGCCAACCCTAAAATCGATCTCGTGATCAATATTTTTGCAAATCACAACTCTTGATAATTTAGGATAGGGCCTAATATGACAGGAACTCCCTTTACACAATCAGGGGAAATCCCGTTTTAATAGTCTTGCAGTACACATGCCACGTGGCAGTAGGTGTCTGGACAAACTGATCAACATAGCATCAGGAGGAATGAGAGGGAGAAAAAGAAGCTTTTTTGGGGTCTTCGAAAAACTTTCTTGCTAGCAAAATATTACGTTATCTACTAACCATCGAACACATCATTTTCTGCCCGGATAAGCTGTCTCATTTACCATTACAGAAACATGTTGCGAAGAACAATGGCTGATGAAGAAGTTGTGAAAGATTGCCAATAGAATGAAGTTCGCTGTGTGTGCCGGTATATTGATCAGCAGCATTGTTGTGGTAAGCCCTAAATAAAAAGTAATTTCTCTCTTAGTCTTACAGATAATGGCTAAAAGAAATCACATAGGTCTATTATGTGCAGTGTGACAATTATTAAGTTATATGTCTAACCGAAACATTACATTTAAACGTGTCTTGCAGGGAGTCCTGACTTCCGGCTTCACAGAACGACGCCTTAGATCGTGTTTTCAAACATTCATAACGTTACTGCTCTCAACAACTACAAGTTCTCAATCTATTATAGGCTCCCTTGGTGATCTTTCTCCCTGCCACAAACATAGCTAATATCAGTATTGATAAAGAATTATCTGCTGCTGATATCAGTATTGATGAAGTATCTGTTTATTGCTGATATCGATGAAAGAAAAAAGATAAAGTGGACAAATGAACAATGTGTATTTTTAACTATGTGCATCATTTTAATTATGTGCATTTGTCCAGAAATAATGCATTTACATACCTTGTGTTTTCTACTTGAGATGTTAGTATTAAAGGAGTAGCTATCTGCGTACTGCTGATATTATGGAGTAGCTATCTACTGCTGAAGTAGCTATCTACTGCTAATATTAGTATTGATGAAGTAGCTGTCTACTGCTGACATTAGTATTGATGAAGTATCTACTGGATATATTAGTATTGTTGATGAAGTAGCTATCTACTGATATAATAGTAGGCCTATTGATGAAGTAAGTATCTACTGCTAACATCAGTATTGATGAATGAGCTATCTACTGCTGATATTAGTATTGATAGCTTTGTACTGTTCATATTAGTATTAATGAATGAATTAGCTTTCTACTGCTAATATTAGTAAATGAAGTAGCTATCTACTGCTGATATTAGTATTGATGAATTAGCTATCTACTGCTGATATTTGTATTGATGAAGTAGCTTTCTACTGCTGATACTAGTATGTATGCATTAGCTATTGCTGATATTTGTATTGATGAAGTAGCTATCTACTGCTGATATTAGTATTGATGAATTAGCTATATACTGCTGATATTTGTATTGATGAAGTAGCTATCTACTGCTGATATTAGTATTGATGAGTTAGCTATATAGGGTACCTGCAAGGAATATGGGACCATTAAGGACGTTTAGCTTATTTGCATAAAAACTAAAGAAGATATGCCCACAAGAGATTGTTATGATGAACAACCTGTCCTTTAAGATTAATAAGACAGGCAATGTTACCTTGTTTTTATGTTTGTTTGGGCGCTATGGCGTCAAAATGACGTCATCGTCAAGTGTCCCATATTACCTGCATGTGCAGGTAATATGGGACACTGTGGTATCTCTATGGTGAAAATCAAAAGTTCAGAAAATCACTCTTTTGTTCTAAAAACATTTTTGTTACATGATTTTGAATGTTAAATGCAAATTTCTACAAGAAAATTCAATTTTCTAAATAGTTTTGCTTTTCGCATTGACAATGCACACAATTTCCTATGTGTCCCATATTACCTGCACCCATTCAGTTGAAAATCAGAGAAAATAATCATTTATAAAAGGAAAGTGCCACTTGTCAGTGGAATTTTACCTGCTGATAAGCTTAACCCATCACCTAAAGATCATAAAAAATGACAAATGCCCCTCAGTACCAGAGTTTTTTGGATACACAATGATAAAATGTGACGTCATTGATTTTATATCAGGCCAAAAAAACTACATAATTTTTTGGGCACTTTCACTCTTTCTGGCATTGATTTCCAAGAGTTTGATACACAGACTCCAAAACTGCATTTCTAGATGCACAATTGATGTCTCTAAACACTTAACAAATCAACTTAAAGTGTTTACCTTCTCTAAGCTACTTTTTGTTAAAATGAAAACAGGTGTCCCATATTACCTGCTGTCCCATATTACCTGCAGCTACATGAAGTAGCTTTCTACTGCTGATATTAGTATGGATGTATTAGCTATCTACTGGTGATATTAGTATTGAAATGGCTATCTACTGTTGATATTAGTATTGATGAATTAGCTATATACTGCTGATATTTGTATTGATGAAGTAGCTATCTACTGCTGATATTAGTATTGATGAATTAGCTATATACTGCTGATATTTGTATTGATGAAGTAGCTATCTACTGCTGATATTAGTATTGATGAATTAGCTATATACTAATGAAGTAGCTTTCTACTGCTGATATTAGTATGGATGCATTAGCTATCTACTGGTGATATTAGTATTGAAATGGCTATCTCTCTCTCTCTCTCTCTCTCTGTCAGGTGGCGCTGTGTAGCGCTGCTGTGGTCTTCACAAGAGTACGCCATCTCACTCGATCCGATGCCAAGTGTGTTGCACCTTGCATTCCCTGGTTAGAAACCAGCTTCACGTCATTAGTCCAAGATGTTGGTGGGCGTCCTATTCCTCGTTGCCTTCCATGGCCCCTTGCAAAATCTGTTTTTCTACACCTCCATGTTTCCTGACAATATGGCCAAAGTACTTCAGCTTTCTCTCCATTATGCCGCTTCTGATGGTTAGACTTGTACCAATCTTGTCAAGGATCCAGGAATTTGTTCTCCTGTCTTTCCATGTCACTCGTAGAAGCCTCCTGTAACACCACATCTCAAAAGCATCTACTCTTTTCCTATCATTCTTGGTCATAGCCCAAGACTCGCATCCATAAGTGGCAATGGAAAACACAGTTGCACGCAGTAGGCGTACCTTGAGGTCAATGGATAGGCCTCTGCTTTTCCATATGCTTGACATGCCCTGCACAGTTGTCCTTGCAATAGCCAGTCTTCTCTTAATTTCAGTTGTGCTGTCACCACTGTTGTTAATCATTGAACCCAGATATTCAAATTGCTTCACCTCCTCAATCTGTTGTCCATCTATCACAAACTCATCACTTTTCTCTCTCTGTCTACAACCATTATTTTTGTCTTCTTTGTGTTCAGGAGAAGGTGTTTTTCTTCACTGGCCTCTTTGATGCGCTTCAAAAGATCAATCAGCTCTACTCTGCTGCTACAAATAAGAGTGGTATCATCGGCGTACCTCAGGTTAGTAATTCTTGTACCGCCAAACTTCACTCCACCTTCAAACCCCTCCAAAGCTGTTCTCATTATGTCTTCAGAGTAGATGTTAAATAGGTTTGGTGATAGCACACAGCCCTGTCGTAAGCCTCTTCCAATCTTGAACCAATCTGTGTCTCCACTACTTGTTCTGACTGCCGATTCTTGGTCTTCATATAAGCAGCTGATCAGATCCACAAGATGACTTGGAAAACCCATCTTTTCATAGTTTCCCACATCTGAGGGTGGCTAACACAGTCAAAAGCTTTACTGTAATCTATGAAGCACATGTAAAGAGGAAGTCTATGCTCTCTGCATTTCTCAATCACATTCCTGATATTGACAATTTGGTCCCTAGTACCCCTTCCTTCACGAAATCCTGCCTGCTCATCAGATATTTCCTGCTCCATTTTGTTCTTCATTCTCTTGATGATGATCTTCAGAAGCACTTTACTTGCATGACAAATCAGGCTGATGGTCCGTGATTGGCACACTCTTTCAAATTTCCTTCTTTGGCAGTGGAATAAATACTGCCCTGCACCAGTCTCTCGGCCATTTCTTCTTTTTCCAGATGATACCACATAGACGCCACATTAGGTCTATCCTTCTTTCCCAGTTGCCTTCCACAACTCAGAAGCTACATTATCAATGCCAGGTGACTTAGCATTTTCATTTGTTCCATGGCAAGCTCAACTTCAGATCTCAATGGTGGAGGTTCTTCCTCACTCGTTTCACACTGTACATACACCTTGTCATCTTGTGCCTCAAACAGCTGGGAACTATACTGAACCCATCGCCTTTTGATGTCTACACTTACGGTAAGAGTGTTACCTTTCTCATCATTTATAACATCCATCCTGGGGGTCCACTTCTTGGTAAGTTCTTTGGCAATACCAAAAGCTATTTTTGAGTCACCCTTACATCTTTCCATTTCCACACACTTCCTTTCGATGTAGTTTCTTTTGTCCTCCTTAACACTTTTGGAGACCTCTTTGTTTAAGCGTGCCCATTCTTCCTTTCCTCCATCTGCCTTTGCTCTCTTCCTGTCATCAGCTAGGTTTAAGGTCTGCTGAGAGATCCACGGCTGTTTCCGTTTCATCTTTCTAGGGATGAAACTGTTGATATTAGTATTGATGTATTAGCTATATACTGCTGATATTTGTATTGATGAAGTAGCTATCTACTGCTGATATTTGTATTGATGAAGTAGCTATCTACTGCTGATATTTGTATTGATGAAGTAGCTATCTACTGCTGATATTTGTATTGATGAAGTAGCTATCTACTGCTGATATTTGTATTGATGAAGTAGCTATATACTGCTGATATTTGTATTGATGAAGTAGCTATCTACTGCTGATATTTGTATTGATGCATTAGCTATATACTGCTGATATTTGTATTGATGAAGTAGCTATCTACTGCTGATATTTGTATTGATGAATTAGCTATATACTGCTGATATTTGTATTGATGAAGTAGCTATCTACTGCTGATATTTGTATTGATGAAGTAGCTATATACTGCTGATATTTGTATTGATGAAGTAGCTATCTACTGCTGATATTTGTATTGATGAATTAGCTATATACTGCTGATATTTGTATTGATGAAGTAGCTATCTACTGCTGATATTAGTATTGATGAATTAGCTATATACTGCTGATATTTGTATTGATGAAGTAGCTATCTACTGCTGATATTTGTATTGATGAAGTAGCTATATACTGCTGATATTTGTATTGATGAAGTAGCTATCTACTGCTGATATTTGTATTGATGAATTAGCTATATACTGCTGATATTTGTATTGATGAAGTAGCTATCTACTGCTGATATTAGTATTGATGAATTAGCTATATACTAATGAAGTAGCTTTCTACTGCTGATATTAGTATGGATGTATTAGCTATCTACTGGTGATATTAGTATTGAAATGGCTATCTACTGTTGATATTAGTATTGATGAATTAGCTATCTACTGCTGATATTTGTATTGATGAAGTAGCTATCTACTGCTGATATTTGTATTGATGAAGTAGCTATCTACTGCTGATATTTGTATTGATGAAGTAGCTATCTACTGCTGATATTTGTATGGATGTATTAGCTATCTACTGCTGATATTTGTATTGATGAAGTAGCTATCTACTGCTGATATTTGTATTGATGAAGTAGCTATATACTGCTGATATTTGTATTGATGAAGTAGCTATCTACTGCTGATATTTGTATTGATGAATTAGCTATATACTGCTGATATTTGTATTGATGAAGTAGCTATCTACTGCTGATATTTGTATTGATGAATTAGCTATATACTGCTGATATTTGTATTGATGAAGTAGCTATCTACTGCTGATATTTGTATTGATGAAGTAGCTATATACTGCTGATATTTGTATTGATGAAGTAGCTATCTACTGCTGATATTTGTATTGATGAATTAGCTATATACTGCTGATATTTGTATTGATGAAGTAGCTATCTACTGCTGATATTAGTATTGATTATTTAGCTATATACTGCTGATATTTGTATTGATGAAGTAGCTATCTACTGCTGATATTTGTATTGATGAAGTAGCTATATACTGCTGATATTTGTATTGATGAAGTAGCTATCTACTGCTGATATTTGTATTGATGAATTAGCTATATACTGCTGATATTTGTATTGATGAAGTAGCTATCTACTGCTGATATTAGTATTAATGAATTAGCTATATACTAATGAAGTAGCTTTCTACTGCTGATATTAGTATGGATGTATTAGCTATCTACTGGTGATATTAGTATTGAAATGGCTATCTACTGTTGATATTAGTATTGATGAATTAGCTATATACTGCTGATATTTGTATTGATGAAGTAGCTATCTACTGCTGATATTTGTATTGATGAATTAGCTATATACTGCTGATATTTGTATTGATGAAGTAGCTATCTACTGCTGATATTTGTATTGATGAATTAGCTATATACTGCTGATATTTGTATTGATGAAGTAGCTATCTACTGCTGATATTTGTATTGATGAATTAGCTATATACTGCTGATATTTGTATTGATGAAGTAGCTATCTACTGCTGATATTAGTATTGATGAATTAGCTATATACTAATGAAGTAGCTTTCTACTGCTGATATTAGTATGGATGTATTAGCTATCTACTGGTGATATTAGTATTGAAATGGCTATCTACTGTTGATATTTGTATTGATGAATTAGCTATATACTGCTGATATTTGTATTGATGAAGTAGCTATCTACTGCTGATATTTGTATTGATGAATTAGCTATATACTGCTGATATTTGTATTGATGAAGTAGCTATCTACTGCTGATATTTGTATTGATGAATTAGCTATATACTGCTGATATTTGTATTGATGAAGTAGCTATCTACTGCTGATATTAGTATTGATGAATTAGCTATATACTAATGAAGTAGCTTTCTACTGCTGATATTAGTATGGATGTATTAGCTATCTACTGGTGATATTAGTATTGAAATGGCTATCTACTGTTGATATTAGTATTGATGAATTAGCTATATACTGCTGATATTTGTATTGATGAAGTAGCTATCTACTGTTGAATGTTGATATTAGTATTGATGAGTAGCTATATACTGCTGATATTCGTATGATGAAATGGCTTCCTACTGCTGACATTAGTCATGTTAGTATTGATGAAGTAGCTATATGCTGCTGATATGGGTATTGATGAAGTATCTATCTGCTGCTGATATTAGTGTTGATGAAGTACGTACCCACTGTTGATATACAGGTTATTGATGAAGAATTTATCTACTGCTTATATCAGTATTGATGAAGGATCTATCTACTGTTGATATCAGTATTGATGAAGAATTTATCTGCTGCTGATATCATTATTAATGAAGTATCTACTATACTGCTGATATCAGCATTGAAGAAGAATCTATCTACTGATGATATCAGTATTGATGACGGATTTATCTCCTGCTGATATCAGTGTTGATGAAGAATTTATCTGCTGCTGATATCAGCTTTGATATTCTGATCTTGTCCACCTACCTCTGCTGTATTTTATATCGAATCGCTAGTGGCCCTGCTTGTCATGGTTTAGAAAAGTGTGGATATGATAAACCAGAGAAAATTACGGATCCCAATTTTCAATACTTCACTTCAGACCTTCAATACGCAAGATACACCATAGATTCAATTAGAACGACTACATACTTACAGGCATAAGACGCCAAGTTTATTGGAAACATTGATGCATGAATGGATAGTTATAGATATTATAATAGTTTACAGTAATGATTTTCCTCTTAAGAAATATTTTGTTGGCCAAATTTAGCTTTGAAATGAAATTTAGACACAGAAAAAGTAATAAAAACCATTAAAATTATAAACTAAAAACTAACATTTTTTAAGGGCCGGCCCTGATTTGGGCCAATTTTGGCTCGGTCGGTGGAGGGCAAGCAAACAATTTGTTTTTTGCCTAATTGTCTTTCTCTAAAATCTCTTACTCTATAGGTTGCTGGTCAATCCTATGAGGAATGTAAAGGTGAAGATCAATTTTGGAATAATGAAGAGAATGTATGCAAGATTTGCACGCGTTGTCCTAAAGGCTGGCACACTACCGTTGTAAGTATTAGTATCTATTTCTAAAGGAAGTATAAATAAGGTGCAGTTAACAATTCTTGGCAGTCTCATTTGAGAATCGCATGTTGCTTGCATGTTTTCTTAACAAACTATTTTAAAGGATCATTCAGAGATACGTCCATCCCAAACTACAATGTGCCAATGTACTAGTGTAACTAACCCTAGAATCTTATGAATAAGCTACAATCCCGGACAAAATGGTTGGAACACTTTGATACGGACACTTCAAATATGTCCACCATTTCCCCGGTGTTACGAGTCGTACTGACTCAAGGCCAAAATCACCTTTTACCCAAATTCACACGAATGCACAACACAAATACACTGTTTGATTAAGCTAACAAAATCTAAGTCTTTAATTGAAAGTGGTATATGATTGGTACAATATATGACAACAAATGCACATATAAAATAATCACACAATCACAATGATTAATTTAACTTATTAGTACTTAGCCAGCATTCTTCTTCTTGAAGATAACAGAGTTCTTGCAATGTTCTGGACGGCTGCTGTAAATATCCTTAATCACTTGTCCTGCGAAAATCAGCGAAGTCCTTTGTACACTTGCATTGATAAATATCCTTGCGAATAAAATCCTCGCACAAAAATGGCGTTGCTTTCTCCAAACTCTTATCTCCTTGCACTGTTCTCCAAACGCTTTTGCGCTGCTTTCTCCAAACTTAATTTCTTGCGCTGCTTTCTCCAAACTTAACTCCTTGCGCTGCATTCTCCAAAACTGGTGCTATTCTTCTTCTTCCGGTACTGTGCAAAACCTCAAAAGAGTATCGACGCACATTGCATATTTCCACCTTTCACACAATATCTCCAAGAAGCAGGACTGCGATGCAGTTGTCCCCACTTATATTGACTTGTGTTGGATCAAAAACCATAGATTATCATATTTAGATAATCTATGCATAAACCAGACTTCAGCAAGTCGACAGAAGAATATATATTCCTTTCTTGGAAGAAGTACGCTCTTTGACGTATTGTAGATCTCCTCCGACAACACTGGCAGGCAGTAGTACATTAACTACATGAAATAATTCTGGTTTGCAATTTCCTTTCTTTGAAGGAATTGGACTGTAAGCATATTAGCTAGCTAGCCCAGATCAACACTATAAACTGTGAAGAATTATGTTTTCATTTTCTTATATACCAAGCACTGAAAAAAAAACACCATTCTATTAATAGGCAATTACTACCTTCACACTATTCTGCAGTCTGGGAAATTTCCAAGTCTTATTTATAACATTAACCTTTCACATGACATAAATTCCTGAGGGGAATCCCGTGACATCACTTCCTGAGGGGAATACCATACGATGTCATCTTCACTTTACAATCTTAGGGGGTTTCCAAATATTCCAAATTAGATATGATTCAATTTTTTTTGCTCAATTTGAAAGGGGAATTCCCCCAAAATGTCATCACTCATGCAATTGTAAACAAAGATAAATAATCAAATCAAATTACTCAGGGCACATCACACCGGTCAATGTTGATACTTGTTTATTTGGTCATGCAGCATCCCTAGAGCCCCCTAGAGACACCCAACATTGATTGGTGGGGCAGTGGGGAGGGAATTGTAGAAGTAGGGAAGCGTTCAAACCTCACACCAAAGAAAGCGCAATTTTAGTACGGTATATGTCAAGTATAATAACGGAAACAGTCCTACTGGGACATTAATGTTCCAACTACTTATGTCCGGGATTGTAGACACTGTTTTGACGTGAAGATGAAACAAATCGTAATTCTTTACGTTCGGGCATAAGTAATTCCATGCATATCCAATAGGATACACTACCTCAAAGACAGAAGTAACATTTAGTTTTCTTCATATATTATGGCAATATTCTTTCCAACCGACTCGCCCATAACATTTGCCCGGAACATTTGTCAAAACTGTAAACCTTTTTGCGTTTTGTGTCTCACCTCGACCTGGGACAATTTGTGGGGAAAAGAAGAATATCCAACATTGCGCCCTTCAGCAAAATTGATATAACTTTTTGATTATAATGATATAACAATTCTGCGAAATTTCTTTTTGATAAAATTAAAGGATGAATGTGGTTTTGGAGTTGGAAGCCAAGGAAAATGCATGGAATGTGCAACAGGATTTTACCAAGATAACAATCACACCAAGAAACAATGTAAGCAGTGTACAAGGTGTGACTCAGTAAATGGGGTGAGAGAGATCAGACAATGTACTTCTACTCAAAATAGGCTTTGCGAATGCATTCCTGGGTGAGTATAGCTTGATATAACGTATTTAAAGGTCTAACATCGTTGGTCAGGCCAACTGAACAGGTTGCTGCAGTAACTAAATACCAAAAATTATGAAATGTTTATACTAGAATTTTGGCAGGTAACCTTGTCCTTATATCACAATGTTCTTTTAGATGGTCAGGACCTTGGCGAGATGGGCACTTTTATTATCATGGATTATGTTTTGTCATAATGTTGAACTTGTGTAACACTTTATGAATAAATCCAGATGTGTTGTTAACTCTTTAAACAGTTACAATTAAAATTGACAAAACTGACCAACATGATTACAGTGACTTCTCATGTATAACACTATTTCTTCAGATTCGTGAAGCACAGTGATTTGGATAATCTATGCGTCCCTTGTAATGAATGGGAATGTTTGAATGCAGCAACAACTAAAGTTCAGCCAACCTCGAGACAGATTTCATCTCAACGAATCGCAATTTCTGCAACATCACCACTGAGGATCACAACATCACAAAACTTACGCACATCATCGTTTTCAACATGGACTGACATTGAATCAACGCCTGCGGAATCAACACCGTCAACAATAACAACACATATACCTAGTATGAGCTCAGATGATCTGATCAAAGTTAGTCTGAATAAGACAGGAAACCTGAAAGTCATTTTAATTATAGTTGGAGTACTATCTGTTCTGGTAACAGCACTGGTGGTATTGATCTGGAAATGGAAAGGAAGAGAGTACCTCAATAGGCTTCGTTTTGATGCATTGGAGCAGAGTGATCCTGAAATCGGTAAGCATTGCTTAAGGGATGATCTGATTGATAATCTCATCCCTCATTCTCCATCAACAATTAAGATTGGCTGTTTTTATTTCCTTTATCATAATTTTGATAACAATGTTGATATCCTGTATGTGCTTTTCATTCGGCAAGTTTGTGTTAAAGCTGGCAATCATCTTATTTTTGTATAATTCGGGTATGTTGAATTCGAATATTTTATCTGCTAAGCTCTATTTGAACCCCGTGTATCAGGGTATTTATAGGCCTACATTCGTAACCCATGCAGTACCTTAAATAGTTTTTCTGTCATCTAAATGTAGGTGCCAATGGAAGACATGCATGTCAAAGGAGTATATCTGCACCAGCAGGTCTACAAAGCTCTTTGGCACAGGGAACCTCGGCATCGTGTTCGCCTAAATTACCAACGTTAGGAACTGACACGCGTGATAAGGTTATTAAGGTAAGTATTTAAGTAGAAAATAAATTGCTCTTGTCCTTTTATGTAAGAAGTTTTAAATAGACTTAGAATTAGACTATATAGTCTTCTGATATTTATGTTAACTGGGCAGATTTATGGATATAATAGATGACTAAATCAACAATATTAATACAATGATGATTGTCAGCAATTTTGAAAATTAAGATATAACGAAAATCTAACAATTATAGTACAAATTTTACAGCGCAAATAGGTACATATTCACATACCCAAAACAATATTATAGCCTATTATGTAATGATCATTAACAGCATCAGAACAATGAACATTAAGTCAAATTATTCTAACAAGGGTTAGTTACAAATTTTGAAATATTTTTTTTTTATTGTATTACCATTTCACAACCGAGTCCTTTTGCCTTTATTTAATTTCAGTTCTTTATTCATTTGTTTTCTTTTACAGATGGGCAAGAAATCTAAAGAAAGGGAAGTCAGGTCCCGAGCTGAAAAGGCTAAAGCAAGAGGCAATAGTGAGTTATGTTAATATTTTGCACCCATGTAGCCCTACATTGCAACATTAATAGCAATATCGATTTTCCTGTACCAGGATATTGGTTTTAACGTTATTAGCAATGTGAATTTTCCTGTACCAGAATATACATTGATCGCAACGTTAGTAGCAATTTTGATTTTCCTGTACCTAGGTATTCATTGATTGAAATGTTCATAGCAGATTAATTTTCTGTACGATACATAGATTGCAACATTAACAGCTATGTGAAGTTCCCTGTACCATGATATATTGGTTGCAATGTTAATAACAATGTTGATTTTCCTCTACCAGTTGCATCGTTCAAGGACATACATTGCTTGCAACGTTAATAGCAATGTTGATTTTCCTACACCAGGGTAAACATTGCTTGCTACAATAATAGCAAAGTTGATTTTCCTACATCAGGATACACTATACATTGATTGCAACCTGTATACCAATGTGAAGTTTCTGTACCTGGTGCAATGTTAATAGCAATGTTGATTTTCCTGTACCATAGTATGTAAAAGAGTGAAAAAACTCTCTCCCCAAACGAGTGATTCACTTATAAAAACCACTCAACTTTAAAACCACTAAAAAAAGAGTGAAACCCACTCTTAAAGAGTGAATTTCAACCCGTTCAAGGAGTTAAATGAAGGACAACACGTTTTTACAGTTGTCATTCATTTAACTCCTTGAAAGAATTAAAATTCACTCTTTTAGAGTAGTTTCACTATTTTTAGAGTGGTTTTAAAGTTAAAAAACACATTTCACTCTTTTTTGAGTGGTTTTATAAGTGAATCACTCTTTTGGGGAGTGAGGTTTTCACTATTCTACATTTCGAGAGATATTGATTGTAACGTTAATAGCAAGATTAACTTTCCTATATACCAGTGTAGACATTAATTGCAATAATAGCAATGTGCAGTTTAACAATGTTGATTTCCTGTATCCGGATATACATTGATTGCATAATAGCAATGTGAATAATATTTCCCGATACAAGGGTATAAAATACATTGATTGCAACAATTTTAAGGCAAATAATTTGATACGATGTTTCAAAATTTTGTGATTCATATTGTAATTTTCATGGGTATTTGAATAGTTGGGGTCCTATAATGTTTCAAAACTGCAAATCTTGCACTAACACGACCACATACGGTATCTGTTTTTATTTCAGGTATGTACATTGACACATTGAATTATGATGTTCTACAAGAACTCCACCAAAAGTTAACTCCGAAAGAAAATAACAGTAAGATTAACATGATTAAAGACTGGCGACATTTAGCTAGCAAATGGCATTATACTAAAAAAACAATAGGGTACATCTCAAGCGCAAATGATGGTGGGATTATGACTTTATTTGATACAGAAATGACTGAACATCCAGACACTAGAACATTGGAAAGCCTTATAAATGACTTGCAGGGTATCAAGCGACAGGATGCCGCAAATATAGTGATCGAGTACATTCTGAATGATAAAATCACGGCGGTCTGAGAAAAAGAGGCGTATAGGCCTACATTTAAACGCTAATAATTGTCATCACCTATGCTTTCACAGTTAAGTGACCCGGGGTCACTCCCATTGTGGCCTGTACACCATCCGCGATAATCAACTTTTGAAAAGCACCTAAACAAGGATTTAACCCTTGGCTAAAACGCGATACCTAAACAGGTAACACGCGCCCTAAACAGGGATTTTATTCCTTACATCAAATTTCATACCCTAAATTTCATTTCCGCGTATAGCAGTTGCAATTTTGCTACTCTTTTTTTTCAATTTTTCATGTTTTTGACACCCTAAACACGATACGCGCGTATCGTGCATACCCACGAAAAACTACCCTTATTACGCGTTTCCATTATCGCGGATGGTGTACAGGCCACAATGGGAGTGACTCCCCCCCTGGGTTAAGTGACCAGTCAAAGAAGTGAAAAAAGTTTGACTCTTTGAATGATTTGCGCAAGTTACATTCTTAAAAATTGTCATTTAAGACGTCATGCACAAGATTAAGTTTAAGACGTCATGCACAAGATTAAGTTTAAGACGTCATGCACAAGATGTAACATACGATACCATGGCTCGATCATCAGCCGAATAAATCTGGTAAATGTTGCCATACGAGCGAGGTAAATTCGTACCTTCAAAGTGAGCATGAGCTTAACTCCTTCAGCTAGAGTTAAAGACAGTTTAGATGTTTGTTTAATCTTTTATCTTTGTTATTATCCATTTTTGTATAATTGTAATTTTTATGACCTTTCCCATGCATGTACCCTTAAAGCGTATCGTCAGCACCAAGAAATGGTTGACCTTATATATATTTTTGACAATCACATATACATGACCTCAGATTGATCATGATTTTAGCCTCCAGCAAGATTGGTTTGTTTTAACTGTTTTAACATATGAAAAGGTTTGACTACAAAAATGATTCTCTTATAAATGCATCTGTGGAGGACGCACAGTTTCCAGCTCGATACACCCGAGTACACAAATATTTCCAAGCACAGCGAGTCTAGCCTTTACGCAGTCTGTTTTATACTACACGGTTGAGTGCATAGCATCATAAGAGCTGTGTGAGATCTAGTGGAAAATAGGCATCTCTGATCGGCTTTTTTGTTTAAAAAAATCTCTGATTGGCTTTTTGTCCAATCTCTGATTGGTTTTTGTCAAAACCCTTCATCCAATCAGATTTTTTAAAATTTCAAACGAAAGCTAACACTTCCCCCTAAAAATTCTTTTTTCTTTCATTTAGTCAACAGATAAAGCGATACAATGTTTATAGCAAGGCGAGTGTGGTAAATCTGTTGAAAACGACCTATCCCAGCACAATGTTTGACCAAAATGTAGGTTTTAAAAGTCAAAACCTCAAGTGTTCCTTACAATAATTTTCAAATTTTTTGTCATTAAATGAAAGAGCACACTTATATTGTCCATATACTAGCTTCATTTTAATGAGCAATGACCAATTCTCATTAAATTGCTTGTTAATGTATTTACTGGTAGATACCACATTTTGACTTGAACGGACTGATTCATATCACACCTGAGTTTACACAATTGTTGACAAATCTGCTTTGTTATTAAATTTTATTAACAGACCTATATATTTTTTCCTTTGAGGTCAGCTTTATATTCCTGGCTGCAGTTTCATGCCTGGAAATGATTTAGGTTTTTGTACACATTTTCAGTATCTCTTTAAAAAAATATTTTGATAACGCTGATTGATGTCACACAAGAAGCAATAGTGGTTATTTAGCAAATTAGATTCCAAAAACAATTATTTTTGATCAAGTTGTTGACACAACGCAGTTACAATCATATTTAAATATAAAATAGATATTATATAGTCCGTCCAACCAATCCCAGGATCATTCGCTTGAATGGATATGTTGTTTTGATATTGAGTGGGATGTGTAGTTATAAAAATGTAGTTTTAAAAATGTCATAAAAACGTGTATATTTAGATGATTAAAAAGGTATCAATAAACTAAACGTAAGGATAAATCAACTTTGTCAGTTGAATATCTAATGTGTAAAAGGTGTAATGATAACAACAAGATTAGGTCAGCCAGTATGCGCTGTTATACTGCTTGATCAGCAAAATTACTATTGGACTAATTATTGTGCTTGTAAACGAATTTTCGTATTATTCCAAGTGGAAAAATATCCTGTTGTGCGCCCGTTATAAACAAAAAACCATTTTTTCACGAGTACCCTCTTTCCTATCATCAAAGCCTTTTCTGAGTTACGGGTTTATATTCTATTTACCAGCGATGAGCCATTGTAGTTTTGTCATTGAACTGAAATTATAGTAATAGTACAAATAAACCGATTCAATTATTGATCAAATTGTAAGTGGTCATCACTAGCGACTTGATTATGAAGCAGTTTTATAGTAAACCCTTTCCGAGATGGTGGAATTGTCGAATAACGTCATTGGACGTTTCGCTCTAGCATGAATACAGTATAGTTTCAAATTACACGTTACTTCAATTCAGACTATTGAGCAGTCCTAGCGGAGACTTCATCAATACTGATATCAGCAGTAGATAGATACTTCTTTAATACTAATATCAGCAGTAAATGGCTACGTCATCAATATACTGATATCAGCCGTAGATAGCTACTTCATCAACACTGATATCAGCAGTAGATAGATACTTCATTAATACTGATATCAGCAGAAGATAGCTACGTCATTAATACTAATATCCGCAGTAGATGTCTACTTCATTAATATTAATATTAGCAGAAGATTACTACTTCATCAATACTAATATCAGCAGTAGATACTTATACTTCATCAATACTGATGTCAGCAGTAAAAAGCTACTTCATTAATACTAATATCAGCAGCAGATACTTATACTTCATCAATACTAATTCAATACTAATATCAACAGGATAGGAGATACTGATTTCAGCAGTATATACCCAGCAAACACAAAACGTTTTCGACATCATTCGCAAAAGGTTGTCAGAAAACGTTTAAATGTCGGGTTATATAAAGGGTACGTTAATGGTATAAAACGTTTTAATAACATTAAAAAACATTTGCTGATAATTTACTGCACAGCAAACACAAATGTTTTACAGAAAACATTTAAATGTCGGGTTATATAAAGGGTATAAACACGTTTTAATAACATTCCAAAAACATTTTAGTTACTTCATCAATACTAATATCAGCAGTAGATAGTTACTTCATCAATACTAATATCAGCAGTAGATAGTTACTTCATCAATACTAATATCAGCAGTAGATAGTTACTTCATCAATACTAATATCAGCAGTAGATAGTTACTTCATCAATACTAATATCAGCAGTAGATAGTTACTTCATCAATACTAATATCAGCAGTAGATAGTTACTTCATCAATACTAATATCAGCAGCAGTAGATAGAATACTAATATCAGCAGTAGATAGTTACTTCATCAATACTAATATCAGCAGTAGATAGTTACTTCATCAATACTAATATCAGCAGTAGATAGTTACTTCATCAATACTAATATCAGCAGTAGATAGTTACTTCATCAATACTAATAACAGCAGTAGATAGTTACTTCATCAATACTAATATCAGCAGTAGATAGTTACTTCATCAATACTAATATCAGCAGTAGATAGTTACTTCATCAATACTAATATCTAATATCAGCAGTAGATAGTTACTTCATCAATACTAATATCAGCAGTAGATAGTTACTTCATCAATACTAATATCAGCAGTAGATAGTTACTTCATCAATACTAATATCAGCAGTAGATAGTTACTTCATCAATACTAATATCAGCAGTAGATAGTTACTTCATCAATACTAATATCAGCAGTAGATAGTTACTTCATCAATACTAATATCAGCAGTAGATAGTTACTTCATCAATACTAATATCAGCAGTAGATAGTTACTTCATCAATACTAATATCAGCAGTAGATAGTTACTTCATCAATACTAATATCAGCAGTAGATAGTTACTTCATCAATACTAATATCAGCAGTAGATAGTTACTTCATCAATACTAATATCAGCAGTAGATAGTTACTTCATCAATACTAATATCAGCAGTAATATTCATCAATACTAATATCAGCAGTAATAGTTACTTCATCAATACTAATATCAGCAGTAGATCAATACTAATATTACTTCATCAATACTAATATCAGCAGTAGATAGTTACTTCATCAATACTAATATCAGCAGTAGATAGTTACTTCATCAATACTAATATCAGCAGTAGATAGTTACTTCATCAATACTAATATCAGCAGTAGATAGTTACTTCATCAATACTAATATCAGCAGTAGATAGTTACTTCATCAATACTAATATCAGCAGTAGATAGTTACTTCATCAATACTAATATCAGCAGTAGATAGTTACTTCATCAATACTAATATCAGCAGTATATAGCTAATTCATCAATACTAATATCAGCATATAGTTACTTCATCAATACTAATATCAGCAGTATATGGTTACTTCATCAATAAGGCAGTAGATAGTTATTTCATCAGTACTAATATCAACAGTAGAAAGCTATATACTTCATCAATACTAATATCAGCAGTAGAAAGCTACTTCATCAATACTAATAATAAATTATCAGCATTAGAAAGCTACCTCATCAATACTAATAATATCACCAGTAGAAAGCTATTTCATCAATACTAATAATATCAGCAGTAGAAAGCTACTTCATCAATACTAATAATATCAGCAGTAGAAAGTTACTTCATTACAAATTGGGTTTTCTTGTAAAAGAGGGACACAATTACATTTTGTGTAATCTTTGTTGCGATGTTTGGGTACGGCATTTCTCGCGTCAATATTAGCATAATTTAATGATAATTCTGAAACAGTGTGTGTTTGGGCCAGCAGCTCAACCGTTTATTTTCTCAAGTACCAAGCAATAGTAGAGCAATGGTATTTCAATTATTCACAATTACAGATTGACATTGACCTTCACCAAGTAATGTCATCGTTACATTATACAAGACACCTTTTTTATTTATAACATCTAAATAAAACAGAAAATAAAGATTTTCCGCCAAGTATGGGTTATTCAATATATTTCCATTCAATATCCAATCATGTTTGTCTGCTAACGTGTGTTTGTTGACTTAAAATCAATAATATTCCATGTCAAATGTAATGATTTTTTGTCAACAAAAATTTCGTTATTTAAGACAAAAAAGGCTTGATACAGATAACGAATGCTTTATTTGTGTATCGAATATTCGACGTCGAACTAAAAATACGAATCAGGTCTTATGATTGGGAATCCCACCATTATTTTGTTTTGTTTTTCAAATTGCCCAGAAATGGAAGGAATCTGCCATGTTTGCTGTGAATTTTTGCATAGAAATATTGATCACAGGTTCAAAATTGATGGAGCATATCAATGACCAAACTCTATATTATAGTTTTATATTTGAGCATGTTTTCTGGTGTAAGGACTTTAAAACTTATGTAAATAGGCTTATATTTGATGTTGAATTTTAGCTCGCGCACTTTTTTGGCAGCCAAGATATCATACATTTTCCGCGCGCCGATTTTCCTACAACTTCGCCTTGGTATGTTGAACACTCCAAATAAATAATTATGGTACTTCCAACTTTAGAGAACGGCATATATCTTAATGAATCTCGTCAATGCAGACAATTCGACGTGATTTTGCAAGCTTAAAAACGTCTATTTCTACTTGCTATTTTGTCAATAAAAATTCACAAATTGTCCCACTTTGTCAACGAAAAAGACTTCTACATCCACTCCGCCAGCGGAGAAAACCAAATTTGCGTGTATTCAGTACATGGCTCCTGTTAAAATCGTCAAGTTTAGTACGGAGTTCTGCTCATATATGTCATATCTTCAGAATTGATGTAACGGAATTTTTTTTATCAGAAATTCCTTGATTATAAGATTACCTATTCAACTTCTCGCCACGAAATTGGACACGTACGAAGGTGAAACACAAGCGTTGCCTTACACTCACGATTGGTATCTTGTGTTAGAAATATTCCACATTTTGCTGGTAAAAGTTCAATGCAACACTTCAGAACTGACACCATGTGTCACTGTGTTATTGACTCGATTCATTATCAATACCTAGGTTTCCTCGTTTCAAGGGCTCTCAAGGTAGGTTGGCCAGTCCAACTCTGGAATATCTGTGGTAAAGTTGTAACATTATACCTACCACATAGCATGAAATCTCAATCTCAATTCTGCATTAAATTTAAGTTTACATCACCTGCTCCTGAAGGTCACTGGAATCAATAGGATATGGTGCAATAAAATCCCTGGATTAAATGGACTTAAATATGCTACATTTAAAGATTTGTTGGTCCCGCTTTAATGTGAACGGAACTAGTCTCTGCTGGAGGTACTAATACTGCTGGAGTATTCTGTGCAGAGTGTTCATACATTGTGGCTTCGGTTCGCGACTAAATCATAGGGACCGGTCGGTCTATAGTTTATATTCTATGCACTCTCTCATTTCAATATTGAGTTTTGGTTTTGGTCACGTGGTTTCCTATTATTCTGCCTAAGCTCTTGACTGACATGATTATCGATATCTTTGTTTCTACCCTTTGTTAGAAACTTCAAATTTGTTGCAAGGAGATTCGGGTTGTTTTTTTGGTTTGAAGTAACCTGATCTAAGTATACAAAAGAAATGTTTAAATTTCGCAGTGCAATATTCACGAGCAGAGAAATCGAGCATGTCAATCTACATTTAAAAACGTGGTTTAGAAAATCCAATCAGCCTTGGCTATTATCGCAGTGAAAAAAATGTTGACCATCGAACTATTTGCATTCGATATTACAAAAGGGGCGACTCAAGTGATACAAACAACATCGATTCATGTCCTTATCGATAGAAGGCTATATGACTTATATAAGCTAGTGACCTTTATTGAAGTAATTTTTACAGGAAAAAAATCAGAAGAGAGAGAGGGGGAAATAGTGTGTGGGGGAGGTAAGGGGATTTTTGGTTTCTGAACAAAAGAGAAACCAAAACTTATACGCTGGCGAAGTGATGTAATAATCGGATTAACTACCACAGCAATTAGGTGAAAACAATTTTTGAATATACAGCGCTGCACGGGTACGTTCACGCGGTTCCTCTGCATGGCATTGAACCATAACATGCTGATCACTCACACCTGTAATATTAGTATCTTTGAAAAGACCGGTATTGTATTCAATCTATGATTGCAGACATACACAGGTGATGAGTGCAACCTACTTGTAGTGCAGCGCGGTATATTCAAAATGTTTCACCTATTGCTATGGTAGTTAATTTATTACGCCACCTCGCCTGCGTATAATTTGAAATGATGGACTGTTCAATAGCCTTATTGTGATGTGGGATGTGGCGGGAATTTTAAAAGCAGACCCCTGAACAAACAGACATTTGCTGTAAAAAGCACACATACCTGACTCACTCGAACGCCTCCTATCACAAACAATGCTGGATCCATGCCGTGTTCTAAATACATAAGTTTGGAGATTGGGGATAGCATTATTCATAATTTAATGGTGGTGTTTAGTTTTGCCCCATGGTCCACGTGATCCCGACTCCCCTACTTCATCGTTTTATTCAAAATCTCAGAATTTGTCACAACTATTCAATCGTGAAGAAATTAGAATTTTGAAAAAACATTGAGGACCTTCAATTTTAGCTCAAATCTTTTTTCATTTATGGACTAGTTATTTTCAGTGTCACTAAGATTCTGATCTTTGAAGAATGTTGTAAAAATCAACATGTCAATTTGGTCCACAAAAAACCACAAATCGCGTTTGGTCACACATGTTACCATTATGGTTACCGAGTCTTGTCGCGTCGTTATTGTTAACTACGTTGAATATCACGGTTTATCTGTCAGTACCACCAATCATATTCCCCCGCTATTTCTATACAACCAGGTGCATGCGGTTGTATCTGTCACTATCTCTATTATAGCAGTCGAATCGCTACAGCTCTGACTGAAAGTGAATTGAAAATTGCTATTTACTGTATGTTGAAATTTCCTTATTGCTAAGTTGGCATCTACACATACAAAAAACTGCTGCCAAAGTAATATGTTGCAATGGATACTAACTCTTCATCATATTCGGTTAGTTATGAATACTCGTATGATTTATCAGATACATTCAAACATCCTCTGTACATTGAGATCTTTATTTCACTCTTTGTATGGTGTATTTCCTTTTTCACTTTGACAGGTAATATACTTGTATTTGGAGCATTTGCAAATGATCCACAGCTACGTGACAAAGTTGGCAACCTGTTCATTCTCAATTTAGCTTCAGCTGATTTAATCGTAGGAATTAATTCGCTAACTTTTAATAATCTCTGGCGATATTATGGAAATTGGCCTTTTGGAGAAGGCATATGCAAACTATGGATGATATTTGACTATGCCGCGACAATGCAATCTACGTTTGCCATCGTGTTGATCAGCATGGATCGGTATCTTATGGTGACAATGGAGCTCAAGTATCGAACATTTATGACGCGTTGTAAAGCATGTTCTAGTATTGCCTTCACCTGGTCCTCTTCGTTAATGTTTTTCGCTGTGCCGATATTGGGCTACGAGTTGTGGGATCCCAAGCCCTGGATACCGCACTTCGATATAACGTGTGACAATGGTGTTCTGTATATCATGTCCTACAACATCGCTACCCTTTTGTATGCCTTCGTATTTCCAGGAGGTCTCTTAGTATTTTTCAATATAAAGGTATTTCATAACATTCACAAAAGAGCTGGGGGATTGGTGCGTTCTCGAAAAATCGCACCAGAGTCATTATCCGTTCATTCGGTTGCAGATCCACTTCAAGAAACGTCGCGGGACAGACATGCAGGCCAGTATCAAACCAGAGACGCAGGAGCACAGCAAGAAGTCGCCATACAACAAGTAGCACACGAAAAAAGACGCGAGTTAAGAAAGGACAAAAAAGCTGCCGCAACTTTAGCGATGATAGTTATTGTATACGTCATATGCTGGCTGCCATATTACATAACACAACTGATATACACATACCATGAAAGACAACTTTATATAAGCTGGACGGTGTGGAACGGAGTGTATTATCTGACATGGTTAAATTCGGCCTTAAATCCGTGTCTTTACGCAATTGCTAGTCCGAAAATGAGGAAGAATTTTCTGGAATTGATTTGCTTCTGGAAAAAATGCCATAGGCAATAAACTATATTTTTCTGAGAGCACGATTACCTAGAGTCACTGTCGTAATCTTACAATGACGATAATTTGCATTTGACTGTGCACGAAAAAATATAGCAGTTGTCTAGATAAATGAACTTCAAGATTTCTTAACCATATTATTGAACTGCTTTTATGCTTTAAAGTGCCCACTTTATGTCGGATGTAAGTAAGAGTGTTTGTATATGAACTATAGCACGAATCTTTAGCTATCTTTATTATTATTTTCCAAGCACATTTTCATTGAAGTCGTTGAATTAAGGCTTTTGCTTGTTTTCTGCGATGGGGTCACATTTTTCTTGACAACTATATTGCAATCTACAAAGTCGACCTTGCCCTTTTGAATTATGAGTTTAATTACCAAACAAAAGCAAAGTTGTTTCATTAAACTCATTGTATAGTTTCTGATGAAACATTGGAATAATCTATATTGAGATGGTCTTTGGCTTTACTTTAATGATCTTCAATGTTTTTATTTTGAAATGTGTAGTTCGTGTAGATATAAACAGTGTTGTACCATATAAACATCTCAAAAAAAGTAACTACCCCCCCTTAAATATTGACCATTATTCAAAAACGGGCGATTGTATTACAAATCTGTAAAGTGCGTTGGAAGCAGAATTTATTTCCGCACATTTTGACACCTCATTTGTAGCAATTGACTAAATATTGACGTCACAGCGTACATTTAAATCAATGTAACCCAAGATTTGAAAGTTGCAGTAAATTGTATTGATTTTGTATTCAATATAATGGAAGGAAATCTGTGTAATGATATCTGAGTGTTTTTGTATTGTATGTAAGTGCAACTTTCAAATCTGGACCTCACTACATTAAATTGACCGGTGTTTTATTGTTTTCTGGGCTATCGTATCAAATGAGGTGACAAAATGCGCAGAAATAAATTCTGCTTCCAACGCATTTTACAGATTTGTAATACAATAGTCCCTTTTTGAATAATGGTCATTTTTAAGGGGTTAGTTAATAATATTGACCTGTATTAGGTAAGGATGAAGTAAACAATGAAAAAAATAATTATGCAGGATGAGTTGAAATGCTCTGTACCCATATTTGCAGAAATCAGTAAAAAAATCTTAGACTGGTATGTTGTCTTTTGGTTGTACAATGTCTACGTTTAACTTGCAAAGCAATGTTATTAAAGAGACTTTTCATTTGACATCTGCATATTATATCATTCTGATTTCAGCGTTCTGTTGAATAAATGATCATCATATATAAATAGAAATGTAACTATTTACATCTGAATATTCTGGTACGACTTTTGTAGTTTTAGATCTTAATAAGAGTTCAAGTGGGTATGTTAAAAGCACAGCCAACTAACCAAGTATTGCACAATTACAGCTCTGTGTGTTGACATGAGCAGAGATAGTTATCTTAAAATTGCCATTTTAATTGAAAGATCAAAAGATCCAAGATACCAGAGTATAGTTGGAGATTATTTTAATTTTCCCGGTAGGATAGGTGTGTATATTTTTGGTGTGTATGGGTGTTTATTAGACAATAGAGAGTTCCCGTGTTTTCAAGCGGAACGGACTACAATAGTGTTTATAACGTGATTCGCACCGCCGTATTCCTCATTCCTTTGATTTGGTCAATGACCCTATTGGTGCTACATTCTACAAAATAACATTTGCTAATTATTGCGCGAGTGTTGGTATTCTGAAAATTGTAAACGGAGTTTAGGTTTCCCTCCAAGATGGCGGGTAACCCAAAACACGGGAACTCTCTATAAAAATATTGTAAGCTGAAGCACTAATTCGACTGGGCACTCTAGTATGTAATTATGGAAGGTTTCCATCAAAAACACCTTTTCAAAAAATTAAACGTGTTAGACACTTCAAATTTGATGTCAAGGACACTTGGGTTAAAAATTAAACAAAAGCAAAAATTATAAAAATTACCTTATTTGCAAATTTAATTGGTGGCCATCTTGGATTTTTTGGTGTCGGATTTCAAAAGAATTAAGGTACGAAACATACTAGAAACCCATACTAGAAACCCAATTCTTGGAAAAATGTTGGCGTTAGATTTTACGTGGATTTTATTTCACTGAATAACGCCCTCTATAATTTGATTTTACCTTTTCCTGAGAAAATGGAATGATCTATCAAAAATTAAACTTATAAAGGCCTTGCATGTGACGTATCATCCCGTAAATATGGCGGACTACTCAAATGCATTCAACAAAATCATGATTGCAATCTACCGTGACAGTTCGTCCCACACACATAACCCTGCACTACGATCAAATAGGTTGATGACAAAATTTGATTGAATGGACTGCACTCCGCCATAACTACGGTGAAGGACACCGGTACAAATCCTTTGTTTGGAGCCAATCGACTAAAGAATGCAGGGCCTCTATTGAATATGCTAAGGAAGCCTGATTACTTTTTTGAAATAACCGTGTGGGAGGGTTTTCAATGAAATATTTTGTATGTAAAAACTGAAGCATCCTATGTTTAAAAGAATATGAATATTATCTTACATCCAATCGTGGTACAGTTGATGTGGTTTAGAAGACAGGGTATTTAATTCTAATTTTATACACGCCAAAATATAATTTGAATTAAGTGAAAATGAAGACTGAAAAGTTGGTAAATATGTATGTATAATTATATAAAAGCCCACCAAAGATAACAGTTTTGCTTTTAATTTGATGGTAATCTAATCTTTTATTTTCTGAAATGAACTTTGGGGTTCTATGTGGATTTTTTTATATAAATTATAAAAACCCAGAATGTCTCACAAGAAAATTGGTAAGCTCCCACTTGCACTGACTGGACCACGTGCACCGAAGTCAAATCGATATACGTAATGTGTATACAGAGACCACTTGTATTTTCTGTATGCAGCAGCAGAAACACACAATTATCAACAATATAAGTAGTAATAATTATACCAGTAGCCAGCGCTATAATACACATTAATGTTTTAAGCAGGTAAAATATGGTACGTTTAAAACTATTCTGTCTTTGTTTGTCATTATTATTAATTACACACCCGGTATGTTGAAGTTATATATAGTTAATACACACCTATGACGTCACGCTATTGTTTTACCGCTCCATTATTTTCCACGAATGGAGCGATGATCACAATAACACGCCATTCGTAAATGCCCTTCTCTTTTCTCTGAAAAGCAAATACTTTTCAGGGAAAAAGTACTGGCATTTACGAATGTAGTGTTAATATCAATTGCACTTTTGAAAAGCAAGTATTTGCGAAAAGTGCGGTATTGTTATCATCACTTCATTCATGCAAAACAATGATACGAAAAACAAGAAGAAAATGATTTTCATTAATACAATAAATTGAGGAAGCGGATAGCAACATTTGCACAGTATTGTCATGGGACCTGAGAGCACATCAGACATATCGAATTGCATGCTGAATACGAGGATTGTCCCTATATCTAATAATAATAATAATTTTGATTTTGTGAAATTCGCGATATAATACAAATTATTAAAATTTCATATTTTTATATTTTTCCAAATGTAACAGTCCTCGAAGTAAACTTTATAAATCTAATGATATGTAATTAAACTATAGGCCTATGTAGCTGGGATGAAAAGCCGACTCAATTGAAAATTTGACCTTTCATATAGAACTTAAACATTTGTTTCCAAAAAGACCTACATTTTTAGTGTTTTGAGGAAAAAATCTATATCTTTAATAATGAAGGTCACAATTTTCATATGATTGACGGCTGTTCAACTCAACTTCCTACTATTTACTGCATATCGTTAGATTTATACAATTTACTTTGAGGACTGTTAAATTTCAAAAATATCAATTTTTAATAATTTGCCTTAAAATGTGTATTGTATCGCGAATTTAATAAAAATCTAAATTATTTGATATCAGAAGGATGTATCTGATTTGCTCTTAGGTGCCACAAACAAAATACGTAAAAACGTCGCTATCCGAGCCCTTACAATGCAATCTGTGAAAAGCAAGTCAAGATCAAAACGGGCAGGTTAAATTGTTGGATAAGTACGTTGTACTTATTATGCAAGATGTGTTTTACCCTCACTTAGGCTTTACTTCGTAGGCCTTTACTTTTATTTATTTGGACCTTTCTTTCTACGCTTACTGTTTTTTATAACATTTTTTTTCCTTCTTTATATTTTTATACGTTTTCAGTGGCTTAGGCCCTACATATAATTTGTCATATTTTGGGCAACATTGCTACATATACATAATACACATTCTGTATCAATGTATTATAGGCCTATGAATCTGTTCGGGCATGTTTAATAATGATAAAAGCCACAGTAGGTCTATTTTCTGTATAATTTTTATTTGTCATTAGTATATTTGATGTTTCATCTGATGGTATTTTGGCATGCTTGAATATTTACTTACATCGATCAGTAGGCCTATCCGATACCGTAAAACGGGTAACTTTGGGCACTTTTCAGAGTTTTTAAACCACTGCTTCCAAACAAAACCAAATATATTTCTAATTATCTCTTTTTTATGACGTTAGGGTTCCTTCTACACCTTGAAGTTGAAAAAGATTTTTGAATAATTTTGAAAGGGTGCCCTAGGGGTTGAAAATAGCCTGACCAAAGTTACCCCGCATTTGGGGCAACTTTGGTCAGAGTATTACATTCCATGAAGAAAAGAAAATGAACAAAATTGATCTTCGCTGTATATGGGCAAGGTTTTGTTTTTTGTGACATTTATCCCCATGCAAAATTAAGCAAGCACGCATCCTTGCTCACAAATATCGATTTTTATTTTGTCTGGAAAAAATGTTAAAAATGCTAATTTTTGGTCAAAATGCCAATATTTTCGTAACTTTCAAAGAAATTGGACATGAGCGACTTCTTCCAAATATATTTCTTAACAAATTGAGACCAAATATGACTAAAAACAATATTGCTGTACGGAAATATGACCATTTAAAAAATATATTTGAACGACCAAAGTTACCCCGCTTACCGAAGTTACCCCCATTTTACGGTAATTAAATATTACAATGTTAGGGACGCTCCATTTGATTTCGGAAGGGGACTGGAAGTTGAGGTGGCTTTTATTTCGCGTCGAAGGCGGCGAAGTTTGTTTTGTTTTTTTTCGACAAAGTTCAAGGACAATAACAGGCCTAGGTAAAATGTGTTGTAGTACATTTAAAATTTTCGTACCTTTTCGTACCTGATTTTGGTCCTTCTGCTGCGAATCAACGATATATATCCTCGGAATGATTCCATCACAAAATTTATCCAAGATAAACAATAGTGTCCATAATTGCATGGTTGTTCCAAAATCGTAAACTTGATTCACAGAGAAGAGTATCATTGCTCAGGTATAGCGATAGGTGTAGTTTTCTTGAGGTTGACAACTGTAATGACCATTTCATATGAGCCTATACATGCTATATGACCTTTTGCCAATTTTCCTTATTATGCAAAATAGAGACCTAAACGCAACATGACGCAACTACTTCAACAGTTAATACATTAGAAGTGGGCATAAAGAACTATTGATGGTCTAATCACTTTAATGATTTTACGAATCTACGTTTATTCAATTTGTGTAACAAACATTTTAAATCTTTATAATTCAAGAAGGTGGTTACGGATGATTTGAACTAAACACCTGGATCGTGATATGATGGGTATTTCTATAGAAATTTTACATAAAGCTGAGTCGGACTATTTTTGCACTCGCACCTAAAATTTAGTACGATCATTATATTAGTGTATTGTCCGGCATCAATGAGTAATTGATCAATTTGTAAAGAGCAACCTATTTCAATAACACTCCATTCGTGAAAAATAATGGAGCGGTAAAACAATAGCGCGACGTCATAGGTGTGTATTAAGTCGGTTAATGGCCGCGGATTAGAACGTGAGTGGGTAAGAATGGCTTCGCCGCTCCGCGGCTCAGCCATTCTTACCCACTCACGTTCTAATCCTTGGCCATTATCCTATACTTATATATCGTCAAATTTCTAGATGGCTACTTAAGAATCGATGGGCGAGTGATTCAGCGCAAAATCAAAGAAAAAGTAGAGTACGCAGACGAATAATTACGTTAACATGGTAAAACAATACCACCATTCACCGTTATTTAACGTGGAAAGTATCGTCATTTTGTTTTTAAAGAGAGTCTCCGGTAATCACAACATTATACCTTATATGTAAGAAAAATAATTATCAAGCACAAATCATGTGGTTTTATTTAAAACGAACTCATAGTGACCATAAAACGAATAAAAACATCTGTCTTTCAACAAGCGATATTCAAAATTCCCGGGCGCTGAAATTGTCGAGTGCAATGACATACCAGTAATACAATGAAGGCTGACGACAATTGAACACAAATAACCATTACGTCATTGCACTTAGACGGCGAGGGAATTTTGAATATCACGTTTTATTTGTATTTATGGCCAATATGAGTTTGCTTTAAATAATGCTTGATAATTATTTTTCTAACATATAAGGCACAATGTTATGCTTGCCGGAGACTCCCTTTAACTAGAGTGTTTGTAAATTTACGGTGTGTCTCGCGATTTTCCGATATAGTAACTTGAAATTACATTTAAAAGACATATAATGACGTAGAAATCGTAAAATAACATGGGAATTCAATCGTCCTCTGTTATTTAACTGGGAAACCATCAGTATCGATCGTGTCATTTAATGGCAGTATTGCTAAATTAACGAGCACTGCTTCGTTATTTTACAACACAGTAAACTTATTTATTTTATTTATTTATTTATAACATTTGGCACAAGGCCAGGCAGATCCAATATTGAATACACAATAAATTGAAGGATTGCCCTTACATTAAAATCAGAAACATTACTAGAAAATACATATAATCAATACAGAATAAAATAAAACAAAACATAAATTATGTGAACTGGTTAGAGGAGGTGGGACTGGATGGCCAATTTGAAGGCCTGGAGGGAAGAAGCATTGACAATAGCTTCAGGGAGATAATTCCAGATGGAGGAGGCAAACGGATAAAATGATCTCTGGGACAATGAAAGTCGGCGGAAAGGAACTTGAACAGCGCGGGAATTGAGGTTTCGTAGACCAGGTATGGGATGAGGCTGGAAAGGGTTGGGAGAAGAACAAAGATTGGCAAAGATTTTAAATAAGTGACACAGAGAAGCAACATCACGACGCTTACTAAGAAGAGGCAGGTCGGAATCCAATAGAAGGTCCTCATGGGAGAGATTCCAAGACTGAAGAATGACACGACAGGCGAATCTTTGGGTAGACTCAAGACGGTTGGTAAGGGTTATGTTAAGAGGATGCCAAGTAGTACAACCATACTCCAGAATGGGGCGAACCAAGGCCAAGTACAAAGAACGACGGATGCTGAAGGGGCTGATTGGAAAGATCTATGAATGAAGCCGATGATTTTGCGAGCTTTTCTGCATATGTTATCAATGTGAAGATTCCAGGAAAGCTTGTCAGACAGCCAGACACCAAGAAATTTTGCAGATGACACACGTTCAATAGGCAGGCTGTTAAGAGTGAGATTGAGATCCGGAAAAGGGTCCTTCTTAGTGGAAATGACCATGACTTTTGTTTTGGAGGAATTGACAGAAAGGTGATTAAGGAGAACCAAGAATGGATGGAATCAATGTCGGATTGGAAATCAACCAAGTCATCAGGAGCAGAGATAGGCTTGAAGAGAGTAGTATCGTCTGCATAAAGAACAAGAGAACTGTTTAAAGAAAAGGAAGAAAGACACAAGTCATTAACATAGACAAGAAACAACAGAGGCCCCAGGACAGAGCCCTGGGGAACTCCAGAACACACAGGAACAGATTGTGAGTCCACACCACGGATAGCAACCAACTGGGACCTGTTGGACAGGTAAGACCTGAACCAAGAGAGGAGTGGACCGGAAATACCAACAGCTCTGAGTTTGAGGGCTGTGGGGGACGCGGTCAAAGGCTTTGGATAGGTCAAAAAGAGCCATGGCGATGCTTTTGCGATCCTCAAGGTGATTGTACCATTTATAAAGAGCAATTGAGAGTGCATCCGTGGTGGAAGAGTTGGGTAAGAAACCAAACTGTCTGTTTGTGAGAATATTATTGTTGATGAGATGCTGCAAAACTTGACTATGAATAACCTTTTCCAGAAGCTTACTGCAAATTGGTTGCAAAGAGATAGGTCTGTAGTTAGAGGCAGCGTGAGGATCCCCAGACTTGAAAACAGGGATCACTCGAGACAGTTTCCATGCATCAGGAATACGGCCAGTTATGAGACTCAAGTTGAAAATATCAGAAAGAATAGGCGAGACAGTAACCACAGTGTGTTTCAACATGAGGCTTGTGATTCCATCAATCCCAGCAGCTGAGTTGTTGTTAAGCTTGGAGATTAAGGGGTGGATGTCATCGCTGGAACAACTGCAAAGAGAGATAAAGGATGAAATGTCATAATGGAGAGATGGAATGTCAGAAATATTGGAGTCATTGAAGCATTCAGAAAAGAAATTACAAAAAATATTGGCAATCTCAGCCGAAGTGGTACCAGAAGTGCCGTTATGGTGAACACTATCAGGAATTGGAGATTTACCTGACCTGGATTTGCAATAACTCCAAAAACGTTTGCTAGGAGAATCATTGTCAAGGAGATTGTCAAAGAAAGTTTGTTTAGCATACTTAAGTTCATTACTTAATTTGTTTCTGATAGTTTTGTATTTGGCATAGAGTTCATCATTTTTTGTTTTTTTCCATTTTCTGAAAAGAATATGTTTCTTGCGACACATTTTTCGCAAGTCCCCATTTAACCAAGGTGGATTTTTTTATTTGCATGAGACGGTCTTTTGAGGGACACATTCCGTGATATAGACCCTCCCTCGGGTCCATGGAGAACGACTGGTAATGTAGATTACATAGCATTAAAAATCAACCCAATACATGGACCCTCCCAGTCTGTAAGCAATTTGCCTTCCAGCTCCCACAAAATGCTGGGAGTTCACTTTTACGGATTTGGAGTCACGCAATCTTTCTATATACCACGTCCATGTTTTCACTACATTAACGTTTGTGTAAGCGACTAAACAACGATATTGTATCCGACCAATCAACGCAGCTTGGCAGCGCGGGGATATTTGAAAAGGCTTCACTAGCTAAATAATGTGCAAACATTTGCAAACCGCACGCGATAATATACGCAATATGGACAATAGGCCTAAGTCCGAGTCGAGTGGTTGCCTTTTATTATTGCGCGTACCATGGGTCTATCAGACGCGTGCCACTTGAGCTCAATACCTCTCAGTTGTTGACAAGTGTCCCATCCGATCTTGCGTCACATCCCGCGGCATAGCTTTGTGCTACCATATTTGAATTGAAACTGGGGCGGGGCTTTCGTAATTGACATCGGAAACAACGTGCTTCGTTGAACGAATATTTGGAAGGGAGATCTCTAACAGATTGGACCAGTCTCGGAATCAGCGTTCAATGGACTTTCGCGTTCACTTATAATACGAGTATATTTCTATATTGCTGCATGGTTGACTGTGGTGGGTGTAATTAGTGGCGTCGATTTGTGGATGAAGGGGAATGGGTTTTTGGCATTGAAGAATATAAGGGGGGGTTACAGGACTTTGGCATTTTTTCATAGGGCATTATGAAATTATTTATTGTTACATTATCCAGAGATGGAACCGAACCGAGACTGGGGCCAGTCTATCCGTGATAACGTCAATGAAAAAAGAATGGAAATGATTCCATGCACTATCAACGTCCTCCCCTTTGGTGAGTTGGTAAGTGGACAATATATAATTGGCCTTTTCCCAGTCGGCTTTGCTGTATTGCCAGATTTTGCGGCGTACAACGTCGGGTTTGGTTAGCTGAATATCAAGACTGCAGTGAATAACAGAATGATAACAAGCACCAACAGGAGGAAGGTGATTGACATTGGTAATCAAATCAGGATCATTACAATATATGTGATCAATGAGAGAGGGAGTAGTGTTGGGTGCGTGATAAGTTGGCTCAGAGACAGATTGATCATGTTGATGGAGGTTATGAGCAGACATAAAATCAGAGATATCATTGAACAGATAGTGGGATTGGTCCAAGAGGTTGACATTGAAGTCACCTATGACAATAATCTTATGGCTAGCTCCAATGGGCAAACCGGATCCAGAAGTAAGAGCTAAGCTATTGCTCAATATGGGAATAGTGTTTATGTTACGACTTGAAATAACATTTGAGTGTCCCAGTATAAAACATTTGCCATTTTGAAGAAAAAGTGACTTTTGCGATCTTGAATTCATAGGGATATAATGAATATGTGTTTTGGAGTGTTTACAACAACTTTGTACCTTCAGTGGCAGGTAAATATAGGGCAGTATGGTACTTTCACCTGAAAATTTAATAAATTTGTGCAAAAATGTGCCATGGGCCGTTTGTATACTGAGACACACATTTGACAGACGTATAATAATGTAGAAATCGTAAGATAATATAAAACTTCTATCTTCATCTGTTATTTAACTGGGAAAGTATCAGTATCCTATTATTTAACAGCGACATCTGTAACAGCGAGCGCTGCTTCATTAATAATATAACAATAACAGTTACTACTACTACTACTACTACTACTACTACTACTACTACTACTACTACTACTACTACTACTACTACTACTACTAGTAGTAGTAGTAGTACTACTGCCAAACCCTGGTTCAATTCCTTGTAAGTGTATTAAGTATAATATATATGTAAGTGTATTAAGGTAAGTGACTAGTATAAATTAATATAGTAGAAAGTTTGATTCGAGGGTATTTAGGTAGCAACGAATAATGCTTCTCAGCTGACAAAAGATTACTCACTTCAAAGTACGCCCTCTCCTTTTGTGCCCGCCATATTTCAAAAAAGGCTATAAGATTCATTGAAATCATATATTGCATCACTAGCTAATTTTAATTTTATTTTTCATGTTTTTTGTCTCCTTGGGATTATTTGCGAATGGTTGAACAATAGTTGGCCCAACTGTTATTTTACGGTATTATAACTGGAGTCCTGGCTACCAGTTATACAGACTTGACATTTAATGTGGAATATTTTTTCGCAAAATCCAAGACTGGTCTGGAAGTGGTCTGCATAAACCGCACTGGCTAAATATTGATTGAGCATGAGGTATGTCGGGAGATGGTGTAAAATAATTGTTTTGCAGAAAATGTACTTTCCATTACATATGGCGTTCAAAATTTAGTGAATTAGCCTAAAATGGAGGATGTAAGGAGACTGAATTTGATGATTGTGCGGGTAAAATTTAAGAATTTGAGCAACATTATTCTGATATTATCAAATTTATCATCAGAAATGTTTTCGTCAGAACTGAAATGCACTTGTAATCTGCCAGTTTTGAAAGTGGGAGGAGCTTTGAAAAATATGGCTCTTTAAAGTGGTACGCACTCAGAAAGTTTGAATGGCCCCCTGGGGCCAAATGTTATAAACTTACTGTACACAAAGAAACAGCGTGAGTTCATTGGACAACCAGGAATCCGCGCAGTTGTTTTTGTTAAGTGTAACATTTGACCCCAGGGGCCATTCAAACTTTCTAAGTACGTACCACTTTCAAGAGCAATATTTTAAGCTCCTCCCATGTTAAAAGGTTGGTACATTGCAAGTGTATTTCAGCTGTGCTGAATGCCAATTGCTGAAGAAGTTTAGGAAATATCACCTCAAACCCCTATACATTTGATAATAACAGAACAATGTTGCATAAAGTCTGAAATTGTGTCCCCCACAAAATTCAATTCAGCCTCCCCAAATCCGCCATTTTAGGCAAATTCGCTACGTTATGAGCACCATAATGTAAACTAATGGAAGCACATTTTCTATCAAACAATTATTTTACACAATCTCCCCATTATTATTTAGCCCGTGCGGTTTAAACAGACTCTGTCCAGACCAGTCGTGGAATTTTTGCAAAAAATTATTGCAAATCTGTAATAATAACCGTTATTTGACATGTGCCCGTTATTTCCCGTTGACCGTGGATAAACGTTATGTACAAAATAATTTTCTACGACCTACGTAATTTTACGGTATTTTAACTGGATTCCCAGGTGCCAGTTTTAATACCGTTTTTCGAACAGTGTACCCGCGTACAGTGTACCTGGATAGCGGCATGAAGGTACGGCATGGGTTCGAGGCCCCCCTCCGCCAAGTTTCCTTTTATGAAAATTTCACTTTAGGGAAATTGAGCTAGGCGAATTTATGTATGGCGTAGGGTGGTGTGAATTCGGTCGATTCACAATACGGTGCGCCTTCAGCGGTTGCTCAGGACTAGCCTGAGTCCCTTGGCCCCGACCTCGAAACAATTCAAAATGGCGGAATAAAATGGCCGTTTCTCGTTCGGGGCCTGAGAACGAAACATGCAAAAAAGTGTCGAGAAATTTCTTTTGTATTTTATTGTTTTCACGACGGAATTCCGGGGTGCATGCGTAGTAGCTCAATAGAAACTAGTCAAACTCATCAGCAGTATTATCGTTGACGCCTGTGCAATACTTGTTGTACGGCCAGTAAGGCTTGTAAAAGAGATGATTACATGATTAATTATTCATGAAATTGAATTTTTTTGTGAAATCAGAGCAGAGAGATGCCATCAGCTTGTCTGTGTGAAAGTGCATAGAAAAAACAACAAAATATGTTTAATTTCAAACCTGATTGTCAATGGTGAAACTTTGGCTGGAGAAGTTGAAGGTGACGTTGCTTGTTATCTTTTAGACCGTTTATCTGAAGTCATGGGTTCTTTTAGAGCAAAATAGGAGGCATTTTTGTGCCATGTAGACAGCGATCGGCATTTTCTAGTTTACAATTCATGAATTGGATGTGCACTGTCAACAAGCAGCCTGATAAATTCAACTATACGGATTGTACACACACCGAGTGATTTGTATGTTATTCATTGGTCAGTGCAGGCTAGGCACCTAAGCATGTAAGTAGGCTACTACAGAAAGCTCAGTCATGCACGGTCTCAAGACAGACAAAAAAATTCATTGTCGTGATGGTCATGAATACATGAATGATCATGATGATTGCATACCATGGCATGATAGATAGTATCCTGAGTATGGCATACATCAATCATGTACATCAGATTCAGACATGCATAATTGACAAATATGCTGCACGAAGAGCAGAATGTTGTCATGTTCTTGAACCCGCCCAGGGCTAGGTCTTCATGTCATATTAAATCAAACCATGAATAGGCCTACAATGAATGAATAGCACCGGGGAATAGCATTAGCATGAACAGTGTGATCGTGATGGTGCTGGTTTACAAATTTAAATTACCATTACGATGTCCCAGTGTTTGTCATGTCTGAATCTGAGTATGCTTGTCACTGCACGACTGTCAATCCCGCTGTGAAAGTTTAGTGCCAACCTGTCAATACATTGTAACTTGCCTCACCGAGAACTGTGCTGTGCAACTGCACGTCTCCTACATCAGACGCTGCACTGCACTTGAAATCGAATGGATAGTATTCTTCATGTTACAAAAGGTAAGTTCATGTCTTCATGCCAAATCATGGGTTGGATCTCCAAGTCTCAATTTTACAAGACAAACTGCGTGTTTACACTGAGCACTCTGTATTTTTACCCGGTATTACCTGGTAACCCACAATCCGATTCAGGCAACAACCAGCACGTTTCTACTGATGCTTAAAATAAGGGTTGTGGTGTGTACCGGAAGTACTGAAAATGTTTTCCTGACCCCAAGCTGCTTTTAAGGTCACGATGTGATACATAAAAATGTACATAAAAGAAGTTCAACACCCAGCAACCGTTAACCGTTGTGTTTCCACTGACAGAAATACCGGGTGTCATACCACATCGTCTACCTCATGAGGTGGATCACGGTTGCCGGGTGTCCACACCGCATCACTCTGAACCGATCTGTTTCCACTGAGCACATTAACCGGTAACACTCTAAACTAAACCACATTACCCGCCAACCGTTCCCCAGTAGAAACACGCAGAAAGACTCGATCCAAAAACGGAGTCCCAAAATTATGACTAGGCCTCGGGCTTTATGGCTTAGGCTTAGCCACAAAGTATTCAAATGTGAGTAGGCCTAGAAGAATGATATGTTTTGCATGAATGTATGACAAAATACTGGTCCTGCTAGGGCCTAGGCCTAGTAGCAGTAGTAGTAGTACCATGACTCTGTACGGTACATGTAATTCTGTTTACCTAACCTTTTCCAAGACGGCTGGGCCTTGCACACATTTCACCATTTAGGCATTACAAGTTACCGTAGTCTATGGCTGGGCCCTCATGCATCGTACCGTACTGTCAGGGGCAGGCATTATACTCGCCGTAGTCTACGCATACACACATTAGTCTAAGACTGGGCCTATTATACACGCATCGTATCGTTATGTATGCATGGTGTTACACTTGCTGTAGTCTACAGCCGTGGACCTACTGTTATCCTACTGTTATTAGGACGTAAGTTGCGTAACATTGTGACGTAAGTTGCGTAACACTGTGAGTTGCGTAACATTGTGTGACGTAAGTTGTGTGACGTAAGTTGTGTGACGAAACTTACATTACGCAACCTAAGTTGCGCAACAGAAGTTGCGCGACGCAACTTTAGTTGCACGACGCAACGTCAGTTACGTTGGGTAACTTAACAACGCAATGCAACGTAAATTACGCAACGTAAGTTACGTTGCATAACGTAAGTTACGTTGCATAAATTAATAACGCAACGTAAGTTACGTTGCATAACGTAAGTTACGTTGCATAAATTAACAACGCAACGTAAGTTACGTTGCATAACGTAAGTTACGTTGCATAACGTAAGTTACGTTGCGTAACTTAACAACGCAATGAAACGTAAGTTACGCAACGTAAGTTGCACAAAGCAACGCAAGTTATGTTGCGTAAATTAACGATGCAACGTAACGTTAGTTACGTCACGTTAGTTGTGTGACGTAAGTTGCGTAACATTGTGACTACAGTACCGTAACACTATACTGACTACCAATCCCGTACCGTAGTCCTAGGCCCACTCCCAACTGCACATTTATACATGACTTACAAACGGTATAATCTAAGGGGGATGTCATTTTCTTCGGAAGGGGGGTCACATATATGTCGGTGACTGGAGTAAAAAAAATTTATGACCCCCTATCGCGGGCTAATTTTTTTACGACCCCCTTTATAGGGGCTATGCAATAATTATTTGAAAAATCATGCAAACCTATGCAAAATATTGTTCAATCTTTAAAATTGAGTCATACCACAGTCCACAGATCATAAAAAGATCTGTGATCATATTCATACATAGTCATACACTTGCCGTACGGCAAAAGCAAAGAACTAGCCAAAGGTGATAACTAAAACTTTAAAAAAATCTCTTGGAAACCGGGTTGAAAAAGTAGTGAAATTTATTAAAATGGGATACTGAATCGATTTGCTTGGTTTGTTATTTAAAAGTAACTTTATTTTTTAATCAATAAAATAGAAATGATATTATTTAAATACGGTTAAAATAGTAAACACTTTATTTATTTGTTATTTTTTTTAAATCTTGTTTATTTGTTTGCCATTCATCGTATTTCGTAGTAAATTCATTCATAAATAAAAAACCCTTTAAAAAGGGATGTACCGGGACAGGAATGATTTCATGTGAAGATTATATAACAAAAAGTAGATTACATTGAGTAACAACCATTTTCTTTTTTAAAATATAAATATACAGTAAAAATAATTTGTAAGTGTAAAGATTGTGGTTGTTTGAACATTTTGAGCCAAGTTCCATTTGTTGCTATTCTTTCAACATCAGTCTTTACGTTGTTACATAAATTTGAAAAAAGATGGAATAGATTCCAAACATTTGGTACCAAATGTGATCCCTTCTACATCCTCAAGAATTTCGGAAGCTAATTAATTGGCGATTTTGCCCAATAGTTTATGTTACACTCTGTTTTGTATTCTCTCTCACACTATACTTACGTCAAAACTGTCTATATATAGTATAATTGTGATTGCACAAATGAATGTAAATGTAAAAGCAAACAACATTCGCATCTTTTAGTGTAGATTAATTCATAACAATCTGGTTTGAAAATTTAAACACACAGAATTTTAAACACTATATCGAGATTAATTATTTTTGGAATATATAAACAACAAATATATTATAGGCCTACACATACTGAAACCCAATGCTATTGTATTAATGTTGTTTATAGCATGGTTAAAGACTAGTGATATACGTAGGAACATAATTCGTTATATCTGCACCAAAGCTACATTTTACTGATGTCTGATTTTTACATCTGCACCAAAGCTACATTTTACTGATTTCTGATTTTTCTGTATATCATCATAATATTATAGACAAAAATATATGAAGTTAATCAACTTATCCAAAAGAAGGTAATTGTTTATCATGTGTGCAAATAGCTTTTGATACCAGACTTTTGATTAAGGGCATAACATACACCCTCTTCTATCCTAACATATTATTATTATCATGTGAAACTCCTAAATGTAGAACCAATTGTCCTGCCAATTATTCTCTATCTCCCACCAACTGCCAATTAATTTTCATGTGTAAGTTTTCTGGAATAGATGTGTAATGACATCAAAACATTTTCATTAACCTATAGTATAGCAAGATCGCTGCTAGATAACCTTGACCCTGCTTGAAAAGCACTATGACATGATGACCACACACTGACACATTTACCATGTTTACTGAGTATTTTATTGTCCCCTGCACTTTATACTCTAATAAGGTCAATGTGCATGGTAAGAGGACCAGCGAATTTGCCCAATTTTCAATTTAGAAAGAAAGTTCCTAAAATATATACTGATTTTACCTTAGTCATGCAAAATCAACACAAAACTTCTGCTTTCTTCACACACCAATTTTGGTATTTCTATTTGCTATGACAACTTGATCATTTTTTAACAATATTTTCTGTTTTATTCATAAACTATCAAACAGAAAGTTAGAAACAACAACAAACTTGATCCAATTAATAAGTACCGTGGCCAGCTTTGCTGGCCCCGGTACAAAAAGTTATTACACCCACGTGATCACAACTAATTAATTATTCATGAGGGCGTGCGCTCGACACTTTTCGAACGCAATCGTTACCAGTCCTCACCTGCAAGCACAACCCGATGACCGTGCGTAAGCAGTTGAAGGACTGGTGGATCAAGTCTAGCTCAGGACAATCAAAAATACGCAGTGCATCATGGGAAAATGTCGACATCTAAAGCCCATGTAATACGAATACAACACAGGAACATATGTGACCATCCGCCACAAACCGCTCCACATCGTCCACACCAGGTAAATAATTATTTTGTACAGACAGTAAGCGAACCGGTCTATAAATGCCCCGCCGGCTGCTGAGAGTAGAGCTCTGCTAGTTACAAAATAAGCTAAATTTATACTCCGCGCGCGGTGAGCGATTGGTATTTGACCAATAAGGTAGCTCGCTTTTCCCGCAGTTCTATCTCATTTGCTAAAAACTAATCGCTATTGCTCAGCGATATAATAAATTCAGCGAAGAGTTGTCTTTCAAAATATCCAGGCAAAATCCTATTGTTGAATCGGGCAATAAAGCTTGTATTTACAATGTCTCTAAAGAATTGTAAACTCAGTGACAATGGTCCGAATCGACTCGCATTCCTCAAGTACATAGTTGCATTGAGATGAATTGAGTGACCGCCACTTGAAATAATTTTTGGTATTTATTCCCGGCTATAATGAAAAAAGACTACGTGTATGCATGGTGTATTTACTATCGATATTCAATGTATGATTATAATCAAATCCTTGAATATATTTCGTTATTTTTGGTATTTGTAAAAACCTATACTTGACTTGCAGTTGAATATATGTGTTGAAAGAATATGGTAAGCTGCTGTTTGCGCATTGAACTTCCAGTCTGCCCTTTGAAAATAAAAACTGACAAATAATAATAAACAGCACTTATTATATCACTCATACATAAATTCTAGACAGTTGATTGGTTGATTACTATTTGCCATTTTTACCATCACCCTCTCCGTGTGATAGTCTTTACCATCATAGTGCTCTGCCGTGGTGCGCCTGGGCCGAGCCGTGCGCTGACTCTTAGACTCGCCGATTTAGTGATGGGGTGGACCCCAAAATGTGAAGTATATCACGGTAAAACATGGTGTAATGTTGATGAAAAAATGTATTTCATACCTTAAATAGTATTTTAGTAGTAGAATTTATGCATGAATGATATAAAACAAATATTAATTGTCTTAAATTCGTGTAATGGTCGAAATATAATCACTCGGTGAAAGATGTATTGTTCCAATCCATCTTTCACCTCGTGATTATATTTCGACCATCACACTCATAGACAGTTAATATTTATATAATATAGCGCATTTCCAGAACCTGATCAAGGCACTTTACAAAACAAGAAGAGTCCTTAAAAAGGACAAGCTCACGTGTAGGAAGAGAGGTATAAACCAATTGTGAATATGAAGTAGGAGATGAATGTTAGGAATAACTACTTATTTTTTGGCTGAATAAGTAGTATGTAACATATTGCAAATGGTAAAAATCACCTGAAGTACAAAAAGATAGGAAAGACTTACAGATACGACTGAGCTTGAATGTTTTATGAATTAGTTGTTGAACATTAATATTTTATTTGCATGATAGAATTGCGGCAAATTGTAAGACGGCAGTTGGTTTGGTTTGCAATTTAGCATATAATAATATGGCAACTACAGATACATTTTGAAAAACACGATAAATGAAATAATTTTCAAATAAAATTGCCTACATATACTACTTCTAAATACTTGCTTTTTGAATGTTTTCTGCATGAAGGCCACAAACCAGACGATCACAAAGGGCTTGATTGGGAAAATCTCCAAAATCTGATCGTAAATAATTGATCAAATGTCTTGGTTGCTGGATCCGTTGGAGCACTCAAACTCTTTAAATGTTTGTATACCGTTGGCCCAATAAGGCTGAAGTGAGAGCTGCTACTTTCTTGTCATTTGTAACACTGTTAACTATATAGGCCTGTAAGACATTGTTTGAAACGTTCCACATTAAGATTTCCAGTCTTCCACTGAACTATCAAATTGTACCATTTGTCCTATGTATCCTGCCACGATGTACTCTATACAGCAAAAAAAACTGGTTGTCAAATGTAGGTTGTACACTAATACTGTGTTTTATTCTAACAACTACACACCAGCTAGAAAGAGAGTGAGTTCTGCCTATAAGGTCATCAATTAAGTTCAATGAATTGGGCCAAGTTCACTAGCTAATGGATTTAAGACACTTGTTTGTTACTATAAGTAACTACAATTATTACGCCAGTGCAGCGTCCAGTAGTTCCAGCAAAGACCTTTAACTGCTGCAGTATTGTGTTTTGACACCTGAAGTAGTTCGATTAAATCAGCTAAATTATACCCATGTTAATCATTTCAAACTCACAGAAATGATTCATTGCATACTTATTTAGTGTTTTTCAATACATTATACATTTTTCAACAACATTTTAAAGAAACCAGCCATTTTAGACTAATTAGAAAACTGAGCCAATCACTGGCTCCAATAGTTTCATTTCTTGGAAGCACAATCAGCGACTCTGCACAACTAACTCTGCACACACAGTACACATTTTTTAAAGAGCTAACCTATAAATTTCTGTGCAAGAGACGTGGTCATATTTTAACCAGCCTCTTCCCTGGACTAGTGTGTCATGATTCCTAACTTTTCAAATGCTAGCCATATTTTAAGGTACTGTTCAGGAGGGCCGGGTCTAAGTCAGCCCATCCTCACTGCGTGAGAAAAATACAAAATATATACAAAACATAATAATACCTGAAAAGGGGGCCAAAAATAGCAGCAATCAGTACAGGTGAGTTTTTAGGTTACTCTTGAAACTATCTACAGTGTGGGAAACTCTCATGTTTAAAGGGATGTTGTTCCACAATTGCAGAATAAACCCTCTCTGGTTGGGATATAATGTCTTCAAACAATCAGACAATATTATGAAAATCGAATTTTCTTGAGTTGGTAACTTTTAGATATAAAACCAGCTTCACGTAGCCCCTTGCAAAATTTGTTTTTCTACACCTCCATATTTCTTGACAATAATGGCCAAGTACTTCAGCTTTCTCTCAAGCTATTTCTGATAGTTAAACGTGTACCAATCTTGTCTAGGATCTTGGGATTTGTTCTCCTGTGTTTCCATATCACTTTTATCCTGTTACATCACATCTCAAAAGCATCAACTCTTTTCAGAAGCCTCCTTTTACCCCATATCTCAAAAGCATCAACTCTTTTCAGAAGCCTCCTTTTACACCACATCTCAAAAGCATCAACTCTTTTCAGAAGCCTCCTTTTACACCACATCTCAAAAGCATCAACTCTTTTCAGAAGCCTCCTTTTACACCACATCTTAAAAGCATAAGGCTCATTCTCCGATAAAGCGTTCAAGTTTGGTCTCGGTAATTGCAAAATTCCAACCACGAAGAATTCATGAAAATCATTCAGAATCGTAAACTTTAATAGTTTCAGAGCACAAAACAATGCATGGGTGATTTTTCAACAATACTTCATTTTTGAGCAATATTACTTGTACGCATTGGTGGTAACGTATCAGTGGTAACGTATCTGTGAAGCCCTTTCACACTTTTGTCTTAATCGTGCAAGTGTAAAAACTTACCGACTTAAAACTCATACTTGATCAGTCATCACCCAATGTACTGAAGTCTGGTATGGTATTTGGCTTCATTTATTACAGCGTTTTTTCCGAGGGGAGTAGAATTTAGGTAACGTATCTGTGACGACATGAACGTAACGTTAGGATTTTTTGCCATTATTAGACCTGATTTTTTTTTACTTGAAACCATTGTGTTATGTACCACATATATAATATAACTATGGAGCCTGCTTGATCCATCACATATGAGAACATTCATATAGCTAGTTATTTTGACAGATTGCTATCCATTAGAAATATGGTAACGTATCTGTGAACAATATTGGCGACATACTCTCAAAGACCTGTTGGAATAATTTAATAACCTGCGTTGTGATGTTTTATACTTTATAATTAGGGCATGATACCAGCTAATGAAAAGTACCTATAATCCATTATTATGCGCGCATGTATAGCGAACAGGGACACATTATACGGATCGCACCTTGGCTGGCGACATGGAGGAAAACAATGGATATGCATAATCAGCTTTATTGTTTTATACTTTCTAGGCATGTTACAACCTCTAGCCTCACACATTTAAGTAAGCAACTCCTAATTTTTAGTTATCATTAATAAAAGTCATTTCTTTCTGACGAAACAAGTCTGAATACGACTTGAAACTATGGGCGACACAAATTTGGCTTTTTTGACACTTTATCGGAGAATGTGCCATCAACTCTTTTCCTGTCATTCTTAGTCATAGCCCGCGACTCGCATCAGTAGTAGCAATGGAAAGCACAGTTGCACGAAGTAGGCGTACCTTAAGGTTAATTGATAGGCCTCAGATTCTACATATGCTTGACATGCCTTGCATAGTTTTCCTTACAATAGACAGTCTTCTCTTAATTTCAGTTGTGCTATCACCGATGTTGTTAATCATTGAACCCAGGTATTCAAATTGTTTCACATCCTCAATCTGCTGTCCACCTATCACAAACTCATCACTTTTTAGCTCTCTGTCTACAACCGTTATTTTTGTCTTGTTTGTGTTTCAGGAGAAGACTTTTTCTTGATGCGCTTCAAAAGATCAATCAATTCTACTATGCTCTGCTTCTAAAAATAAGAGTGGTACCATTAGCGTAGCTCAGATTAGTAATCGTTGTACCGCCAAATTTCACTCCACCTTCAAACCACTTCTTAGTAAGTTCTTTAACAATACCAAAAGCAATTTGTGAGTCACCCTTACATCTATCCATTTCCACACACTTTCTTTCGATGTAGTTTCTTTTGTCCTCCTTAACCCTTTTGGAGACCTCTTTGTTTAGGCGTACATGTACTTCTTGTGCTCTGGACTGCTTCTGTCTACCCACAATTCATTTGGGGCCTGCTCAACTTCATTAACTTTCAGTAACTCGTCAAACTTGTTCTTCACCTCCTCTACCATGTCTACTGAGTACTTTGGCTACAGGTAACTGATGGTCACTACTTTGAAACAGGATTGCCCAGAATATTAGTGCAACAGAAGTTCACAATCAACAAGAAGAAGAAGACTGCCAGACAAGCACACATTGTAATTCAAAAGCACGTTGTCCAATATGCTTTTCATCAAAGATTCTAATTTTGCTAACTAATTGTGTCCTGAAGTAAACATGGATAAAAGGTGTTTTGGCGTTGGTCGTTGCGACCCGGAACAGAAGTACGTTATATAATAGATTACTATCACTGTTATATCCTCAAATCGAACAAATAATACAAATGCAATTAAAACTGCAACTTGAAGAAATAAACAAGCCCCTTTAATTAACTGATTTGCTGCCGTAGACGTCCTTAAGCCTTACTCCGTCATATCAATAGTTATATAAGAGAACAGCAAGTCAATTGCACACACAGGAAGTCAAATTGATTAAATAGAGTAGACCTTGTCTAATTTCAGGATAACCTCGCAATGAAAACAAGAAATTGCATCGCACTGGCACTTCAATTTGTTTGGATTTGTTAGCGCTTTCAGCTACTCAGGCTGGGAATAGCCCATTAATGCGAAGGATCATTTTGTTACGAGCCGTTAATTACTCAAGGCCAAAAACACCTTTTTCCCAAATTCACTTCAGAATGCACAAGGAAACACACTGTTCAATTAACAATATCTAAATCTTTTAATCAAAAGAACAGTAGGATTTAACAATATGCCCTTCACATGACCACAGCCTGGATTGGTCTGCGCCCTATAATTATCTCTGTTTAGAATTTAACTTGACCACTCTTACCTTGTAGAATTGATTCCATGTTCACAAATATACATACTATTACTATCTTAACCATCCTGTTCCTCTTTACGGCTTTATCCCATGAGGTACGTCAACCCCCATCCCCGGCCCCGTCTTTATCATTCCTTTGAAACATATTCTGCCGTTGATCTGTAGAATGCACTTCCATAGTTGGTGGTATATATGCCCCTACCACAGATTTCTATTTCAATATTTATATTTTCATCTAGTTTTTTATGATATTTGTAATATGGACTCACAAAACAAACAAATGAGACAGTTGTTTAGGTGTTGTGTTGGTCATGTTTATACTAACCAAGAGATCATTTGGTTTTATTTATAAAGAATATCCATTATGGAATTCTTCTCTTATATATTTGATTTCATGGTAAAATGCCCAACTCGACGCCAGTCCAAAGAGATTGTAGTCTTTTATAAGATCCCAAAGGAGCTAGGGCGCAGTAGGTATCAAAGGCCGGAGCCCTAAACAAACAGTTTTCCTCAGTATTTATTGACGAGAATTTATCTGCAATTCCAAACAAAGGACACTATGCCTCTTCAAGTATTCAAGATATTAACAATAGAGTTACAAGGGGTAATAAAACAGCTTACTCAAATAAGCATCAACCAGGCAGGGGGACCAGACGGTATACCAGCCAAGATGCTTCATGACTATGCCAGTGAACTTGCACCAATGCTGCATTTCATCTTTCGAAAAATCCTATGCAAAAGGAACTCTTCCAAATGATTGGAGAAAAGCTTTTGTCACCGGCATATACAAGTACAGACCTGTTTCACTTGTATTACATGTAAACTAATGGAACACATAGTCTTGTCGCATATCTCCAAACATCTTGCCGCATATAATACCATAATCAACATGGTTTCAGGGAAAAGAGCTCACGTGAAAATAGAACCAGTCAGATTGATATTCTTATGCTAGACTAGATTTTAGCAAAGCCTTTGATAATGTGCCGCACTAGAGACTTGCTACCAAAAATGGCATCAGAGGGAAATCGCTTCAATGGATCCAAGGTTTTCTGTCAAACATGTGACAATGTGTTACTATGAATAGAACTTGTTCAAATTGGGCACCTGTAAAATCTAGTGTACCCCAGGGGTCAGTGCAAGGACCCACCAACATATCAATGACATCACTGAAGGTCTGGAATCTACCATTAGACTATTCGCTGACGATAGTGTTCTATATCGTGAGATCAAAATGACTAGAAGATCATTTAGCCTTACAGAAAGACCTGAATGCAGTGTTTGCATGGACAGACAAATGGCAAATGTCTTTTAACGCCAGCAAATGTCAACACCTCACTGTCACTCGTAAACTCGTAAAAACAGCAAGAGCAAGAGTGATGTCTCAATGCACAATGTTTTATCAAATTCATCATGGTCTAGTTAACATCTGCTTTTCACCAAACAACAAGCTTCGCCCAACCTCTCCTTTCAGTTGGATATTGTAGTCAAGTTTAAAAATGTTGTTGTTGTTATCATTCAAATGGACGACTTCTTGTCACGAATGTGACTTAAGGGCACGGATAGCGACGTTTTCACATATTTTTTGTGGGACCTAAGAGCACGTCAGACATATCGAATTGCATTTTGAATAGCCTACGAGGAATGTCCTTCTGACATGTCTGATATCAAATAATTTTGATTGTTTGAAATTCGCAATATAATAATAAATTTTATTGCAAATGATTCCAAAATGATATTTTCGAAATGTAACAGTCCGCGAAGTTGTTTGACCATTCGTATTGAAGATATAGATTCTTTCCCAAAAACGCACAAAAAATCAGGTCTTTTAGGGAAAAATGTATATCTTCGATATGAAAGGTCGAAATTTTCAATTGATCGTCGGCTTTTCATCCTAGCTACATACGCTTAAAGTACATTTCATTAGATTTAATAATTTGCAATAAAATTGTATTATATCGCGAATTTCAAAAATAATCAGAAGGACATTCCTCCTATTCAGAATGCAATTCGATATGTCTGATGTACTCTCAGCTCCCACAAAAATACTGTGCAAACGTTAATATCCGATTCCTTAAAAAGTCCAATTCCGAATGTCACATCAGAATAAATAACTCTCTCATTAGTCGCATGAGATCACTACAAATTTGGTACATTAAACACGTCGACAAGCTCCTAAATCAAACTCTTTCTTTCGAGCCAAAATCAGGTACCATTGACAGAAACGTGGATTGCCTATTGAAATGGAAAAAGAAAAGAAAAAAAAAAGAAACTAAAACTGGCATATGTTAGTTAAAGTCAACTTGTTACTGATTTTAGGTTTTATTTGACGCTTAGAATACGGCATAGGCGGCTAAAGTTTTCCATCGGAGTCCCTCCTAATAAAAGCTAATAAACCTACAGAAGAATATATTTAACAAAAAAAATTGCCGTGTGCATCTTCTTCTTTAGGCCGAAAAATAATAGGAATAAAATGCAAACTGTTGCGCGCATTGGCCCATCAAATACCTTCATTTAGGGTTAAAAGAGTCTGCAATTGATTTTCTTCGCGCGCCAATATCCCAGTAAAGGCAAGCTCGCACAAAATATACTTGACCCCAAAAATTTTAATGCCCTCACCGCATCGAATTCTCAATATCACTTCATAATACAGACATTAAAGCAACCAAGAGTTAAACCACTTTGATTAAATTCAACCAAAACGCATACGAATTTAAGATTTTACTTCCTTCTTGTGTATGCCGGTGACAAAAACTTGTCTTCAATCATCTGGAAGAGTTCCTTTTGCATAGGATTTTTCGAAAGATGAAATGCAGCATTGGTGCAAGTTCACTGGCATAGTCATGAAGCATCTTGGCTGGTATACCGTCTAGTCCCCCTGCCTGGTTGATGTTTATTTGAGTAAACTGTTTTATTACCCCTTGTAACTCTATATCAAAACCTTGAATACATAGTGTCCTTTGTTAGAATCGCAGATAAATTCTCGTCAGTAAATATTAATACTAAAAACAGGGAAACAGCCAATGGGGGAGTAACACAATACATATAAACAAAGTTAAATATGTATTATGTTACTCCCCCATTGGATGTTGTGTCATATTTTCCCTGTTTTTAATTTTATCCATTGCTAGTGTGACACTGTTGTATCCTTTTGGATCCATCCTTTGGTTCCCTGCTGGTCAGTTGGAACAGATTTTCCCTGTTTTATAGTAAATATTACTACCTACTGCGTCCTAACTTTATCTTGTGCTAGATCCATCTAAGCGATCGGAGAGAGTGTATAAACTTGACAATTTCTGTACCCGTACCCGTACTCATGCTCCGTACCCGTACCCGTCACCTTTGTTCTATAAGCATTAAGGTATAGGACATTTTTTTTTTGATATAGCCCCCGAATGAAATGTATTTAATTATGTTTGTACTCACTCAGGTAGCATTGTGTGTGAATTTTACATCCGGACTAGAGGCTATTCTTTTTTATGGGCATTTTAGTGTCTAAAATGGCCCAAAATGAGGGTTTTTCAATATTGCCGTCCATTTCTAATCGTCATCCCCATAGGCTTTACATGTAAAATAAAAAGGCTCGTAAAAATTTAATAGCCTCTAGTTCGATGTAAAATTCACACAAAATGCTTTTTGAGTGATTACAAAGATAATTAAATACTTTTCATTCGGGGGCTATGTGGATTTTTTTTCCTTGTACAATGAGATTTCACAATAAAATGTCCATTGGAAACAAAGGTGCCGTACTCGCACCCTATTTTGGGTTCGGACCCGTACCCGTACCCGTACTCATGGGTAGGGACCCGTACCCGTACCCGTACTCATGACGGGTCCAAATACTACAAGTCTGTTAAATACCTGCATTCATAAACAACGAGGTAACGGATCGCTGGTTCGAGTCCCACTGACTCCGAAATTAGTCACTTGTTGGCAAAGCTTGTCGATAAACCCTTAAGGGTAGACTAGGTATTGTTGGTCGAAGCATTATATAAATATTATTGAAAAATAACACATTTGATGTTTTGCAAAAGCTCATTCTACAAACCATATACTTTGAAAACTTGCTTGATTTATTGTTGTTAATGAGTTATGTACGTTTTACAAAAGTATTGTTGTTTCGGCCCTCTTTACAACATAACTCAAGAACCACAGGACCTACAAAAGTATATCTGTGATATTTGAATTCTTCTACACACTCGTAGTATGAAATGGTCAATGCAATTTTTGCCAAAACTCGCTACCGTTCGCAAGATGCTGTGAACTAGCAAATCGCAACAGTTTAAAATAGTTGCAAACCTTAAAGCGGCATTTCACAATTTCACTAATTTTGACCTTGAAACTTGTTATCCTCTGTCCGTTCATGAATGAATCAAACTGTGATTGTACATCGATATTGACGCCAAGTCTAGACACTGTCAAGCGTTCAATGTGTTGAGTAGGGGAAATTGAAGGCTGTAGTTGAATGATCCAAGTGTTCAGAAAATACTCTCTAAATAAAATGTTTCCAAAACTTTTTGTAGGTTACGTCACCAATATTGATGTTTTCAAACATACAGAATATAAAAGAACATACTACCCAACTGATTACATCTAAAGTTTAAAGCAAAGAGAATGACATGATTACCTACATTTTCTTAGAACTAAATGCATGGGCCCTCATATACTTGTTATACTTATTCGTAGATGATTGTGAACACAATGTAAATGTTTTTCAATAGCACGCTACAATGACACATCTTCAGTAGATAGCATCTTACAAAGCCAGGTATCTTGCACAAACACTTACACAAGCAGAACACAGGAAGCTACATTTCATCCTCAGTATAGCGTCGACCCATTATCACCCATATAGAGAGTGGGTTCTCTTTCATCATTTCATCTTAAAATGGACTGACTGTTATTAAAAATATCATTTCATTATTTTGTTTTTGCCCAAGAATAACAACATTAAATTTGATCGAAATCGATCGTATATTATAGCTTTAAGGGCATCTCTGTCAATAACATTCTGAATACAGCGATTCTTACAATAATAAAAGTCTGAAAAGCTATTTTCATCTTCAAGTAAAAAATAAAGATTTGGTTGAGAGACCTGTTTTACTTTTACTTATAGAGATATTATGACGAAAACTGGAACACATGTGTATATCAATACAACCCAACTATATAGAAAATCTGTAGTCTCTATTCTTACATACAGATACAAATCAAACAATACACCTATCCGACTTCGCCATTACTGCGGTGTCCCCGATGTAAAACTGCGGTGTTCCGATGTCGGGGGTTCCATCCATTATTTATTGTGTGCTATACAGAATTGTACCCGGGAATTGTACACAACAGTGATATTCAATACACAATCATGAGTATTGAATTACGAATTAAATCTCCCGCTCTGGTACATCTGTGTTGCCGTCAATAGAGGGCCAAATACAGTAAACGCTTCTCGGATTGGTGTATACGTCAAAAACACTCGACGTTCGACGATGGAACAATTTCTACATTATAGAAACTTAATCGATGTGCTGTATACCTGATGAATGGTTCTTTATACCTGCATTTAGTTGCCCCAAATCAAACGAAATTTTGGTAAACAGACCCTTTTGAGAGATCTGTTTTACTTAGTTAAGTAAAACCGGTGATCTAATTCCACAATAAAACCATTCTTCAATTTTGATTGTGATTCCAGATAGCGCAATCCTTTTTATTTTGTATAGAACTATATAAGTGAAGACGGATGAATTATAAGTTCGTTTTTTGCATATTTTTGAAGAGTATACCTTGAAAGTTTCATTTATGGATTTACCAATTTTGAGTACAAAAACCTTCTTTTCCAAATAAACAAAATTTCTAAATGCTTCATTTGTTCGTACCGCTCTTTGTTGTTGCTATGAGTAGATGGATGACAAAGGTATTCATGGTATTATATTGGACCATACATATTACAGAGCTTAATCTTTACCCAGAGCAGCCAGCGCACATAAACATTGAAAAAACAACACAAATCAAAGAAACAAACAGTGCATCTGGCCGGATTTGAACCGGCGACCTTTGTATTACTAGCACGATGCTCTTGCCAATTTAGCTTGAGGCACACTAGAGAAGAGCGGAAGATTTTAATCTATAAGTATTAGGTTCTAATGGTGTTCGTCGAATTCCTAGCGGAGGCATCAGAAATGCATATTTTTAATAAATAGGCTATACAAAGAGCTCTACTCCAGTACTAGACTATGCCATAGTCGATTTTTGATAAATAAACATATGTTATTAATCATCATGATCATGATGAACGCATTCAGTTGAACTCGAAATAATACTTATATCTATGACATCAAAATACTAATAAATGATTATGAAAAAGTTTATTATAATTATATTAGTGACAGTAACAGTAAATAATAATAATAATAATAATAATAATTTATTTCTTATATAGCGCAGTACAATAAAATATTTTAAAGCGCTTTACAATAAACATGATAATAACACATGATACAAATTTATACATGGAAAGCAAATATATAAAATACACTGGTTTAAAAAAAAAACTATGCACATATAAAACCAATTAACTTGATTAAGAACAAGATTAAAACCTATACCAAAACACTGCATAACTATACGTAGGCTTATATTATTGAATGCAACATATTATAATGGCATAATTATAATGGCACTTCAATACTGAACAATTCTGATTTTAGAATCTACCAGGTTATTTATCGCGAAAGCCCGTCCATTTAAAAATCACCTGGGAAGCTAGTAAACAGAGGGAGTACGGTGACTGAAAAGATCAGATGTGAAATTCTATCAATTGCACACAATTAATACAAATCAGAGTTTTATGCTTAAGTGTAATAGCCAAAGTATACTAAATGGGCAAGTGGACTACGGAGAAGTCTACTCCAGTACGTGCCTCTGTGACTCAATTGGCTAGAGCGTCGTGCTAGAGATATTATGACGAAAACTGGAACACATGTATTATAAATACAACCCAATTATATAGTCTCTATTCTTACATAGAGAAATAAATCAAACAATGCGTTAAAAACACTCTACGTTCGAAGATGGAACAATTTTTACATTATAGAAACTTGATCGATGTGCTGTATACATAATGAATTGTTCTTTATACCTGCATTTAGTTACCCCAAATCAAACGAAATTTTGGTAAACAGACCCTTTTGAGATATCTGTTTTACTTAGTTATGTAAAACTGGTGACCTAATTCCACAATGGAACCATTCTTCAATTTTGATTGTGAATCCAGATAGCGCAATCCTTTTTATTTTGTGTAGAAATATATCAGAGAAGACGGATGAATATAAGTTCGTTTGTTGCATATTTTTGAAGAGTATACCTTCAAAGTTTCATTTATGGATTTACCAATTTTAATAAATAAATAATAATAAATTTCGGATTTATATAGCGCCTTTTTCCAGCTAGACCGTGAAGGATTCAAAGCGCTGTAATTTCGCTGCCATGGTGAATCATCACAATCAGATCGTATCATCTAGGCTAGTTGCAGCCGAACCTCAGGCGCAGACCTATCCGCACTTAGATTGTAACATCCACCAATTATCTGTGCAGCTCCCCAAATTCCATTGGGTGAAGGAAGTTTTGATAACCAAACAACTAATCACCGATTTTTTTGAAAGCAGGAGGAAACCGTAGATCCCGGAGAAAAACTGCGAGAGCGAGCATGGAATCGGGACAAACCAAGTGCACATGAGTCCTTGGGCCGCACCGGGGCTTGAACCCGGGACCTCAGTGGTGCAAAGCGAGGGAACTACCGCTGCGCTAACTCGCCCTCCCCATTTTGAGTACAAAAACTTTCTTTTCAAATAAACAAAATTTCTAAATGCTTCATTTGTTCGTACTGCTCTTTGTTGTTGCTATGGGTACGGGTAGGTGGATGAAAAGGTATTCATGGTATTATGTTGCACCATGTATATTACCATGGAAATAGTACGGAACTACCACCTAATTTGCCCACTCCAACATAGCAGAGATATTTTTGAACTACAGCAAAAATAACTCATAATGAAAATCGTACTGGCAACTAATTCATGCATTTCGTATAGACAGGTATACATAAGTACGCATATGAATGAAATATTTGGGTTTCTGCGTGTGACGCAGTTTCCAGCAATCGCGGATAATTGCTTATCTGGTCATTTAACAGATCTTGATCAATCTATCCATAGTGCACTTATGTCCACGGCAAATTCACCGTGCCCTTTCCAGCCATAATAAAAGCTCATAAACCCGCTTAGTGAAGATTAAACCGAGATATGCGATACTAAACCATTATACATGTAGTAATCGATTGTCCAACGCAAATTTATTACCACGTGATAATATTAATCCAATGAGCGATCGAATTGTCCGCTACGGTCGACTAATCCGATCGATAATGACGCTATTGACATGTACGGGCGGAGCTCCACTGACTCAGTTTTGGGGGTATTTTTCACTGGTTTGCTGTCATTTACTCATCAAGAAGGTCCCCCGTTATTATAAGGACTATGCTAATGATTTAAAGATTGACATGTAGAGAATAAACCATACTTGATTGACAGAAAGTACTCAATTTGTTTTTGTGACACCCCTCTTGCAAATGTGACCAAGCCAGGGCGTTCCGGTGAAGCAAAATGTGCATTGGAATAACACGGGAGTTTGGATATAGATGGTATATTTCTTTCTCATACAAATGTATGGTCCCCCGTTATTAAAGCTTGTACCGGGTTGAAAATTCAGATATATTGAAAAGAATAAGTAATTGAAACATAGAGAAAGTACTAAAATCATAGCTTTTATACTTTTTCATATATCATGATATGACGCTGGTTCTGGTTCTGGTTCTTTACAGTTCAACACCCCAAGTGGGGAAAAAGTGAACCGGTTGCGGTGTGTGTGCTTTTTGTTGCTTATTACTTGAACAGCTGCTGTAGTTGAGCTTTGAATGCGATTGGGTCAGATATGGTTATTGTGTCTTCTGGTAGTGAGTTCCACTCCGTAACGGATCGTGGTATGAAGGAATATTTGTAGCAGTCCTTGGATGGTTGTGGTTGAATAAATGACTTGCTGTGTGACTTGCGAGTAAAGCGCGTTACCGGGTGCAGTAGGGTTCGAACTGGGACGGCTAGGTGACCTTCGTGTGCTTTCTGGAATAGGCTTAGACGAGATATCTTCCGTCTGGTAGCAAGTAGCGGCCAGTCCAGGTCTTGTAGCATGTCGGTGACACTGCTGCGCTTGTCATAGTTGTTTTTGACAAAGCGGGCGGCTCTGCGCTGCACAGCTTCAAGATGGTAGATTTGGTCCACGGTGTAAGGGTCCCATATTGCTGCGCAGTATTCCAGCGAAGGTCTAACGAGTGATTTGTAGGCAATGTTCTTGATTTCCTCAGTACATCCCCGTAAGTTACGTTTGATAAAACCCAGCGATCTGTTAGCTTTTGCAGCTGTGCGATTGATGTGACAATTCCATTTCAAATTGCTAGCAATATCAACACCAAGGTATGTATGTGAGTTTGTTTCTTCAAGGAATGTACCGTTTAATGAGTATTTGTGTTGTTTGGGGTGTTTGGAGTTTGTGATCTTTAAAACAAAACACTTGTCAGTGTTAAACGCCATACACCATGTCTGCTCCCAGCTACAAAGTCGGTCAAGGTCACGTTGAAGTAGGTCTGCGTCTGCGTCGCTGCTGACGGGTCTGTAAATTACACAGTCGTCAGCAAAAAGTCGGACGGTGGAGGTGATCTGGTCTGGTAGGTCATTGATATAGAATAAAAGAGCAACGGACCGAGCACTGTGCCCTGCGGAACGCCTGATTGGACACGTACCCAGTCCGAAGCATCACCTCCAAGAACAACCTTTTGCTTTCTATGCATCAGGAAGTTGGTAATCCATGTGTGAGTCGGTCCCTGTATACCATAATGGGCAAGTTTCAGCAAAAGCCTTTGATGTGCTACCACATCGAATGCCTTGCTGAAATCCATTATGATAGCGTCTGTCTGTCGCCCCTTGTCGAGGGATTTGGCGAAGTCATTAATGGTCAAAATCAGTTGAGATTCGCATGATCGATTTCGGCGAAAGCCATGTTGGTGGTCATTCAATATATCATATTTGTCTAGATGGTTCATGACACTCGAATGGATGACATGTTCCATCACCTTACAACATATAGAGGTAAGCGATACCGGCCTATAGTTGGAGGGTTTAGTGCGATCTCCTTTTTTGAAGATTGGAGTAACATTGGCACTCCTCCAATCTTCAGGCAAATTTCCTGTCTCAAGTGATTTCCGAAAGATGGTCGCCAGGGCTGGCGCAATCTCCTTTGCCCCCATCTTAAGGATACGTGCAGGCACGCCGTCAGGTCCTGTCGCTTTGTTTGGGTCAAGATCGGTCAGTAGCTTTGTGATACCATTTGTGGATATGTGTATGTCAGGCATGCATGGAAACTTTGGGCCTGGTATGTGTGGGAGATTATCAACTATTTCCTGTCGAAAGACCGACTCAAATTGTTGGTTTAGAATGTCAGCCTTTTGACATTCTCAGAGATAAGAGTACCATCACTTTTTAAAGTTGGGACACCAAAGGAGTCTCTTTTAGACTCTTAATGAAGGAATAGAATTTCTTCATTGACTCTGAACATGTATCTCTGACATACTGACGATAGTTCCGACGCGATTGCCGGTTCAATTCTTTGCGAAGTGATCGAAAGATCTCCCAGTCATCGGTGTTATTTGAGTGTTTGGCCTTAATAAAAGCTTTTTTTTTTCCTGTAGATCCGTGATACATTACGATTGAACCACGGGGGGCTTTTGTGAGGAGTAACTACCTTGGTAGGGATGTTTTTATCCATGGTACCTTTGACCCTAGAGCAGAAGTCATCCCACAAATCATCCACTGTGACCATATCTGAGCAGATATCTTGAAAGTCACTGCTTATGTCTGTGAGATCTTCTTTAATGGCTGACCAATCTGCCTTGTGATAAAGGTGAATTCTCCTAGGTTTGGACCTATTTACTTTAGGACGGTGTTAATTGTGACCAGTGGGATACCAGTATGGTCACGCATCCCAGGTAAAATCCTCACTCTGTCCATCAAGGTAGGGTTTGACATAAAGAAGAGGTCTAGTATATTAGAACCACGAGTTGGCTCTCTAACTAACTGTTCTAGACCAAAGTCATTTGCTATTTCTAGCAACTGCCTTGATAATCCCGGTTTGGGACAACCCGGGATCGTGGTCTGGTTCTCCCAATCAATATGTGAAAGATTAAAATCTCCAGCCACCCATATGTTACGATCTTTGTTAACATCAATCTTGGAAAGAGATAACTGTAGTTGGTCTAAGATATCACTTCCTGATTCCGGGGTCTATAAAAGCACCAAGGAGAATCCTTTTGGAACCGACTAGTTCCAGTTGTGCCCAGAGTATTTCACACTCAGTATCTAAATCGGCACGATGTGACATGATAATGTCATTTTCATGCATATGAAAACACCACCGTATCTTTGGCCATGATCATTGAGAGGCCTATCCTTACGGATAACAGAGTAATTTGATGGGAAAATTTCACTGTTGCTGATGTCATCAGTCAACCATGACTCTGTTCCTATGAGAATATCGGGACTGTTTACATCCAGACAAATTGCTAATTCGGCAACTTTATTGCACACGCTCTGGAAATTTATGATCATGACTTTGACTGGTTTATTTCTGGAGGGGGTACCAGTACCAAGACTACTTTTGGTAGCCGGGGGTTTATCAGACCATCTAGTAAGAATACCAAAAACATTGTTAGCAGTTGGTATGTGAATTGGTGATGATGCAGCCAAGGGAGATTTTATGTCATCTTCACTACTTATAGAAGCGAGTACTCTATAACTATTATCAGTTATCGTGGACCATGATGTAAACAACGAACTTGCAAAGTTCGGTAAGCCACAAGTACATACCCAGGTGACACTACTGTCCTCCAAGGCTGCATAAGTTTGAGTGCTCATATTCAAACATTTGGCATGGAACCATGCATCACACGCATCACAACCAACTGCGTAACATGACCAATCACATTCCTCATTACAAATTTTGCAAGGAAATTCAGGACCTGGGTTGGTCTCTACATCGCCAGCTTGCATAACAATTATCAAACAGAAATAAGTGAGGACCAGTTGGCGAGGACTACTACGATGGTCAGATAATCCAGATTTGGTTCTAAATCTAAGCTTACAAAGCAACAATTTGATATCAGCAGGAAAATACTTGTAATCAAAAGTCATATTTGTAATGTCAGAATACTTTTCCAGATCATATATGTTTGTAAACATTGGTGTATAATATATATAACAATAGTAATACATGTAATTACATAATGGTACGGTATCAAAAATACAACATGTATGGTATGAATATACAATATCATCAGTATTGGATACGTGCGCATTCAGATGATGTACAGAATTTACACTGGGTTTTACATGGATGTCAATCACTTCTTGCATACATAAGAATATAAAAATTGCAAGTAACACTATGTTGAACAAGATGACCTTCATGGTGGAGAGACGCAAGGTCACCTTCACACATCCCAGCCCTACTTTCAACCACACCCGGCGTTACGCTATGGCTAGCACTGCATGTTGGACGCCATCTTGGATTGGTATATCATCACACAATAACAACAATTTTAGATAGAAAATACCTGACCCAGATGAAAATGCTGGCTCAAAAGCTCACCACTTTGTGGTTAAGATATTTATAAACCACAGTACTGATAAATAAAGTGCGGATGGCTGAAAAGATGGTAGATTTCAGCCGATTTTTGAGCAGCAGCTAGATGACGTGACTGCTCACCGCGAAGCACACACACACACGCTAAATAGTTCATCTCCTACAGCGCTACCAGTAGGGTTCAATCGCCTATTGTGAGTGCCCATGTGTGGTGTGCATATATGTAGTTAACAATAACTGCATGATGCAACATGATCAAATACACAATACTTCAATATATGGAAAGTAGCTGAAAGTAACGTATGATGCGGCTTGACTTCAATATATGGAAAGTAGCTGAAAGTAACGTATGATGCGGCTTGATAGTCGCAAGTTCTACTGAACATGCTGAACAGATTATATCAGATTAGGGAAAACTAGTTCGATTCATCATTGCTTGAGAGTAAATTGACTACCAGAACATCATCGTCATTCTATCGATGAAATCAGATAATTGTTTTTCTGCAATGACGATGTTCATACAAGCATTTGCCGCCCTTCCAAGACGTATTCCATAAATCATATTTCAGGGCATTGAACATTCTCACGCAAAAGTATAGGAAATCGGTCAACTCAAACTGCAGTAAATCACTCCTTACAACAAAAAGAAAGCGTGAATCAAAATGCAATATCAAATATACAATATTTGTAAAAAATTTTATGGCTAACAAAACTGATCATGCTAAAATATCTATAGACTTTCCTCTTACGATGCACCATACATTTAGAGAATAAAGGTATTGTTTTTTAGCCGCTGAGTGCATCTATCGTCTCATATAACACGGGCGACATCATTATTTAAAGTAAAACAACGAGGCGAAGCCGAGTTGTTTTACGCCAAAAATAATGATGTCGCGTGTTATATGAGACGATAGATGCACGACAGCGGCTAAAAACAACACCTTTATTCTCATTCGTAAACACTGCAATTCAAATAAATATATTAATCATAAGTATACCAAATTTTAATTAAATTAAATCATACATTTTACAAGGAATTACCTAGGGTTTAGAATCGATCAGTCCTGTTGTTGCTATGCACATCCGATTGGTTCATATAGCGCGTACGAGTATCGCGTCGACACGCACCCGCCGGGGTGTGTGATATCGTGTCATATCACACGGGTAAGAACCAATAGGATTGCAAGAACATTCTCAAGTGTTTAAGAATATGTCCTATAACAACTATTTCTAGACAAAAAAGCTCAAAAACTCGTAGTAAACATGGTAAAACCATCTAAAATTTCTGGCCAATATTGCGAGCAAAACTTGACAAAAAATAGTTAATCCCTTAAGAAAATGCGCGCCACAGTGATTATATTATATACATACTTATTCCTATACCAATGACATTAGAATGTGAACTTGTTGACAGTTTTCTCATTACATCGTGACTGAAATGGAAATGAGACGATGAGCTGAAAGCCTGAAATAAAACCACTGTTACAGCCAATGGTTAGAACAATCACATTTTCATTTTTTTTTAAATTTAAATATAGCACTATACTTACAACACTTAAAGTCTATCATTTTGCATGAAATACGTGCCCACTTGTAACACTACGTGACATTTTTGAAAAATTAGTATTTCACCGTCAACGTTAAGCTTTAAGCTTACCATCGAGTACTTCAAAATTTGATACACTACATTATGAAACTATAAACCCTACCCTATATTAAGAATATTGCTGATGGCCAAAGTGTATGGTGAGGATTTGATCTGAAACCTGATTTTAAATATAAACAGAAATAAAGCTCTTTATACATTGTACACAAAAATAGGTCATCGGTTTTCTCATTTGATGTTTGGGATTTTTCTTTTAAAAAAGATTCATTTCCAATCATACCGTAGCTATTTTTACAGGGAAATTTAACATTGGGTATTACTCTTAGTAAACGTTTATAATACTGTGAAGGTTAATTTAAGAGATATTGCCGAAATAATGACTAAAATAATATTGTTGTTTTAACATGATATTGTAGTATTTCAATACTTTCACAACTTGCAGCTTAGTAACTTACATAAATTCTGCTTGATCTTTTAATTTAATTAAAAAACTAAAAGCACTAAAAATAAAAGCACCAAAACTATTAGACTTCTCCGTAGTCCACTTGCCCATTTTGCATAGTCTGGCTATTACATTTAAGCATACAACGCTGATTTGTGTTAATTGGTGTGCAATTGATAGATTTTCACATCTGATATTTTCAGTCACCATATACTCCCTCTGTTTGTTAACTTCCCAAGTGGACTACTTACTTTGACTTGCGGTTAACATTTTTAACACGGGACTCTAAAATTGGCCATGATGTAATGCATCTTTGAATGGATCTGGCTTGTGATTGGTCGCCCAGATCACGCTATTGTTTAAATCCTCCGTGCACGTGCCATTACCATTAACTACATCGTACACAACAATCTATGGAAGATGCGGCACCGTTTGTTGTGGCGCGAAAGTTAAACTCTCAGTAATGCATGGACGTACATTTTAGCGCGTCATATACTACCATGCTTAGAACTTGCGGTTAATTGGATTGATAAACAAGTATATGATTGACAGTGTGTTTTAGAGACCAAAGTCCCGGGGTAAAGTTCTGCTTAGAAGTCAAAATACATAGTCGGATTTTTTACTCGGGATTTCGCGATCAATAAACTGGTAGATTCCAAAATCAGAATGGTTTAGTATTGAAGTGAGCCATTATAATTATAACAAGATATTTTGAATTCAATAACTTTTATTGTCACTAGTTATCTAATTATATAAACTTTTTATGACCATTTTACTATTGAACACTTTAATTTTAACATGTTTAATAAACATCAGTATAATTTTTAGTTCAACGGAATGCGTTCATCAATAATATAATATATTTTTTTATCAAAATTCGACTATGAAGTAGTCTACAAAACTATAAGCACCAAAATTAAAATTAAAGTACTAAAACTATAAAAAGCACCAAAACTAAAAGCACCACAAAAGCACCAAAACTTATATTGCACTTTAAACTAAAACTAAAAGCACTGAAAAAAATAATAAACACAAAATGGAATGAAAATGTCTTTATTAACAGTGGCAGATGAGATTGGATTTTAAAGAAATTTCTTTTTCTTGATCAGTGCAGTGGTAAAATTGTTCACTTGATGTTGGGACTTCTTTTAGTTTTCCTTGTTCAAATCTGCGTAATTATCGCCAATATACATGTAGCATGAATCATGCGTATGCTATAATTGGCGATAGTTTGTACGTTTTGTAGCCTGAGGCCTACGAGCGCCCTTTGTATATGTGAATATAATAAAGAAAGGTCACACATAACATACACAAAGTAAATACAGAGCAGTAAATACAGTCAGCACAAGAAGCCGAGTGGTTTAACGCACGGTCAAGGTAAGCTTATTTTTGTTATTTCTATTTTAATTCAACTTGAATTGAACACGGTCATTTTCGATGCAAATATATTCTGTTCGATCAAATAGGGCCTATGTATAGCATTACTTTGAGTCTCTTGAGTATTTATGTCTGACATACCACCTGATCCCCGGGACCTGATCTTAACGTAATTTTAATAATACTGTAAGCTTACTGATGTATTTAAACTACATGTAAGCTACAAATGTGCATTCCCCATGTTCACGGTGTCTTTACCGAATAGAACAAAATAGCCTATACCACAATTTGGGCGATTTGGCTGAGCATAAATTATCAAGTACCATAATGTATTTAAGGGCATTAATTTGGACAAGAGACACTGATTTATCATTGGCGTGTAGTATATGGATATAGGTAATATATATCGATACAGTAATTCAGCGAGCTTTCGGGGGCGCAATGATTATGATTATATGATTGTCGATAATGTTTTCGGTAGTAGTAGTAGTAATAATAATAATAACACTAATAACACTAATAATAATAATAATAATAATAATAATAATAATAATAATAATAATAATAATAATAATACTACAATACTACTACTACTACTACTACTACTACTACTACTACTACTACTACTACTACTACTACTACTACTACTACTACTACTACTACTACTACTACTACTACTACTACTACTACTACTACTACTACTACTACTACTACTACTACTACTACTACTACTACTACTACCACCACCACCACCACCACCACCACCACCACCACCACCACCACCACCACCACCACTACTAATAATAATAATAAGGACTATATTTCATTCCTCTTGCCTTTCGTCTTTCTTTTTATTAGGCCTATAGACTTACGCAGAGAATCGCTTGTTATGATGGCCACCAAACAAATTATGCCAAAGGTAAGGTTTTGATAGTATCATCACAGTAATCAATATTGTGCCTTAAATCAAGTTAAAAATTGACCAATCAATCAAATAAAATGAGTAGAGCACCAAAAGTTCCAACTTATTCTAATATTAAATGCGGACATTCATCATCACTGACAAACATCTTTAAATAATTGATAGCTAGTATAAGGCAAAAAAAAAGGGTAAATGCATTCTTTGTATCATCCCGACAGGTGGAGCTTCATTTGCATCTAGACGGTGCAATGAGACCGGCATCACTACTGGATATAGCAAGGTAAGGTAGGATAATGAATGGTACAGAACTAAATCATTGGTTCCAAGTACCTAATCGTAAATTCTGTAGGTAAAATTTTAAAAAAATATGGTTTTTAAATGCCTATATCTGTACATTTCAGACATGTCAGAGGCGGATGAAATTGTTATAGTGTGTAGAACTTAATTTTGTTAACTCGTATTTTTTTATGTTGGTAAAAGAGGTCGTAAACTATTAACATGTTATATTTTGTCTTTCAATACAATGGTGTGTTTCAGAAAGCGAGGTCTTAGCATTTCGACTCCAGATGAAGTAGCTGTGCGTAAACTTGTGACAGTAGAAAAGATAGGAGACTGGGAGCGCATTTTAGGATCCTTCTCCTTCTTCATGCCCATTATTGCGTAAGATCACTTTATTTTAATATTTATCATATTTTGCTTGAAGCCTTGCAGATATACATTAGTTTAATTCAAGTGTTGGATTTAGTTTTCATTTAGATTTTGTAATTTGTAATTCCCTTTTGATTTGCAGCTGTTGGAACATCTGATCACATAACCACGAAATATAGTACAATACTGGTCACATACACATTCAAATCGATGGGGCTCACACATACTTCCAAAATAGTAGTATACCTGAAAGATAGTATACCAGAATGATAGCATTATGCAGTTACTGTCCGTTTTTCCTATTCAGTGCTCCAATTGATGATTGACCTTTAGCTCAATCACTGTACTGAAGGTATAAGCAATAGACTAGTTAGTGGGCTGGAGGGAAAACCCTTCACCCAATAATAGCCATAGAGGCTCACATGTGAATTATAATGTTCATCCTTAACATACTACAATTTGAAGTAAAAAATGTCACGGGAAAGCTGTTGTCGAGCTGTTTTTCCGAAGAGAGTCTTCAAAATTTCATAACAGTCGGACGTGTAATTTTAATGGCAAATTGTGCTCAACAGCTGACTCGAGATAGCTCCAACTTCGAGCGAGCACCATCGTGTGATCGGTTTGATCAATTTTCGCCATAGAAGCTGTAAAAAAAATTTCAATTCTTTCCCTCTATGGTCATCTAAAAATGATTAAAATGCGATTTTGGGAAGATTGTTGTCGAGCCCTCCCAAATATGGAGTTCTGACTGCCCGATAGGGAGCTAAAAATGGAAAACTTTTTCCAAACCGTGTTAAGTCTAAAACGACATGTTTCTCATTTACTTGTGTGATACGATCACAATAAATGTGACAAGTTTGACATGAGTTGTACCATCAACATGGTTGGATAACAATATGCAGACTTTTGTTCTCATTTCGGAAACAAAGGCCACGCTCAGTATTGTAAATGTGCGTTTGCTTTGTAATGGTGCATCCAACTGAAATTATAATACCTATTTCATCACAGAACATTGCGATATCGCACAGGTAAATCAGACACATATGTTTATGGATTTAACCAGGGATATGAGACACATCCCTGATTTAACATAGTTGAGCTGTTTTGAATGAGGTTTATCTTGGTGTAATGGGGTTTAAGTCCTGCAAAGGTCGTGGTGAATTCTGCTGTAGACATGACTGCATAATGGACAGCTGTTTGAATCACGTTCTGCTACTATAAGCGTATCAGCATGTTCAGGGAATAACCACGAATGGATTTATAACAGATTACAAATTACAAACACTTTACGAATAGGTCCGATTGTTTCCTTTGTCTGCGAGTTTCAAATTGTAAATCAAAGACTTGAATCTAACTAATGTATACACGTACCTACCATTCTATGCACTACACTACCATATTGGGCCCTATACTGCATTCTGCATGTTGTGGGCCCTACTCCCCCCATTCCAGAAAAATACAGCACAATTTTTTTGGGTTTTTTTTTAGATTAAAAAACATCAACTTTTGCCAAATGAAGCACAGCTCAATAGGTCAAGGCGAATAAGCATCAATAGGACTTTTTAAGTCCCATTAAAATGGTCTTCACCTAATTTCCCGTGTAACCTAGGGAAAATACTACAGATGTCCGGATAAACCCGTCCGGTGTATTCAAATATACAGATTTTGAACACATCGGATGAGTTCTGGAGGATGTTCAAATTTTAAATAAACATTTTATTTTCGCCCCCATTTTATTTTACCCTTTCATGTTATAGCGGCGACAAGGACGCTCTTGAGCGAATTGCGTATGAACTATGCGAAGACAAAGCCAAAGAAGGGGTTGTGTACTTTGAAGCAAGATTTTCACCCCACTTTTTGGCAGATAAGGACGTACCATTAGTTTGGGGACAAAAACCAGGGCAGTGTGGAGCTAAAGAAGTGGTGGCTGCTGTATCCACGGGGTTGAGGCGAGGATGTGAGAAATTTGGCATAAAAGCAAGGTTGATATTATGTTGCATCCGAGACAAACCAGGTAAGTGAAAAACGACACATACCCGCCGTGACTTAAGTCAGGTGCTTAGCAATCACAAATTTGCACTTTTTGATGGGTATGTCCCGGGGGATGTCCCGCATGTTTGAAAAGATGAAGACCCGTATTGACGACAATACCCTCAACGTATGTCGTTTCTGATTGGGCTAACTTCAGCACAGTTCTTCACAGGGCTGATGCGCACGTTCGGTACCGATGACTCTATCTTTCAATCATACTCTGGATGTTATAAATTGTATCGAGCATAATACATGTAATAATTCACATTTTCACTGTTATCGGTTTATTTATTATTATTAAATAAAAAAACGAAAGCACTATTCAATTGTTCAGGATACGATAGAAAGAACCATCGGTACGTATCGAGACACCGATAGCGTAAGGACCAAACTGTACGGTGTACCTTAGTATTCAGTATCGAAGTTACGTAATGTTACTATGTCAACGGGATCACGCGCTAGAGTAATGAACCACGATCGAAATGATCACCACATAAAGTATATGGCACTCGAAGGCATACCAAAGTAGCGTGATCCGGTAACCAAGAGAATTACGTAACCACTTCGATGCTGAATAAACACAACAGCCCAAATGTGTGACATTCACATCACTTTGCATTGCCTTGAGCCAAAAGATGATTCATAGTTGACATTTCACCAAATCTTTCTATCTCAATCTCATTAAAATAATTGTGTGCAGCATATTTATTTGTACAGGTAGAAGTGTGCTTTAACAGAATTTCTTGCTAAAAATAGAAGGGAGACGTGATTGTCACCTACCATCAGGTTTAAAACATCATAGCATGGCATGAATAATCGTGGTAAATGCGCGAGAATTACTAGATCTAGCCATTTCATGCACGATTTAGTTGAGTTCTACCAAATGAACCAAAATAGAAACAAGCGTTGATTAAATACATCCTAGATGTGTATTTGAAATAAAATGCGTATTTAACTTTGGCGCCTTCCAAGACTCAGTAATCTCATAAGTTTTTGATTTTGATGTGACTGTAAAGCTATACGCTGGCGAAGTTACGTAATTAATCGGATTAACTACCATAGCAATAGGTGAAAACAATTTTGAATATATCGCACAGCACTACAAGCAGGTTGAACTCATCACCTGTGTATGTCTGCAACTGCAATCATAGATTGAAAAAAAGATATCTTACAAACCTGATACAATCTAAAACATTAGTGGTTTATATTTTACGAATACCTTTTGACCTAAGTTGAGTACTTACTACATTCTATTTACACCCGTAATGACTCTTTTTAAGGAAACTATATATATTTTTTAAAAGTAGCAAGCCAGTACTCTCATGTAGAGATGCTATATTTTTGGCTCTGTAGTTTTGATATTTTGCTTGCTACCTTGGTTTAATTATTTGCTATGATTTGATTACTTTTTATGCTTGCTACCCACTTGTAACTAGATTAAATTCTTTGCTGTATATATATTTTTGTTGTTTGTCCCTGAGGAAGGGCAGTTTATCTGCTCGAAACGTCGGTTTCATTTTTGTTAACTTTGTCTATTATCCCTGTGGTTTTGGATTTTTACTAGTGCAGCAACAATGTACATTATTCTGGTTTACATACTGCATTAGTTTTTATCTTGTCTTTGATTTTGTTCCCCACACCAAGTTGGTATACCTGGCTCGAATCTTTCTATTTTAATATATTCTAGGTATGTGTTTTGTACCTTGTCCGTTGGAGGCATCATTACCTACTTAATATTTAATTTATTTAATTTCAGAGTGGTCAATGGATTGCGTACGTATTGCACAGGAATTCCAAGATAAGCTAGTAGCTGGAATAGATCTTGCCGCCAATGAAGCTGTACCAATGGACCAAAGACACATAGCTGCATACCAGGTATTGGGGAAATTATTAACGAACAGTCAGGGACAGATACCCGGTTATTGATCCAAGAAAAAACATTACGCCCGTACCAAACTAAACAGGTGTGCAGAAAATAGTGCACTTTATCAGGGAAGACATCCCGTCGGTTTTACAAGGGTGCTGGAGGTCGACCAGTGGTTGTCACCTCTAAGTATTGTTTATAATACACCTTTTTGTTACGACTGTATCTTCAAGTTCCATACGTTTGTCAATCTCCCGGGAGCAATCTATTGGTGCGCCTTGTCGTCCATCTTGGATTTGGGTTATATTAATAATATTCTACTTTAATTCTACTCTATTCAGTTAAGGAGGCTGTGTACTCTCAGACATGCATGTAGTAAAAGTGCAATAACTTTGTAATTATTCGCGCAAGACATATAAAAGTATACATTTTTATGAAGGCAAGACATCGATAAATCTTAATATAAATACAGATTTGGGGTAAAACAACAATTATGAAGAAAATCACAAAAAAGTGAGTTTTTGGCAATATTTGTTATTTTATTTTGTTTTTAGCTCAATCTTGAGGCTCCATTCCAAAAACGTTTTTTTTATTTTTTTTGATATTGGCCTTATTTTTTGAGATATTGACCATATAAGGCATCAAATTGAACTTTTTTAAATTCACAAACGCCTATGTGCACAAAATGATGCCTAAAATCGGAAATAGACCAAAATATAAACAAAAATGAGAAAATCGTTTCTTGAGTCGATCATGCTTTTTACGATGATCATATTTGCTTACCTATAGATGCTGTATTTATTGAGTTATCGTGTACCTAAATCCGAGAAAATGAACATTGAAATAATGGCCGTTGAAGTTTAAAGTGGTCACATTTTGCACTTTCATCGAATCTCACAGGAGAATGCGGCAGTTTTCGTTTTTGTACCTTATATTACGTGAACATCGGTAAATCCACAGCCCCTTGAGAAGTTTGAGCGAAATCCATTCATAACTTGATATTTAAATCGGGGAAAGAACTTGAAAAACCCACATTTTATCAGCTAAAACGGAGCCATTTGACCACTAGGTTTTTGTGAAATCAGTGCTTCCGTGGTGTTTCCATAAGATGCGCCGCGCATGCAGATAAGCGTAGCGTATGCGTAGCGTATTTGTGCGTTAACAAATTGCGCGATACGCAACGCGATGCGTTGTTGCGCGCGTATACCCTGCTGGTTCAACAAAGATTTTCTTTCCTTTTCAATTTCAAACAAGAGTGGAATAGTGAAATAAAATCCTTAAAATATTGCAGTTGGAGTTTACAAATCTGGATTTTTATTCCTTGTATTTATAAAAAACACAACAAAGTACAAACATATAAAAAAAAACCTCAATTTTGCGAAAGAAACAATGTCTAGAGTACACAGCTGCCTTAAATGCCACAATTATTAAAATACGATTAAACAAAAATTCCAATAGATGTATAGACTATTATGGTTCTAACATCAATACCAAACGATATCTAAACCTGTTTCTTTTTACAATCACAGGAGGCTTACAAGTGTGGTATACACAGGACTGCCCACGCCGGTGAACTTGGACCTCCCGAGAATGTCAGAGAAGCTATTGAACAAATGAAGGTAGAGCGGATAGGTCATGGTTATGCTGCGGTGAAAGATGAACAAATTTATAAGGTAATAGAGATTATGAGAACGTAACTTTCAGCGAGTAATTGCAGACACGTATCACTCAGTCCTCAACTACGAACTATGCAATAATGGCTCTCAACCAATAGAATCAAAGTATTGAAGTTTACCAAACGATGGGCTAGCGGTACGGGCTCATGATCGGAAGGTTGCGGGTTCGAACCCCGGGAGTGGTGCTATCGTGTTGTGCCCTTAGACATGGTTCTATAACCTATATTGTCTCTGTGCACCCATGTATAGCAATGGAGCTATAAATGGGTACCGATTTATGCTGAGAAGGTATGTGGGAAGATTAGCGTACCCCCACAACAACATTACCGGTATTCATTGAGGAGTCTGGCCCTAGTCGTTCCAAAAGATAGATGCATGATGCAGTCATGTCTACAGTAGAATTCATCTCGACCTTTGCAGGACTTAAACCCCTTTAAAAGCTATTAAACCAAGATAACACTCATTGAAGCAGCTCAACTGATTAAATCAGATCTTCTCTGGTTGTGCACAAGTGTCTGTTTTCAATGTGCGACATCGCAATAAAGCTGGTATTATAGCTTCAGTTGGGTAACCGATTATAAAGGAAACGAAAGGAAACAATGGTATGTGTATCTTTGTTCACGAAATGAGACAAAGACCTGCTTTTTGTTAACCAGCATTCTTCAAAATGAGCAACATAATGATTGTTGACTTAACACGGTTTGGAAATAATTTCTTCATATTTTTGGTGTTATCTGTCGTTTACATATCCTTCCTGAAATACAAAAGTGCGACCCTCTCCAAACATCTAAATTAGCTAAAAATTTAGGACATGTTACAAAACTATATTTTCTAGAACCTATTTAGAATAGTTTAAATGTAGCTTTTACCGTTTTTTGTGGCATCCTTCAGAAGTGAGCGGTCCGATACCAATATTTTCGGCCAAATCTCCATTCAATTAACACGGGGAGTTGGCTAGCTATGCCTTGCCCTCACTCATATTTTACAAAAGTGCGACCATTTCTGAACATCTAACCTAGCTGTAATTTTAGGTCATGTTAGAGAAATATATTTGCTAGAAGTTTTGGAGAATAAATAAAATATTGGCTGGTTATTTTTCACACAGTGATGTTAACTAGGCAAGTGTCCATTCTTCCAACATACATCATTTGTAAAGGTCACGCGTCAATGGTGAGAGCACTGTGTATTGTGTATAGGAAAACGGACAGTAACTGCAGTATGGGACACTCCGGCGCGCCGGCCTGTCAAATATAGGCATGAACCGTAACCTTTTACCTTTACCTTATATGACTATATAGATTTTAAATTCAAACTTTCACACTCTTACATCTGTACATTTTGAATTATTTAAATGAGCCATGTGAGTCTTTGGTCTATCGGAGGGGAAGACAAACTCTACATGAATGTTGCTGAGAGTGAAAGCAACAGGTAATCCCCATTCGGTTAGGGCTAATTAAGCAATGCTAAAACAAATCAGCAATCAGCCCTGTTTATATTAGTATTATTTTATCTGTAGTTGATAATCTTCTCATTTGTATTTCTATGCCCAGTTAGTGCAATCTAGTGGCGTGCACATAGAGGTCTGTCCTACCTCGGGCAAAATGACAGGGTCAATTGATGCAGATTTTACCAAACATCCAGCGGTCAGGTATGTACAGATGAGGTGCGTGTGGGGTGAGGCGGTTAGGTGTATTTGTCTGTGTATGAGTCGGTAGTGTGGGAGGTATCATGACGTGTGGTGTATGGTAGGATTGTGATTAGGGGTATGGGGATATGAAATCGTATGCATGGCAAGGTAGCGTTGTCTTAGGGACCGATCGTTATTTACGGCAGGGGGGAATGGGTGTTTTGGCAAAAATATCGACAAAAAATTTCGCGTTCCCCCCTCGCGTTCGCTCAAAATTTTCGCGTTCCCCCTTGTTTTCCCAATTTTCTCCATTTAAAATTTAACAATTCCCCTCCTGGTTCAACTAAAATTTCAGGTTCCCCCTCAAGACCACAAAAATTTCGTGTTCCCCTAAATTTACCCATTCCCCCCTGCCATAAATAACGATCGCGCCCTTACCTATTTGCGCTATGCCGGGGCGCTATGCCACAGTGTGCATATATTTACTGAAATACGTGCACCAATTGGTACACTGAGTCACATGGCAGTAGGTGTTTCTGGCTTTGTGTAAGGGGTGTGTATACTATACTATTCTATAGGTATGGGGTGGGTGTGTTTGGGGTACCCGGTTGGGGTACGGGTGTTGATATTTTTTGTGACTTGTCATTTTCAACAAGCTTTACATTAGAATCAAGAACAACATGCACCTTTGAAAAAAAATATATTTACCTAAACAGTGTTATAGTTTTATACATCTTGGTTATCAGAAATAAACCATTTCTAATCACCTGTGATCACAAAGGTTGAAGTACAAAAAACCCTTGTTATATTAATTTCTTATATACATTTTCACGTTTATAGGTTCAATAAAGACGATTTGAATTTTTCGCTCAGTACCGATGATCCACTTTTATTTAATAACATCATAGATGATGAATTAAATATCGGTCGCCAGTTCTTCGGCATGTCAGAAGAAGACATACACAAAACGGTAAGTTACGTCCATACAGGTAATCCACCAAGATACCACATTTAGTCCTATAGCACTATCGGTGGAAAGAGCCATCGATACTTAACATATCGGGCACCGATAGCTACTGATAGAAAAATAAGGGGTTAACCCACCACTAATTGCAACAGAATCCATTTAATCACCATTAATTTGATAAAAAAACCATATTGAATAACACATCAAATGGCGACATACAGATCTTGAGTAGGCAAAAAGGTCAATGGTAGCATTTTGGTGTCCACAGGCGTCTACAATTGAAAATTGCTCTAATTTTGTTCCAACTGGTCTCAAATTGTTCCTTTAGCAAAAATGAATCAAAATGAGAAAAGGATGTTTTGCTACATTAATTTTTTTTATTGATACTGGGCCCAGTATCAACAAAAAACAGTAGAGACAGCCCGCAACCCATTTCATATTTTTGTCTTTTTCTTTCTTTTTCATTATTCAGGCCCTGTCCTCTATCTTATAGTTTAAGCTTGTTAGATATCCATATTTTGCGGTTAGTCAATGGTAAAAATAACAAACAAGGGCAACAAAATATAATTTACTTAAATATTTTCTGAAAGCAAAGTCATTGGTCTGAAAGAGTAGGTATGTGTATTATTACAAATTTGACTTTGTACATTTTCCTCCATTAAAATCAAATTTATATTTGCCGACATCAGCCCGAGTTGCTTGGGTTGAGTGGAGTCGTCAATATCAATCAGCAGAATTGCCATCCCAGACCTGTTCACATTTGATAACATATTTGCATACTATTCAAAAGTACGCTATAAAGTCAAGATTTCATTATTGTGTTGACTATTTTTTGTCGTTTTATGATGCTTTCTTACAGATGTTAAATGCCGCTAAAAGTAGCTTTCTTCCGCAACACGACAAACAAGAATTACTGAAGGACCTTCAAAAATTCCAAATGTAGTCATGGTATTGTGCAATTTATATTTAACTGACCGGGAAACTGTTCAAAACATTGTTTCAACTTGTTAAAGTCTTTCGCATAATGATAAAATCTGAAGCATTTGTACTTTTAACAACATGTTCAAATATTTATCATTACATTGTTTATATATGCAGACTTAATTCTGTATGCGTTGCATGTGCATAATAATTCAGGAATCAGGCGACAACCTTTGGCTTTAGTGTGTTCTATCTTCACATCTTATATGTTCCTGAGAGTGACGGGGAGTGACGTCTGCTTCATATCGAACCTACTCGATCCTATATCATTCTCTTACATCTCCATATCATGTGGTAACGCCTTAGGTGCCCTGCCTGCCTGTTATAGTGAAATAAAAACATAGAATATCTACACTAAGCCATAAAAGGAAACTTATAATTTTTCACAAGGTCATATCTTAAAATCCTGTGCATCAAAATGAACCAAAATTACACACAGGATTGTTTCAATACTCTACTCTAAACACATGTCATTAACCACGCAGTTGTAGAACTGACACAACAGCAAAATGCACTGACATTGAACAGCTTCTTGGACAACATTCACAGCCCAATAATTGGCACCAGCACAAGAAATCTGTGAGAATGCGTATAAGATCCTTACACAGATGACAATTATTTCCAAAGAGTAAGTGGAATAGCTGATTTCAGCTTTTCTTTCTTCAAGAAACAGGTCTTGTTCTTCACTGTTCCACTTACTCACATTTCTTGTGCTGGGTGTCATAGCGATATTATGGGAAGGAATGTTTGTATCACTGGATAGAGGAGACCCATAGCTATACATTGGTATTTGACGTTTGTAATTGAAAATTAGGGGGTGCAACTAAGTCCGTGTTACAAAAAAAGTTGTTTAATGCAAACTTTTACAGTGCGGCTTTTTTGCGTCCTCGAGACTGTGACGTCAACAATGTGATGTCTTTGTGAATGATGATTCAACTCGAACTGCACGATTTATATCGCAAGCACTAAAAACACATAAACGTCACGGTCTATGGACAGCAATAACCACTGTACCCCACTACATCAGTTCCGTAGTTTTATTTTGTGAGCAAATCTTACTTTATTTGGTACTTACATAGTGTACAATAGCGAAAACTATTACAACAACTAAAGCAACTCCTACTAATCCACCAATGACAATACCAACTATAGCACCAAATGATAGTGGTTCGGCTGGTTCGACTTCACCTATATAGGAGAAACAGGACAATAAGGAAAATTGGATTAATTTTAGAAGCTTTTAATTGATATGCAACTTGTTTTTATATAAAATGCAATAAAATATAACTAGGCGTATAGAATAAATCTGATGATACCTTGTGTGGTTCGTACTGGCGTTGTCGGTCTTCTTGTTGTTGCCGTTTCAGTTGTTGCTCCAGTTGGTGGCAGTTCAACTAACAACGCAAAAGTAAAACAATTAAAGCCATATTATAATATTTGCTGAGGAGAACACCCTCAAAAAAATTTAAATTCTGGTTTTTACACGATTGTAATGTACTTTAGTCAATAAAGATACTCTGCAAAAATCAAGACTTTAGGTGCCGTAGTTTTGTCAAAATCCGAGATTTTGAATAAAACGCTGGAACCGGCGTTTTATTATTACGATGGAAATATTAGTCGTGCGGGATATACATACACAGACACCCCGAGGATCGTACCGTATTACAACCGCTTTTTTGATGCGTTTTTTATACGAATGTTTATGTAATTACCTGCGGTAACATTTACTGTGCACGCTAATAACATGTCGACTTCTAAGTCACATGGATCTGTTCTGTAAAGTCCATTCTTACGATATAAGTACATGCAGTTTTGACTCGTATCATTCACTGGTTCGTTTGGATTCCAATCTATAATGGAAACAAAATTGTGCATATGACGTAGCATACCGTAAATATGGCGGACTACTCAAATGCATTCAACAAAAGCATGATTGCAATCTACCGCGACAGACAGTTCGTGTCACACACATAACAAATGCACTACGATCAAATAGGTTGATGACAACATTTAATTGAATGGACTGCACTGCGCCATGATTAAAAATCACGATTACGGTGAAGAACGCCATTTCAAATCCTTTGTTTGGAGCCAATCAATAATTTCACGCACAACCTAACCTGAGAGTACTAAATTAAGAGAGGCGCTACTTCGATCGCTAAAATGAGGACAGCGTGAGCTCGGTACCTGCGTAAGAGTCTGTTCGACAAAGGTGATTGTGAATATGTAATGATATGAATGAGCTATAATGTGACGTAGCTACGAAAAGGATGATTGACAGCGCCGTATATGGTTCATTGGGCGGCGCCATTACGCCCATATTAGGCTGTTGTTGTGCAGACGTCACGCTCTGCGAACGGTACAAAAAGGTGACTGATAGATCTATTACGGATTGGCAGCAGACAGATTGCGCTGTCCTCTGACCCTGACTGTTTGTCACGTAGACAGACCGTGACCTGGGTAAACACGTACAAAGCAGGGGATGCGACTGTGCCACAGGTCTTGTCTTCGGAATCGGTATAGGCAATTTGTACAGAGTGCCGTGGGTTAAATATGATTATATGAATACTTTGTCTAAATACAATTGTTAACATTTTTTAGCCTTCTTGAGAACCATGAGAACATCACTTCGCACTAAGTTAGCTTCACCTTCAAGCTTCACATAAGTCTTTTAAGCCGTGTTCGGTCGCCGCTATTGACCGGAATGCTCGTAGGAGATGGTGAGAAATTCATGCCTTTGCTTAAGATATCAGTTTCTGCCTACTAATTTCATTGCGAACTGTGTTTTGAGGAGAGTTACTATTATTTCGTCGATCCCGCCGGCCGGGCCCGCCGGCAGGTTTTGCTGTGATAGACGAGCAAATTTCTGAAGATGTTCTTGCTTCACCTGCTTCGGCTGCGATGTTGGCCACACGTGACACATCTTTAAAGTCCATTTCATTCAGATTATCTTTTAGCCAATTGTATGTTTGACTTATTTCTTTGGATATGCGTTGCATTAATTTGCTGGCGATTTTCATTAATAGTGGCTCTGACGAGAGCGACGAGCTTGTAACATAATGTGTTTTGCTTTGTTAGACTTAAGACCCGTTGTAGGTACTAGACCTTTAGCAACAATATCATTGTGTCTGCATCTTCGTAGGAAGGGGAGTTCATAACAAATGAAGTTTTTAGCGGGTTCGCCGTCGGACAGGTTTAGAGCTGTCAAGCTTTGAGATTCATTTAGATTCAGATTCATTTATTTTTGGTTCCATCTCAAACATACAAATTCACAAATACATAATAATAATAATAATGATAATAATAAATAATGAAAATAATAATAATAGTAATAATAGTAATATTAATAATAGTAGTAATAATTATGATAGGGAGTGAGTGGAATATCATATGAAAGAGTAGCTCTGACTTCTTCAGGACAAAGTACCTAAGAATGAGACATGTAGGCCACCCCTTGTCTACTGGTGGCTTTGAAAAGAGCCTTTTACACAAGACTCTCTTGTCAACAGAGAACAAGCAGATCTTGCCTATTTGCTGGTGTTTTTGGTGGCTCTGAAAAGAGCCCTTCACTGAAGACTGTCCCATGCCAACAGAGAACAAGCGGACCTCGCCTATCTGCTAAATTTAATGGTTTGGTGGCTCTGGAAGAGCCGTTCACTGAAGACTGCCCCTTGTCAACAGAAAACAAGCAGACCTCGCCTATCTGCTGATGCAAATTACTGTGCAGTCACATCAGCAGATTTGCGAGGTCTGCTTGTTTTCTATTGACAAGAGAGTCTTCAGTGAACGGCTCTTTTCGGAGCCACTAGTATGCAAGGGGGGGGGGGCTACATGTCTCATTCTTAGGTACTTTGTCCTGAAGAAGTCAGAGCTACTGCTGACGAAAGCGGTGGGTGTATATATGTACTGGTGTACGTGTATACATACTCCATTATCCATAAGGGCTAAATCCACGTATTTTCAACATGTTCAATAATCTACTCTCTGTGCTGGTGGTGTGTGGATATTGTGGTTGGTTGAGTGGATATGTGAGCTGGATGTGGATGGGGATGCTGATGTACGTATACACATACTTACTCCAATACCCATTGTTATCTGAGGGACTTTTCCAATACATGTCACTCTCATCTTTGCCATCACAAATCCATGTGCCTTCTTCGGCTATATCACTACATCCTAAAGCCATGACATTTCGTGGAGGCGCCAGCTATCGAGACAAGTTAGTCAACAGTGGCGTAGCTAAGAGTTGTGGCGCCCAGGGGAAAGAATACAAAATGATTACCCCTCCCAATTCTTGAACAATTTACACAGATAGGGCCCACCCATTAATTTGGTTATAATCAAGTTGAATTGTGGTCTTAAAATAGCCTTTCAAATGACTATTTATGTTGAAATGCAAGCGAAGCGCGCGAAAATGTTGATTTAGAGCTTTGGAGGGGCCAGAATCGATTCGGCCCCCTCGGAAGCGAACATTGCACGTGCCCTCCCTTTCCCCTAGTTACACCACTGTATTTCAATATCAATAATTGAAAAGAAACTCTTTAACATATTAATCATAACATTTTAGGCCTATAGGTCCGCATTTATACGTATTATTGCTCCAATCGAGCTTATGATGTAAGATGAAACACGACCGAACTGAACATTCTAGTATACTTGTGAAAAGTTATTTAACACACTGTACCTCAAACTGTAGAAACAAGTTTTGTGCTTCTGACTCTATAACGACCAGGCTGCCACCGATTGCTAAACATTCCTGCGTGGCAGAATTAGCTGTCCCAGTGAAATTTCTCAGATGCAAGCAAATATCTCCCCATGGTCCTAACCATAGCTCAAATTCGTCTGGACATGCAACTAAAACGATCATTAAAAACACAAGTGAAACCAATTTAGGATCTGTACAATAATTATGAGCCCTGTGGAAGGTAAAATAGGGGGAGGGGCAAGATTTTTTGTGTCCAGCCGAGGCGGGGGGCACACGTTTAAAACGCGTAAATGTTCACATTTCCCTGGTCACTGCGCTGGCAATAATATATAGACCATTTAAGGTTTGCAAATTGGGGTCCCAAATATTTGCCATGTGCAAAGGGTGGGCAAAGATTTTTTGTAGGCCGGGGATGGGGGTAAGCGATTTTTGGCAGGTCAAGGGAAGGGGGCAAGCACACCGATTGGCAAATTTAGTCCCCTGATAGCATTACAAGCTATTACATGTATTATATACAGGGTGTCCCAGAAAAAATTACAGAGCGAATACATTTGGACGTAAGTCGAGAAATAGACATCAGAATCCACAAATCTAAACATCATCGTGTAGCCCATCTTATTTAGCATTATATATGTCAATTTTACTGGAATCGGTTGACTGATTGCGAAGAAATGGGCGATTACATAACGCATGCATCAATTCACTTCATTCCAAGTTTAAAAGAAATATCCTTCAACACAATGCGCACTATTGTTTTTTGTTCTGTGAAATTTTGTTTTGTTTTTTTAAACAATCTGTTTCTTTCAAAACATTTAATTAGGTTTTGTTCAAATTTGAAAACAACCAGCACGGTATTGAAAATGAAAACTTGCATGTAAGATGATGCTCGGTACTTGTAAATATCTTTTTCGTTAATGTTGATATAAATGTTGCATAAAGAATCATTGCATAAAAGAATCCCAACTGGCCTAAAATATTCTCACAGTCATTCAAGTTTTTGGAGTCTTTCGTAGAAATTGTAATGCAAAGTTTAAAATTTTAAAAAATTCAACATTAATGTTGCATGGTATCAAAAATCACACGTAAACTGTAAGCACTTGATCATTGTCATTCTTAGCTCAACTAGTCTTTGGAATTTTAAAATATAACACATTTGCACACCTAAAGAATTAAAGTTGGACAGCTTCCCATTGCAGAAATCAAAATTTTCTCGGACAAATTGTTATTCATCTTCAGTGAAAGCAAGAATAACATAACACCGTTGGATTATAAAATAGGTCATGTGGACTAAATTTAATGAGATACATAAACTTTAGGAAGCGGTGAGCGAGTATGAAAAAAGCGCCTGTGATCAAACTTGGAATGAACTGCATTGATGCGCACATTGTGTAATCGTTAATTTCTTCGCAACCAGTCAACCGAATCAAAAAAACATTTTAGTACGTGATGCACAATAAAATAGGCCATGCGCTACATTTTAATTTTTTTGATTCCGATGTCTACTTCTCGACTTACGTTCAATTTTATTCACTCGGTAATTTTATCTGGGACACCCTGTAGTCCTTAAATTAAAGGATACATTTTTTGTTTGCGTGATACCTTCTAAACATATCAATTATACAGCAGCACGTGAACACGTCAGATCGAGTGGCAAGTTGAGAGAGTAATTGATTCTGAATAGGTTTTTATCAGGCTGCAGGTGTGATTTGATCATTTAGAGCTAAGGCTACTTAACCTACCGTCCATATATATCGGTGGTTGTTCACAAGCCAGTACCATATTGTAATCAACGTTACAGGCCAGTGATCTCCAGTTGCCATTGGGACGAAGAAAACTGCAATCGGCATCAGGGTCGTCTACAACAGGTTGGTCCACACCCCAATCTAAGGAATGATAATTATTGTCAATATTGCAATTATTGATATACGGTCAACGCTCTATCCGGTATTCGCTACTTGCATGATTCCGCCATTATGTACTATGTGCGGGGAGAGCCTCGAACTAGCAGCATACATGGATGGGAATGGAACCAGTCATATAACATTCTGTGTAAGGCTACGTAATTCTTTCTTTCATGTATGCTGCCAGTTCGAGGCTCTCCCCGCACATAGTGCATAATGGGGGAACCATGCAAGTAGCGAATTGCAACCACTTGACAATACAGAATCTTCAAATCTCTTAATATCTAGGTAGGAGTGACCTACATTCATCAAAAGCTGCATGTATATGAAATGACATCCTGAAAAAGTACAACTGTACACACTGTAAAAACGGTATCTGGAATGGTACATAAAATAATGCTTCCCTGCTCCCTAGAGATTGAAATGTATTGTTTTCGATAACAAAAGCGTTTTAATAAAACATGTGTTATACCGTACCAGTGTAGTGAAACTCAATAAAATACATTAACCTTGCTCAAACGTGAACGTTGCAATTGGTTTATTTTCGCGTTTTTTTGGTTTTCTTAACACATAACACAAGCCTACATAAAAGAACCAAAAGTATTTTACTTACTCCAAAATCCAGCTTCTGTTTCGTTGGTCCAATGAACCATATAAGGGTCATTCCTATCATCACATCTCCAATAGCCTTCCACCTGCTGATCATTGCAACCCAGAACCAGGAAATTAAATCCTGAGGCAGATAATTTGTCCGTAAAGTAATTATTCTGTTTAGGAGAATCGATAGTCACCATACTGCCTCCTTGGCCTTCACAAAACGTTCTCACCTCACGTGGTCTGCCAAAGAAGCCGTTTGTGAAGTACACGCATTTGTTATTTACGGCTTCCCATGAAATTGGACATATCACTGTTTTAACAAGAGGAAATATCATTATTATTAGTGCCTTAAATAATTTGCAATATTTCACCATCCTTTACAGCCAAAATCGATGGTAAGTCTGCTTGGACTGCCTTTGACAGTGTCTTCCGCGCGTGACACGCGCGTTCAAAGGCGGTGCAGCCGCGCGCGAGACCGATACATACCGCCTTTGATAGCATGTGTCTATCCCGCGTGGACGCCACTGCCTCGAGAAAGCCAAATGGACCATTATAGTTAGCAGACCGTGAAAATTTAACAACCAGATTACCGTAGGCGAAAGTCCTTCCTAACACCCTAAAACATCACCATAGTAACAAGATTAGCTGGTCCTATTATCATTTGGCTCTATACCTACGGAGGATCTAAACCTTCGGAGGAGGAGCGGTTTAGCGTATAGTGGTTCTGTCTTCACTTTGCACCAATTAAGGTCCTGGATTCGAGCCCGGTTCTTCCCAGGCGGCATTCGTGTGTTGACGAATACGACAAGACTAGTATCCCGTATAGAATATTAAGATAAGTACATAAAGACATTGGAAAATGGCGCACATGGCCTGCAGAGTATCTCGAAACGCTCATCCAAGACATTATAGTTTACCTACCTTCGTCGGTGATAGTCGGTGATACACATGCCACGACCATGTCTCTTGTTGAATTGTTTTGTGTTTCATCGGTCCAATTTGTTGCAAAATTCAAGAATAAGCTACTTGAAATACTTGGAGTATTGCTTGGTTCCCCTGATTCCCAATCTGAAAACAACCAAGCATAAAACAGAAAGCAAAATTCGAAAACAACACAATGAAATTTTACGAAAGCTATCGCGTTCAAACGGTGTGTATACTACACGGAAATATTGGTAAACATGGTAAAAGTTTCATATACTATGGCCATGGACATTTTGAAAGTATTTGCCGACGGAAAAAAATATTGACGGACACGTTTACAATAACATCACAAAGTTAAACGAAATGAACAAGTTTGCTACACAGGCTGGTTTTGTTTACCGCCCTTTGCATTCATGTACAGGAATACCTGAAGGCCACTTCCAGATTTCTATCTACAAGCTGTTATGGCAGCGCGGAGTGGTCACGTGCGTATTTACAAATACGTATTCATACATACAGTCGAAGCATACTGAAATACAATTAATAACAATTATAACAATTCGTCGCTGTTTTGACATACTGTCGTATGACAAAAAATTTAAAGTTTTTCCAATTTTTGAAGACCCACTGGAGACTAGAGCACCAAAGTAAAATACGTTTATTATTATCAAAGAATATAATCAATAATATATCTGTCTTTGTTCTCAACATAATACAAACTGTTTATTCATTCACTAATTAGTAGTAATCAATCTGCAAACTCATACGACAGTATGCCAAAATATGCACAGTTTGAAAACCTATGTATTAATAATGATACGACATTGTGATACGACAGTATGTCAAAATAATAGGCAACTGCAGTTACACGGTGGCCTATGGCGACGTATCATGACACGACTGTATGTCAAAATACAGAATGACGTTTTCGGGGGGTTACATAAAAAAAACATGTCGTATCACACTAATTAGTGCCATATCTCATTAACTAATTACATTTAGGTCTCAAAACTTTGTGAATATATAGAGTTTCATTAACAGATTTTGAAAGTTTATAGAACTCATTTTGCCCAAAAATCGTCATACGACAGTATGTCAAAACAGCGACGAATTATATTAAATAGAACTTACTCCAGAAGCCCAAATTATGCGTATCATTATACCAAAACCACTCATCCTCATATTTTGTCTGACATGTCCACAGAAAGCTTTCATCATTGGTACATCCCAATGGTATAGATTCCATGTATCCTAAATCAAGTTTGTCACTTAAATATCGGTTCTGTTTTCGATTCTCGACAATCGCAAGAGATCCACCGATATTTTGGCACTGAGTCGTAGCTTCATTGGTGGTGCCAGATAACTCGCTTACATCCAGGCAGTTACCACTCCATGGTTCCCATTTGTAAGGGCAGTATGATAATGCTAAGTAAAATGAATAGATGAATAAACACACATTAAGTAGAGCAAAGTAAAAATTGTCACGGAACATTTGCAACAACCCAGTAATATGTTTTAACTGACATTACTGAAGAAATGAAAAGGCAGGTGGCACCCTGGCCCCCGCCCTGGCCAATATAATTATAAGAATTTTGACATTGATCATGTTGATATTGTTTACATGGATGAGTTCGATCATTGTATTACATTGGAAGGCTTTACTTTCTTGTTGTTTTAATTTTGACAATGTGGGTTATTTTTTCTCATATTTAAGAAGGAAATAACTATTATTATAGAGGATAAAAACGTTTTAGTACTTTGTCACATTTATACTCAGTAGTGTTATGGTAAAGATATTCTAACACTTACGATTGTCAGTTGTGCCTTGGCACTGAGTCGTCTGAATCAGATAAAGCGTTACAACGATGGTAATAATCATATCTCTCCCCCTTATCTTCATGATGAGTTTGATGTTCTCCCGATCCACCAAAAGTATCCTTCTGTGGTGTCAGACCAATTGCAGTCAGACCGTACGTGGACCATTGTTGTTTGTACAGTAGTCTATGGCCAGACTTTGTATAATTAAAGTGACCTTACTATACATTTGATATATCATATACCATTTAGGTAAACATTTTGATACGATCAAAGTTCAACAGTAAGTCCTCAATATTACCCAACAGTTCATATATCGGCAGAATAAGGATAAGAATAAGATTAAGAAATAGGAATAGGAGCTAATAGGAATAGAAATAAGCATAAGAATAAAAATAAGGATAAGAATAAGGATAAGAATAAGGATACGGATAAGAATTAGAATAAGAACGAATAAGGATAGGAATAGAAATGAGCATAAGAATAAAAAAAAATAGGGATAAGAATAAGGAACAAAATAAGGACAAGAATAAGGATAAAGATAAGAATAGGGATGAGGATGAGAATAAGGATAAAGATAAAGGATAAGGATTAGGATAAAGATAAGGATAGGAATAAGGATAAAGATAAAGGATAGAGATAAAGATAAGGATAGAGATAAAGATAAGGATAGGAATAAAAATAAGAATAAGGATAAGAATATGGATGAGGAGGATAAGGATAAGGAATAGAATAAGGATTAGAATAAGGATAAGGATATAATGATGTGAATGAGAATAAGAATGTGGATAATGATAATAAGAATAAGAATAGTAACGTTCTGGCAGCGTTAACCGTTTTAACACTTGTTCGGCATAGTGCTAGTTAATACAAAATACTTGATTGTTACTATTTGAAGAGAGCCAAACAGCAAACTGAAAGTCATAATATATAGTTTATACGAAGCCCTCTGTTGATTCTTCCCCAGAAACTATCGCATGCCCATAACGGGTTGTGCAATAATTATGAGTCCATGGTCAAATGGGGGGGGGGGATTTATTGGAGCAATTTTTGGCAAACCGAGAGAGGGAGCAAGCGATTTTTGGCACGTATTCATGGGGCGCCTTTTAAATAAAACGCTCTAAAACGGCTTAGAGAAAAGAGTGCCACGAGTACGGAAACGCTTAAATAGCCTATGCAAATTTTCCTGCTCGCTGCGATCGCAATATATATCTACATAATTTAAAGTTTGCAAATTGAGATACCAAACTTCTGGCATGCGCAAAGGTGGGGGCCTAATTTTTTTGACAGGCCGAGGGGGGGGGGAAGCGATTTTGGCACGCCGTTTTGAAATTTATAACCCCCTCGCTCAAAATTATTGCACAGTCCCTAAGCGATGGGTAGTATGGACATATTTTGTATATACATTACATATACAACAAAATTAAAAACATTTTTAAATTTTTCTGCAGCTCCTTATAATAAATTGTAACAGGAATCAAATGTGTATGCAATTTAAGATTTCACATCACCAACCTGTATCTCGAATGCATCCAGTCAAGATTTGCGGTCAAGGAGGTTAAACGCCTTTTCATAATCCACAAAGGAATTATAGGCAAATATTCAATGACTTTAAGGGCTGGGTATGAACGTTTGGACAGTATTTATTTTGGGACATTAGAGCACATCAGACGTATCGAATTGCATTCTGAATACGAAGAATGTCATTCTGATATCAAATAATTTTGATTTTTGAAATTCGCAATTTAATACACATTTTATGGCAAATCATTAAAATTGATATTTTTGATATTTAACAGTACTTGAAGTAAACTTTATAAATCTGATGATTTATACTTAAGGTGTATGTAGGTGGGATGAAAAGCCGACGATCAATTGAAAATTTTGACCTTTCGTATAGAAGATATGGATTTTTTTCCCAAAACACCAAAAAAAATTAGGTCTTTTTGGGAAAAAACTCCATATCTTCAATATGAAAGGTCAAAATTTTCAATTGACCGTCGGCTTTTCCTCCCTGCTACATACACTTTAAGAATATATCATTAGATTTATATAATTTACTTCGAGGACTGTTATATATCAAAATTTGAAAAATATCAAATTTTTATAATTTGTCATAAAATTTGTATTATATTATGATTTTTAAAAAATGAAAATTATTTGATATCAGAAAGACATGCTTCGTATTCAGAATGCAATTCGATAGGTCTGGGGTGTTCTCATGTCCCACAAAAAGTACTGTCGAAAAGCAATAAACGCTCATTTTAGATCCCGTAATTGTGTGGATGTTCTGATATTCTGAATCCTGCTCGAAAGCATGCTTGCTCTCGTGGTTGGTTGTCACCTAGGGTTTTTTTCTCCATCCTTGCGACGATGGTGAATACTTTATATATTTCAGTGTGCAAGAAGCTGGTGGGTCTGTAGTTTTATGTCTCTTTCTTGACAGTATAATGACTTTCGATTCGTTCCATTGGGTATTACTTGTCAGCTCTTGTGACAATTCCAGGATCTTGACCACATTTCTCTTCTCATTCAATTTACGAAGCTCCTCTTTCTCACTACCTGTGTTGTTGCCTGGTTTGTTTGTTTTTGTCTTTTTTAGCTTCTCTGCTTCCTCCAGAATTATACTGGTTATACTTGCCCATAGAGTTGATTCTTCCGTGGTTCGTCTGTTAGATCGGTTAGAAAGAGAAACTATTCCGTACAAATCAAGTATTATCGAGGCCAGTAATGTATTTTCTTAGGTCTCGTCATCCTTCTTTTCTTTTCCATCTTCATGATCTTTGTATCACTTACTTTGGATCTGACGAATCGGTGGCCACTGCCTGGGTCTACTTTATACTGTTCCTACATCCATCAAGATTCTTTTGTGGTCGCAGATGATGTATAGTTTAATAGGTTGGGAATTGCCGCATTAGGAGTTTCCCATGAGGCTTTGAAGTGTGTGTTTCCAATTATTACGTTTCTCTATGCCACCCTTCTCCTCTTTCGTTCCGATCCCCTATCTGAAATGGCCCTAGGGTTTTCTCTTCCTCATCCTTTTGTCATCTACATTTGCGTTGAGGTTACCCGTGAGTATTGAAGCTTGTTGTTTTCAGTTGTCATTTACCTGGTCTTCATCTACCTCATCACCATGACTCTACAGAGTGATGTTTCTCGATCCAACTTTTGTACACCAACAGAGGGCGCACCAGTACCCAGAAGTAGATCGTATACGTGAATAAAATACTGGGCTCCTCGTCTCTGTTCATTTCATTCGGTGCACTCTTCCTTATCCAGATTGCTTCTCTAATACGGCGGGCTCCCGAATTACATTCCTTCTCAACTTGGACTTCGGCATCTTTACAATAATTATTAATAACAAGACAGCATGGTCCGCAATAGCTGATTTGGATTGTTCACTGACGATTGTTTTCTTATTGGTAGAGTTTAAACCTATACACACAACTAAAATTGTTCACTTACGTGAGCTTTCGACACGACGACTCTGTGTCTTTTTTAAACTGATGGTGAATGAGTTATTGATCTGGGATGTCACATGACGAGCTGACGTGACGATGTCATGTGACAGAACAGGTTCATAGACCGGAGGTAGCTGGTGGCGGCCTTTGTCCTTGTTGAGTGAACTGGGGTGGCGTCTGATGTTGATGGCTTCCCTTACACCACGATTAAACCAGTTGGAATCCTGATCGAGCACTTTCACGTCCTTCCACGCGATGGTGTGTTTCGCGGCTTGAGCGTGTTGAGCGACCGGCGAGGAGGCATTGCTCTTGCGTTTATGTTCCGTCAGCCTGGTGCTAAGCGTGCGTTCAGATTCACCCACATATGCAGCGGGGCAATTTTCACATGAAATGTGATAAACAGTTCCGGAGCGTTGCTCAGTTGCTGTCTTGTCCTTGGGAGCGACGAGGTTCTGACGAACGGAGTTAACCGGCTTGTAGTGTGTGCGAATGCCCTTGGCTTGGAATAGGCGAGCAACAGTCTCGGAGACCCCCTGTATGTAGGGGATCACCACACTACCTTTGGCCGGTGGTCTGTTTTGATACTTAGCTTTCTGTTTGTCCTTTTCTTTGTTATCACTGACAGCGAAAACCCATGGCTCATAACCACACTGGTGGAGACACTGTTTGATGTGGTTCAACTCATGTTGTATGTCTTCGTCGCGGGTAATGATCGTGTTGGCTCTGTGGGTCAAAGTCCTGACAACACCCAACTTATGTTGCAAGGGGTGGTCATGGTGGTGTGAACCAAAGTTAAGATATTGGTCCGTGTGGGTAGGTTTACGGCGAGTTTTCTTGTTTGGCGAGTTCCTTTACTATGAGCTACTTTCTCCGTTTCTTTTTTGTTCTCTTTCAGTCTTGTCCTTTGGATGAACCATATTTTTTTCATGTGGTGTGGGGACGTACAGTCAGTAATGAAGTCACATTGTGATAATGTACAAGTATGGTGTCAAAAATGTGTGGAATTATCAGTAGAACGTTTAATTACACCTTTTGAGGCTAAAATGTTGACCGTATTTTTTTAGCCGTTACAAAAATGACCAATATATATAGTAAACCTAAGTTAGCTTAAGTTTACAATGTATTCTGTGAGATCTCTCCGGATGACGTAAGTCCATCTTGTCGGGAACAGGGTGTATTTGTCAGAATTCATACACATTTTGGTCATGTTGGTGTTGTTTAGATGAGAAAATATTTTGTCTCTAAAGGTATTTTATTAACTAATAAAGACAATATTGATACAAGACAATTATTAAGACAAGAAATACTGTATTTATTTTCAATTTATAATCTATCATATACAGAAATACAATTATATGTAAAGTGTTTGATAAATACAAAAAGTATACTGTATTTTTCTTCAATAAATCTGTCAATACATAATAGTTAATACAACAATTTACTTTTTGTTTCAGGTGTTGTGTTTTTAGACCAAAGTGTTTTTAAACGATTAAACATTTTCATAATAATTGAGGGAAATAACATCATGGGAACCGACTAGCAAACGATAGAGAGAACAAAATAGAAGGTATAAAGGGGTTGATTTGAACAAACGAAACCAAACAGCTGACTTATTTGCAAAAGTGAAATACTTTCAAGTATTAAAATAACAAAAATCTGGCAATTGAAGCGAATTTATGAATAAAAAATATCACATATTATCAAATGTGTCACATATGTAACCTAATTCCTCAGCCTTACTGTTTCCCTTCATTTTGATGTAAGAATTTATATTTATTAGATCGCTTTCACCTTTGCAATTTGCTTGCTTCATTAGTAATAAAATAAACAAAATCTGAGTTTTGACAAATGGTAGGGAGCCATTCCATGTCAACTCCTGGGATGTGCACCGCAGCACCTCTTCAATTTTTTTTTTCTGTGTGGTGGTAGATATTGATGAGAAAGTAAAATCCTGAAAATTTGAGCTTCATACGCTATTTCGTTTTCCCGTGGCATCAATTTGAAATTTAGGGGAATCAGCGTAAAAAATGTGTCGCAACGCGAAAGACGATGTTTGGAGGTCCATAAATGTATGAGGGGAACCACTTACGACTTTGAAAAGTATGTATCCTGGTGTACTTAATTGTGTAGAGTTCAAATCTGGTATCAAAACCTTGTTTCTCCTTTACTTTTAAAGATATAGAAACGAAAAAGGAACTTTGTCCCATCAGGACCAACTTCAGTCAGAACTCCAAGATAAAATAATTTTTGAGGCGATTCATTTTTCTGGCCAAAAGTCAGGACCCTTTTAGTACATTTCTCTTATTATTTTTTTTGCAAAGTCAAAATATGAATGTCCCAAAACGCTACTAATTCAACGACGCGACTAGAGAGAGCAAAAAGTCATGGGGATCTGGGCAAATTTTGACAAGCCCTCCAAAACCAATGTCAGATTTGCCCCAGCATATCATTTTTCTGATGGTTCATGACTATGCTCATAGAAGTATGCTAGACAAACAAAAGGGTGATTTCCCCTCAGCAAAATTTGAGGGGATGACCACTGACCAACCAACCCTTTTTGTTGATGTGGCTGAATGACTCCTATGTAAGTAGGCAAGCCTAACTGATGTTTTTAATGCAAAGTCATCAAGACCCCAATCCACTATTTCTCAGAAATGTTGTCCAAGAACATATTTTCAACATACCTAAAGTTGATGGTGGGGCAAATTGTCTGACATTGGTTTTCAGGGGGGTCAAAATGTACAAAAAATGTTCTATTGGAGTTTTGCATGGGTAATATCTCAGCTAAAATTATTCTAATTGACTCAATATTGGATAAGAGTAATGTCCTACCAAAGGGTTCCGACTGGCAAAAAAATTGACAAAAATTATTTTTACTTTTGGAGTTCTGACTTCAGAAGTTGGTCCTGGATGGACAAAGTTGCATTTTGAGGGCCCTATATCTTTTAAAGTAAAGGAGTTACGAGTTTTCTGATGCCAGATTTGACCTCTACACAATTAAGTATCCCATGATACATACTTTGCAAAGTTGTAGGGGGTTCCCTTTATACATTTATGGACCTCCAAACATCGTCTTTCGCATTGCGACACATTTTTTACGCTGATCCCCCTAAATTTAAAATTGATACCACGGGAAAACGAAATAGCGTATGAAGCTCAAATTTTCAGGATTTTACTTTCATCAATATCTACCACCACACAGAAAAAGAAAAAATTGAAGAGGTGCTGCGGTGCACATCCCAGGAGTTGACATGGAATGACTCTAGGGTATTTCGGTTTCACAAATCACTGATAATCCCTATCCCTTAAACACTCGAATATCACTGGAAAGGACGGCCACCACCATTCCTATCCACCCTCAGCTCTCTCCCTTCTTTACTGTCGAATATGGTGGTCATCGGTAGTAGGTAGAGTGTGAATACTAATGAAACATGTTAAATGTAGCCTAGTTTAAGAGTCTCAACGAAGACAAATCTGACGACCCTGTTATTTATTTTTTTCAATTCCTTGAGTCAGAAGATTAGTGTTACCCAAAATAGGCAAATACAAACACCCCAGCACCACAAAGTAGAATTGCATTAGCAGCTGCAAATATTTTCCATTTGCGAGGTTCTACTATAGTTGTCATCTTTTGTTCAGCTCGTAGTTTATCTTCTGGTGAGATTTCTGGAGGCGCTAGACTGCTGATTCCGCACAGCATATTCCATAATTTTCTGGTAAAAGATAAATCACCACTTGCGTCTGTGGAAAGAAATAATAGCAAACTATTATATCGCTATACGAGTGGATATTCATACGTATGGTAGATAAAATGAATTAAAGTTTTAACTTCAACACTACACTATTTTTCGCTCACCTGGAACGTTTTCACTAGTCCGACTAGCGTCTTCAGCAGATGGTGATGCTGTGTTGATATCTTGTCTACAATCGGGATATCTCTCACTGATGACGTCATATGATTGACAGAATGACGTCATAGGATGTTACGATGTAGCGCCCCCCCCCCTGGGCATCAGCAAGTTATCCCAAATAGGATCTATTTCTAGTCCTTGGTCACGATTTAGTCTTGGTTTTTGAGTCCTTATTTGTATGGCTTCAAGAACTCTCCGGGAAAATTCTTTTTGCTCCCGTTCAAGCATCTTGACGTTTTCCCAATCAATCTGGTGACCTTTAGATCTCACCGCTGATTTAGAGCTGCCGGCAGTGGATTTGTGTTCACTAAGCCTTTTCTCAAGCTTCCTGGCAGACTCGCCGATATAACTCGCGTCACAATCAGCACAGTCAATTTGATACACAATCCCAGATTGTTTAACGGGTTCTGCCTTGTCTTTAGGGGCTACAAGCGCACTCCTAAGTGTATTTTGGGGTTTGAAGGTAGTTGAAACTCCCGCAGTCCTGAAAACTCTGCGTAGCTTCTCAGAAAGACCTTCTATGTAAGGTAGGGTGACAAATCCTTTGTTAGCTGTTTCCGTGTCTCGGTTCTGAGAAGAACTGTCTTTTTCTTTGGGCTGACCACGAAAGAAAGTCCAGTCTTGGTAACCGCAGTTCTTTAACGCGTTCTTCACATGAGCTATTTCCTCTGCTTTATCTGCCGGGTCTGTGACGACGGTTTCCGCACGGTGGAGTAGCGTTCTAACAACACTGAGCTGATGCTGCAGTGGATGATGAGAGGAAAAGTTCAGATATTGCTCTGTGTGGGTAGGTTTTCTATAAACCTTGACTTTAAGAGTTCCGTCCGGCTGGTGACAAACCAAAGTGTCAAGGAAAGGAAGTTTACCGTCTTCCTCTTCCTCCCGCGTAAATTTGATGTTAGGATCAATGTTATTGATATGATCGGTAAATTCCTCGATATGCACAGTTTTTATGACCACGAAGGTATCATCCACATATCTCTTCCAAACACGCGGCGGGTGGGGGGCTAAATCTAAATCGTGACCAAGGACTAGAAATAGATCCTATTTGGGATAACTTGCTGATGCCCAGGGGGGCGGCGCTACATCGTAACATCCTATGACGTCATTCTGTCAATCATATGACGTCATCAGTGAGAGATATCCCGATTGTAGACAAGATATCAACACAGCATCACCATCTGCTGAAGACACTAGTCGGACTAGTGAAAACGTTCCAGGTGAGCGAAAAATAGTGTAGTGTTGAAGTTAAAACTTTAATTCATATTATATCGCTATCCAGTAAATCAGTAAAATGTTATCATTGAAAATGGTCGCGTTTTACCAAAATAGAATTTTAGCAATGTATTTATAATTTGTTATTAATGAGATTCATCAGGATGTCAATTAAATAAATAGGTTCTGATAACAGATCCAAAACAATAAACTACTCACTCGATATATTTCAGTTCCTGTCAGGAACTTTGTTCATTCTGCAATGTGGTGTTTCTAGATGTCCACAGTCATTGGAGGATTTGATGACATCGCCACTTTTGAAGGTTGCTGTTTTAAAATTATCTGGTCATAAACTCTGTCCAATTTGGATGTTCCTCTCGTCCTTATTCATAATGTTTTCCCATGCTCCTGGTCCAAATGGCTTCTTTGAGCCAACGTGTAATTTTACTGACCTCGTCCCAACTGATTTATCATTGCCAAATTATGCTCAGTTGCTCAGTTATTGCCGATTTAAAAATTTGGGATGTGGATAAGTTTATAAAAACAAATTGGAACACCTGGCACTTATTTTTTCTGTTTCAATTTTATGTACAGACAACCTTGTTTTAAACAAATGGGCCGTTTTTCCAATGTAAGTCTTTAGACAGCTAAATGGGTTCTGCTATTTAGGGAATCCATTTTGTCTTTGGGATGGATTTAGCTTGTTGCAAAGAGTGCAGTGGGATTTCATGACGGTCGAAAATCCATGGGTATTTTAAACTCTTGACATCCTCTTGGATGGGCCATTGACGTACGGTACAACGACTGAACTCTTGGTTTTGTCTGTTATATCTGTTTTTCCTCTATTTTCTTGGTTGTTGGATGTTGTTAGTTCTTCTTTTACCTTGTCAATGGCCCAACCGGGGTATCCTCATTGAGTCACAACTTATCTGCCCCCTCTGTAACAATTGGATCCTTTCTGTCAAAATTTGTTTGTTTTGGTGTAGGGGGGGGGGGGGGGTAGTTTAACAAGGTTGTCTGAACATAAAACCAGATCTCCAAGAAAATCATCCACATCCCAAACTTTTAAATCGGCAATAACTGAGCAGCTAACAACCATGTAAACAGTTGGCACGGGGCCAAGATCATTAATCAAGAGGCAGATAAAACCGCACGTTGACTCAAAGAAGTCATTTGGGATCAAGAGCACGGGGATACTCTATGAATAAGGACGAGGGGACATAAAAATTAGACAGAGATTATGACCAGATCATTTCAAAACGGCAACCTTCAAAAGTAGCGACGTCATCAAAGCCACCAAGGATTGTCGACATCTAGAAACACTACAGTCATTGCAGAGTGAACAAGGTTCCTGATATTTTTTTTAATTATTCCGTGATTGTATTTGCGTTCTGCAGTGATAAGGATGAGACGGGGATGAGATTCCTTCTCATGTTATCTTACCCTTAGCGATTTGTTTCTCCTTTTCTAATTTGATCAATTCGTTCTTCTCGTCTTGTTGTTCTTCTTCTTCATCCATTGCTTCACGTGGCACCTTTGAGAATCGTGTCCACCATGTTAGACGAATTATCTGTAGTTTGTCACAAAATACCAACACTCGTTTTTAATATTACGTTATAAATGTGTTAAAAATACTATCGTCATTATCTTACAGAAAAGCAAGCTTGAAAAGGTTTTTCCACGTAATACCACATTCCAATTCTTTATTATTCAAAAACACACACTTCATTCTAAACTACTACTAATTTAGAATCGTGATTACCAAGCAAGTCTCGCCGATATGTCGTGCGTTTGTAACGTATTCTTGATGTCAATTGATAGCATTATATTTCCGTCACTTTTGTAAGCGTGACGTCAAGTTGGAAGTCATTCAAGCGTGCCGTTTTGTACATACAGTTAAGTGACATCATACTGACGTCACGATGAATTAATACTGGTGCCATGTTATTTCAAGTACTGCATGTAATTTAAATTAAAGAATAATATATTTATGTTGCCGTTTTAAAATGTAATTGTTTTATAACATGATGAATTACATCATTTGTTCAGACTTTCAGTATTATCATTTGATTCATTTCCTGGTGAAATTATATGGAAAATTTATCATATGATTAGGCGCAGATGCCGTATTTGGCGTTAGCTTTGGATATTTAATTATTTTCTTTATTTTCCACCCGGGTGAAAAATCAATAAATTACTTAAATGTCCAAAGCTAACGTTAAATACGGCGGCTCCGCCTAATGCTTCATTAAAAAAACAGACAACCCTGTTTATCCTAATATAGATTACCTTTCTACGTGGGATTGGCTGCGTTATAAGCGCTACAAAAATTGATAATACCAACGTAATTCCAAACAAAACACAGGCGAAGTGCAAGTAATGTAGGTTTGCTACGATAGGAGGTCTGTTGTCTTCATCGCCACATCCGGGAACTCCGTAAAACAGATCCATAAGCATTCTCGTTGTACCAACAGCAAAACCACCAATCATTCCGTAAAAGGCACCCTGAAATACGCCACACAACGAAAGAATAATATTCAGATTCAGATTGATGCTTATTGATTACATAGGGTTGTTATATTTGGTAAAAGGAAATATGAAAAAACGTAAGTCGAACAGAACAAGTTTGTGCAATGCGTTGGGGGAATAAATTACTATGGGAGTAAATAAATACAACAAACATTCGTAAAAACGTCGAAAGTTTATTCTAATGACAATATTATAGTTATCATAATTACCGGTTCATTCATACGTTCCCAAAACATGGCAAGAACATAGACAGCAAACATTGGCGGTGAAAAATATGACGTCATTGATTGAATGTAAATAAAAAGCTCTCCCGATCCATATGCCTGAATAAACGGAATCCACAGCACACTGACTACCACCAAAATCAACGTTACCAATCTACGTAAGAAAATATGGGAATAAATTGTGTGGCATTAATATTGGGCAGGTTCTTTTGCTTCTTGGCAATAGTAAAATGACAAAAAAAGCAAAACTATGGCATTATTATTGTATTGATAGAAACTGTTGGTACTTTTTCATATTCAACCGCCCAAACATTAATCTTTGCTACGGTACGAATTGGGGACGAAATTGGGCTTCCAGTATCAAATTGGTATGGTTTTAGGAATCGGATAGCAACGTTTGCACAGTATTTTTGTGGGATACGAGCACATATAAATTTTTTTTTTTTTTTTTTAATTCGCAATAATTATACAGACTTGACATTTAATATGGAATACTTTTTCGCAAAATTCCAAGCCTGGTCTGGTAGAGGTCTGCATAGACGGCACGGGCTAATACTGATTGGGGTGTGTCGGGAGATGGTGTAAAATAATTGAATGACAGAAAATGTTCTTTCCATTAGTTTACATTATGGCGCACATGATGTAATGAATATGCCTAAAATGGCGGATTTAAGGAGTCTGAATTTCATTTTTGTTGGGGTAAAATTTGAGAATTTGAGCAATATTATTCTGATATTATCAAATTAATCGAGGTTTGGGCGATTTTACTGAACCTGAATACCAATAAGTGTTCGTCAGAACTGAAATTCACCTGTGAAATCTACCAGTTTTGAAAGTGGGAGGAGCTTTAAAAAATATGGCTGTTAAAAGTGATACGCACTCAGAAAGTTTGAATGGTCCCCTGGGGCCACATGTAATAAACTTACTGTACACCCAGAAACAGCGTGAGTTCATTGGACAACCAGGAATCCACAAAGTTGTTTTTGTACCGTAAGTTTATAACATTTGACCTCAGGGGGTCATTCAAACTTTCTGAGTACGTACAGCTTCTAAGAGCCCCATTTTAAGCTCCTCCCCTGTTCAAAAATTTGGTACATTGTAAGCGTATTTCAGCTGTGATGAACGCCAGTTGCTGACGAAGTTTAAGAAATATCACCCCAACCCCCTATAAATTTGATAATAACAGAACCATGTTGCATAAAGTCTGAAATTGTGTCTCCCACAAAGCTCAAATTCAGCCTCCCTAAATCCGCCATTTTAGGCAAATTCGCTACACTATGAGCACCATAATGTAATCATATGGAAAACACATTTTCTATCAAACAATTATTTTACACCATCCCCCGACACACCCCAATTAATATTTAGCCCGTGCGGTCTATGCAGACTCCGTCCAAACCCGTCTAATCTTGCGAAAAATATTCCATATTAAATGTCAAGTCTGTAATACAAATTTAATGGCAAATTTTTAAAAATTTATATATTTTATATTTTTGATATTTAATAGTCCTCGAAGTAAACTTTACAAATCTAATGATATGTACTTAAAGTCTATGTAGCTGGAATTAAAAGCCGACTATCAATTGAAAATTTTGACCTTTCGTATTGAAGGAAGATATATACATAAAAGACCAAACAAAATTTTAGATCTTTTGGGGAAAATATATTCGATATGTCTGATGGGCTCTCATGTCCCACAAAAATACTGTGCAAACGTTGCTATCTGATCCCTTAAGCGAATAAAAAGTGAGATTTTGATCGAGATTGTATCTGTTCTCTCGGCTCACAGGTGTTAATTTCCCGTTTCAGATAAAACTACATGTATAATTATAATTTTATTCAGACGCATCAGATTTATAGATCCATATCATAAACATTATCATAATGTTAAACCACTATAATAGTGGCCAAAATTAACTTTAATTAAAAAACAGAATGACGAAACGATAAAAATCATGAATCATTTATGATTTGGGTTCTTCTTTTATACAAATAGAACAAAATGTTCTGAAATCGCATCAGATCAATTTTATTCATATAAATTATGTTATAGATCCATATCAGCTCATATCATAACAAATAGCACAAACGGATGAAGCGCGATACAACTTATTTCATCAGAGCATTTTTAGTTTTATAGAGCAAAATGAAACATGAAATGTGATCGGAATTTCACCTGGAAAAACATTAAAAAGCTCGCAGTGTACCTATCCCATTAGGTCAAACATCATAGATATAAGAACGACTATAACAGGTTGAAAGAAAGCGATTTTTTGATCAATTGTGATGATATTCGTGTCTTTCTAATGTCACTGAGTACTTTGTTTTCGTTTTTTATATTGGTAAAGTGTGCCGAGGCTTGTGGATCAACGTGTAGGCGATATGGCTGTGCGTAGCGCACTATAAATCACTATGCTTTTTCTTCTTTTTTTTTCTTCTTTTTTTATTTAAAGAAACGGTATTTGACTCGAACATAACTATATTGTTTTAATATCCTCGAACGGTTTCGGAATATATATTTAACCGTAAACAATAATTGTAGACGGTATTATATTTAATCTACGATTGCACACATACACACTACACAGACATGACAGGTGATGAGTGCAGCCTATTTTACAGGGCAAAACATTCAAAATTTGTGTTCATCTGTTGCAATAGTACGGTAATTAATCCTATTACATCACTACTTCTACGGCGAATTGCACGTCGCAATATGCAAGCCCCGGGTGCAAGCTCACAATATTATCATCTGATCGCATGCACACTATGAGAGCTGAATGTGCGGGCATCCACGTACATGCGGAAGATCACATGTGCTAACGGTATGCGTCTGCAAGCAAATTGCAAGCTACGGTATCAGCCCCGGGGGGGCACTTCCATAGTGGATACGCATCATGTGCCTCGGGAATGACCCCCTTTTTCAAACCGGCTTGTACCCAATGACCCCCTTTTTGTGTTATGGTCCTACCTATTACCCAATGACCCCTTTAAAAAAATCCATGTACTCAATGACCCCCTTTTTCTATTTCCTGCTATACCCAATGACCCCCCTTTTAATTCCCAAATGTAGGTGGTATTTGTGTTCTCCTCCAGAAATAATGAGATTTTTCACATTTCCAAGGTGGCCAAGTTGTTTTTACGCAGTTTGGCACTTATTTATGTGTACTTAATGATACTCTTTTGGCAATCCTGTACTCAATGACTCCCATTTTACTTTTTGTTACCCCAATGACCATCCTTTTTTCAAAGTTTCATACCGAATGACCCCATTTTTTTCAGGTTGTGTACTGAATGACCCCATATTTTTGTAATTGTACATTTTACCTGAATGCCCCCTACTTTTAACATGGCCGAGGCACATCCCTGCCATTTCAGATAGGGAGTGCCCCCCCCCCCCGGGGTATCAGCTTGCGATTAACTTGCACAAGTTGATATTGATGTAAAGTGTTCCAAAATGTATGATTACCTCTGACCGTCAGAACAAAATCTTAAATATCTCTTCTTATTTTCTAACGCTTCAAGTTTTAGTGCTACGGTGCATTCTTCTGCTTAATGAAATCATTGTCTATCAGCAATATACGGTAGTGTAATATCCATGCAGAGTGAGTTGCTTTAAATGAATGACTGCATTTTAGACAATTTACTCAAGTTTGCTCAATTTGTGAATAGGGTATTTCGGTTCTGGATTGTTGCCATATTAATTTCATGTCAATGCACAAATCAATAGTTCTAGAATATTTACTGGTATCACATGTCGCGTAGTATATACCTAACCTTTTTCACAACTCTTGAACAAAAGGTAAGGTAACTATGTTTGTCAAACTTGGTAATGTGGGTCAGATTATTAATCTCATATATGAAAGCCTTAATATAATACACGTATCCTGATCGTGCTGTGCTATTAAGTAAAACAATCTCGTTGAATGCTGCTGACAGCTCATAAAACGTTCGATTCATACTCGCTCAAATTAAAGGCACTGTTATTGATCCCCGCAAAAATATGGAAATATTTGACATTAAGAGTGAGTCCGAGTGACTTACATAATATGCCACAAGGTATGTATTTCGTAAGACAATGTCAAATTTTGTCTTTTCTAGGTCACTTTCTGTCAAACCGCTTGCAAGCTAAACTAGTACTATTTATTCATACAAAAATGCCAACATATCTTGATAATTGGCAACTTTCTTAATTTCTGATTTAGCCAACAAGCCTTTAAGTTAACAATAAACCTGTCGGTAGATGAAGTGATGCGTAATGAAAAGAATATTGTTTTCGTATATAATGCGTGTTAGGTATTAATGTTATTCTTGGTTGAAGAGTCCTCCTAGAATCATTTGCAGATTGCCGCCAACATGGACGAATTATCAGAAGTTTCAAATTTCACGAATCCACCAACTTCAGCAGTAGACGTGCAATATGTTCTAGTGGCGTTCATCGAGGCCATACTAGTGTTTGTCACAGTATCTGGTAATATTTTCGTCATGTTGGCATTTTTTAGAGATAAAAAGATCCACGGCAAGACTTCAAATTACCTACTACTGAATCTCTCCGCATCAGATCTAGTTGTGGGTCTTTTCAGTATGGGTGTAAATTTGTCATGGTGGATCACAGACGACTGGGTTCTTGGAGAAACGTTCTGTAAATTATACCTGACAGTTGATTACTCGGCTGGTTATGTGTCAATTATCACCGTCATTGCTCTAAGTATAGACCGCCTTCATATGGTTACATACCCAATTGTGTATCACGTGAAGCAAGGAAGCCACTTCGCACGGCGGAATGTGATCGTAGCTATGACATGTTTATGGATCGTGACTTTTGCATTCTATGCAACTATTACTTCAGTCTGGCCGAAGCTTACCGGAGAGAGCCTTGTTAATTATGAATATAACTGTGAACTACAGGCCTTTGAAAATATGTATTTCCACCTGGTACTTTTTCTTATAGAATTTGTAATGCCTTTAACTGTTTTAGTATCCGTCAATTTTGCGATTTACTTTAATCTACTAAAGCGTTCTAAGCAGTTCAATGACACAAAATATACGTTGAAGTCTGAAGCCATCCAGAAAATTCCAGAAAAGTCCATGGCGTATCAAAATCAAGCAATGAAAGATCTGAGGGATAAAATTCCAGAGAAGTCCATGGCCTATCAAAATCAAGCAATGAAAGATCTGAGGGATAAAATTCCAGAGAAGTCCATGGCCTATCAAAATCAATCAATGGAAGACGAAGATCTGAGGGGTAGTTCCGTAAGCTTAGAAACTGGTAATCCATCCGAACCAAACTTACCAAAGTCATCCGACCACAAGGATGTTCATGGATCATCACGGTCGTACCATGTTCAATTACAGAAGCACACTTTGTACAAGAAGCACAGGAAAGCAGCTTGCAGCTTGACCATCTTAGTTGCTATATTTGTGTCGTGTTTTCTACCTTATTATATTTTAACACTAGGCGCACAGATATTCGGATATTTCTCCATATCAGAGTTAGTTTGGGAGATTATGAATGTGCTATGGTGGTTTAATTCAACATGTAACCCGTTTATTTATGCTGCAATGTCGCCTCATTTCCGAAGAAATTGTTTGCATTTTTTGAAGTGCTATAAGTAGCAATGTGGTTGTTGATCTTCTTTGCCTTCTTCTTTGATACTCTAAGATTATACGCTTAACTTTGGACGTCCAGAGCGCTCAAGATTGGATCTTGGACGTCCAAGGTTACCATGGTTACACGTATAATCTTAAGGCGTGTTTTGAACATCCTTACGTTTTTGTCAATATATAAGCGAGTACGGCATTGCGTAAATACGAAAGTTCAGCCCTCATTGTATGTAGTATCAAAGTCGGGACCAAAGCTGTCCTGTTTCATTTGATACAAAAATCGGTCTGTCAAATTAATCAAAAGGTTTACTTGTTATAGGCTACCTTTAAATGATTTTTGTTTAGTGTTGAAGTTCTGTTGCAGCAGGAATGTCACATTACTTTAATACAATATGGTCACACATGTTGAAAAATAAGATGCTATATATGAGACAACATGTGCTTTAGTTTTTCTTCCAGATCAATTTTACGCAATGTCTATATCGTCGTGTGAAAAATCAAGAGCAAATCACATTGGTAGCACATGTTACTGAGATATTAATGCAAACATTGTGATCCTTTTGACAAGTGGTGACCATTTGTCCATTGATCTTTAAAAATAGGCTATATGACCGGCATTTTTCATTTTGATTGTTAATATATTACCACATTCATTTATGTTGTTAAGACGTACTAGCTTGTATGCTTTGCGGATATTCAAGTTTACATAGACACCGTGTGTTTGAATTTAGGTATATTAATGTATAAATATCGATTTTGTCGTAGGATTAAGATGATATTATAGTATTCACGAACATAGTGTGTACTAATATGGTTGAGGTCTGTGTGGTACTGCAAATATAACTATGGTTACGACCTGCAGTCATCATATCCTGAGACGAATATAACTACCTCGTTTTCTTTGTATATCTCACTTATTTAAGGACATAATGGGAGCATACGCGAATATCACGGCATTTGACACAAATACCACTGTATCTGTTGTGGCAGATTCAAATGACATCGCATTTTCTGCTATTTTCTTCATCATTTTAGTTGCTCACGTGATTATCATCCTCATTACCATATTTGGAAACATACTTGTCATAGCATCATTCATAAAAGATGAACGAATCCGTTCCAAACCCTCAAATTGGTTTTTATTTAACCTCTCTATAGCTGACTTTGTCGTTGGTTTTGTAAGCCTGAGCATTAATTGTGCTTGGTGGGTCACCAGCAGATGGCCAATGGGGGAGATTCCGTGTAAACTATACATCGTCATAGATTGTGTGGCTGTCTATGAATCTGTTTTGACTGTCATTGGTATTAGCATCGACAGAATGGTCATGATAACTTATCCAATAATGTATCACAATTTGGAAGCTAACTCAAAACTACGCAAAATTGTCTTCGGTTTCTTGGCGGCAACGTGGGGAACAGTCGCGGTGTTTTACGGAATAGTAACTTTGACGTGGTCAGAAATTACTAGAACGGATGTTATCAATTATAATGATAATTGTGAAGTTGAATACATTGCAAATCTGCCTTTTCGAATCGCGCTCATCTGTATTGAGCTTGTAATTCCATTCTTACTTCTGGTATCTTCGAATGTTGTCATATATCGCAATATTCGTGAACGAGGCCGGAGGTTAAACAAAATCATGAACTCTCGTGCAATCCACGACGTCGCAGAAAAATCATCCGCCATGTTTGATCCGCAAAGCATTTGTGATCACAGTGATATACCACAAGTAATGGATACTAATGCAACCAAATGCGAATCTCGACGACATTGTGAAATATCAAAACGTGGACGTCAACTTGAAAGACACAAGCGATTAGCGTTTCTTCTGACGATCTTCGTAGGAAGTTTCCTCATAACATGGTTACCATATTATGTAACAGTAATTTTGTATACGACTTGCAAGAACAACTGCGTATCTAGACTTACATGGGAAATTGTCAATCTTATTTTGTGGGCGAATTCTGCGTGTAATCCGTGGTTGTATGCGGCCATGAATACGCAATTTCGAAATAGTTTTAAGAGACATTTATCTTGCTTGCGTTGCCAATGCCATAATAACAATTATGGTATATAAGATGAACTGATCTAATGCCTATCGCATTCAGTTACAAAAATGGAATGTACCATTTTAGTTTTATAAGCCAATTACCAGGGTTAATTAAAAGGTAAAACGTGTGATGTTGAGCGTGTGATTCCTCCCATAATATATTGCTAACCTGGGATGATATACTCAAAAGTACAGAATAACCAGCATTCCGTGTTTAATATTACCATGCAATACTATACTACCAGGTTCCTATTGTTGTGAACCCCAGAGGTACAATGCTGCCCCAGGACAGCTGTCCAGCTACTTTATTACCAATGCAGTATCGATCCAGTATCATCGTGTGTATCGTACATGTGAGTCCGATGTGTGTACTCTAGAGTACCCACAGTACCAACATGTGTACTCTAGAGTATCAATGAAGTAATTGGACAGCAATAGGAATCTGCTATTATGTAGCGATACACTGCTGTGATTGGTAGTTTCAATTATGTTTTACTTTTGCACATTCACATAAAAAATTATAATAAAACTAAAACAACGGTCATCTATTCGAAAGGCAATCTGAGTAGCACAGAAAAAAATACATTGAAATCCTTTTTGGAGCAACGCCTTCGTTAGACGTGCTACAAAAATACGCGGGTTAATACCCAGGGTTAATACCAACCTTCCAACCATGACTAATTCCAATTCAGTCGACGTTGGTCGTATTTTGACCCAGCAATCCAACGTGAAAATAGTACTTGCACTGTTAAATATAGATGTCAGAGAACTCATTAGTGCTGCCAACATGGCGGCCAACATCAAACCACGCAAACCTGCAACAAGATACATACCCATGTTAACTTAAGTTAAATTGCAAACAACACCAGCCCACGGTTGTTTGATGTGATCATTTATTAATGTTTCTAACAAAAAATACATAATTTTTAAGACCTGATACATAGTTCTAGACCTCTACAATACCAACATCTATCATACGGTACGAATATACACATACGGTATATTTTTTAGGTATTTTTAACTTAGATTTTCTTTTCTTTACCAAATTTTTCATCCTTTTCTGCCTTTTTGTGATAATTTTTATTCAATAAACTATATATTTGTGTGAAAATTGAGGGCGACATTTACATATATTTTAAATTTAATTTAGCCCAATAATAGTTATTCCTTTCATTTCATGATTAAAAGTAGTTTCAAAATTTCCTTGCTATACTGTTACTCATTTGCATGATGTTTTAATGCCATTTTATAAGTGTCTACCCCTTGTAAAGATGCAGAGACGATTTACTATAAATAGCGCCATCAGTGTTCAACTTTGCTTTCAAATGGATACAGTTCCATCAAACAACCGTGAGCCAAAGGAGAAGGTTTTTTCAGGAACCGCGCATTGAACACTGAAACATCCAAAGAGCCTGTGTAACTTGGTAAACAGCTATATACTCTTTGGTTTGGCCCCATATGATCGATTCTCATTGAGATTTAGTCAAAATATCTTATTCTTAATTTTTTGCAAAATATAAATAAATTCCCGAAATAAATACAAATAAAAAAAAACCACCAAATTGTTCTTGATTTACCAGTCTCTTATACCATAAAATTGGCTTTAAATTTAAACAAATACCAGTACGATTTATTGTTAAACTAACCCTAGTACAACCATATGCCACAACGATATTGTTGCAATACCATTGTCTACTCTTTACGATTTATTGGGTGTGTTATTATACCTGTGGGCATCAATTTAAGGACCATTCGTGGATAAGCAATATCAGAACACCCGTTTGGATTGTTGCACACTCTGTCGCATATCTCTGGATCTTGACATGCCACCAAATCTATAAATAAAAGCAAATTCATTTCAGTGCTAGAAGTAACATATGTAACTTGCGGGCTTTGCATTACACAAAATTATTTTGGCCACTAGGCATATACATAAAAAGTGTTTAATAATATCTGATTTTAATACAACTCGCCATAATTATACCGAAGAACGTAAGTGATATCAATTGTAAACACATTACTTAATATTTTGCTTTGTGTATTTTTCATGTTGGTGCTTTTGTATTTTGTTGTTTTGCGACGTAGTCTTGTAGAAATGGCGCTTTATCAATGCCAAGTGAATGTATGATATCAATGTTAACTTTATTATTTATACCAATTAACCCTTATTGAGTAAGAGCAAATAAATGACAGATTCAAGCAGATACGAACAAGTGTTATTGTAGGTCCAATATATTGTATTGGCATATTTACGCTTGTTTAGTATTAACAAGCTTTCATCAAAAACACCCGGGGTCACTCCCATTGTGGCCTGTACACCATCCGCGATAATGAAAACGCGTAAAAGGGTAGTTTTTCGTGGGTAAGCACGATACGCGCGTAACGCGTTTAGGTGTCAAAAACATGAAATATTGGAAAAAGGGTAGCAAAATTGCAATTGCTAATATACGCGGAAATGAAATTTAGGGTATGAAATTTGATGCAAGGAATAAAATCCCTGTTTAGGGTGTGAAAACACCTGTTTAGGGTATTGTTTTAGCCAAGGGTTAAATCCTTGTTTAGGGTGCTTTTCAAAAGTTGATTATCGCGGATAGTGTACAGGCCACAATGGGAGTGACCCCCGGGCAAAAACACTATATATGCTTGTAGACGAGGTTTTACGGTATGCATGCGAGCAATAAACAATAGCTGAAATCAGAAAAATAAAATCGAATACTGGAACTTATTGTTTGTAGAATGTGTCAAGAACCTCCAGACTTCATAAGGCAACTGTCTCATATACCGGCTACCATGGCTACGTGATAGACAGCCAGGTATTGTTTTGATGACCCGTCCCGGTAACATGCATGAGCTTTTAAAACACCGTATTGGTCGACAAGGCGTATAGTATGAACTATAACTAAGTCCCGCTTTAAGTCCAACCATGTTTCTCGTGGCACTTAAAAACGATGATGTCATATACTGGAGCAGGAGGAACAATGGTATAGGAGTGGTACCAAAGAAGCCATCTAGTCGCGGGTTGGGCATCCATCATTGCCCAAGAAGTGGAGACTATGTATGAACTAATCTCATGCATGTGGCTGAGCCATCAAGACAGTTGGATAATAGCCTTCTATCACGTGGCCAGTCGGCGAGTCAATTGCCTGATGAAGTCTGGAGGTTCCAGACGAAACGTAGCATGTCTATCAAAACTAAGTTCCAGTAATCCATTTATTCCCAAACTTCCCAAATTACTTACCTGGCCACAAAGCTCTGCTTATCATACCCGGGTATATCATCAAAAACATCGGCAGAATTTTAAAATAACCGGCTAAAATACTTGCAGCTTTAGCATGTGTTACATTCTTTGCTGCTAAAGATCGTTGTACAAGAACCTGAAAATTACATTGTGTTATTCAAGAAATAAAAAATCATCAATAAAATGAGTGATATGGTGTCTTTCGCCGATTTGTAAACTGTACAAAGACAAGCAGACGACAATTTTCAATAGCCTGGGGTTATTTAAAAATTGTGATTCTGGTTTACACTTTCTTTCGATAAAGGAGTCCATCTGATGTTCGATTCGTTTGTAATGTTATTTGTTTATTGTGATTGTATTGTAATTAGATATTTTTATGCGAATTGTGGAAATAAATGAATTTCTTAATTATATTTACTTTATTTACAAAACTCATACACGTAAATTAAACAAAATTAGCGGTGCAAATATCTTAGATTTACATTTGATTGTTCTGTACCTGATTGGTGCAGAAATACCAAGCCGACAAGAGGAAGATACCAAAGACAACACCAGGCCAGGGAAGAGGGTCATCAAGTGGACGAAAGATATGCAGATCGAATTGTGTTGGTACACCGCATACTGTCTCGTTAGATAGCTGAGTCGTGTTGGGAACCGCTGTCATGTAGGCTAATTTAAGGTTCTCCATACCTCCAATTTCGTTCAAACCTTTTCAAAAATATGCAAAATATAGTCAAATGTAGAGAAAATTACACATAATTATGTAATATTTCTTTTTGAATAATATTATAATTACTATGTCTTTAATAGAATGTTGAAGCAACGATCAATTGGTGTTTCACATCGTCCTGAATAAAGCCTTTTGGAAGCTCGAAGACATGTACAGCTCTCTAATAAACAAAACCGGTATATGTATTATATGATGCACATTTCATCTGTGCCCCCAAAATCTTATTTTGCCCCCCTCCCCACCAAAAAAAGCTGGCAGCAAATATTCAAATTCAGCCTATTCGTAGGGCATATATTTTCGTGGCTTTGCGAGAATAAAACTGTTCATCATACTAACTATACATGCCACGAACACACTTACCAATGCCCATTAATATAAAAGCTCCAATAAGCATGATAACAGTCTGTAATGCATCAGTATATATAACGGCAGTCAAACCTCCAGCCACTGTGTAAATAGCAGCCATTGCCAGTAAAAGACAAACCGACAAATACAGATTCCATCCTAGGACTTGCTGGATGATTATTGTACCGGCATACATTTCGGCCTGATAACAAACAAATAGGATTTTGAGTAAGATATTAACGATATCGGGTACAGTTTAAAGCAACTATGTTATCCTTAAGTTGGTCCAGTTATATAAAAAAAATCGATTGCCCTTTGCAAACTGACGAATTAATGGCTCTGAAAAGAGTTGTTCAAGCAGATTGTCTCTTATCAACATGTACGCAAGAAATGGTGCTGTAATGAGGCGTTCCCATGGGAAGCGTTGATACATAATTAATAGGTTACCACTTATCTACTTCATATACGGATGGCTCTGAAAGGAACATGTTCCCGGCCTTTTTTATGTATCTTGATAATTTTGGAGCTCGTATGTTATAAATTATGTAGAATAAATGGAATGGAAGAAGGGGTACAAAGTTGCTTGAAATGTATTAAAGGGATTCTCCGGCAATCATAACATTATGCCTTATATGTTAGAAAAATAATTATCAAGCACGAATCAGATGGTTTTATTTAAAACAAACTCATATTGACCATAAAAACAAATAAAAACAGTCGGCTCTCAACACGCGATATTCAAAATTTTCGCGCCGAAATTATGTAAGTGCAATGACGTAATGGTTATTTGTGCTCAATTGTCGCCAGCCTTCCTTGTATTACTGGGACGTCATTGCACTCGACAATTTCGGCGCCCGGGAATTTTGAATATCACGTGTTGAGAGACGGATGTTTTATTCGTTTTTATGGCCACTATGAGTTTGTTTTAAATAAAACCATGTGATTCGTGCTTGATAATTATTTTTCTTACATATAAGGCATAATGCTGTGGTTGCCGGAGACTTCCTTTAAGTAGTTTACTTGAAAGAAATTACTTTGCCATTGACAAAGATTATTTAATTTTCTTAATTACTAACCAGTATCATTCTTATTATTTGAAACGAAATTAATGTGGGCCTACTCACCGAAACACCAATAATTACGGTTGAAAACAACAACAAAATTGCCAATACCCACCGCAAACGATTCCCTCCAAAACGTTTCTTTAAGTACTCGGGAATTGTGTATATCTGTAGAAACAAGATCATTAAACAACTATAACAATTACAGTTCTCTTAATTTGAAGGGAACACATATGAACTAGAGCTGTTAGTCTCAATTTTTCGCACTCTAAAGAGGCAGGCGTTCGTATTAGGAAAGCCTGGCATCATACTCTAATCGAGTCCGACATTGCCCCAATGGCCATCGCCTTGGATATGATAATCTTTAAAACGAAATTACCGACAACGTTGGACTAATGTGGACGGTAATATTGTTCGAAATAATTCGAAATAGCTCTCGTCATGTTCGTGGAACTGTTGTCACGGTAGTAACATTTAGAAATGGGTAAGTATTATGATTAATGTTGTGACAGGATTGGACTAAGGAACGTTGTATTTTTATAGTATACTGTTAAGAAAAAACAAGGAAAACTTACCCTGAAGCGAAGTACACCGGAACGAAGATAAATCCAAGTAATACGAGACAGAATATGCCCTATTGGTAAAATCACAGTATGCTATAGCGTAAGAATCGATAGATTATGTTGATGGGCAGGGAAACCTCCTTTATTTGATGGAATGCAGTTTAAAATCCCCACCAAGTCTGCATTGTTTCGCATTCCAGGTGAGATGTGACCCAGCAATGTCTGCTATCAAGGTGTAGGAATGCGTAAAATTGGATTCGTCTATATGCAACATTTGATTTAGTGTCTATTCGTCCGATCGTAAAAATAATGTATTGCCCTGCACTACAGGTAACTTGCACTCATCACCTGTCATGTCTGTGCATGTGTGCAATCACAGATTTAAAACAATGCCGCTCTTTTCGAAGACACTAATCGTACAAGTGCAAGTGAAACGTATATACATGGACTCTGCATAATATGAAATTTCTATAGAATTACGATCCATGTCTTTATACCTATTCTTTAATAATCAATTGTGCAATGCGGAGTTACACCCTACGTCTAGTGCAGGACAATACATTGTTTTACATAAATTATTTTACCTATCGATATGTTATGATATTAATGCTGTTACATCACTACTTTTACAGCGAATTTGGAACTTTAAAAATCTTAATGCATGGCATCATAGTAGACATTATTATGTGATGTTGGCTTTAATAGTCTCAATATAATTCGTGAATAAGGCGTTGCATTGTTGGACCGTATGCACATAGGATGTATTAAAACTGGCGCCGACTTTCACATTATGAGGTTTTGATTTTAAATGTCAATGCAATATAAAAAGGAGATTTTTTTCTGCCCAGTGAGTATTATTTTCTTCAGTAATAATGTTTATTTGGAACGGCAAAGGATGATCGAATTATACTTTATAGAGAGAACCTTATTAATAGAATGGGGACCTGTAATACACTTACTCACTACTACATTGGCATAGTGGCACTGTGGATTTTTAATTGACAACGAAATCAAAAATGGCATCCTGCACTTTGATGCAACGAACCCAGGCAGGGCAACGAACCTGTTGATGAACCATTGTATCGAACGCGACGTATCAACTGAGTTGCAACATTTTGTAGGATTACTAGATTTAATTCAAAAATTAACATATTTCACAACATTTAATAGGTTGCAGGTGTTTCTGATTTCATAATGAATTCTGCAGGGGAATTCTGACTTATGACTTACATGAAACTCATATGCCACCACTGCGTAACCCGACGACGAAGCTGATCCTGATAAACCTATGAATGAACTACTTCCAATGTTGCTTACATACAGAGACATACCAACCTGTGAACAGAGGTTAATCATGTTAATAATATTTTGAGAAAGGGTCATACTTATGGAATAAAGCACAGAAATTGAACAGCCCTGAGAGCTATGGAAAAATTGTTACATCTCTCACAAAGTGAGACACATCAAAATAAAACAAATAACTCAAGTCCAAGACATTGTAGAGAAGATACCAGAGATGAAATGGAGGTATGCAGGACATCTGTCAAGAACACTAGACGACACTACAGATAGACCACGAGACTAACAAATTGGCAGCCAATGGCGGGAAATAAGAGAAGAGGAAAAAAGAAAAAAAGGTGGGAGAAATCATCAGAAATGATACACCACTCTAGCTATTAATTCAAGAATTCTGCCATTTTTACACTTCTTCTTTCTTCTCTTTTTATTTTTTCAAAATCACTTTCACCTAGACTTTTGCTTATAAGGGGAAATGGTGTGTGTATCGTCCTTTCGATAAGTATGATATCATACTTAGTGCTTGGGGCAGGTTAGGGCACTTAACTCTATATGAAAGCTCACATACGCGTACATCCCCTACAGATATATGCACACTGAACGAATACCTCCCTGCTTAGTATGATGATGATGATCATCATCATCTTCATCATCATCATCTTCATCATCATCATCATCATCATCATCATCATCATCATCATCATCAGCTTCAGCATCATCAAGACCTAATAATTATATTTATTTCCTTATTAAACATATTTATAACTCGCGTATACCATTAGCCTTTTATATAAGGTCAGATCACCTACAAAAACATTTTAAAACTAATTAATAACATAAAACAATAAAATAAATTATCCTTTTTGCTCATCTGAAATAATAATAAAAGTTTATTTTCATTATAAAAAAATCTTACCCTAGACCTATCGAAGAAAAAAATTAAATATAAATAAATGCTGCTATCAGGAATTGAACCCGCGATCTCGTATTGACAGCGTCTGATGCTAACCACTAAGCTACCGAGGAAGACATGTAGTTCAATTGAAACAATACACACGATAACAGTTATTGTTTATCGATCTTCCACGATTCACCACAGCCCCTATTGAGTGTGACGATCTGCCATGAAAACTGTATAAAGTCTTGATTGGTATACTCTTTATTCATACCCCGTGGATGACCGTGGAAGACCGCTTCAAATGGTTCAATATATACATTTAGCTCAATATAATAATAGGAGACCGTGGTAAATTACAGTATTTATCATAAGGGCTATCTCAAATCTTTGTTTTAATTTCTTATTATGATAGAAGCCCGAGTTTCATACGTATGTATACGT